>NC_140087.1:74096452-74696452 GCF_964237585.1 Gallinula chloropus
TCCGTCAACACTCAAGAACACAGATATAAAGCAGGGTATTAAGCCTGAATGTTGCCTTTTAGCTGCAAGCTTGGTCGCCTTTTGTTTTGCTTTGCTTAGTGCACTCTCACCAAAATGTTTTGGGTTTTTTCTTGTTGAAACCTTTTTTTGCAGGGAGCTAAGGGAAAAAAAAACCAAACCCAAAAAGCTCTGCTCTTGGATGAGCTGTCATGCTCTTGTTGTCTGTAAATGTATCAACACAGCTTTCTGGTATGAACCCATAACTATTCTTAGTCATTCAGTATGGGTTTACCAAATATTAAGAAACGCACAAGACAGTTTTCCTCCTGCTGCAGGAAACTACTTTTTATTTTCAGAATACTGGGGGGTTAATATAATAAAGCACCAAATAAGTAAATGTTACTCCAAAAATACACAGTCTTGAACTCAGCAGCCCTGCAACAGCAGTTGGCTCACCATCCAGAAAAGTCACCAAAATAGTATGTTATATATCGTTTCCATATGACATCAGACCAAGCAAGTTACAAATGTGATAGAGCTCTCATGTTGATTCAGTGATGTTACCTTCACCAACCAAAGGATGCAAAATATGGTGGAAGAAGTGAGACATGGAGTTCCATGCAAAGATGGACACTATACCCAGAAGAAAAGGAATCAGAGTCCTATGCAGACAGGCTAAGAGAGTTGGGCTTGTTCAGCCTGGAGAAGAGAAGACTTTGAGGAGACCTAATTATGGCTCACCAATACTTAAAGGGGTCCTACAGGGAAGTGGGAAAGGGACTGTTCACCAGGGAGTGTAGTGATAGGACAAAGGAGAATGGCTTTGAGTTGAAAGAGGGCAGGTTTAGATTAGACATTAGGAAGAAAATCTTTCCTATGAGGGTGGTGAGGCACTGGAACAGTTGCCCAGAGAGGCTGTGGAAGCCTCATCCCCGTCAGTGTTCAAGGCCAGGTTGGATAGGGCTTTCGGCAACCTGATCTAGTGGAGGGCGTCCCTGCCCATGGCAAGGGGGTAGGAACTAGATGATATTTGAGATTTCTTCCAACCCAAAACATTCTATGATTCTATGAAGTCTGACTGTGTAGATGGTTCAAAGAGCAGCTCACAGCTAAGAAGTAGTCAGAAAGAACCAGCCCAGTGTCCTGATCTGTCCCATTACTCAGAAACAGAGTGTAGAACTTAAGTTGAAGAAAACCCCCTAGAATCTTAAATGCACTTTTTATGGCAAATGGAGAACTGTCACCTGCTAAGGCAGGGTCTGCAGATCTGCAGATTGGAATTTTAATCATCAGACCCGCTTCTTTCCCATCTCTTCATGAAAAGCATCAGAAGTCCCTAACTTTCACCCTAAGGCAATTTTTTGAAGTCTGTGATGTATGGATGAAATTTTTTGTTTGTTTTGCTCCAGCTGTTGGAGAAACTATTGGTGGAAGGAGGCAGGCACCAGCGCTCCACCAGAAGCTCTACTCTAGTCCTTGAAGAAGTGAGCTACTTTTCAGTTCCATCCACTTGCCTCTGTGATGATGATGATGCTTTTAAACAAAGTTGAGTGGGAGTCTTGAAACAAATAGTATCTCAATCCAGGATCTGCAAATAAACTAGTTTGGAAAAGTTATCAAGTAGCTAGTGAACTAATTCAAGACTGAGAGATTGCTGCTGTGTGAAAATAAACACTACTATGGTGTTTTATTTTTTTTTCTCTCAGCTGAAATTAGTTCCAGAGTATACAGCAGAGGCACGTTAATAAATCAGTTCCAGTGTATACCAAACCAGCATCAGAGAAGATTTTAGCAAAACCTAAAAAAAAAAATAAATTATAAGCTTGTAGAAGTCTTAAGCTCTGCCTGGAAAAGTTGCAAAGCTGTTATTGACTGTTCATTTAAACTGTTCTCCATCCTCTGCCCAGGTAAAGTGATTATTTCCCCATCTTTACCTCTAGAAAGCTTTTTCTAAAGCCAAACCCAGACCCACCTTGGTGCAATCTAGAACTGAGGGGGTTTTAGCCATCCTGGAGTGGATGTGGAGAAGAGTTTATCCCTTCCTTGTTTGTACCTGCCTTTCACACACTTGGAGAGTGTTCCTGCATTTCTCCCTGTTCACCTCCTCTCCAGACTTTTCCTCTGTTCCAATCTACAGCAGCAAGGAGCCTTAGCTGACATTTAGGAGCTGGTAACACTGCCACACACTGAAAATGTAGGCAACAGCAAGAAGGAGGGGCTGGCACAGGCAGAGATAATAACATGTATTATGCTGAATTTTATGTCAGGACCAGAAGGCTCTTTATTACATGATTTTCTTCTTTACAGCTCCCAACAGAGCAGCAAATGCATATATTAGACTGTAAACCTCTACAATGCAATCTATGTAAATCACAAATATAAAGCCATGCGATGTTCCCTCATGGTGATCCAACATCAGCATCATCAGCACTGTCAAAGCCAAGGGGGGCCCATTATTGCCTCTGCTGGCATGTCTTCACTAGCAGAGATAACAGACGGGACTTCTCCCTCACTTGGGTTGCACCCCCCAACACAAGTGGCCTAGACAGCCAGTGTCGGCTGAGGTGCCAGCAGCGTATTTTGTTGCAGAGAGCATGGCATGAAAGCTGACCCACAGGACTGTGCAAACAAAACCCTGCAAAATCATCCCAAGAATTTCCTCTGTTTCCTTTCGCTGGAGACACCTGTGAGCTGGAGGCTGAGCTAAGCCTGGGAGAGTGGAAACCCCAAATGCTTCAGTGGGAACCCCAAATGTTTGCATAATGGCTAGCCAGTGGTTACTGCTTTGAAATTTCCTTGCTGGCAGGAGAAAAAGGGATTCAGTGAAAGGGGGTGGGACATAGAAAGGACCAGGGGTATCTCTGGGCAACAGCCATTCCCAATATAAGGAGACTTAACTCAAGAAATTTTAGAAGATGAACAAAGGAAGCAACAAGAGAAATGTTAACCTTGACTTGAGGGAGAATGAAGCTATGACAAAATGGGTTTAACAATCCCAGCGGACCTGCCTTATTCCCAGCTGGGGTTTTGCACCAGAAATTAGGTCCCTGACCTTAACCTGGCCTTCAGCCTATTTCTTGCCCATTTTCCCACCTGGGGCTTGAAAGGTGGTGTAGAGGAGGCAAACCAGAGGACAACTGAGGACACAGGTGGCATTTTTCCGACACTGGGGATGTTTGTGCCTCTTGTAGCACCTGCTGGGAACCTGCGTGCAGAAAACCCATTTCACACTTCCCTCTGAGGAAGTGGATTCACTTGCTGTGAAAGATGCTGTTTGAAGACATTTCATGGGAGGAAAACCGACTTGTGAACCAATCAGGAGCCCTGGGTGCTGAAATGATCAGTGGCACATAATTTCATGTTAAGAGGCATTTGCCTCCTGAGGGCAGCGTTAATGGAGTCTGACGGGGTGTTGATTTGGTTATCCTTCGCTGCCAGGTATAAAGACAGCATTTTCCACAGGCAGGCAGGTTGCATGTTGATGATCCCTCCTCGCACAGGCTCAGAGTCAGGGAGCTCTCACAGAGATCCCTGCCACAGACAGCTAAGCAGAGATGTCAGGGCATACCCATGGGGGAGGCTCAGCAGGAGGACAGTTCTTTGGTCACTCCTGCTACAGAGAGAAGGCTTTAGCCCGTGTCCACACACTGCTTAGGCCACAGCAAAAGTGATCCTGGGAGCTGAGTGGTCTGGTCCAATCCCTTCCCCCTTGTCCTGAGAGCAGAATAGATGCACATCATCAGAGATCATAGAGTCACAGAATGGTATGAGTTGGAAGGGATCCCAAGGATCAGAGAGTTCCAACCCCCCTGCCACAGGCAGGGACACCAACCTCTAGGCATGATCTAGACAAGGTTCTGCAGGGCCCCATCCAACCTGGCCTTGAACAGCTCCAGGGACGGGGCATCCACCACCTCTCTGGGCAGCCTGTTCCAGCACCTCACCGCTCTCTCTGTAAAAAACTTTCCCCTAATATCTAATCTAAACCTTCCCTCCTTCAGCTTTAATCCATTCTCCCATGTCCTGCCAGTGTCTGCCCTTTTAAAAAGTTGATTCCCCTCCTGTTTCTCTGCTCCCTTCAGGGACTGGAAGGCTGCAATGAGGTCCCCCAATAGCATTCTCTTCTCCAGGCTGAATAAGCCCAGCTCCTTCAGCCTCTTTTCACAGGGGAGGTGCTGCAGCTCTCAGACCATCTTCGTGGCCTCCTCTGAACCCTCTCCAACAGTTCCACATCTTTCTTGTATTGTGGGCCCCAGATCTGGACACAGGACTCCAGCTGGGGCCTCACGAGGGCAGAGTAGAGAGGGACAATCAGGTCCCTGTCCCTGCTGGCCACCCCTCTTCCGATGGAGCCCAGGATACCGTTGGCCTTCCGAGCTGCTGGAGCACACTGCTGGCTCATGTTAACTTTCTCATCCACCAAAATATTAGGTCTTCACGTGCTGTCCTGTGGATAATGATTTGGAGTTGGTTCTCATGACGTCAGAGAACACATGAGCCAGAAAATAAGCCAGTTGAAAAGGTGACTTTCCAAATGGATGAGATGATCTTCAAGGTCCCTTCCAACCCAAACCATTCTGTGATGGCATTTGCTGATGCACAGCTGTATTGCCAACTTATGCAAAAACACTCTAAGGACAGAAGCTAGAAGACCTGGGCTTGCAGTCAGTAGCGACAGCAGAGATGTCAGAAGAGCAGTAATGAGTGAGGAGGAAAGGCAGGCAGCATGACTGGCTGTTGGCTTGTGTGTGATTTTAGCTCCTGACTGAGAGGTACTGTTGCGATGCACCTGCTGAATAAATATACCAAATGCCTGTACTGCACTTAGGAGCCCCAGATCTGAGTTGGGATACACAACCCTGTAGTCCTGAAGGATGGTCCTTACCCCACAGAAAGGCACTGATGTGCAGGGATTTGACATGTGTCCCTCAGCCTTGTCTTAAGGGTACGGGCTCCAGGTATCAGATAATCACAGAACAGAATGGTTTGGGTTGGAAGGGACGTCAAAGTCTGTCAAGTTCCAAACCCCTGCCATGGGCAGGGACACCCTCCACTAGACCAGGTGGCCCAAAGCCCCATCCTATCTGGCCTTGAACACTGCCAAGGAAGGGGCAGCCACAGCTTCTCTGGGCAGCCTGTGCCAGGGTCTCACCACCCTCACAGGGAAGAATTTCTTCCTAATATAGAAGCTAAACCTACCCTCCTTCAACTTAAAGACATTCCCCTTGTCCTGTGTCTCCATGCCCTTGTAAACAGTTCCTCTCCAGCTTTCCTGCAGGCCCCTTTAGGTACTGGAAGGCTGCTAGAAGGTCTCCCTGGAGTCTTCTCTTCTGCAGGCTGAACAAGGCCAACTCTCTCAGCCTGTCTTCATAGGAGAGGTGTTCCAGCTATCTGATCATCCTCATGGCCCTCCTCTGGACTTACTCCAATTTACTCCGTGTGTATACCAGATTCTGTACAGAAATGCAGTAACAGACTCTTTCTGCTCCAGCAGCTTTTGTGTCAAGGCATATCTCTCATAATTCTGGATTTTCAGCAAATTAACTTTCTTTCTAGTAGATGTATTTTTGACTGCTCAACCTAGGATGTTTCTAGTTACAGATCTGCCCCCATCTGGCATGCGCTGGGGATCTACTCCTCCCTGTGATCTCAACCAGTGGTACATGATAACTAGTAGCTCTGAAAATTAAACCACTAAATCTAAAAGAAAGTCACCAAAAGCAACACATGACAACACAGTAGTGGGAAGTGATGT
Organism: Gallinula chloropus; assembly: GCF_964237585.1. Taxonomy (NCBI): domain Eukaryota; kingdom Metazoa; phylum Chordata; class Aves; order Gruiformes; family Rallidae; genus Gallinula; species Gallinula chloropus. Next base: position 74,102,208 of record NC_140087.1, read on the forward strand.
AAGCAAGAAAACATGGGGTGGGAGGAATGGGCAGGTGTGGAAATAGCTCTTTTCATGGAAAGACACTTTCAGCCCAGAAAGGTGAGGTCTGTTTCATCCTGGTTTGATGACATGTGGTGTTGACTTCATTCACAGTGACTTCACAGTCCCTGGTCTCAAACCCAGAGTGACATACACAAATGGCTAAAGAGTATCTTGGTACTCCCATTCTTTAAGAGAACATTGTGTCTGTCCCTAACGTGGTTTTCTTGTTTACCATTCTAAATAACAACCCAGTGGTGGCAGACAGATGGGCAAGATGAACTTAAAGGTCCTTGCCATGCCTAATGTCCATGACTTTATGAGTCATTTCAGTCAGAAAAAGAGGAGATGAAACATTTGAATGGAGTTAAAAAGACATGACATCATGGTTCTGTTTCCTTTCTTTGGAATTAGCAATAAACTGAATTATGCTCAGCCACTTATCATTAACAAAAAATCTTTAACTTGCTTTCTCAAAAATACGTTTCCCCTCTTCCCTAAATCAATTCACCAGAGAAAAGGAAGAGATTTTCTCTTGTATACACAAAGTAGAACAATTCGGTCTTTGAGCAAGTAATAGAATTTCAGGCATCACAAACGAATCAGCAATGTCTTGGCCATGCATAAGTCTGAACAGCAACTGAAAGGCTTAACTGCAGCCTTTAGCAGCACTTTTTGTTCTGGCTGCTTAGTTGAACATCCCGTCCTGCTGTGCTGGCTAAAATGCCCTAGTGAGATCCTCCTGGCATGGCCTTTCAGAGAACTGCTCTCTCTATCCTACTTCATTTTAAGGTGAGAAGTCAGGATTTCCCTCAGCAGACCTTATGGCACAGTGAAACTTCACATGAAGTGGTATTCATCCACTAAGGGCCTGAGCTCGTTCACGGACTCCGCATCATTCACGAGGGCTCAACTCCCTCCCAGCACACACATCTCCTTTGTCCACAGCCTTCGAGCACGGGAGCTCTTCCTCCCAGCACAGCCTTCTCCCTCCTGACAGCTTCTAACCCCAGCCCTGCTCCTAGTCTTTGCTGCAGAAAATGAGGATCACAACCTGCCAAGAAAGATGGAAGGAGGGCCATTGCCCATCTTCTGCTCCTTGCATGCTCTGATGCTGGCTGAAGCACTGCCCGGTTACAAGAAGGGCTTTGAGACAGACACAGGAGCATATGATGGCAACCAGCTATGAGCTGCATTTTCACCTGTAAATGCTTGTTATGACAGTATGGGGGTTTTGGAGTACAATTCACCTCCTCTTGAAAGACTCCCCCTTCACTTCTGACAGCTCGATGACCCTTGAGACTTTACGTGAGGAGAGAGGAGATGGAGCTGCCCAACACAAGCACAGGTTGCATTAGTTCACTTGCCTCTTTTAAAGTGATTAAAATGCTGGCAACAAGGAAAGAAATTCCCAGCTCACGTCAAGGTTGCTGCTTTGATTTTTCTTCTCTGCTTATCTCCCAGAAGAGATTGCATGGTTCTGCTATGCACATGGTGCAGAGAATAAATAAAAACAGTTACTGTACTGTATTTGGTTCAGCTGCAGGGCTGTAAAACCAACCCCAGAGATGTCGTACCTAAAAATCTCACCTTACCTGGACTTGTTTTCCCCACATTGCCTGAGCTTCCTAATCAAAATGCACAGAAACTCTTTCCCCACACAGGAGCAGATTTTCCTTTTTCTCCTTAGAGAAGTCTCCCTTTGCACTTGCTGCTTTGCACCATTCACCCCAACGCCCTTCACATCATTCCTGCGCCGTCCCTCACCCACTAGCTGTTGCTGATTGGAAAACAATGGGCTGACCCCATCTTGTCTGGGTTTCTACCACAAACTCTCCCACCCCAGTTAAAAAAGCAGTTTGGTTTTAGATGCTCGCAAGCACAGGCTGCAGGTAAAAAACAGACAACAGCCACAACACTCTGTAAGGCCTCATCTTAATCTACCTCCATGACCAAGCATAAGGATATGCCCAAATGGCAATATAGCAAGCAGGTCTCCTCTTAGAAGGAGTAGATGGCCATTTTCTCCTGCTGCTGAATAACTGTTCTGAACTATTTGTTGCCAAGCAGGTTTCAGGTCTTATGATATGTGTCATCCTGTGAAAGTGCAAGCATTACAATTCACATTATGTCTACCCTCTACACACATGAATGCCTTTCCAATCAGTGATGCATGTCTCCAGGAGAACTCATGCTCTAAATATAATTTCTCCAGTCTCTGTGAAGGTAGAAGGGTAGGCACCTGTTGTCAGGGCTTTGAGTGCAGCAAAGAAGTTGGGTGCTGTGGGACTGCTTCATGTGACGATGGGGACACTGCCCTGCCTTTCTGTCACCATTGGCTCCCTGTTTCCCTTCCCTTAGGGGGTGGCCCTGATCTTGCTGATCTCTGATGTCTCTGAGCAAACCGACAAACTGTTTTCATGGAATAACTGTTTTCATGGAATAACTGGAAATATGTGGGGGAAAAGGTATTATGTATCCCACCAAAGTTTTACCCTCAGATTTACCTATGCTTGTGGCATCAATCAGTGCTGAGATGAGTATAATTGCCTGCTCCATCTGGTCATCCTAACCTGAATCTCTGGGATCCCTAGACTAGATGCCTGAGAAAGACCCAAAACAGAGATTTCAACGAAAGAAACACCAGTCAGGGTATCTGGCTGTCACTACTTGTAGTAGCAGCACTGCCTTCAACCTCCCAGTTTTCTCCTGATGAATCATGGTCACACATCACAAACACAATCATTCCCAGATACCCCTGCAGTGGTACAGAGCCATGACCCTTCAGGAGCAAGGAAAGCACACATCCTCCTGGCACAACAAACGTCCCCAGACTGGACACCTAATACAGTAAGTAGCTCATGCACTTGCCAGGGTTTACAAATGGTGGCATTTCTACGTTTTACCCTGATCTTCAACATAGCAATTTCTGGGAAGAACGATCTTACTTGCTTTGCCAACAGATACAAGCACATATGGTGAAGACTCCATGTTGGTGAGGTATGGGCTGGTAGATTAAAAGAGAATCTGAACACACTGGAAGGGTGATTTAATGCCAACAATACTGTCACCACCCTGTGCTCATACTGGAGATAGCAGATGATGCACATTCTGCCAAAGAGATTTCACAGAGGTTGTGATTTTCCTTTGCACAGAGCTATGACAGCAATCTCTCAGCTTAATTAGCAATTGCCGAAATATGTCACACTTGGTAGGAGGCAAATTATTTTGGCTTTATCAAATCATTTTCAAACATGCTGTTTCCTTTGTGGTCACAAAAACATTACAGCCTCAAATCGGCAAGGGAACTGTTATGGGGGGGGGGGGGGGTGGTGGCGGGGGGAGCTTGTTGTGATAATAGCAGGGCTCTGTAACAGAACGGTGAATGCTGGGAAACAGGAATCTCAGCTCCAGGTATCACTGTAACATTGCTCACTGTGAGATTGTTTAGCTCTGGCTCACTTCCCAAAATGAGCGGAAGGAGCCATTTCCCCCAAATCACATTACAGCAAACAAGTCAACATAATCTTCACACATATCCTATTTCAAAAACAAAATACACACACATACATACACCCCTCCCAGCTCCAACTGGAGCTGCAAGTCTGATCTGCAACATTAAGAGTAGTTCAGATTCCCTCTCTGCCTGACCCTTTTTTTTTCCTGAAGACATCCTGAATTTATAGGCTTGATGCCAAATCACAGCATCCTTAACAACTAAAGTTAGAAGCATCAGATAGGACTCTGATGCCTGCATCGCCAAGCCTGGCCTGTACAGAGAACACAGCTGCTTCTCTTCCTTCCCACTGTTCACCCACTTGGCCTTTTTTAAGAACTAGCTTGGACATTTGGTCATTGCCCTCATGGCAGGACCTGTCCAAATGCTTCTATTGCCTTTGCCGGGCAGTAACCTTCCTGAATCCCTACTAAACACCAACAGACTCTTTCCTCCCTCTTTTCTAGGAGACCCCTTCCGATGTGTCAGGCGATCAGAGAGAACAACAATCTCTCATCTTCAGTGGGTTTGCTTTTGACATTTTTTGCCTATGAGGTGGCTAATGAACATGGGGTTGCTCTTTCAATGCTGATGAATAACTCAGCAGCTTGAATCCCACTGGCTTTCGATGTGATTTGTGTTCCTCTGCTCCTGTGGGCTTTAAAGATAAGCAGGAAGGTCCCTGGCACCAAATGACACATGCTGGTCTCAGCACTGCAAGCTGCATGCCCTGACATGCCAGCTCCTCACAGGGCTCCTCAGCTCCATGGGCTGGTCTGCTCATTTCCCCTGAAAGAAATTAATCTTTGTATGTGTCACACATCATGAAAGGCAGACTTATTTCCCCTCTGACACAGCCATACTCTGGTGTCCTCATTCCAGCAGTGTCATTGACATGGTTTTCACCCATCACCCCAGCAGCATTTGGGACAGCACAAGAAGAAAGGAAGTTCAGCCTGCAGATTGGCAGTGGTATGACTGTACCCAGCAGGACACTGTTTTCTCCTTCAAGTTAATTGTAGCAGAGTGTGCCACCATATTTGTGCTTCTTGCAGGACAGATTACTCCCTTCTGTATGTTCTATCTGGGAAGATCTTTTCTGGCATAAAGGACTATACTAAGCCTGCTTTACAGGGATGGTCTGTCTGAAGTATGCTGCTTTAATTAAAACAGTATAACTTCTGCTTGTAATTAATCCCTAATGGGTTTGAAGATTGCATCGTTCATTTGTCCTGGGCCACCGTAAATGGGAAATTTCTAATTCAAGAAGCGCTGGACCCAAGGGGCAGAGAGAGCAACAGCAAAGAGCTCTGAGCCTGACTGCAAGGATAGCAACACAGGGAAAGCGAGACTGGACCATGGCCAGCATGTCTTAGACATGGTCCCCTTCTAAAGTCATCCTGGAGATGTCCCTCCTTTTGTCCTCTGTAAATGAAGAGGACAGGCTCAGTCCTTTCCGAGGCAAACTGGTACCACAAGCCACCCTGATGTCAAATCTAGCAGAGGCACAGGCAGCCTTCAGATGTACTTACTGCTGCTTTATGTACTGACGGAGAAAAGAAACACAGCTGAAACCTGTGCCATTATTAAATGCATCAGAGGTCAAATCACCATATAAATTTGGGAGAGTACAGGCACTTCCAAGAGTGAGTGAGAGCTGTTATTGCGGTATTCCTGCCACAGTTTGTTCTTGTAACCAGGAGGAAAAATGTCCCCTCTCAGTGTATTGGAAAAACGGCTTGATGAGGTAAGGAACCTCCAGTAGTAATGAACATTGCAGAAATTCACTGGGTTTACTAGCTCCCTTTCCTTGAATATCGGAAATGGTCATCTGCCCAAGCACAGGGTGTCCTGGATACCCAGTAGTTATGGGTGAGAAAGGCATCATCCACAGAGAGCTGCATTGTAAGAAGGTGCAGTAATGCTCTTGTAACCTTTCCAGGATGAAGGCCTTTCTGCTCCTGAGACCCAAGTTCTCTCAATGAAGGGAAGCCACTGTTAAGCCCCATTAAGACATACTGTGTGTGGAGCAAGGGTTAATTTGGGTCTTGTGTGCACACAGGAACCCTGAACTGAAACACCCATCCCGTGCCACAGTGAGAAGCTGCTCCTTGAGTTTACCTTGACTTTTGTTTAAATGCCTCTTCATTCTTCTCTGTTTTTAACATTTCTGCTAAGTAATTTTATGGAGAACATAAACCCCCACTTGCAGTTCATGAGCAAAAACCAGGCAAATAACATTACTAATTCCCCAGGCTGAATCCAATGCCCTGAAATACTTTGAGATTCCTTGATGTTAATAAAGAAATGAAGGGGAACTAATGCTGCTCATTCCTTTTCCAGCATACACTGGAAACTTCTATCATGATCTGTTTTCCAATCAGCAGATACATAAAGTGTGTATTAAGCTTTTGTTGTTATTATACAACACAGAAGTTATTAAAATGGGTGAGGGAGTCATAAGGCATCATTTCTATGACACAATTAGAATCAGAATATCTGAAGGCTTGAAAGAAGGTTGACAGGGGAAAAAGTGCTGAAGTGTTGACAGAACAAAGTGAGATACAGAAGAATAAGCGCCAATACCCATGTGATTTAAATATTCACTATCATCACAGGAATACTGAAAGCCCTGGGAGACAGGAAATTTGTGTGCACCACAGTTTAGGAATAGCCACTGAAAGTTACAGGACAAGGTGGCTTACGCTAGGAAGGCATCAAATATAAATGATGCATGCTGAAGACACATCAGGAATGGCCCAGATGAAGTTCAGGGTGAATCCAGTTTAACCTGAGCCAACCTGTCACAGCTGTGGTTCAAACTGAGACTAGGTGGATGCACTGAAACTTTAGCAAAGACAATCTGGACAGTCTTTGGACCAATGCTGTGGCAAGGTCCCATAAGGTCACTGAAGTTATTGCTTTACAATAGCTTTGGTGTAAGTGCAAGCTCCTAATTAATTGCTTAATTAGTTCTAGTCTGTAGAAACCTGCTAAGAACAACGCCATCTGTGAGACAAGGTCAAGGAATGAGGACATATTCAGCACAATTACTAAATGTGGTGTCTTGAATGAAATCCAGAAATCCCAGACTGGGACAATTACTGTTTAAATTAGTTCAAAGGCTTGCATGTCTCTGGACATCAAATCCCACCTCCTGGGTAATCATACCTTGGAGGATTTGGAATTTACTCTGTCTGCCATTATCAGCCAAGGAGCACCTTCAGCTTTTGTTGCATGTCCTTGCCACAGCAAAGGGAAGTGCTGGGAGCAGCTACTTGCTCTGTACCATAGACAGGGAATTCTCCACCAACCTTTGGTCCCTACTGTGAAGACAGGATGAGATTCCTTCCAGAGATCCCCCATCAGATGACCGAGCAACAAAAATTCCAAATCCCAGCCAGAGGTAGCTCCCTGAACAGACTTGGGAAGAAAAGGTTTGGTCTTTCCTGCTCCCACCATCATACTTTTACACCTCTTGTTAGAGTGAGTAGCTGTAAGTTATAAGAAGAGGTCCCTCATGGCAATACACCTCATGATGCTGGGACAGACACTAACATCCATTGGCCATCTGGGAAGTCTGGTTAACAGCTGGTTTGAATTTAATCCTTTCTCCCAGAGTTCATGATGGTAAAGTACATGGTCAAGCAGGGATTGCCAATTCCATCTCTCCTGCTCAACCTCTTATTTTTTTTCATCCTGGCCTCCCTCACCCCCAAGCAACCATGACTCTTTCACGCTCCTTGGAAACACAAGAAATGCCAAGATGTGAAAATGTCATTCATAACTGATTGCTCATCGTGACCCAGAATGAGTGTATTTTAATACTAAACTGACACGAGGGAAGGGAGAAGAAAGATTTTCATAATATGAAAAAGTTGGTGTTTTTTCCCTCCAAGCACATAAAGTATATTAGCTTTATTACCAACAGTACATTAAGATCATGTGTCTTGAGAGGTGCATTTTAATGTCCTGCCTACCTCTGTGGATACAGCCAGAGGCAAAGCATCCAGAAAATGCTATTGTTTAGATTAGGAAACACAGTTTGGGAACACTGCAATAATATTAGATAATTAACTAATGTTTCACTTCTTAGAGAAAGATTTCAACCATTTTAAGCACAAATGAACAAGGGCTGGAAGCAGAGTACCACAGAGACTGGTAAGAGGTAGGCTCAAGACTGTTACAGATTCAGGACAGAGCTATTGAAGGATGAGACCATCTGTGTATGCTCCTGGCAGCCTGAATTTCTAGCTGCTGCCTCAGGGAAGCTGTTCCTGGTGGGCTCAGTATTTTCTCCAGAGTCATGGGAACAAAGTGCAATCTCTCCATCTACTTTAATGGGGCAGGTTTATTTCTTGTTGGTCCTATTGGCTTTTAAGCTTTTTTGGGTGGCATGGAGCTCAACTTTACAAAGGTCCTCCTGGACTCTGCCACTTTCACTTTCCTTTTCAAGGGACACTGCCCTTCCTTTTCAGCTGGTTCTTGTAGTTCATCTGAAAACAAATATGTAAAAAACTTTATTCCTTTTCTGCTGCTGGGAAGTCAGTCAATTCAATGAAGACTTACAACTGTCTGGCAGGCATCTTTGGGTGTCTAGAGCCCTAGACTCAAGTCTTCAAAGTGTTTTTCTGTAGCCCATTTGAAAGAGATATGCAGATTGCAATCAGAAGAGATCAATTCACTTTGCTGTGCATCCAAACAAAGTAGCAATTCAGTAGCCCTCATCATAACAGCTGCTGAGAGATAGCAAGCTGTATATTAAGATTAGAATATAGCCCTAGGTCTCTGGTACATGATGTTGATCTCTGAGAAGAAGAAAGAAAAATACCTGAGTATTCTGCAGACTGATAAAAGGTTAACCTTATGTCTTTGCTGTTGAAAACATCCATTCATTTACTGCTGCATACATTAAACTTCAGATGTGAGTGCCTCCTTTCGCTTGTTTTTGTTTTGGAAAAGGGTGCTGTCACAGTGTGAGATGAAAGAAAGGTCTGTTACATAAACTGCACCCGAAGAATGACTTTAGATACACACTACGTTTTCCTTGCCACAGAGAATTCCAGGGAGATCATTTACCACCTTGGATGTGAAGACCTTCATCACGTCGCCAGGCTTCTGAAGCAGCATCTACAGCTTTTTGTTTTTTCTGACAAATGAAGCAGACATTGGAATGGCCAGACTAGGGGGACCATGTTCCTTTCCCAGATCTGCAATTGGTCACTTCTTTTCTCATGCCTCTTTCATCAGGGCAAACTACTAGGGAGGTGCAAAATCATGTGCCCTGTCTTTGCCCTTGGACTGGGAGCATGTTCCTTCTGTGTACTCTCCTGGAATGGAATATGATATGTTCTGGACACTCTACCTCTGCAGATGTGAAAAGTCAAGTATTTAGCTGGGACACATCAGAATTACTAACAGGAGGCCCCAAATGCCCCTTCTAAAAATTCTAACTCCATGTCCCTGCTAACAAAATGCTAAAAAAACACCCTAAAAAACACTGTTTAGGACTAAAAAGTTGTTTAAACTTAGTGAGAATTACCTAAATGTCAGGAGGCCTGAAACCCCTGATCAGTTGCAATGCAGGATTTATTTCTTTGCTGTTCAGAGGCCTACACCAGACAGGCCTTGGAGTGATTTAATGAATACTACAGACACACCAAGCTTAGTGGCAGGCGTACAAGCAAGCTGTCAGAGGTGTGTTATTCTGCACTGAAACAATCATCACTGTCTCGTAAGGCGGTGAAATAACGAGCTAATAGATGAGCAAAAAAAAGTAACAGCAGGATGAAAAGAGAATGCCAAGAGGGAATATACCCTTGGAGCACAGCTGTATTGATACATACCTGGACTCTGTCTGGCACACCATAATGTGCAAGGCATAAATGTCTGGCACAGAACAATTCATGTACAAAGTTTGTGATTGTACGGGATGTTCTTGCTAATAAAAGAGACCCCCCCATCTCCAAAAGCATTTCTATTTGGCCTCTCTTCTGTCCCAAAACTTCCTTGTAATTAACACCTGCATAATGAATTGAACTCTCCAGGGAATGTTATTTGCTAGCTACCTTTCCAATTATTTAAAATTAGCTTAAGGGCTAAAGCAATCAGGCCGTTCATTAATCTAATCCCTTTTTGTAGCTGTAGTTCGTGACTTGGAAATGTGACCACAAGATCAAAAGGACAAAGAGGAATGAAGAGGAAATTATACAAGACACTTATAAAGTTCCCTGGCCCAAGACCTCACCCACAGCGCACTGAAATCAGCAGCTGCTGACAGACAACACACTCTAAAAGGGCATTTTCTTGCATGCACAAACATCTCTCTTCTCAGGGGCTGTCTACCCTGAAGGGAAAAATCAGCATGAGCTAAGTCTACCCACACTCAAACCACTGGCTGGGAACCAGCTCACACCTGGAAAGCAAAGAACTAGAGGTGCTGGTAGTTAACAAACCTCACTTCAGCACAGACTGTGCTGTTCAGTATTCACTGCCATCTTCTGCCTGGCAAACCTGCCGTCTGCCTGGTGGGAGCAAGGGGAGGAGTGAGGACAGGCAGCCATCAGTGACCTTCCACAGACCAGCCCTTGTGATTACAGGCTTGCCCTGTGCCTTGCTCATGCACGTGCTCTACAGACCCCATGGGCTTTCCTCACCTGGGGTATCACCCTCTGGGCTTTTGCCTTGAATTCTGAGCCTGCACAGCGACACTCTGTGCCAAGGGAGAGCTCCATCCCCACACAAAGCTGTCCTAGTTAGGGCAGAAGTTATAACGCAAATCTATTTCATGCCCATGGATGCAACCACCTGTCTCATGAACATGCCCACACGTAAGCCACAGTGACAGAGAAAGCCTCTTGCAGTATTCATGAAATTTTATATTTAATCCTTTTTAACAGGGGAAATCCCTTAAGCTGCCTTTCTTCAGGCAAGACCTATCTGGAGGAGTAACCTGGCACTACCAAAGCTACCATACCCCATGCTATGCTCCTAAAGTAATTCTGCTCATCACAACCTCTCTCCCACTCTCTACCTCTGTGTTTAATGAACACATATCATCAGCAGTTTACTGGGCTTGTGTCTGTTGTTTATGGACCAACTTGTGCTGCTCAGCCCAGGGAGACCAGTGTGCTCTCTCCCACAGGGGCAGCCTCACCTTCAGCTTAGTACCAATAGTGTCTACAGATCTGCCAAGGGCATCACACACAGGCAGCTCCTGCCTCAGGCCCCTGAGAGGGTAGGGTAGAAAAGGAGTTAAAGCCATCAGCTAGAAGTGATCAGCATAGGCCATGCTGCTTAGACCTAGGTTTGAGTATACACGCAAGTCAAAGCACAAGATGTGTATGTCTGAAGAACCATATGCAAGTACAAGTCAGCTGTCTTGTGGCAGCTAAAATTACGGTGTCATTCGATGATCCTGAAGAGCTTATCCTTGCAAGCACTGTGTTTTAACAGAAGCACACACATATGCACTCATACAGAGAGGCAGTTTGCAAGCAGAGCTGTAAAAGTAGTTTGCAAGCAATGTTTCACCCCACACTTCCTCATATAAAACCTTGTTTTCAGTGGTTTCAATCTCTTGCCAAACTTAAGACCTGAAGTTTAACATGCCAGTCCTCCACAGCTATTCATCTGTTATGAATGTGGCAAGAAGAACTCATCACTTTCTTAAAGTGATCACCAAGGAAGAGTCACATAGCATACAGCTCATCCCAGTGAGAAGCTAAGCCCCGTGACATGAGCATCTGAGAGCCATAGGCACCTAGAGGTAGCATCATGTAAGCATGGACTGCCCCAGCACCGGTCAGACGACCTGACCCTCTGTGTGAGTGCCTGGCTTAGTCCCCTCCTTGTTAAGACAGAGCTGACAAAGCAGGATCTTCTGCACAGAAGTGAGCAGAGAGGGGGTAATTTCCACCAGCTGAAGAGTTAGCATGTTAAGATGTAACAAATATTACCTAAACAGAATTGATACTCATCAGCTATTAAAAGACTGAAAGTGTCTCAGAGGAATGCGTAAGTCTGCCATCCACCTTGCAACTGGGACATAGCCTGGTGAGTGTGGGACCTCCCAGGGCTGGGGCTCTCATGCAAGGACAGCGGTTCATACCATCAGCTCTTGGCCACCTCAGCAAGACACTGGAACAGAACTCGCCTGGGATGATTTCTGCCACAAAAGCCCTCAGCAGCTCCATGTGAGAAGGAACCAGTTTTGACTTATTTTGACTTATGCCTGGCACAAGAACATTTAATTGTCTGGAGGTTTTATTCATAATGTTTTACAGCTCAAGGGCTACAAACTTCATCAGCAGGCTGCCTGCATGTGCCTGGACTCACATGCACACACAGAGCCAAAGAATGCAGAGATTTGCTTTCTGAGCAATAAGCACAGAGGGTGCAAGCTTTTCATGGCCACTAGCAGAGACAGGGCTGGGCAGCCCCAGAACACACCCTGTACCCTACATCCAAGCTGTGCAACCCCAAGCAACAGCCCAGCTTCAAGTCAGGATTGTGTGATTTGGTATCCTGGTCCAAGACACCAAAAGAAAAGGACTCTTTCATGTTACATTAAGAAGGTTAAAGCTCATCTTCTTTCAAACTCAGATCTTTTGTACAGGCACTGCTTAGTCCAAGAAAGGTTGCAGTGCTGAAAATCAGCAACCTTTCTTGAAAACCCAAAAGCCCGCTGTCTGCTTTGCTAGTATTGCTTCAGCTATGCTGACCAACAGACCCTGCAAGCACACAGCTTGACCTGTTACTGCACATAGAACAAGTAAAGAAACATACTCCACATTTTTGTTTTTTCTGTGCCTTTTCATCTCAAACACAAGGGGCTGCAGCATCATCGGTATGAACACTCATGGCTGGGGATGTCAACTTCTTTAAAAGCTATTATATTCTGTTTTCTGATCGAAAAAGGAGGGGCAGAGAGGAGAAGAAAAAAAGGTGGGATGATGGAGCACGGTGGACTATGGCACGTCGCACCGCCGTCCTGTCTACGAGCCACATTTCCAATGAATAAACAACAGATAACACCTGGCTGTTATTTCCCTGTCCTTTTCAGCAGTGGCTAGATGTCAAAATCTGGTGCAGAAAAGCAAAGAAAGTGAAATACATTCATGTGTGCTGAGCATCTAATCTCTGTTCTCTGATAGAGGTTAAGTTCATTCTGCCTTCCCCATCCCAGTGGGGACACAAACATTATTTCTTTCTTCTCCCTGGTGACTACTGAAATGTGTCAAAATACAGTGTTTTCAAAGGCTCTATCTCTGAAAACTGAAATAGAAAGTAACCAAATAGTTCAGAAGTCATCGGGAAGAAAGACAAACTGAGCATGGATGCTTCGCGTCCCTACGAAGACCAGAGGGTTCTTCCCTAAAAGGGTTCTTCCCTTTTACCCAGTGCACAGTCCCTGCTTTTCTGTAAATACAATCTGAACAACAGTACTTGGAGCTGTGCTCACTCAAGCAATCCATGGGCTGGGGAAATAATTACAGAGCTGTACATCCCTCAATCACCATGTGAGGGAGGTAATTACATCGCGGAGTAAGCGCAGCAGACGAGAAGCAATTGCTCTCATGTGCTTGGATTGCATTCTGCTGCCTGGTGGGTCTCATGTGCTGCCAGGAGGTTACTAGAGCACCTAAGCATATTGAGATATGTCCAGTGGGATTTTTCAGGTGTTTGTCTATGCCAGGCTGACACAGCTCCATGCAGGTTGCAGGGAAACTGGTTAGAGGTGTTGTACATACTCTTGTTTCTGCCTGGCCCAGCTGGCATCTCTTGGATGCTTTGGTGGTGATTTATCAGGGCTGAAGGTCTCCACATGAGCACCCACATCCCACAAAAGAAGAAATAAAAGGAGAAGCTCATTCATGCCAGCACAGACTTAGGTCTCTGATAATGAATTCCTTTTTGCAGGAGGCAAAGAAATGTGTGCCAAGGTATTGCTCTCTTTCCTAAAAATAAATGCGGGGAGAAATAGAGGATTCATACAAAAAGACCTTGCAGGATTATCAACTCCCAGCAAGCAGAAATGCTGACAGGCCCCGATAAATCACCTGATAGGTTTAATGGTAAACTTGACAAGACAAAAACAATATTTTTTAATGTCTTTCTGACTTACAAAGCTTCAGACTTGTCTACAATCTACAAAGGCAAAAACTAAGGTACATGCACGACTCCAGAGGGCGGAGATTTATGAAAAAATAAACGTCATGAGGTATTTTTTTGATCAGACACTATTTTTGGTGGAGAGTTTTATGGCAAAAGGCATACGACATTGATATTTTAATCTGCAAAGGCTTCCCTGCCAGCTATACATAACCCCCTTCAGAACCCCCTACAAGCTGTTAGGCAAGCAGCTAATCCAAAACATTGCATGTATAGAAACTTACACGCCCCATTTGTAGAAAAGTGGAAAATTTGCCAATAAACACTGTCTACTGCTAAAAATTAGAGTACTCAAAGATATTATCCCTCCTGAGTGGCTGATGTGTGCAAAACCCCTGTATTTTAGCTGTGGCTGCTGAGGCGAGCAGCCTGCTGGCACTTGGACATGACTTAGCATGATGCCAGCTTGACCAGGAGAACACTTTGTGCCTGTGAGGCAGTGGGAGTCACATCCTGAGCTCGTGGTCCAAATAAACAAGCATGATGGAAGATGGGATGAAAATGGCCCGGTGCTGACAGTGATTTACCAGTAGCTGAGAGAGAGAGAGAGGAGGACTGAGCAGCCAGAAGCAGTGGGTGCAAGTCTCTTGTGGGAAGGAAAAACAGGTCAAAACAGAAGCAAGTAAATGAGCGAAGGTACAACACACCCATGGTGAGGAGTGTTAGACTACCCCTTTGTATTAGTAAGAGATCTCAAACATTATTTAGGAGTTTAAAAGACCTGTATAAATAGAAGTCCCATGCTAGTTAGGATGTAATGTTTTATGTAATGTTTTTCTCACATCATTCTGAATGGCTTATGCTTCAAGGTATGAATTGATGCCACTGTCGGCATTAGCTTAGCTAGGTGTAGGATTTCAGTGGTTTACACTGGCTATTTTACCCAGTTCTCAGCCATAGAAGATTTTGACCTGAATTTCAGTTTAATTTTTCCACTGGAAAAAGACAATTTGTTGGATGTAGGGCTTTGCAGAAGAGTCGGTTTCAGTGAAGGCTCATGGTTCCTCAGGGCTGTGATGGACCTGCTGGAGGGGAAGGCAGGCAGCAAAGGTACCTGTCTGAAAACTCAGGGAGTAGACAGACTGATGTGCTTGTGCTGGGCAAGCACAGGCAGGGACTTCATGCTGTGGATATAGAGACCAGAGAAAAGAAACATGCAGGGGTGCTGGTATTATTATTATTATCATTTTTTAGTGGGGAGAGATGAAAAGATTTTTAGTTCCAATGCATAAAAAAAAAAGCAGAAGTCAAAATTCCTCAGAAACACAGTCCTTACTCCTGGCTGGAATTAGCCACAGCTTGCCTTGGTGCCTGCAAGGGGTCAACTAACAAAGATTAATTTACTGTCTCTCATCCTAATAAAAGCAAAGCACCTGCTTGACCTTGCTTGCCGACAGCTCCTAGTTTTAAGCAGCCACATTCAGCTGCTCTCCATCATCATGCTAAACCAAACAACGCCCAAGTTTCCATTTTCCAGTGCCCAAGTCCTTCAGCACAGTATCATCATCTTTCCCTGCCTTCGTGTGGCCTTTTCCACCTTCCTCATGATCCGTATTGAGGTAGTACAGTCATGGATTCATGCTGGCCACTGGGATCAATTCACAGCTAATGTGGATGCTCTGTCCCTCATACACTGGCTCTCAGCACGTTTAGCTTCTCAGCCATACTGCTTTTTAGTACTTAATTATGTTGTTTGTTTTGCATTTATTGGACTGTGCTGTGCTTTCCCTGCTTGGATAAAACTAGCTAGCAATCCCCACGCTTCCTGAAGGAGCACTGCTGCAGGAAATTAATGAATGCACTGTTTTCCCCAGCACAGAACAACCACGCTGCTAATGGTAACAAACTCTCAACCTTTCCTTGGCACTGGTGAAAAATCCTGCCTAGTTCACATACATGAAGAGACGTGGCCATAGAAACTGCAGGTGAATAGCTCTGCCTGAAGGGCCAGACAGCAGGATACTAAAGCAATGTGTGGATCCCACCTGACACTTTACTTTTTATTGTCATTGTCATCAGGCAAATCCCTTGATCCAAATGAGAAATCAATAGCACTCAAACAAGGAAACGTTATTTTCCACTGGACAAACTTTAATTGTCTCAGAGGCTTCCAAGTTCCACGACAGGCACTTCATTTAAAGCAGAAAATAGCAGTGCTGTATCTCTTTCTTTGATGTTGAAGATTATGAGTCTTCAGATTTGAAGTGCCTGCTCTGGCTTGACAAATATCCAGTGCTGGTAGATGTTAAGAGCAGGCAGATGGGAAGGACAAGTGAGATTTCGGTGCTGTGGAGTGCAGAGTGCAGTTTGCAATAGGCATTGCTACCACCAGTGGAAAGGAATATAAGCAAAGGTTTCCTTCAGTCACTGATGAGACTTTCAGTGTGACTCCTTTTCTGTCACATTACATTATCTGCCATGCTGGGAAACTCAATAATCACTCTGCAGCCACTTATGAAGACATACTTGTCGGAACAAATGATGGGGCACAAGGTGATTGTTAGTTAGGTACAGGCTGTGTACCAGCAAAGCCCATCTCATGAAGGAAACAAACCAAACCACTGTCACTTCTCTGGTAAAAAATATTTCCATATTCAAACTGAACATGAAGAGCAGACTGAGCAATTTTTCAGGATGAAAGGAAATGGCTTCTGAAAAGGAAAGATGCTTCTGCAGAACAGAAATTATTTTTCTTCTCTTGGAAATGTTACCTGGTTTGATTTTCCAGATGATTGCTGGTTCCAGCTTGGGAACCAACTGATCAGTTTTCTCAATGGGAAATACAAATTTTTGAGATAGAAAGCGTGTTTCCTACTCAAATGTCATGTCCACAGAAAATCCCTATTTGGACATTGTATAACCTGACATGGAACCAGACCATTGTCAACTAAAATCTAAAATACTTTGTAAACTCCTTCAGCAAAGTATCTCACAAGACAACCACCACTATCACAGAGACATGTCAAGGTGGGGAATGCGCTACCCTGTTTAACCACCTCTCACTACCCTGGAGAATGTCTTGCCCACACTGGTGTTTTGGTGAACCTTCCTTGCTGGTGTGGGGTGATGGCTGGCTAGTCAGTGGATGCAAAACTCTGAATGAGCAGGAGATGTTTTAACATTACCTCGTGAGACAGGTAAAAGGCAGCAATTCCCAATGGCCAGAAGCAGCAGAGCATGGAGAACACAGTGAGGCCAAGATGATCTCTTGGTGGCATCATCAGGAAATTGTCTTCACTTTCGGTGTCACTTGAGTAATCGCTCTGGAATAGCAAGGGAGAGAGAAATGTAGAGGTGCTGGTTAATGGTATCATTATTTCTTCTCTGCCATGGGTCAAGGCTGTGATCATCTGCCCATAAAACTCTCTCCAGTCACACCAGGGCAATTCCTCAACATCAAGACAGGCCTCCAGCACTCATGATTGAAGGCTTCTGGTGGCCCACCCTGGGGTCTCTACCATGTAGAGGTCTCCACACAGGACTGGCTCTGGGGGTGCTTGTACTCTATTCATCAGGGCCTGTGTACCTGTTCTGTTCTGCTGTGGCCCCACAGTGACAGGACCACAGGAATAAACCTGCCACCACTAATCCCTATTTTAGCAGCACCCTAAAGGGAGGCTGAGAGACTCAAACCCTTACATCCGCACCAAAATCAAACTGGAGAGAAGTGGGAGCATGGATCAGAGGCAGGGTTATCTCTGCAAGCTGCAGGTTGGGACTGCAGCTCTCCTGTCAGCACCAATGCTTGGGGAAGCCACCCCAAGGAAATTAGCACTCCTCTTCTCTCCCGCTGCATGCACAGCACTGGCTAGCAGCTGTCCACCTTAGGAGCAACGGGGGAACCTCCATTCACCCGCTGTGTCACAGCCTCCATCACTTCTGCATGAACCTGAAAGCAAGAAATGAGAAATGACAAGAGATTCCAGAAATCACCGCAGGGAGCTGAAAAGGGCCCGTTTTATGTGTTCATCTTTCATGAATGAAACAAACTGACTCTCTAGCCAGATGAACCTGGGTGGGCTGGCACTTCAGAAACATCATAATAGCATGGATGTAATGCAGGAGGAGCTGTGAGCATTGGGTGCTCTGCACCTCTCAACTCAAACGTCGGTCTTCTGGGGTGTCACTACGCAGATGGCCAGGAGAAGGCCAGCTAGACATTACCCATGGGGGACAAGGTGACAGATGTGGTACAAACCAAAGCATAAAGAACCAAGGTAGCAAAAGCTGATGGAAAAAAAAGCACGAGTTTCTTCAGCAGCAATGGGATGCTGCAGATTTACAGTGTGTAGGCAGAAGCACCTGCCCAGGCATGTTTCTTAGATGCTCCATGGACCAGCTGCAGCAACCCTGATGTAGTAGAAGTTTCTTTCATGGTGATTACTCAGACTGGTCCACAGGGGACCTGACTGCCTGGCTGCTGAGCGAGTACAATTCTCCAGCAGAGCAGTAGAAAAGACCCTGCTCTCTTTTCTACTTCTTCCTTCTACTGCTTCCTCTTTGCCTGCAGGGTCTACAGGCACCAAGGCTGTGGAGTTACAGCTTTGGTATAAGAAGGATTCCACAAAGCTTTTTAACCCACTCCGGGAGCACCTCCAGCCTGAGATGACGTGGCCAAAAATCTCAACAAACCCTTTTGTAGTTGCATGTTCTTCACTGTAGGAGAAATGCTGTGCAAAATCTCACTGAAAGGAAGACATCTGTGTCATGTTTAGAAATGTACCCTTTGGGGCATGGGTTTTGTGTCCCTTTTGGAGACCTTTGAGGCCTGTTTGGGAGCTTTCAGCCTCTGGGCCAAAACAACTGCTGAACTGCTCTACCAGTGACCTCTAAGTCAGAGACTCCTGAACAGGCTGCTAAGTGTGCAAGACAGGAAAATTAACCCATGCACATGAAGGGAAGTTTCCAAACATGTCACGAGTGAGCCACGACTGAGGAGGACCTAGGAAATGCTGGCAGCCTCATGGTATCTGGGCAAAGTGATTGCCTCCCAAGCTGATCCATTTGGGGAACCCATCAGGTGGCATGACCCATCACTTGCTAACATGGAGAGTCTGCCTTGACAGACATCAATGCCAAGAACCTGCTACACACCAGAAAGCCTGGGAGGGACAGGTGGGGGTACCAGGCACTGAGACTGTGTGGTCCATGTAGAGCACCCCAGGACTCTTGTTGCCTCAGCAGAAGTGACAAAGCTCCATTTGTCACAAACTCAATAAAATCCCACCCTGAAGGGATGCTTGCTGATGCTGGTGTACAGTGTTTGAACTTGGTGACTTTCCTTTCTGCTTTAATTTTTATAACAGGCCATGTAAGTAATTTTTAATACCAATAATATTTCCTTACAAGAGTAAGAAATAGAGAGGAGGAGGGAGAATATCCACAACACTGCTGAAATGGTCCCTTGAAACAGTGCCCTTCCCTAAACGTCATGACAGCTAAGATAGAAAAAACAAAAATGGTTTTGATTTCTCAGTTCTTGGCTGAGTAATGTGCTGGTATTGCATCTGTGGAGACTACCTCTCTGATATTTCAAATCATCTTTTCTTGCAGATGAAGATTAAACAGTGCAAAGATTCTCTAGATAGCTTTGATCATGTGCTCAACCAGAAAATTGTCAGTTATGCTGCTTCCCAAAGGGACTAACCATTCTCAAGGTGATGGTGTCACGACATCTCAGAGAGCTTCCATGCTGACTGGTTGTTAGATCACAAGAAGGTAATTGCAGAAATTTTCTTAGTTATGCTAACATAAAAACCCTTAGTGGAGAAGATTAAGTCACTATTGACTCACACTAATTGAGTCTTATAACCACCTTCCAATACCTGAAAGCTGGGGAAGAACTCTTCATGGCAGTATCAAGAGACAGGACAAGGGGTAAAGGTTTTAAACTAGAGAAAGGTAGATTTGGGTTGGATATTGGGAAAAAGTTGTTCAGTGTGAGGGTGGTAGGTCACTGGCACAGGTTTCCCAGAGAGGTGGTGGAGGCCCCATCCTTGGAGATACTCAAGGTCAGGCTTGATGGGGCTCTGAGTGACCTGATCTAGTGAAGATGTCCCTGCTTACTGCAGGGGGGTTGGACTAGATGATTTTTAAAGATCCTTTCTAACCTAACACATTCTATGATTCTATGAATAATAAAGTTGTGCTGTGAATGCCATTCTGATGGGCAAAGGCCCATAGTACACATTGGATCAGATGACCTGACTGTTGATCACCAAGAGTGACTGAGCATTCTGGTCACAAAGCCTTGACCATGTAATCCAGATACAAACCAGAAGGGTAAAGAAAGGAAAAAAAAAAAAAAAAACCAACCCCAAAAAGCCAAAGGTCATAAACCACAGAAAGAAATCCAACATCCTTACATCTTCCAGCTAAACACTCATTTCTAACCTTCCTCCTAATGTTTTCTCTTACAACATGATACCCAATCCTGAGCTTACTGAGAGATCCTCCCTACACAGAAACCTTTCTGACATTGGGAAGCTTTTGACAATCTAGCTACCTATCTGGCTGTCCTCTGGTTGTTCCTGATTCTGCAAGAGCTGTAGCCTGACACCAGAGGAGCTGGACCTTAGAGGTGCTGAGAAGTCAGAACTACTTTCACCAATTACAGCTGCTTTGGGTTAGCAGACTAATCCTACATAATCACTAATATTCTTGTCTGCAGCACCACTCCTTTCATGATTAATAGTCTCTTCATAAATTTACAAGGAACCTTTCACAATCACATCATAATTTCACTAATCTGACTGAAAGCCTTCAAGTCTCACAGAAGTTAAGGAACAGCATAACTAATTAATTTTCAAGGTTTAGGTAGTGAACAAGACTGCACAGACAAATTAAGCTAGATGAGTTTAAGCAATCTGAAATACCAAACTATCAGTTTTTTCTTTTTACAGGCATACCACCAGTGAGTCCTCCAACCAAATAATAAGCCATCGAAATAGAACTTGTACACCCATTAAAAAAAATACCTGGCAAAGAACATCCCTTTTTTGGGTTGAGATATTCTGCTCTTCAAAAGAACAAAGATTCCTCACAGTTACTCTTATGACAAATCCCAGTTATCCTCTTTGAACAGAGCTCTCCTGTCCTGTCAGTCAGATGGTATCACTATTTTCACAATGGTAGAAAAAACCTTAGGAAGAAACAAGGCAGAACACATCCTGATGCAGCTGCAATCCTGTAAGTGAAAAGAAACAAAGAGGATCGTGGGGTGTCACGGAACAGCAGCAGCAGCTAGACAAGTCTCTTTGGGAAGTGGAGGGATTCACCCCTTTTCAGACGTGACAGCTTGCTTCAGCAGCTTCCAGTGTAATTGCACAACCACTTCCAACCTCAACTCACAGAGAATTGTTTCAGAAGGCAGCATCTCTCTGCTCCAAGTCAGACTCTGACTTGGAGTTGCATCTTTGTGCTTTAATGTGAAAGATGTAATCTCAGCAAGGTCCACAGTTCTTCCCCTTGCGAGGTGCTGCTGTGGGAACAGATACCTGTGCAAATAGCCCTGTAGCAGAAATTACACACTTCTGAAATTACTGAGCACGCAGTGGGGATCCCCTGCTTCCAGTGGATCCTTCGTAGCAAAAACAGTTATTACAATGACAACAACCCTTCTCATCCTTGCTGGCTACTGATGTGTTTCCCTCCCCTACATACTTGGGAGTTCAGCTGAGAAGACATTAAGGGACAAAAAATAAGCCTCAGTTTATCTGCAAACATTTTCGTGGCTGTTACGAGGAAGAGGTGACCTCAGGAGTGCAGGCAAGGCTGGAGTTACCAGGAGATGAGGCCCCAGAGGACATCTCCTTGGAACATGAATTCCTGCAGACAGCACAGCCTCCTGCCCAGATCAAAGCTGATTACTGTGAGTGAGGAAGAATGCAATCACTCCCCTTCCCAATTTGTGAATGGTGCATATCTCTCCAGCCCATGAATGCATTCAGCACAGGCAGTGTGGACAGGACATAAACTGGATTTCTGCAGAAGCTGTGGATCTGACAAAGGATGAAGAGGAGAAGTGAACTTTGGAGAAAGGAGGTGTCTGTCTGCTTCCCAGCCTTGGAGCATGTGGGATTCTGCAGCAGCTGGAATGTGCATGCTAGACAATTCAACAGGAATCCTCGACCTCTGTCTTCAAGGGAGCTGCTTCTGATGCTCCCAAATGACCTGCACAAGAAGTCAGCCTTGAACATAACCACAAATACAGCCACCATGGAGACTTACAGAATGAAGCTGAAACATCAATATATTTTAGTCTGTGAAATTCAACTAGCTGCTTCAGTAATGCAGCAATGCTTCCTCAGCAAAGCAGTGCAGAACGGAGGGCAGGGAGAAAAGGATATTTAAGATGGGGTACTGAATCATGCAGATGCTCCATTCCTGAAGGGACTGTGGTTTGGGGGCAGGAATCACCTGGCACAGAGCAAGGCTGTCTGTACACAGGGCCGGATGCAGGGCACACACTTTGGAATGTGTTTCTCAAGGCCTTTCCAAGAAGGACCACTGGACCAGTCTTCAGTCAAGAGCAAGCTGAAAATAAACCTCCTCTGTGAGGAAGAATGAACAGGATCCACAGAGAAGGAAGGGAAGGGAAGGGAAGGGAAGGGAAGGGAAGGGAAGGGAAGGGAAGGGAAGGGAAGGGAAGGGAAGGGAAGGGAAGGGAAGGGAAGGGAAGGGAAGGGAAGGGAAGGGAAGGGAAGGGAAGGGAAGGGAAGGGAAGGGAAGGGAAGGGAAGGGAAGGGAAGGGAAGGGAAGGGAAGGGAAGGGAAGGGAAGGGAAGGGAAGGGAAGGGAAGGGAAGGGAAGGGAAGGGAAGGGAAGGGAAGGGAAGGGAAGGGAAGGGAAGGGGGAGGGGAGAGGAGGGGGAAGGGAAGGGGGAGGGGAGAGGAGGGGGAAGGGAAGGGGGAGGGGAGAGGAGGGGAAGGGAAGGGAAGGGAAGGGAAGGGAAGGGAAGGGAAGGGAAGGGAAGGGAAGGGAAGGGAAGGGAAGGGAAGGGAAGGGAAGGGAAGGGAAGGGAAGGGAAGGGAAGGGAAGGGAAGGGAAGGGAAGGGAAGGGAAGGGAAGGGAAGGGAAGGGAAGGGAAGGGAAGGGAAGGGAAGGGAAGGGAAGGGAAGGGAAGGGAAGGGAAGGGAAGGGAAGGGAAGGGAAGGGAAGGGAAGGGAAGGGAAGGGAAGGGAAGGGAAGGGGGAGGGGAGAGGAGGGGGAAGGGAAGGGGGAGGGGAGAGGAGGGGGAAGGGGAAAGGGAAGACACGTACATAACAGGTCCAGTGCTGGCACCACCATTTTCCCACTGTGTTGAGGAAAGCAGGAATCAGAAGGCAGGTACATGCATCATGCCACAGAAAATCATCTACATGGGAAGAAAGTAGAGAAGCCAACTTCACTTGTAAGATACATTTAAGATGCAATTTCATCACAGTCTGTAAGTGCCTGCATGAGTAGTTAATTTCTGATCAGAGACAGCTCTTTCATTTGGCAGAAAAGCAGAAGAAACCCCAGTGACTGAAAGCAGAACAGATGAAGAGCAGACACAAGGTGCAGATTTTTAACAGAGATTGTGATGAACACTTTTCTGCAGTTGTAATGGATTTTCTATTACATGAAGCCCTTTCTTAAATTGAGGCTAGCTACCCCTAAGAGCTACGTGCTTTATCTCAACTGAGACACTATGAGTGAGCACAGGCTCTGCAGGCAGCCATACCAGAGGCTGGACTTGATGGCCACATAGTCTCTTCCAGTATTAAAACGCTAGGCACGCTGGAGAAGACAGACAGCAAGGTCTGCTGTGAACCACAGCTGCCAGTGACCTGTGATGGATCTGTGATGGATATTCAGGAAACAGCCCTTTTGGTATTGCTCCTTTTTTCCTTCAAAGCAACCAATTCAGCAACATGCACACACTGCATACAAAACAAGTATCTGGTATGGCCCTGTGGGATCTGCTTCAAACCCAGATGGTCCGGTGGTCTGTTTTTGACAGAGACCAACACATGATGCAACTGTAAGATAATATGTGCTCTGTTTCCCTCCACACAATGCCTGTTTCAGTAATGCAGTTAAACATAATGTCCTGGTCTGACCAGCACTCTACATCCCTTTGCTCTTCAGCAAGCAACCCGAGTTCACCTAAATGCAGCAGATGTTGAAGGCAGCATGCTGGATGGTAGCGCTCTCACCAAGGGCTGTAATTTATCACCACTCTGCCTCTACACACTTACTCATCACTGAGCAGCATCTGGTGAATGCTTACTTAGGAGGTGATTCCTCTAAAACCTGTTGCCATCATGGATTCTTTGTCCTGGTGATGTATTATCTATTTATTTTATTTTGCCCGCGTTATTTCTTTTTACCATTTTGATTTTTGCAATTGCTCCTTTTTAATTTTAAAGGAATTTAAATAATCTGTAGTCCACTACCCCTTAACTGGTCCAGCTCCTTCAAATGGCCTTGTCAGTCAAGCAGCCAGCCTTGCAGAATGGGCTCAGAGATCTCTCCTTCCTTGGAAAGCTTTTCATATATAACCTTGCAAAAAAAAAAAACCACCAAAAAACCCAAACCCAAAAAACAAACTCACCACCAGCACCACCAAAACGTGTAACAGACAAAAATCCCTGGATGCAGCTGCCCAAACCCATTCTTCCTTCTGCCCCCCTGGGTTTTGATCATTTCACTTGTGCTGTTTTCTGAACACCCACAGCACTCAACTCATTGCCACTGGAAGGGGATCACTGCTGACAGCAATCATAGAATCACATAATCACAGAATGGTCTGGGTTGGAAGGGACCCCAAGGGTCATAGAGTTCCAAACCCCCTGCCACAGGCAGGGACACCAACCTCCAGGCTTGGATCTATACACGGTTGCCCAGGGCCCCATCCAACCAGGCCTTGAACACCTCTCCAGGGATGGGGCATCCAACACCTCTCTGGGCAGCCTGTTCCAGCACCTCACCACTCTCTCTGTAAAAAACTTCCCCTAATATCTAACCTAAACCTTCCCTCCTTCAGCTTCAATCCGTTCCCCCTTGTCCTGCCAGTGTCTGCCCTTTTAAAAAGTTGATTCCCCTCCCGTTTCTCTGCTCCCTTCAGGGACTGGAAGGCTGCAATGAGGTCCCCCTGCAGCCTTCTCTTCTCCAGGCTGAACAAGCCCAGCTCCCCCAGCCTCTCTTCGTAGGGCAGGTGCTCCAGCCCTCTGATCATCCTCATGGCCTCCTCTGAACCCTCTCCAACAGCTCCACATCTTTCTTGTATTGCAATAAACGGATCCATACTAAAAGGGGACAGCTGCCACAGCCTCCTAAATCACACTCTTTCTCTGGGAGAGCAGTAATGACCACTGTAAACATCCCTGATCTTTGTGTGAGCAACAGGGTCTCCCAACGACCCTTCACATTCATGGGGAAGGCACGTGTATATCGCAGGACACTCCGAACGTTGCAGGTGGGCCAGCAGCCACCAGAGACAAGTGGCTGGAGCCCAAGGACTTCACTGCACAGCATTAGGCTGAAAACTCAGGGAAGAGGTGACAGGAAAGAGAATTGCTCTGAGCCCTGGCCGCTGTTAATAAGATTCATAGTAGGGCCCATGGGGACCGCTGAAGGTGACTTCCCAGCCATGCTCCCCTCACTTAGGGCTCACTAATAAAGGTTAATATCCCTTGGAAGGGCTCAGTTTCTCCAGTAGCTTCTCCTTTAAGGAAGAAGAATAAATCAAATGCAAATGAAGTATAATCACTTCTGTAACCTGTTAATAAAGTGCCTGTGAAGGAATCCAGGGACATAAAGTGTGTCCTATGAGGTCAGACCAATGGCCCAGTGAGCACCATGCTCTGCCTCTGGCAGCAGCAGCAGGACATAACACAAACCTGGTCAATTTGCAGTCCATCCCTTGTGCTCCCTCAGCACCCACAACAGTTGTATAAGAGGTTATCAGAAAGAAAAACGCTGCCTGTTCCTTTTAATACTTGTTTATGGATTCCTCATCTACAAATCTGTCTAATCCCTTCCGAACATGCTGATCTGCTCTGACCTCCTGCGACCACAAGACACCAAGGGTTCACTACCCCATGTGTGAACAACGATTTTCTGTTACCTGTGTTAAGCCAATCTCTCACTAGCTCCCTCAAGTGTCCTCTGCTCCACAGTAGGAGGGAACAGCGAGTCTGCATTCACCTGATGCTTGACCTACATGATCTGGAGCAGCTGGCTCATACACTGCCTGGCCACCTTCTTCACAAGGTGAAGAGTCTCAACCTTTTGCACTGCTCCTAGTACGGAGGCTGCTACTTCCACTCCATAATTTTCCTTGCCCTTTTCTATCTCCACAATGGCCTTAAGTAGCTAAGACCACAGTCACCCACCCTGCTTAAGAAAGTAGATTGCACCAAGTTTTAATACAGTGGCAAAAGGTGTCATGTTCTCAACACTACCCTTTAAGACACCCATCATTTTGGTGACTTATTGGCTTATGGGACTTCATGGTGCCAACAATGATTTCTCCATGGTCTGTCTCCTGAGTTGTAGCTCACAGTTACAGGCTCAGCCTTGAGCTCACATGGATGAAATTATTTTTCCACAAACATACCAGTTTCCATTTATTTACACTGAAACAAATTTGCCAGTGGGTTTTGTACAATCCTTCCACATTTCTTCTCCACTGAGCACACAAAAGAAACTAACACAATTGACAAACTTGGACTGGACAAAGAACCCAAATGCTTCCGTATTTCCCTGTGACCTTATGACATGTCCCTGTGTTCTTCTGAGCCTGTGCCATGGACAAGAGAGACCAGAAGGACATTCCAGAATCCACAACACATCCCTAGGTGAGCTTGGGCAAGACATTTATTGCACCATTTTCTTCAGTTCCCCAGGTGCAGAATGAAGAAAACACTGTTCTCCCAGCTCACAGGAGCACTGTGATGACCAATGAATTCTTTAGTGAAAACAAAACTCAAGGCCCTGAAGGGAAGTGACCACAGAGGCAAGTACCTAAAGCATGCAAGATCTGCCTCGGATGTCATCTTTGTCACAACTTCCCATGTTTGCACTAGACTGCCTCTTTCCCCATGCTGCAGAGCTCTCTGGAAAGGGAACCCCACCATGCTCAGCTCCCCAAGGGGGTGTAGA
This sequence comes from Gallinula chloropus, assembly GCF_964237585.1. NCBI lineage: Eukaryota > Metazoa > Chordata > Aves > Gruiformes > Rallidae > Gallinula > Gallinula chloropus. The sequence goes on from NC_140087.1 coordinate 74,129,028, forward strand.
AACAAGCTGCCTAGATACCTCCTTCCAGGGGAGGCTGAGGACACAGAAGCTTAGGTCTTATCAACAACAATGCAGGACCATCCGAGCCTGTGCAAGCTGTAAACATTGAGAAAAAGGATGAATGTTGTGGGGCTCAACATGCATCAATCCTTCCAGGGCCTTCTCTTCACATTGCAGAAGAGATGTGGCCAGGAGGCACTAGGGAATGTTAGCAGATAGGTTAGATGGAACAGGACATGGCTTAGGATCCACCTTGTGTCTCTACACTTCCATGCCCGCATCCAGGGTATGAGTTTCACAGCAGCATCCAGCAATTTGCAAGGGGGGTGGGAAATAAAAGAAGGAATGTTTAGCTTGAAAGCACCACATTTCCTTTCTTCTTTCTCTCCCCAGAACATTTTATTTATTTCGTTTTCAGAGACTGTTTCAGACGTTGCTGGGAAAAAGAAAAAGGGTTTCAAGAGAGCTCTTTGATGCGACACATATGAATAATTCAATTTGCTGCCATCAATAGCTTGGGTTTCACTAAATAAGCCATCTATCTAGGGGTTAGGAGGAAAACTAGCAGAAGTGTAATATGACAAATGATGTTTCTGGATAAAAGATGGCACTGCATTTACACATGAACTCCAACAGGAGGGTATTTCAGCTAGCAACTCAAGTAATATTTCACTGCTGCCACATTTGACAAGTTGTCTGTCCATTAGTTGTGGCGTGAAGAACTCATAAGATATTTATAAGCATTCCAGAGACACCTAAATAGGGAATCATTTGATTTCGGGGACGGGCACTGAAGAGAGAAATTTAAAGCTTTGACAGAACGCACAGACTTCTGCTTTCATGACTGGTAATTGCTGGAGCAAAATGGGGCTACATATGCTAATGAGAGCTCTTTCAGAAATATTTTCCCTCCAGACAATTATGATTTTTGTAGGTAGTCTGGATAACATTGCACCAGAACCTGAGAAATAACACTAGGAAAAAAGAAAAAATGAAAGAAAAGGGAAAAAAAAAAAAGAAGATAAAATAAACACAGCCACTTGTTGCAGCAACGTGCAGGACCCCTGCTTAGGATGTCTTGTGCTCCTCTGCTACATCTCCCAGGTTCTTCAGCGTCCCCAGACTTGGGGAGGGGAAGAAGTTGCCTCCTTCTAGCCAGCTTCCCAGAGCCTGATAGACCCGTCCTGAAAGGGATGACAGATAACAGAGCAGCAACCCCTGTGACCTGGCTGGGTCATCTCTTCAAACCAAAACCAAATCACTGTCAGACAAAATAACTGATTTTTTTTCCAAAACTTTCTCTGTGGCAAAGTTTTGAGAAGGCAAACAGCCTTTCTGGTTACCCAGAGGCCAGCTCCCTTCAAAAATGAAACCCTGACAGAAACACACCGACCAGCAGTCAAGCTATTTTCTTCAGCTGTCCATAGGCTCCTGCAAGCACCACATGGACAGGGTCACTACAAAGGGATGAGTTAGATTTTCTGCATTTCTAAGGCATTAAAACACCAATCCTGAAAATCCCTAGGCAGGCGTTCTGCAATGAGACCAGCAGTGCCAGAGACACATGGAGAAAGAGAAACAACTCACAACCCCAGGACTGTTCTGTCTCCCAGAAGGTATTTAACCGAGATGCCTGAGCTGGGAATTCACTTGCCTTGCCCTGGAACGCAAAGAACAGGCGGCAGCTCTCAGTTTTCAAGAGACAACAGCTCTTCTGCACAAAGCTCCCCTTTTTGATAATGTTTTCAAGAAGGGGTTATTTTTAGAGTCTTCTCTGAGAAAGAAGTGCCACAGCAGGTATGTTGTAACAAAAAACCCTTACAAGAATGCAGCTCCCATCCCTCAATGAGCTCTGGCATGACAATCTATGTGGCAAGATACTTAGCAACGTGCTGTGCATCCTCAGTGGCAGAATCAAATCCTTCAAGGCTCTCACGGTGGGGAAGCAAAGCTTTCCACCTCTGCTATATGATCTTCTCTCATGGCTCTGCTTTTAACTTCTGCTCCCAGGTACTAACTAACCCTTCACACCCCAGTTTGGCTCCATTAGCAATGTTAAAGGCATTTGTTTCTTGTCAGTAACTTGTGGGGTACTGCATTCTAGTGGGCCAGACTCATGCTGTGTGGTTCAGGTCCTGCTCTTCTCATTTGGACAGATAGGCAAATGTTTTTGTAATTGACAATCTGGCAAGGATCATTCCCCTACTCAGTGACTACTGTCCTCAAATACTTTTCTTCCATTCCTGGACTCCCAACACATGAAGTTACATCTCTAAGTAGCCAAGCCCAGGAGGCCCTCATGCATCTGTCCACATGGGAACCTGAGGAGCACCACACAGCAGTCACCCTTTTTTGTCGTCTTGTGATGTCAAATGCATCTCTCCTCCCCATCTTTCTGCGCGACCAACTGCATCCTCAGAATTTGGACCTTCCTGGGATGGAAGTTATTTCCCATCCTGAGACCCCTTGTGCTGAGTGCAGCTGCTCAGCAGGTTGGTCATTTGGGTCTAGTTCATGAAGAGATCTGAAAATTACAGTGCTGCACAGGGTGGGCCAAGTAGCACAACACTGGAGACTGACAGTAGGCTAGAAGCAAAGGTTTCTAGCCATTCCAGCAGTGCACCTGTTTCCAGGCAGGCATGTCCTTCCCAGACCTTGCCTCATTTTCTCTTCCCTTGCTCCATTCTCCTGGAGGAGTAGAAACCCCAATACAGGAGAGAGCAAGATAACATGGATGTGTACTTTGTCAATGTGCTGTTCCAAGCACTTTGTACATGTAGGTCAAGATGTCAGTCTAGGCGGCGTAGCAGGTTGCTAGCAATTTCCCCTTGGATTGTGGGGACTTTGCTCTGCTCCCCATCCTGGTCTTGCAGCTCAGGGAGAGAGAACCACTGGTCTTACTGTTAAAAACTGAAGTAAAGAAGGCAGTAAGAACCTCAACCTTTTCCTAAGCCTTTTGTCAGTATGCTTCCCCCCACATAAAGGATGGAGATGCTCCTTAGCCCTCCTTTTGTTTTTAATGCATTTATAGAAACGTTTTTATGGTCTTTTATAGCAGTAGCCAGATTAACATCTAGTTGGGCTTTGGCCCTTCTAATTTTCTCCCTGCATAATCTCATGACATCCTTGTAGTACTCCTGAGTTGCCTGCCTCTTCTTCCAAAGGCTACAAACTCTCCTTTTCTCCTTAGTTCCTACCCAATTTCTCTGTTCAGCCAGGCCAGTCGTCTTCCCCACGGGCTCATCTTTTGACACATGAGGACAGCCTGCTCCTGCACATTTAAGATTTTCTTCCTTTAAGGTTTTCAAAGACTCCCTCCTTTCTCCCCTTGAGATCTGGAGAAGGGAAGGATGAAGTCTTTTAGACCTTACAGGTTGTTTCCTAGAAACAAATTTTCTCTACGAAAACTTCATCAAGCTCCTACAGTACCACTCTGCTGAGGTACCCAGATTGAGGGGCCCTACATTGCAAAAGCACCTTAAACACCCCACCAAGAAAAGGGAAAATACTTTCAGCATGAAACATTTTTTCCTTCCTGCTTATTTTCCCAACCTCTCTTAGCCTATTCTCTAACAGTTGGCTAAAGAAGGTCTTGCTGGATTTGGATTGACAAGAGGGAGACTTTATTTTTTTTGGCTGCCTAAATGTCAGGCCAGATGTGTCAATAACACCATTAGGCAATTACATGCCTGCTGCAGTCACCTGCATCACCATGCATGAAAGAAACTAGGGCAAAAAGGCAGCAACTGGGGATTTTGTTTTGATTAAGAAAACAAGACTTCCCACAGCCAATTTTGAAATGCTGTAGAAGGGTGTGATTTGAGCTAACACCCTCACATACCTCAGAGGGAAACTTTTGTCTCCCTGCGGAGCCACTGAATACCACATTACTGGCACACACTGGGAAAAACACCTCTCTCTTCCTACCTTACCAATACAGAGAGAAAAGAGAATAAAATAGAAGTCGGGCTCTTGTCGGATTGCCCCCATGCTGATCACAGAGTGAGACACTGGTATTACAGCAGGTGAGAATAGGAGTTTTAGGACTTGTTAGGTCTCAGTGGCAAAAAGACCCTGCAAGACAGAAACACAAGTAAATAGTCTCTCGATCTCATCTTGGGCATTTGGGTGGAAGATACATGGCTTTGCTGCAGGCAGCCAAATGGTCTTTGCTAGGTTAGGAGTCTATGACCAATGCTGGAGAAAGTTTTGGGATCAACTGAATTATGCACACCTTCTGTTCCCACACAAACAGGCAAACACAAATCTGTGCTGCTGTGCTTGGGCAGCTGGTTTCAGCCAAAAGCAGACAATTCTATTTTTTTTTAAAGTAAAAAATGCATCATTTAAGAAAGAATGAAGTTGATTTCCATAGCCTGGCCCATTTGGAGAACAAAATGTATGATACTTTACTGTAAGCAATCAATGAAGCACGGGAACCTAAAAGAAAACATTGCATTCAGGATCTAATGAAGTGTTTCACTCCATCAGAAAAATAAATAATCTTTTATTTCAGGGACACAGAATTCACTGCAGCTTGAAACCAAAATACTTTGATTTTGTGCTCATTTAGAGACAGAAATGTTTTGGGTTTGAGCTGGTACGCAAAACATTCTGCTCAAGCCAGGAAAAGGCAGGAGTTGATACTGGCCTGCTGAGTAAGACCGATGCTCCTGGCCCCAACCTTACACAGCATTTAAGCACACGGGTCTTTCTTACCAGCCTGTTCAGAGACAGGAGGTAAATACTCATCTGCAGTGGGAATTTCACCGTTAGTGTCCACAGGGTTGGGACCTTACCTAACAAGCAAAGATGCACACTCACTGTCCTGGCCAGAGGAGAGGGTGATACAGCTGATCACATGCAGATCAGCTTCCAAAGCAGCTGATCCCCTGCAGACCAGCTCTTGGAGGCTATACACTTAACTCCAAATATGTCCTCCTCACCATCCCCAGCCTTCCCCATATTTCCCAAATGACTTCTGACCTCAAGCTCCTGGAAATCCTCCTCTTCCTCCACATCGTAGGAGAGGGTGTGAATCTTGATGTCATCCGCTGAGAGGTCGATGAACTTGCTGTCCGGGTACTCCAGGCTGTCTTTGGTGGGCGAGCGGTCCTCGATGAAGGTAGTTTCACAGCACTCTGAGCCAATGCTCTCTCCCCATGAGCGCAGCACGTTCTCCGAGTAGAGGATAATGTTGGGCCGGTAGTGAGACTCCACTGTTTGCTGCAGCATGTTGGGGTCCAGGAGCTGCTGCACAGGGTCATTCCTGCCATTCTCCAGGCAGCTCGGAGAGGAAAGGCTGCCCGCTCGGTGGCTCTGGTACTGGGGGGTTGGGTATACAGAGACCAGACCATCTCGGCTCTCTGCCACTAAGTTCCTTGTATTAATTAAACCATTCCTTTTCCCAGCTTCAGCAATCTTATTGTGCATTAGCACACTGTTCTGCTCGACCAAGCCATCCATACTGGGGGGTGTCTGAGGGAGTAGGATGGGTCTTTACTCTGTTGTACCTTAGGTCACGCTGGGGCAGTGGTTCCCATTTTCCTGATGGAAGAAAGGAGAAACATACTGAGGTGAGGACAAAGGCATTGAGTAACATATTAAGGCACCCAAATCAGCTTGTCTTCAGTATCACCTCATGCAGAAATACAGCTCCACATATATGCGCACCGTGCTCTAGCTCTCCCAGTATGTCCCTGCTTGGAGAGGCAAAAAACCCCACCCCAAATCCATGGGGTGAGCAGGAGTAGATGACAACGTGTGCTGAGAGAGGACAAGACCAAGACAGAGATGTCTTGGTAATGGTGAGCTCCATCAGAGAAGGGCTACACCACCTCCTCCAACCTCACACAGGTATGCCACTGTCATTGTGGGGACAATGTCCCTTTCCTCTGAACACTCAGATAAGAAAGACTGGGGGGAAAACCAAAGATAAAAGAACCATTTCCCATTCTCAGAAATCCACAACTGCAAAGGGTGAGCAGCTGGTGTGTTCAGCTGTCAGTCTCAGCAGCCACCCTTCTCCCTTGGCAAGTGCTTTACCACCCTTTGAAAACCTATCAGAAGGAGAAGTAAGCAGCACTCTTCAGATCAACTGAGAAAAACAACACCTGAAGGTGAGATCAGATCTGACCCAGAGGAATTAAAACTCCTCTGGATGAGGTCTCAAATCCCCTGTGCTGCTCTTGAACCCTACTTCTTCTGCTGCCTTTGAGGCTGCCTCAGGGTGACAGGCTGAACGGCTATGATGGAGCTAGTTAGCATGACGATCACCATCCAGATTCACCTGGAAGACATGGAGGCACAGTTGCTTGAGCCCAAGAGCTAGTTGTCTCCATCTGCACAGGAACAACACCTGTCCTGTGTCTCACTAGACCACCAGCACCAGCCTGGCTCTCTTTTGTGTCCATTTCACTAAGGCATGAGAAGTTAAAGGGACAGTTCAGAAGGCTAACTACTTTTTTTTCCAGCCCAAATACTTTCTCACCAGGACACCAGTTTTGCTCAGGTGCAGCCACAGGAAAATGCTTTTTGAAATACAGATGCATCAACAATGAACTCAGGGTTTTGTTTCTGGGTCTGACCACAGAAATCACAGAAATGCTCCTGGCTTCAAAGAGCTTCATACAAGATCCTCTAAGGCCAAATTCTTAAGGTAGGATTATGTGTCCCCAGTGTGCTGCCTAAAGGAAAACAAGAATTACACATACAAACACACATACACACAAATTATTTGTACTTGATGCTTTCTGTTTCTCTTCTATATCAGAGATCCTCTAACAGAGCAATGGCTAGCAAATGCTTGATTTTTAGTTCCTCTAAATACCTCCAAACATCTGCGGTCTCCCTTTTTTCTTGCAAGAGAAACTTAAACCATTGCTAAGAGCTGCTGTTCCTATGCTACAGATGAATTAAGAAACTTGTTTAACATACAAGAGATCTTAACTAAGCATGCTACAATGTTGGCATTCACAGCACCTGGTTGAACACATCCAAACCCTGTTTTACTGTGTGGTCAGAAAGTTCAGTGCTTGTCCTAAGGGAGTGGGAAAGAAGGTTACACAAGTGAAAATACCCCATGGTGGGATCCTGCAGAATTTACATTACACGGCTCTCAGCCCCAAACCTGGGGAACATGCTGTCAAAATTAAACCAATCTGCAGATTAGCTCAGAGTCGGTTTCACCAAAGGATTAGTTCTAAAGCCCTCAATCCCAACAGATAAGGCTGAGAACAGGCACCTTGCCTTTCCAAGGAAAACTCCTTTCCACATGCAACCATACCTGTGCTCAACGAAAAGAGGCCCCGCTCCTGGCAGGGTAACACCAGGCTGCGCCAGCACATGCGCAACAGCACGAGGTGGAGCTGCTTTTGGAGGAAGCAAGTGAAGTTCAGCAGACAAGAATGGATGGGGAGGCCAATGTGTTAACATTTGCCTTAGGAGTGGTGCTTGCAGAACAACAATCTTCCATCTGCCACTCCCCACTAAGTGCTGGCACCCTGCTGGAGTTCTGTGTGCTGCTAAACTCTCTCGCTTCAGCTGTCTGGGAAGGTTTCAGAGACTGGTTGGGACCCAGTCTCAACTGTAGTTGAGGAACACCCAGTGCTTTACCCAGGTTGGGTGGCACCATTTGCATGGGAGATCATTCTGCTGTTCCTCCAGCAGCTTGCTTGCAAATCTTCCCCTTCTTCCTCCTACCACTCCCAAAGAAACCAAATTGAAGTACATCACCACAGGCACAGGCTGACATAAACTCTGCAATTAAAGAACAAGTTGTCAAGAGACTTTGCTCAGTTTCCCCGAGGTGGCTTGACAAACATTCAGGCTCCCTGACATCTCACACCAACCATCAACCTGACTGAAGCCAGGGAGACTTCACTCAAAACTGTAACCATCTCACAAGCATTCTTACCCTGACGTTTTTCTGAGTGAAATGGTCAGCAGAAATATGCCATGGATGTCATCGAAACTGGAAGAGGATTCACAAATCAAACAGGTCCCCTCCCAGAGAAATGGATGATGAGGTCAGTAGTTAGTCACTGCATCAGTGCTTGGGTCAGGCCTTGCACCTTCATGCAGTCACATCATTCCAGCAAATGGGTATTGTCTGGCTTGAACAGCACTGGGGAAAATGCCATTTTAAGGCAGCTTTATTGCATGCCTTCAAGCTGTGCTGTCAGATTCCCTTCATGTTGTCTTTACATTTGCCTATCATCCAGGTAATGCTTGGCTCTGGAAATGCAGGTCCCACTGCAGGCATTCCTCTGACAGCTGTAATGCCTTCATGGAAAATGTTCCCTGTGAATGGAGCAAATGAGGGTCTATAGCCACAGTGACACCAGAGGCAGCTGGTGTGCAGACTCGTACATGCTCCTCATGCAGTTTCAGTTTCTGTGATTCTATAAGGAAGGATCATTCCCATCTCTTTGAAGTTGAATTGCCTGGAGACACTCCAAAATCATGGGAAACGAAAAACATCCTTCAGTTCTTCTCACACGTCTCAGCAACAAGGAGAAAAGCAAGCAGAGGACAAAAAGGAAAATTCTTTAGCATGCCCAAGTGACCTGAGACCCAGGAGCACTTAAGAATGTCACAATCAGTGCTGTCGGGAGTCAGGACTGCCCCACACCATCCCTTGCTCCTCAATGGTCATGAGTTTATGTGATGCAGGAGCCAAGCCCCTCATGGACTTAGAAGACCAAAAAGGTCACTTGGCTACAGAGCATTTGGAGTGCTGACAGATGAAATACCAGCAAAAGACCTAAACCAGGACTGCTCATAATGGCTTTGGTACTCTGTGGCTGATCTCTCTACCAATGCAAGGAACTGAGAACAGCTACATTACAGACTCAATCACCCACACCAGAAAAGTGTTAGCACACCCCACAGCCGGGCTTCAGCTCGTGCCCTCTTCCAGACAATACCTATGCTTCAGTAAAGAGGTGCCATGCGTGTTCCTCAGAAGCCCAAAAGAGAAAGCCAACCTTGTTTTGTCAGGTAAGAGAGTTTAGCAGCACAGACACAGCCAATGTTGGGCCATTCAGTTTATGGGCAACAGGATGGATCCTGGCACACCTCACTTAATAGACAGGAGGGAGCCCATGGTATTGCTCAATCCTATGCATCTATCTGGCCAGCGCTTACCTGCTGTGCATTTAAACCAGTCTTGTAAACCAATCTTGCAGATGCTGAGTGACACTTTCCCCTTGGGATGGGTGGGTGGGGGGTAAGAAAACACCCAAAATGAACCAAGGACAAGTGCATACTTCTCACACAGAGCTCCACTGGCAATAGGGCTACTGCGTTGTTCAAGACAATGTCTCTGGAGTCCAAAGCAGCAGCGCAGCTTGTGTGCCTCAGGGAAGGTCAGCAGAGAGGGACGGATGGCAGCATGTAATCAGGGAAAATTGTTCAACCCTCCAGACATTTCAGTGCTGGGTGGCCACCTTTCCAAAGCCTGACCCAATGTTCTTGGCCCTGCAAGTGTATCGCTTAACGGTAAGGAGCTGGTGAGACTCTTATGCCTTTTCATTGTCTTAACAGAAAATAAAATAAAATAATAATAATGATGTGGCATTGATTTTTTTTTTTCCAGGTGAAATTTCTGAGTTGCTGGCCATTAGTTTTAAATCAATAGCACCTTGACTGCCACTCCATTTTGATGCATAGCTGAAACAAGGTCAATTACTGTCTAGGGAAACTGAGAAACTGTTGAGGTACCCAGAGATTCTTCATCAATAAAAAGGCAGGATTAAGAGTGCTGTCAGCCACAAATGAAATTTCACATCCTCAGGGATAAGAGAGAACCTCCCATGGGCCTTTCTCTTTCCAGTGACTGGCTAAAGAGAGTTAAATCAGCTTTCCAAGGCCTTTGTAACCTCCCACCATGTTGGTGGGAGAATTGGATACAAAGGCTGGACTTCATTTCACCTACTGCAGACACCTGTGGATGTTTATTGGGAGAAATTAATTGCAGTTATGCAAGATGCACGGGACCAGTTGTCTCAGTCTCTCTTTGGAATAACAAAACCCCTGTAAAATACAGAGGAGATGCTCTCAGCTAAATAGTAACCTTCAGATGAGCAGAGTAGGTGAGTACCCCAGGTTCAGATTGAGGAGCAGTAGACAGACAGTGGCACATGGCTGTGAGTGATGCTTAGGGAGAACAGGCAGCAAGTGTTTGTCCAATGGCTCAGAGCTTGTATCCTGCCTGCAGGGACACCTCAGAGGTGAATTCAGTCACCATCCTTTCAGTAAGAGCTTTCACTGACCTGTCATGGGCCAGGCTCACAGTCTGCGACTCACAGGCAGGTCCTAAGATTAAGATCACCCCCGTTTCCAGGTCAGTCTGCAGCCCAGAGGATCCCGGATGGCAGCAGGACTGAGCAGATAACCCCTGATAGACCACTTAAGGCAACTGGAAGATGCTTTCTCTGCAGGGGGGCAACACTCAAAGAAAAAAAAAAAGAAGGAAAAAAAGAAAAAAAGAAAAAGCCACTCTCATTACCTAGGACCACAGTGAGCTTTCAGAATGATGCTGACAAGAAAATGAAACTCATCAGAACCCTTTAAATAAGAGACCTGTTCAGCCTGCTCCAAGATGCAGAGTTAATTTCACTGGTTTGATTCAGGTTTCATTTGTCTTCAGGCAGTTTGAATTTCTCCCCACAAATCACTCACTGCTTCTCAGGCTGACCAGAAATAATTCTGCATTTTCAGACTTGAGGCTGGAACCAGAAATGAAAACCAAAGTTCAAGCCACTGAACATCACACAGGACATCACATTTCAACCTAATTTTTTACCTGGAGGACTAGGCATTTTTATCCAGCTCTCTGGTGTTAAAAGTGAAGCCCTTAATTAATATAACAATCATTCTTTCCAATTTCTTGCATTTCTTTCTTCCCTTCCCCCCTTCTTGTTTTAATAAGAAGCTGCAACCAGTGCCAAGACATTTAGTCTGCAATGCTGTGGTTTATTAAGCTATTACTTGTGCTACAGCAGAGCCCAGCTAGGGTAGCTGCAATGAGAGCTACGCTCTGCTAGGTGTTCTGCAGCCTCCTGCGATGATGACAGTGGCTGACAAACTAATTAAGCCAAGGGTGTGAGACAGAGAAATGCCAGCTGTAGAGAGGGCAGGGAGAGAACAGCTAAATGCTGCGCCCAGGGTTCTGGCAGACGCCAGCACACGCCAGCTCCACTACTGCTCACTATCCCAAAGCTTCTCCACTCTTCTGTGACCCGGCAGGACAGCTGTCCTCCTGCCTCCATGGGGCTCTCCCCTTTGCATGGCCCTAGCACAGCCTCAGGGTGTTTCAGCCTTCCAGAGACTGCTGCCAGGTACCAAACGCCCGGTGTGAACCAGCAATTCAGTTACCTCTGAAATGCCAGGCCAGAGTTGAAGAGCCCCAGCCCTTTCCTCATAACAGATCTGAAAGATCTGCACCAGGCAGGTGGACATCACCATCCCAAAGGCCTGACTTGCTGGCAGGAAAAATGAGAGATGAAGGCAAGCCATGAGGCTGAAGGCAGAGTCCCCATCCACTACTGAGGCTTATGGCTGTGCCTGCTGCCATTCTCTGCGGATCTGGCAGAGCATTAGCCAGAAGAAAGGGCTCAAAGAGCTCACCTGCCTCTGCACAGGAATCTGGGATATAAATGGAAATCTCGTCCCCCTGCAGACAATCAAGCGCTGCCCAGGGAGGTTGTGCAGTCTCCATCCTTGGAGGTTTTTAAGACCCAACTGGATGAAGCTCTGAGCAAACTGGTGTGAGCCTGTAGTCAGCCCTGCTTTGAGCACGAGACTGGACTAGAGACCTCGTGAGGGCCCTTCAACTTGAGTTATCCTACAATCCAAATGTCTCTGCTCCCAACAGATACCCACCTGTCCCCATGCTCCCAACAAGACATTCACTGCTCCCACATCCTTCTGCCAACCCTTCAATGCCTCTAAACCTAATGCCAGCATACCAAGAAGGGACAATAACCACCATTTGTGGGGCTGTGCCACCAGCAGAAGCTCATGCAGCCTCATGACTACCAGATTCAAGAAAGTGCTGTTGGGTTTGATGCTGGTTCCCCCACTGCCAGTGCAGACGACGCTGAAGGGGGAAAGTTTTCTTGAAGAGCCAGAAAGCCAAATGCTAAGAGTTGCAGCCTGATAAAAACCACTCTGTGACAGGTTTAGAAGCTGCAGGTTTTCTGGTGCAAGCTTTCAGGTATGAGGGAGATTTTTTGCATAATGCAATATGCTTATCAGTTTCAGGTATTTCCCACATTTTGATACTGCAACAACACATATGGACTTTTTGCTTGAAGAAAAATCACAGGCGATGTATGGATCTGGAGACCTGATTACAAAGTGAAATATTTAAGGAAAGGAAAGGAAAGAACAAACCTTTCCCGCTTGTATTTTTCTTCTTTGATTTAGCTGGGCTCATTAAAATAGGTTTTGTTTGAAGGGAATGCTGCTATTTCAGCAGCTGAAATTCCTTTTGACCTATTAAGTAAACTACAGGGAGCTTCATAAGGCGATGCAACTAACTCACATTGGGAGAATAAGGAATGCCTGCATTAATGGTAGCTAAATGTTTAATTGCTAATAGTGGAAGTAAAAAGACCTCCATGCTATTTTTGTATTGGCGATACACAGCAAACCCACTGTGAGACACGGGCCCGTCCCACCCTGGGAAGGAGGACTCCAAGGTACAGTGAAACATCCAAGGTCATGTCAGACACAGTAGCAGAGCTGGAAATAAAATCCAGGTCTCTTGATTGCCTGTCCGGAGGTACATTTAAATGTGGAAACAATTACCATATGCATATTAGATCTGCCTGAATAATTGATTGCTTGATTCAGTAGCTGAACCAAAGAATGGGAGGGAGACAGGAGGAATTACCTTGTGTTGACCTAAAACAGAAAATGTTATCCCTGCAACAAAATATTTCCTTTTGAGCAGATGGAAGCATCTTGCCTGAGCCAAAACGGAATGCAGTGTTTCATTTATTTATTTGTAATTGAACGAACTGGCTTTTAGTTCCATTTGCCTCAAGTTGCCTCCAATAAAGAAATGACACATTCAGGCTTTTCTAGCAGTCCTCCTTCCCCGCTAATTTTGACAGCCTCTACACTCTTTGTTGACTTTAGTCCAAATTCACAACTTTTTTTAATCTGACAACAAACCTGCCCTTTCCCGCCAATAAACAACTGACCCGAGTAACAGCACCTGGCTGTAATGTAAATAACCCAGTCTGTTGTGGAAGGCACCAGTATAAAAACACCTTGCCACCTGCACAGCCTGTGGCACTTAATTTGCAAAGTGGAAGCAGCCAAAGATCAGGATCCAGGCCTTTTTAAGCGAGAAATTACTTTCACCACCACAATCAGGGAAAACTGGGGTGTCAGAAAGCCATCAGGAGCTACCTGGCTGCATCCCGACACATGAATGATACAAACCACCCTTGACCCAGTTGCTGGTGAGCTCAGTGTTGGGCTATAGAACACGTGGAACCTGACTTAACTCTGCATCTCCACATAAGCAGAGCCTTTCGTGCACATGCCCAACACACGCTTCGCGCATGCCTTCTCCTCTCCTGGCTGCAGATACGTACCCTCCGCTCAGAGACGGACTATCCAGTAGCATACACAGCAAAGGATGCCTTTGCACCAGCTCATATCACTGGTCTTTCGCAGCACCGCTCTTCAGAGGGTCCCAAGTACCCCAGAACAGGACCATCTGACAGCCCCAAATGCATCCAGCTTCATCATACCACCCTGAGCCTCCTGCCTCCATTTCAAACTGAGCTTTACAAGACATATCTGGAGCATCTCCCCTGTGAGGAAAGGCTGAGTGAGCTGGGACTGTTCAGCCTGGAGGAAAGAAGACTAAGGGGGGACCTTACTAATGTTTATAAATATCTTAAGTATGGAACACAGGGGGAAATGGCCAGCCCCTTTTCAGTGGTCTGTGGGGACAGGACAAGGGGCAATGGCTGCAAGTTGGAGCACAGCAAGTTCCGCACCAACATGCAGAAGAACTTTTTCACAGTGAGGGTGACAGAGCACTGGGACAGGCTGCCCAGGGGGGTGTGGAATCTCCTTCTCTGGAGATATTCAAGACCCATCTGGACACCTACCTGTGTAATATGAGCTAGGGAACCTGCTTTGGCAGGGGGGTTGGACTTGATGATCTCTGGAGGTCCCTTCCAACCCCTATGATTCTATGATATCTCTCCCAAAAGAAGGCTAAGCTTATATTTCTTCTCCCTCCATCCATCTATCCCAAAAAGGTCGTTCTGTAAAACTCTCTGCTTGTGTCCAGGGCAATAAAACTAACCTTCATGACATAATAAATAGAGACACACATAATGAAACAGCTCAGGTCACTCCCTTCAGCGCTGTGGTCAGGGTGAAGGATCTGTTAGTCAACTTGAAAGGCAGAAAATTGTGCTGCCTTTCACTTTGGAAGCAAGTGAACACAGTCCTTCTCTGGGGTGGATAATTGCATTCTTAATCGTTCAGAGTGCCCTCACTGAGAAAAGCTTCATCCAAAGTGAGTCCCATGACTCTCCTGCACGGAGCAGAGAGCACTCCTAGCCTCTCCCCAAGAGCTGCTCCAGCTTCTGGAGAAAACTTGACTCAGACCCACACTTAACATGCCAAATTTGGGACCAGAACTATTGCTTTTGGGAATTTAACCATGACCCTTGGTTTGCAGAGTGAAAACTTCTGCACAGCTGAAATGTTTGTTCCACTGAGGGTTTACTTGATAAGCAAGCTGCATTCTCAGGTGAAAAAATGAGATATCTCATTTTTCTTGGTCCCTACATCAAAAACAGCTGCTCAGATTTAACAGCCTAGGAAGGACTGAGTTACCACCAAAACCCTCTGCCTAATCTTAGTGACACCTGGTATTGCAACAGAAATAACATTCTCCAGCCTAGAAGAAGCTACCAGATTCTCTGCCCCATAGAAACCTGCATCAAGGCAAAGTCCCAGCAGCACACAACAGAGCACCTAAACGAACCCCAGTAGGCTCAGCCAGGAACATCAACACCACAGCATCACCTGGCTGCCTTGGTCTGCCTGTAGACTGACTCCAGTGCCTCCACCTAAAATCCCTGGTTAACTGTGTTTGTAACCAGGCTGGCCCACAGACAGAAACACAGATGAGGCTCCAGGACTGGCCCTACTTAACCCACTCAAGTGTCATTCCTAATGGGCAGCCAAGCCCCCACAGAGCCCCATCCTGGCATACACCCTGCTCATCTGGCTCTACTCTCCTTCCCACACTGCATTCAGGAAGCAAAGCAAGACAAGATGCCTGTCTCACACTTGTTTGCATGTAACACATCGATGCTATGCTCTAGGCTGGCATTTGTGATATTCCTGAAGCAGGAACGATAAATAAAGAGGGGACAGAGGAGGAAGATGGGCTGGTGGTGCAGACTCAGTGCACAGTTAAAGTTTCTGTATTGCCTGCCCCAAGCAAAGCACCCCAGGGTTGTTCAGTCACTTTGGCAGAAAAACGCTTCTGTGACACTGTAAAATTGCTGGTGCCAGTTCATCAGGGCGAGGATGATTAGATTAAGCAGCCACTGCTGGGGCAATAAAATCAGCCTTGCTTCACCAGGCTCCAGAAGAATTGCAGAGCTAGGAACACTTAGCTTTACAGACTAAGTGATGTCGACATAGCGAGACTGGTAGCTGGAGGCAGACAGGGCAAGCAGGGAAACACTCAAAAGTCGCATTGGTGGGTGTAGGTTGACTTCTACAGAACTTTCTTAACTCCATTCTCATCCCTCCCTGCAGAAATCAGCATTGAAACAAACAATGGGGCCCATCAGACTCAGGGCATTTCCAAATCCCATACCATCCTCCCTCTAGGAGGAGAGGGCACCATATAGACATTTCTATATGGCAGGCACAGGCTGTTGGCTGACAGCAGATCTACTCAACATCACCTCTATGATCTTGCAAGCCACGTGTGGTGTAGAGACTGGAGATCATTTTGTTGCAGAGCACCCAAGAATAGGAGCAGGAAGGTGGGTGGCGCGGGGGCACCACACACTGGGAGGGGACTGGATGAGCCATTGCAAGGAGTAGGCAGCTGCTATGGGAAATGTCCTGAAGAAGCACACTGAAGACAGCTGTCCTACAGGACCTGACACCAGACTGCAGGTCTCACAGGACCAGGAATGACCAGTTCCCTTTTCAAAGAGCTGAACCCTTTGATTATGCCATGATTGTCTTCTGAGCAAATTACCCAGTTGCAAGCATCATTTCAAAGATCTTTGTTCTCCCTGGGGATTTTTAAGGGGTCTGAGCACTGAATCAAAGCATAGAAACCCCATTAAACCTCTGCTTGAATCAAGCCAAATTGATGCAAACAGTCAGTTCACGTGCCTCAGTGAACTAAAGTCTCAGACCTCAAGGACAGAAATACTCAGCACAGATTTGGATGCATGGTTTGTGAGGGAACTTGACACATCCAGGTTTCATGTAGATGCATACACACATACACACCTACAGAGGTGCCATGTGTAAAACTGGGAGCGCTAAGGACACACATGGACTCACACCTCTCACATACTGCACCACTATTTTAAAATGCAGTCTTTGCTGGTGCAATGACAACAACCAGAGTTTGTCGCTCTTCTGCTATTATGACACCAAATACAAAGCACAAAATCTTTTGATTCTTAGGTGCCACAAGTTGGACCAGCTCCATCTGAATCCTCAGGGTCACAACCATTTACATTTGAAGAAGAGCATTCTGCTGTGATCTCATTGCTCAAAGTAGTTTCCAACTTTTACTAGAGAAAGAGTATTTGGAAGCGTTTGATTCGATAGCCAGAGGATGTGTATTTAAACACGAGCAGACACACACTCACACACAGACACTATTCATTCACATCTGTCACAGCAAAGTCACTGAGCGCACAGAGCATTTTCCTCCTGTTTAAACCTCTGCAATTCTTTTCCGTTTTCCCCCAACAACACTAAACAAACAATAACCTGCAAAAAGCTGAGTCTTCAAAGTGAAGAAAATAAAATTTGGGAGTCCCAGTTGTAATCTGCAATCTTAACAACCACAGAGGCAGTGCTAAATGCTCTCCTGGACAGGAGCATTCAAAGCTGTTTGCAGAGACGAATTTACATTAGAGAGAAAGCAAAAAAACCCACCCTTATCCAGCCATGTTGCACCTTTTCTCTAATACTATCCTCAGAAGCTAAAGCGTTTTTAAACCAGAAAGCAGCCTTCATCAAGTCATTTATTGTGGTGGTGCCTATATACACCAGTACTGCATTACATCTGCATCTGTAAAACGAAGAGCCTTCCTCTGTGTGAGATTTTCTCCAGAGCGTGCGGTACCAGTAGTGTGAGATGCCTGGCTGTCCACTTAATAAAAGGAAACTTCAGCTAATTCCTACAAATGCATTCATCCTACATACACCCTGGCATGACCTGTAGTTACCAAACTGCCAGTAAAATGTCACCTTGGCCAGTAAAATCAGAAGTGGCTTATTCTTTGGAGGAGATAATTTGAAACTAATATGGAGAGCATCTAAATGCAGCTACTTTGAAGATGATAGCTCATTAACTATAATTAAGAGCAAGTCATTTAAATACATGAATGTAGAAAAGCGCATTCTCTGCTCTGACTGCATTTTATAATACACAATAATCCCCCTGAAAGTACCAGTTAACTCATCTTCTCGGGTTTAAGAATATCAAAGCATCTTTTAATTGTTGTTAATGCCCTGTTTACGATGGATTAATGTCTAATTATTTGTGATTTGAATATTTAATCTCCCTGGAAAGTTTAGATCTTTTTTTAGCTTCTTTTTTCTCATTACACACTGAGGCTGCAGCCTCCCCTCCAGTTATTTTGAAAGACAGTTCAACAGATTGCTTTCCAGAGCAACTCCTGCCACTAGGTAGCTCCATGTTGTTATGGGGGCACAAAACCCACCATCACCACCAGTCCCCCCCCAGACCTTTGCACCTAATCCTCTCGCAGCACAGCCTGGACCCGCAAGCACTACCAGTCCTGTTCCAGGAAGGCTCGCACTCCTACAGTGCCAATTCCAGAAAGGTCTCGCTGCATTTGCCAGCCTCTTCCTACTGAAGGGTTTCCTCCATGGTCCCTTGCGGGATGCTTCGATGATCGCCAGACCCAAAAGGATGGGGCAGGCATGGGGGACTTACCCAAGGTCACTTCTCTCTGCCACCAAATAGCAGGGACCACTCCTGTCTCCTCACCTTAACCATCCCTTCTCTCCAACTTAGCTATCACTGCCCGCCAACTAAAGGATGGGAAGGAAAGGAAATTCAATCCGGCACCTCTTGAGCAGAGTGGTGAGAGGAGGGGGTAGCTGTGGCTGCAAGGAGCCCAGCCTCCCTGCCGCCTGCCCCCCCCGCCTCGGGCTCTGCCCGGAGCCTGCACAGCCCATCTTCCCCTTCCCGGGGCACAGGCTGCCCTGGAATGGCGGGATGGTCGGGTGCTGGGAGAGAAAGATGCACAGTGAGCTACCTGAAAGGGATTTCTCCTGGAGAAGGGGAAAAAACAGGACCCCACGCACAGTTTCTCTTCCAGTGCTCCCAATCCAACCCTTGCCGCGGCACTGGAAAAGCCCGATCCCTCCCCTGACCCCAGCCAAGCGCGCCGTGCAAGATCGGGCATGCTAATTCCGGCTCTCAACAGGGCACCGGGGAAGCACCACTGCGGGCGTCCCCCCGGCTCCGCTCCGCTGCCTGGCGGGGACCGGATCCCAGCGGCCCCGGCTCGGGGGCGGCCCCAAGTCCCTGCGCTCCCCGGGGCTCTCCCCGGGGCTCCCCGCGGGACTCTCCTCCGCGGCGGCTGCGGGAGCCGCCGTATCCCCGCCCGCGCTCGGTGCCCGGCGGCCCCGCTCCGGAGAATAGGGGGGAGAGAGGGGAGGTTGCGGGGGGTGGAATTTGGTGCATTGCTCCCCGGAGGGGATGGAGCGAGGGGGAAGGGGGTCACTCACCTCCCTGCAAGGTGACCCTCAGCGCGATGCTCCCGCCGGGGGCTGCAGGAGGGGCGGCGGTGCTCCCGGGCCGGCGACGGCTCAGCGCCCGGGCGCGGCGCCCGCCAACATCCCGGCGGCGGGGGCGGCGGCGGCGAGGAACTGGGGCCGGGGGCCGAGCACGGCGAGCGGCCGGCGGGGCTGCGCCGCCTGCACCGCCTGCCTGCACTGTGCGCTCAACTCGCGGGGAGGAGGAGGAGGAGGAGGAAGAGGAGGAGGGAGAGAGAGAGAGAGAGAGAGAGAGAGGGAGGCAGGCGAGCCAGCCCTGCGTGGCAGCGCGGCCAACTTTCCTCCTGCAGCAGGAGCAGCCTCACATCCCGAACCATGTACCACCCCCCCGGGGGAGTACGGCAAAATCCTCCCCTCCCTGGCCCCGTCTCCTCCTCATCCCCGGGACTCCCTCAAGGCGGAGGGGGGGTGTCTTCTCTGCTCCCCACCCTCCAGAATTCAGCGGTCCTCAGCGGGCACAGGCTCCTCTCGCCGCCCCCTCCCGAGCGCCAGGCCGCCCCGCACACACCTTGCCCTGCCGCAGACGCAGCCGGTACCGCTCCCCCAGCCACCTGCGAGCACGGAGCTTGACACGCCAACTCCCCAAGGCAAAAGGAAGCTCCAGCAGGTTGAAAGAACTTTATTTGCGTGGTTTATTCTTCAGCGTAGAGAAGGGCATGCAGGGCTGCATGCTGCGGCATCGGGGTGGGGGGGGGGAGAGGGTCCCCGCTTTCCTAATCCCTCTATGTATTACGCCTGAGAGGGGTTCACTCATTGCTTGTGCCCAGCAGGCCAGCCAGCCAGGTCATTTGCCTAAAAGCTTCCCTGTCACCACTTCTTTCAAGGTGCTTCAACATCTATGGCTCAAAATGCTGTTGGAAGATGACATGCCCAGTTAGATCACTGGTTTCCTTTGCCACTGCAGGTGGGAGACATGAGGTCTTACAGACCCAGCGTGCTGTTGTTGCCTCCACCTCTCTACTTAGGTTAAGGCTGCTTTCCCTCCCTGCTTGCTTGTTGCTTTTCATACTCCTAAAATAATCCATGCTGAATCTTTGCTGAAGGAGAATGTTGCAGATTTCAAACACACGTTAACTAACTTCGGCATGTCTTGGGTATTTTCCAGCAGAAAATCCCTCCAGCTTCATTTTCCCTACTCTCACATTTTAGTTCTCTCCCAAACTCCAACTTAGTCTTCAGTATATCCTTGCAGTACTCACAAAAAGACTTTTCTCTCCATCTAAATTTGTGGTCCCTTGTTCATTCCTGACTTGCTCCAGACTTTGGGGAGGCTTTATGTCTTACAGAAAACAGCCTCTTCCTTAATGCAATAGGCACCGAGAGAGAATAAATATGTAATCAACAGGAAAAAAAATGGCCCCAAATTCTCCAAAGCGCTTTTCACCTCTCTTTTCTTGGGAATGGAAGCCTGTAAACTACACTTGCTATGCCTTTACCAAGTAAGACTTTTAGGGAAAAGACTGTCTTTTTGTTATGCTTGCATAGGAACAAAACTGGAGAGGGGCTGGCTTGCAAACAAATGGCTTCTAGCTGCTGCAGGGCGAATTCTTATTGTCAGGTGTTACCACTGCCGATTAGAGATATCAGCTGGCTTGGATGGATGATGAATTCCTGGTAAAATACAGTTTCTTAGCGACTACAAGTCAAAAGAAATAGGGGGAAATGTGGCAGGATTTCCAGAAGGATTTGTTAGATGTTTTTCATTGGAAGAAGAAGAAGAAAGACATCTATACAGCATGTAGCAGGGGAGGAATTTCTAGGTCACTGAGTCAAATCTTCTGGCTTCCAGGCAGCCACATCCTGTTATCCTGTTTGTTCCTTTATGACACCTCCACAATGAAGTGTTTTCCATACTGTTGTCGAGGTGGGGTTCAGTGATGTCAGGGAAGTAATAATTTTCTCAAAAACTGTTTCTCCACCTTTCCCATTCTCCCTGCACCCAACTAAACACATTCATCATTCAGTCCAGGAAGCTCATGGGCCTATGTGTCCATCAGGAAACTAGGCCTAGTTTGGTTTACTTTATTTTTGTAGCAGAACCAAGAAAATCAAAGTAGTGGGGCAATCACAACTCAACAACTGCAGTTGCTTTATCTGTCCTGTCCAGGACACAAACCTCTGTTGTCTTGTCAACTATTTCTATTGCCACAAAAGACCCAGGAAGGAGTTTACCAGTGTTCTAATTAGTGCTAATCATGCCACTTCCCTAATTGCACCAAGCTTGCTGTAAATTGGCCTATTCCTTACACTGGCAAGTGAATGACTGTGCCTGATCTGATTTTGGTAATTGCAGCTCTCAGGTTGCAGATTGATAATGTGTCTTGCATTGCCTTTGTCACCTTTGGAGAAGGGCTTTCAAAGACCAGCAGAAAGGTTGGTGAGGTGAATTGCAGCAGGCTGGTTTGTGATTTGGGGGCTTCTCTTCAGGTCTAGCAGCATCACTTACCTTCAGCACTAGGTAAATTTGCACAATGTGTCCTTAATACATTGTGCTCACACATTTCTCAGCATCTTGGTAAGAGCTGTGGGTGGGAAGAACTTGGGAAGATTCATACTATATATCTAGCAATGGTAACTCACTTTCTTTCTGTTTCTAAAGGCTCTTTTCATCCCACCAGGGCTGATGCAGATGCATCAGTAGGAAAGTTTCTGTGTAGACAGAAGTGCAAAGCACTGTGGTGACAGAGAGCAGCATGAAGAGATGTTTGAAAGGGGAAAGGCAGGGGAGGAAGAAACGTCCACCTCCTTTTGGTCTGATGACTGTTGGAGGCTTACTGCAGCTGCTTGCTATTCTAAGTATATGCCAGCAACCTACTAGGACAAACTACATAGCAACCAGGAACCCCGTCTTGCTTTGAGGACAGGGATCTGAGTAATTGCTCCCCAGGGCCTCTGAGCAGGGCTCTGCTGTGGCCTGAACTACTGCAAAGCTACTCTTGAAATACCTGCTGAATAATAAGAACAAGAATAATCCTTGCAAAAAGGAAGGGTGGAAGACAAGCCCACCTAGAAAAAAGAAAATGGGATGTGAGGGATGCAGGCCAGTGCAAATTGGCCTGGGAGCCTCCATGGGTCCTGTTGTCTCCTGCTGTCTGTGAGATGCTAAGGATTTGGGAGCCATCAAGGCAGGAGGTAAAGAGGAAAGGCCACCTGGAAGCAGAAGTTGTCAGAGACATACAGCTTTTCCTGCAACATGGGGTTTTGTGGAAGGTAAGGAAGGGATGAGTGAGACTTCGTAGGCATTCATCATTATAGCTCCAGGGAAGTCATTTCACTGCATGCTGCTCTAATCAGGGCTGTCACAAGGACTTAAACTGACCAAGAATTTTACCATTGACTTCAGTGGAAGCTTTGTGAGTAACAGCACCAGCCCACAAAGTCCCATGGTCCTGATTGACTGCCTGCTCTTTGCTCCTCTGGATGCTCTGCACCACTGTTAGCAGACACTCTCAGAGACAGAACTGGTCTGAAAACCTCCTGGTCAAAACCACCTGGGGGGCATCACAGTGTTGGAGCAGAAAAGAGCCCCTGTCTGGAAACCACCTGCCAAATACTGCAGGAAGTGAGGATGAGCTTTGTGGTAGCTCGAGGATTTAGGGAGCATTGTTAGCTGGTACATCTGTTGGTGTGCTAAAACGCTAATGGGAGCTGGTGGGAGAAACATTAGGTTGTGGTCCTCAGCTGTCCAAACAAAGTCTGAGGGTTTGTGGTTGGTGTGTATGCTCTTGCAGGCCCAGCACACCCTGAGTAGGAAAGTGGAAAGACAGAGTGCATCCCTAGCTCTAGGAAGAGCAGCAGCACCACCTATCACCAGAGAAGGAAGAAGGAGGGAGGACAGAAAAATTGCTGCTCCTTCTCTATTCTCAGTACAACGCTGGTGCCCAGGAGATGACCAAAAAGAAACTTCTTCCAGTAAAAGAATCTATCTGAAATCTTTCCTAACAAACTTTCTGCTGATGGCTCCTGCTGCTCTGTGGATGGCTCCTGCTTGTCTATGATTTAGCATCCATCACTGCAGAGGAACTCAGCTAACATGGCAATGCTTGTTGGCTTAAGTGAGGTTGCCCAGTTGATGCGCTCAGCCTTCACAGCTTGGGGGTGTAGTAGTGGAGTGGTCTTGCTGTGGTGCAGAACTAGCAGAGGGAGATGGAGGGAATGGAAAGGAGAGGGTTTTGGGAGAGAAGGGCTGAGAGCTGGTATTTACAGTGATACTGAGCTGAGGAAAAAAAACCCTGAAACAAACAGGTCTACAGGACTGCAAGAATTTTTCATTGTTTAGAGGACATAACTGTGCTCTAGGACCTGGGCTCCAAAGTGTGCAGGGCTTTTGCCTTGCAGGTTGGCACATAAGGGTTCTGTCTGTTGAAAATCCTGACACCACAGGTATTGCTGTGTACTGAACCACATTTTGCTTGATTATAATTCAGAGTGATGGTACAGAGCAATCAGGAAGTAGCCCAAAACCTGTAATCTCTGCCTGCCAAAGGCAAGAAGAATCTTTCCATTTAATTGGATCAGACCACAAAGGCATAGCCAGGAGTGCTTTTAACTTTCTGAGAAAGAAAAAAGAGTTTGCTGTGATGTCTGAGCTGTGGGGGTGCTGAAGTTTGGGTTGATTTGTTTGCTGGTAGTTCTGAAACCAGAATGGAAATGAAAGTTTGGGTTAATCCAAGCTGAGTGTTTCTGGTTATTTTATTATTCTGTATTTACAGCAAATGGAAAAGTAGAATATATAACTCTTTGCCTGAGTGAACCATGTAGCTTAGCTCAAAATGAAATGTTTCCTTGACTTGAAGTCTTCTTTACTCTTACAATCTGGATATACACAGTTACTTGCAATGGAGGCAGAATCTCCATGCAATCACTGCCGTTCTTTGCCTAACCTGCACCAAGAAGGCGTGACTGCTAGGTATCATCTGCTAGGAGAAAACAGAGGCTAGGACTTTACATCAAGAACTGAGTTAATCTGGAAGGACCTGTTAGCAAAAGTGTGACAGGACTGTCTTTTTACATACAGATGTCCTCAGCCCAGTCTCTGGAAGCATCGTCTGCATCTCCTGTGTGCTAGATGAGTTACAAGAATTCAGCTGAAGTGGCCCAGTTTCTCATATGTCCACGAGTTCAGAGACTCAGAAGCTTGTGAAAAAAAAGAAAAAAAAAAATCACATTACTTCTATTTTGCCATCTGTGCCTCGTCTTCACTGCATGCAGTTCTCATGTTTGGACTTTCTGGGGTTCTTCCAGGAAGCTTTACAGCAAGCTCTGGCACCCCCACTTGCCTATTTATGAGGCAGGTCCTTGACCAGTACAGATGGCTCCTGGGGAGAGGGGACTGTACCATTTCTGTGCTGCCTTGCATTACTGGCCTTCCAAGGTAGCCAGGAAAGGCATAGGTTAGTGCTAATTGAGATGTGGCCATCTGTCAGACAGGAAACATGCCAAGGCCACCTTTTGATTTTTTTTTATAAGGGAAGGAACCAGTGGCAGTATTTAGGTGCTATAGACCTTGAACAGAGACAGATACCTGAGATGATAAAGGTTCCCCTTGGATATGATATGGGAATCTTCTGAGTTGTTCAGCATTTTACATTAAATGCCTTTTCATCCACTGTGAAAGTGCAGCATAACCGCTTTATTTAAGACACTTCTGTAGAGCTGAGTGCAGTGGCAACTGGCCTCTTACTTGTCTTACATTATTGTTCCCAGTATGTAAGGACCTGTGGATGAACATGGTAAGAAACAGTCCTTTGCCCAAAGACCTGGTACTTCAAGGCAGGGACACCAACCTCCAGGCCTGGGCAGCCTTGTTTAGATCCAGGCTGGAGGTTGGTGTCCCTGCCTGTGGCAGGGGGGTTGGAGCTCTATGATCCTTGGCGTCCCTTCCAACCCAGACCATTCTATGATTCTATGATTTTATGATTCAAGTAGTCAGAGCAGCAACAGGGCTGGGGGGTGTGGGTGTTACCCACCTGAGGGTAGGCCTAGGTTTATATGGGCATGTTGATGTCTAACTGGGCAGATATCAAGTCAAATGAAACAAAGTTCAGATTGTCACTTTGGATTGATTCAGCCCCTTAAAAAGAGACAGCTGGGCCCATGGACAAGCCCTGCATCATTCAGGCAGGGTCAGTGGGCTCAGCATTGGAGAGCTGTACCTTTCTGGAGCAGTGGCTGGAGGATGCTCCCAAACAGTTCGGGAGCTGGGTCTCATGCTCCTGTGATTTCAGGAGAGTACCAGGCCCTTTTCTTGTTGCCTACAGCCTACATAGTGAGGAGCAAAAAACCTCATAGCTTAGTATCCTCACCAGCAGATGTGCATGAAGGACATGATGGTTTCCTAAATTCTCCATCAATCTGCAGATTTAAACCAGTCAGTGCCTGTCCTGTAACGTTAGGAAAGTGATTTGGGGTTGGTGAGAGACAAATGAAAAAGCCTTCTCCTTTCTGAACTAACAGGTCATGAAAATATAAAGAAGTTCAGATTCCCACCTTTGGTCTTCTGCTGCAGCTCCCCCATGCCAACGATTCAGTCCCACCACTCCTCACCTGCCAGTAGCTTGCAGAGCATGAGACCTATTAAGGCATGCAGACAGGTGACAGGACCTGGCCTTGGATTTGGCTACAGGCACAGACCAAGAGAAACTGCTGGACCTGACAAGAGAAGATGTTGACCATGAGAAATAACAGAGTGAGAAGCTGATGAAAGTTACGTAAACCTCCATGAGAAATAACCAGGTTTCATCAGTGGGAGGAGAACAATGCTGATACAAAAACTTGTGGAAGGGCTCCCTTAATGAAGGAGTATTCAAACACCACAAACATTTCACTAGATTCACTAAAGAAATTAATCCATCTGGCTGATAAATATGTAGTTGCCAGGAATGCTCATTAAATTAACTGATGCTACCTTAAAATGCAGAGGGGAACATAAATTTGTCTTTCTTATTAATATCCAGGTGTTTACCTGCCAGGGTTTTTCTCCCCTGCAGTAGCTGTTAAAGAGAGAGGACAGGTTTTTTTCACAAAGAAAACACACTTAACACATTGGCTGGACTTGCTCTGGTGATCCCCTGCTTGCCCTGTGCAACGCAGGAAGCAGGACTCACCCACATGCTGCCTTCAGGGTGCTGCAGCTCACCGCCTGGCTCGTGTGGCACCCTGCTCTGACTGTGGAGCTGCTTTTCAAGTGGGCATACTCCACTTGTCCTACACTAGCTGGTGCTTTCAGGCTCAAGGCACCTGTGGGTGAGCTGGGCTGTGTACAGGGAAGCTGCTCAGGAGGTCTGGACCCACAAAGATCCCTCTCATCCCAGGGGAAAAAGGCATGGTCTTTAAAAAAGGGCAACTTTTTGTCTCCTGTCCTAACTGTCCACTGAAGGAGGTCTGGATCCCAAACTGCTTGTCCTTTTCACCTTGCTTCCCCACAAGACAGTGAGGGGATCACCTATAGCTTGTGGTTCTCTGCTAACCTCTTTGTGTATTCTCGCAGGGAAGCAGAGTTTTGAGATCCCTTCTCATGAAAGAGATCTACAGTGGAAAAGGAAGACATTTCCCATGTAAAGACAATATTAAAGGTAGTCAGGGACAGATCAGGCCTTTTCCTTCAAGGAAAATCTCCCAACTGAAATCAATGAAGGGTTGTGCTTCCAAATTAATTGCATGCTTCTGTCCTTAGCATCTGGGCATGGAATCAAAAGTGATGAGCCAACAAAGCAGCACTGAGCTGCTCCTGCGAACAGTCACCATCAATAATGAGAAATACTAGGAGAAGTACTCTTTGAAATTCAAATCACAAGGAGCATCATTTAAAAGGGAACTCAGGAGAAGCAGAAATACCATGCACCACACATTAATTGTCATGCATGTGACAAAATGCTCTGTATTGCTGTTACTTAGCAGCATTAAATTTATTCTCATATTATTAATGCCATACCTGGGATGAAGTAATTAAACTGGCAGCCCATTTCTTCCGAACTGGAGGCCAGGCCTTCAGCTGGTGTAAATCAGAATAGCTCCACTGCGGAGACTTGGATTTACAACAAGTTGGGGAGCTGAGCCATTGTTTCTAAAAAGGGAGAGCTGAAAATGGAGTCGAACCCATCATCACTGTGTTCTTCCTTCTGCCCGGGGTAAGGGTAAGTGAGGCTATAGTCCCTGCTGACCTGGAACCACCCCCAAAGCACACTGCAAGCAAGCTGGAAACTCCTCCTAGCAGATTTAACAAATTAAATTTGGAAGGTTAAATATTTAATAACATGCTAGTGATTTTCTTCCAAATGGGCACACTTAGCCACTGCTATATCCTATTCCTTTTATAACCAAACTCATCAAAAAATGTTCACAGAATTGTTTTGACAGAAATGCTGTATTATATGTACAGGAAAAGAGCTGATGTAGAGCTCATCACCTTGTCCTCCCCTTTCAAGCCCTCTAGCCACAGCTGGCTTTTGCCCACCTTCCAGCCTGGCTCCCAACAGGCTTGTGCCTCTGGGACAGCTGGCCAACCCCACTTGCATCCACAGCACCTTTCACATCATGACCTCAAATGGCAGGTCTGGCCCATGGACAGGAGAAGTGGTCAAGCAGATACTGCAGTGACAGCATAGGCCTTTAAAACTGCGGGTGTCCTGATGCCAGACACGTCATTATTCAGTGGGCAGCACCTTGCAGAGTACAAGAGATTTGGGGAAACGCAGAATCTCACCTGGGCAATCTAAAGCCTGTCTGAAAAATCCAATGAAGCTGAAGGAAGGAGCTTACTGGGAAAATGAATTCATTTCTAATTTGTAGACTGTGCTTACCTTTCTTTTGTATGAAGGGAATAAAATATGCCTTTATGTGGGTACGTGGAAGAAAAGGTGAGGTATGCTGATTAAGTTCCTCAGGCAAGAGTGGAGCAAGAGAAGATGGGTTTTAGTACTAATTATGCTGATTTCTAACTACCATAGATGACATCAAATGAAGATCAGAAGTGGCAAGATTCCAAACAAACCGAGGGAAGAGGTTCTCTGCGCAAAGGTTGCATCTTGCTGAAAGAAATTGTGGATGAGACAGGTTATGTGTCTGTGGTGGTTTAAGCCTGGCCAGAGGCCAGATGCCCACCAAAGTCAGTCTATCACTCCCCTTTTCATCTGGACAAGGGAGAAAATATGCATTGAGAGGCTGAGGAGTCAAGATAAGGACAGGGAGAGATCATCCCACAATCAGAATCAGCATCATGGACAAAACAGACAACACAGAATAAAGGAAAGAAAACTCTCTAATTTATTACACTACACTACATACACAGTGAAACCAAAGTCAGATAATGAGAAGCACGACCAGATCTCAAAGCACCTCTCCCCACCCCTCCCTTATTAGCAGACTTCATTTTAGGCGGGATTTTGCTCCCTTCTTCCCCCCACTGTGGCACAGGGAGGGGCAGGGAATGGGAAAATGAGGTTCTCGGTCAGTTCCTCATGAGCAGTTTTCCTTCTCCAGATCTTGAAACACCTCTACTCCCCCCCCTCCCTTTCTTAGCAGACTTGACTTAAGTCATTATTTCACTCTCTTCTTCTCCCCGATTGTGTCATGAGGAAGGGCAGGGACTGGAGAAATGGGGGTTCAGTCAGTTCCTCAGAAGTTGGTTTCCTTCTTGGCCGGGGGGGCATTCATTCCTTACACCCTTTCCCTGCTGCACCGTGGGGTCCCACCCACGGGAGACAGTCCCTCACAAACTTCTCCAACGTGCTTCCTTTCCCACAGGGCTTCAGCTCTTCACCAGCTGCCCTGGCGTGGGTCACTGCTAGGGCGGGCAGGTATAAATCCCAGTGTCTCTCAGTCCCAGTCCTCCACGGGGTCACAAGCTTCCCCCCAGCAAACCTGTTGCGGCACAAATCTCTCCCCTGCTCATCTCTGTGTCTCTGTCTCACTCCTTGGGCTGCAAGTGCTGGCAGGGGCTTGCTCGAGCGTGGGTCACAGCATCTCCTGTATGTCTCCACCTGCTCCAGCGCGGGGCCTCTCCACGGGCTGCAGGTGGGGTCTCGGCCTTTTCCGTGGGCTGCAGGGGGACACCCGTTCCACCATGGGTTTCTCCACGGGCTGCTGGGGCATCATTCTCTCTGGCACCTGGGGCACCTCCTCCCACCCCCCTCCCCGGCCTTGCTGCCTGCACAGCTCCTTCCTTCTTCTCGCTTCCTTCGCTGGGGGCAAAACGCAGCTGCCTGCAGGTGTTTTTTCCTCCTAAATGTGATTGACAGAGGCGCTGTGACCATCGCCGACTGGCTCGGCCTTGGTCAGCACCAACTCTGGCCTCGAATCGGCCGATGTTTACTCTTTGGGGCCTGCGGAGAGCTTCTGGCTGCTTCTCACAGCAGCCATCTTGGCAGCCTCCCGTTCTCTGCCCATACCCAGCTACGCAGAACTGCGACAGTGGGTGCAGGACGAGATGGGATAGGTTTGTGGAAGAGGTTCAGTGAAGGATATTGGACAGCAAAAGATTATGTCTGCTTTGGAGAAGTCTGCAACTGCAAAGTGCTGGGGGCTAGGATAGGGTTTAGAAGTATCACCATGCTTGCCACATTCTTCTAGCTATCACTCAGCACCTGCTTTTGCACACGTTTGGAGAAAGACAGACCTTTGGTCTGATCCAGGTTAGCTTTTAAGGTCCTGTGGCATCCCAAACTGCCAGGGGTACTAGACATGCATCATCTTATTATATGGACACACAAAAAATGTGTGCATATGTTCAACAGCCACCTCTTCCAGATCACTTTTTGGGGGCTTTTTTTTGCATTTCTAAGGTAAAATTTTCTGAGGGTTATATACCCATCCTTAGTCCAGGCTGTTTTACAGGCACCATCTGGCCCTTAATTAAAAATGGCAATTTTTTTTCATTAAAAGTGCTTTTCAGCAGAAATTCTTTGAGGGTTTTGGTTTTTAGTGGTTTTGTTTCTTTTATTTATTTTTTTAGAAGGTGTTTGTATTCCTTGAAAACTTGTAAAAGGAGAATTGAAACTCTCTTCACAACGCTTAGATGTCTCAACTTTTCACATCTTCATTAATGGAAAACTGGAGTGTTGTGACATATTTTTGCTAGAAATATCACAACTTCTGATTAAGAACCCTCTTCTGTTCTGAATATTGTGTACAATGAGATACTGATGCAAATTAAAAAGTCTTTATTCAGTTTAAAGATGGGTTCTAGACAGGGGTTTTTTTTGCTTATTAAAAAAAAAGCCGCCTTGGATGTTTGTACAAGTTTTCCTATTGACCTGAGTAGAGCTGGTGTCCAGATCTCTTAGACAGCTTTGAAATTAATTCCCAGGTGTTTTGGTCTAAATACAACACGAGAAGTCTCTTAATCTTATTGCTCCTTAATGTACAAGGGAAAATTTGCCCTGGATTTGCCTTACCAAAATAGCAGCTTCTTTCTACATTAATGGGGCTCACCAATTAAAGCTACTTTGGATGGATGACCCAATGCTTTTGAAATCCAAACGTCTGGCTTTAGGTTACTGACAATCTTTTTTGCTGACATAAACATTATACCAGTTTTTATGTGCATCTTGTAATTTGTTCTTTGCTTGATTAGTGCAGGTTCTTTCTAATAAAATAATTGTCTATGTTAAACACCACTTGCTTGCAAGCAGTGAGTCTAGCAGCTTTATCCACCTCTTTTCATCCACCTGTACTTTCCTCTTCTCTGGCTCCAGATGGTGGAGAGACTACATTGGCTTTCTCAAGAAACGGAAGGAATTAAAGGTTTGTCCTAGAATTCAAGGCAGCTGCTGAATGTACTCTGCCTTCCTCTATTCTGCCAGGAGAGCAAGAGTATCTTTGTTCACGTTGCCATTATCACTTGTTTTTTTATCAGGAAGACTGACAGACGACTGGAAGCGGTGTGTTGTGGTTTTGCCTGGTGGGCTTGTGGTGGAGAAGGGCAGGGCTGCAAGGGGGGGTTCTGCAAGCAGCAGCTAGAAGCTTTCCCTAGGCAGGACAGAGTAAATACCACCCAGGCTCTAGGTCCAACCTGCTACCAACCAAAGCCCAGACAATCAGTGACTGTCATAGAGGCTCTGAGAATCACATTTAGATGAAAAAAAAACCCTGCAAGCAGCCACTTTTTGCCATCAGAGAAGGGAGTGAGAAGATGTAAGAAACTCTGTAGACACCAAGGTCAGCGAAGAAGGGGGGTGGAGAGGTCCCATGCTGTAGTGGGTGGAGACATACGGAAGGTGCTGTGACCCATATCAGACCAAGTTCCTGGCAGGGCCTGCAGCCTGTGGAGAGAGTGGTTGATACCAGAGCAGTTTTCTTGGGGAGCTGGAGGGGACTTGTGACTCTGTGGAGGACAAGTTTGGAGCAGTCTGGGCCTGAGAGACTGAGAGACATTACATGATTTATGACTGCACCCCATAGCGGTGACCCATGGTGGGGCAATTGATGAAGAGCTGAAGCCCCATGGGAAAGGGCTCACACTGGAGAAGTTCATGGAGAACTGTCTCCTGTGGGTGGGACCCCATGCTGGAGCAGGGGAAGAATGTGAGGAATGACCCCCCCTGCCCCTGCAAGAAGGAAAACAACTTGTGAGGAACTGACTTTAACCTCCATTCCCCCACCCCTTCCCACCCCATGCCACTCTGCAGAGGAAGGGAGTGAAATCATGAATATAGTGAAGTCTGCTAAGAAGGGAGAGGTAGGGCGAAGGTGCTTTGAGATCTGGTCACACTTCTCATTAGCCGACTCTGGTTTCACTGGGTGTGCAGTTTTAGTGTAACAAATTTGTTAGTTTTCTTTCCTTTATCCCATGTTGAGTCTGTTTTGCCCTTGAAACTAATTGCTGAATGATCTCTCTCTGTCCCTATCTCGACTCCTGAGCCTCTCAGTATCTATTTTCTCCCCTGTCCAGCTGAGAAGGGGAGTGATAGTGCGGCTTTGGTGGGCATCTGGCCTCCAGCCAGGGTCAAACCACCACACAGTTGCAAGATCAAAAAAGACAATTGTTTAAAAATTATATACCTTACCCACGTGGGTCACTTCAGGGTCTGGAAAGGAGTGAGATCAAGGTTGGAACTGTTCCTTCTTCTTTCATTCCCAATATGTTTTTAAGCACTGAATAATTTCCTTCTCCAGCGCATCATTAGATTAAGCCTTAGCTTCAAGGGACTGAGGTTACAAATCTGGTTAAGAAGCAATACTCTAAACAAGGAGCATTTGGATAGAGTCTCATCCATGTCAGTCAGTATTTTCCAAGTTGTGTCAATATGAGAAGTAGGACTGGGCAAGATGTGTCTTGGAAACGTTTTTCCTAGACAGAAAAGTCATTTTTTCACCTTGTCCTGGTTTCAACTAGCAGCCGGTGGAATGCCGTGTTTGGGAGTTGGGATGAGAGCAGTGATGGTTTAGTTATTGCCAAGCAGCCAAAGACTTTTTAGTTGTTCATATTGCCCCGCTAACGAGAAGGGGGGGGGGACCCCAGGAAGCTGGGAGGGGACACAGACAGGAGAGGTGACCCAAACTGGCCAAAAAGGGTATTCCATACCAATTACGTCATGCTCAGCATAGAGGGGGGCTGGTGGAGGGGGGAAGGCATGGGTCCAGGACACGTGGGTTTGGGGATGGTCCAGCTCCAGGATGGCTCTGAGCTGTATGGCCTGAGTTGTGCAGTTTGGTGAGAAACTGCATTGTGTAGCACCAGTTTCATTTATTTTTGCTGTAAAAGTCCTGTTATTATTATTTCTCTCTCTGTTGTCCTAGTAAACTGTCCTTATCCCAACCCACAAAGTTTGCCTTGGGTTTTTTTTCTTTCTTTCCATTCCTTCTCCACCCCCCACCCCTCCCCCCCACCCCCTCCCAGCAAGTGGCTGCATGGTGCTCAGCTCTGGCTGGCAGCAGAACCCACTTTTTTCCTTCTTTTTTCAAATATTTGTGCTACCTTTTTTTTTTTTTTTAACATCCCATTGGATTGAACAATCAATGCTTTCGTTGAAGTTATTTCCAAATCAGCTCCTTGTTACATTTGCTTTTTGTGTGCTCATTCTTTCAGCTGTCTTGACATCTAGCTCGTGGCTGAAGGTCAAGGGACAGCATAGTCTTCAGCAGTTCTTTGGGAGGTGATTATGCCATGCAAAAAACTGTTGCTTAGAAGCAACAGCAAATGAAGTATAAAAAACATTAATATTTAAAACATCTGGGTTGCACTGAATGGAAGATCTGATGATGCCTTTTTCTCCCCAGAGATCACATTAGAGTTCTGTCTGAGCCATGTCGGTCTTTTTGTAGTAGTCCACTCAGGAGAAACCAGGATGTCTCTTTGGGTCATACATGCATGAGGACAGCAACTTACGTGCAGCCCAAAGCCTGATGTGAATTGTCCTCTAGACACCAAGGTGGGTTTGGCTTGAATCCCTCAGTGCCAGCCTAGGAAGGCTCTTCCAGATGTGCTCTGATTCCTGGTCCTCCTGACCTTTGGAGAGACTTGGAGGAGAAAGGAAGACCATTAGATCATACCTGTGACCGTTCCCTTCATATTCAGCTTATTTTTTTTTTCAGGCAGACATTAGCTGTTCAGGATTAAGGATTAACAGTATTGGAAAGCTATCCAGACAAAAGAAAGCATCTTGAATATAAATATCTGGAAAGGATGCCTTTTGCATCCTCTCCACAAAGAGACAGTGGAGTTTGTACTTAGCCGCAGGACCCGGCTGGCATCGCCTCCAGCTGCAACAGCCCCAGGTAGATGCCTGGAGCAAGAGCTACCTGACTGACAGGAGCGACTGGCAGAGCCGGTGAGGGGCTATGGCTGCCAGCACTGGCTGGCCAGGGCACACCCGCCTGGCGGGTCAAACTGAGCCAAGGTGGGGGCAGGCACGGGCACGGCGGGTATGTGAGGCACAGAGGTGGCAGGTGATGCTGACATGAGTGACCAAGCGTCCAACCTGAGTGGCAGCTTCCCACTGAAGGCTTCAGCAGAGCATGGAGTGCATGAGAGAAAAGCTGGTGACTGGAGCGAGCCAGTGCCCTGGAGGAAGCAGTGTCCTCTGAAATATCCCTGCACATTTTTACGGACTAACAAGTTTCATTGAGTATGAAGAGGACATTTACTTTTCTTGGCTTGTTTTCTTTTTCATATTTCAGACAAAAGATCTGCAAGAAAAAGTACCCTGTGTGCAACACTCCTCATATGCCTCCAGTCCACCCTGTGCATCAGCAGACCAGTAGCACAATCCAGTGACTGGGGCAAGTGCTGAACATGACTAATGGAAGGAAAAAACAGATGTGCTCAACTGGAGCAAACCCCTGAGGTCTCTGATGGGGGCAACTCACTCATGCAGTGGCCATGGTATCTAGTTGATTCCTCTCTGCCTGACCTGAGTCACAGCCCTCGGCTGTCTCCCTGTGACTCAGGTCAGGTGTAGGAATAAACTGAGCCCTTGTCCCACCATGCTTTGACTCACCCCGGAGGGATGCAACTGGGGTGACCTAGCTGGGAGTCTGCTTGCCTGAATGAAATGACCCAATCAGCCCTGCTGAGCTGGTCACTGACATCATTCAAGACAATAAGAAAACCCAGATCTACCTTTTATGTACAAAGAAAGAACCAGGCCAAATTCAACAGCCAGTATTGGCTATATCTGTAACATATGGCCATCAAAACATAATTTTACTTTCTTTTCATTATTTATTTAAGATATCACCAGAACCACCTGAAATCCACCCAAAAGGTCTAAATGTACTGAAAATGCAGAACTATTCACTCTAGCGTATTGTGACTGCATAAACCAACCTCATCCTGGACGGATGGAAGTGGCAAAATGTGTTTGCTATAGAGCAGAGTGGTAGTAAACACAGGAACAAGCAGGATGTGTCAGAGAAAAGTTTACTAAACATCTTGTAAAATCTTGTTTTGGGGAGGACTTTGGATAACAGGGAGTTTTACTTGATTTATGTTTCTTAAAAAATTTTGTTGGCAAGGTCTCTCTAAACCATTCCCTTATAAATATCTCCCCTTCTTCTCATTGACCTGTGCTACCATCATATTCATATGGGACATGAGAAAGAACATATGTAGGGGAATTGAATCATAGAATCATAGAGTATACTGAGTTGAAAGGGACCCATAAGGACCATCAAGTCCCACTCCTGGCCAGAGAAGTCAGAGCATGTGACTGCCAAGACTGCAGATGATACAGAATTACCTACAGTAGAGCTTGCAGTTTAGAGTGGCAGAAGGGTGTTGTGAGTAAGTGGCTTGCAAAATGGAAAAGGAAATTTGTCAAGTGGAAAGAAATTATAAAATGGGAAAGCAATCCTTACAATATATGCTTACTGGCACTAATGGTGCACTAGCTATTAACACTCAAAAGGGCGATTTGGAGTTACTCTGCATAGCATGTTATGTGAAAATGCACGAGAGGTACATGGATACATCTGCACTGCTTTCTCCATGACATAATTTAGTGCACTTCAGTCTGCTTCAGCCCCAGGTATAGGTGCTGGACTCTGAACCAGGGTCTTGGAACAGAGCAGTGAGCTCCAGATTGCACATTTTGCTCTATGTGGTGAAAGAGGGTATTTTTTATGGGTTTATACTAAGAATAGTGGATCAGACTGAACATCTCTGCTTTGCTCCCTTGCTCCTCTCTGACTCTCCACTTTCAGTAGGGATTTTATCAGCTGTTCTGCTTCTGTGGTGTTGATTCATGAGGGCCCACTACGTTCCTCTTCTGCATGAATCTGCAGAGAATATAAGCTATCTCATCCTTCCAGTGCTGAGACGTGACCTTTTCAGCCTGAGCTGTCACTCTGTATGTTTTAGTTCTACAAGTTCTTGCCTTGGTGTTTGATAAGCTATAAAGGAAGACTTCCAATACTGGGAGTTACCTAGCATAAGAAGCATGTTTTGTCGGAAACACTGCACACTGAATGACACTTGGTTTTGAGACATTAAGCCAAGAAGAGTTAAAGTTTGAGCATTAGAAAGGACCAAAGATTAATTAAGAAACTGCTTTGCTTCCTCCTGCTGCTCAGTTGTCTTCTGCTGATTTCTTCAGCATCCAGAGCCTCAGATGAAACACAGTTTCCAAGATTCAGTTAACCTACACCAATACAACAATGACCTGGAAGTGTTACTGCCTTCCTAATGGCTTCCCTGCCCATCACTCTCCTATTTTGAAAGATATGTGGTCTTACATTAAAGCCAAATTCCAATTTACACAATGTTTTTTTACCCTTTAGCACAAAATCTCAGGACACTGCAGTCTTTTCTTTGTGGACATCATTTCATCTGCTAAAACTGTTCAGATTTGCCCATTGTTTCTTACAATTCCTTGTGCTCCACGAACACATTCTTCAAAAGATGAAGAAAAGCCCAGACTCACGTGTGAAGGACTGTGTCCCTCAACAGATGCCTGTACCAGTGGATGTATGTCTCAACATTGCTGAAATATTGCCCCTCCTGCTATTACTCCTATTTGTGATAAAGGGGACTTGCTAATAAGACGCTTGTAAAGGGATAAGGAGGACTTGCTAACAGGATGAAGTGCCATAGTGGTTATCTCAGAGATGACCTCGCATAAACAATGTCACACTTGAACAACTCTAGTGTTTCTAGTGTAGTTAGTCTTGAGTAATTAGTGTTCTTGGAACAATTTAAAGTGGACCCAGGACTGATAAGGAGGAAACATCCCAAGGAAGGTGGTGCCTGGGATAGACAAGAAGGAAACATCCCAAGGATAATTGTGCCCATGTGGAACAATCACAACTATGCATGTGCCAAGGGAAGGAGGTGAAAATTTCAACCTGCTGAAGACTTCGAGCCTTCATCACTGAGACCCCCTGACGCCCACCACCATGACACAGTGCGCAGACGCAGCTGGGAGGAGTTCATGGAAATCACCTCTTGGAACTCATTTTAATACGAAGCGGGGACAGGTTATGAATACGTACAGGTGTGTGAGGCAACCTGATGAGTAAGTATCATTGAACTGTCTACAACCAAGAGGAACTGGCCACGTTAGTGTGCGCGTCTGCGGTGGAGCAATGTCCTGTGCACCCAGCAACTAATGGAATCCCCCACCTGATCTGAAGTCGATTCTGACTGATGGGACACCTCAGCTACGTGGTGGTAGATGTTGCAATCTCTCTCTCTCTCTTCTCCACTCTTTTCTCTTTCTCCCACCTCCTCCTTCTCCTGCACACTTGTTGTAGGCCAAAGGCCAAGGGACTTGAACCTTGACTCCATTTTGAGTCTTAATTCTGTTCCTGAGAATTGCGAAGACCTGGTCATGACAAAACACCTAATTGGACATCACCCAGCAGTTAAGCCCAGCTGCCCCTAGCCACCCAGAGCAATCTGAGGTCGGTTGGAACGCAAGGGGGTTTAACCTCTGCCAAAGTAGTCTATCTGGTTGCGGATTGTGACACTTGTGCAGCATCCAGGCCTGGAGGTTGGTGTCCCTGCCTGTGGCAGGGGGGTTAGAGCTCTACGATCCTTGGGGTCCCTTCCAACCCAGACCATTCTATGATTCTATGATTCTATGATCCTGGCTTTTAACAAAACCTTTCTTTTTTGTGGGGTAGGCACATGTACCTCACGAACAGTGTCAAATGAAACATCCCATCTTAGAGTTTGGGGTTTATTTTAATTTAATTTACTTGTGATCCTACAGCTTCTTTTTTATTTCTGGTCCTGATTTCTTGCAGGCATCCCGAGTATATCAATTTTGTCAGTATGTCCTGCCCACGTATCTCACTCTGCCAATCATCTTTGCCCTAAAGAACCTCACGGCAACAGCCTGTTTCTTGTAGTACCAATAAAAAAAAACCTTTCCATCTTTCATTTGAGAAGTTATCCAAGGTTTTCCATCTTCATCTTAAGAATTAAAGAAAGAAATAAAATAAAGTAAAATTCTTTATCACATTCTCCTTTTCCAACACTTTTTCACTATGTACCTTTTTTCTTCTCTTTTTAATGTATCCCTCCAGCAGGGTTATTCTTCTTTACCAAAGTTTTGGCCTGTCGGTTTTCTACTATTTATATAGTTATCATTAAATTTCCCTGTCATATCTTAACCTTGCTGCAATATGTAACCTGCTCTCACTTGAGTACCTGGTCATTAACATACACAGCACGGCTGCTGCTGTTGTTATTCTCATTATTGCCATAATGGCTGGTACCAGAAAAGAGAAGCAGCTTTAGGCATTGCACTCAGACAATCTCTGCACAAAGAAAAAGCTCTAATGTTGCTCCAAATAATTCTGCAATAATTCCTGTGAATATCCCAGTTTTCATTTAAAATTTTCATTTTTACCCATTTGAAAGCCACTGATCAGAATGTGTTCATCCATCCAGTTTTTTGACAGAGTTAACAGTTTTGCGTTAGTTCTTCCTCACCACCTCACTTTCCCAGATAGTTTTAGTGTTCACATTGCAGCTCCAGCAGGTGGATCCCCACAAGACTCCACTTGCCAGAGGTTTCCTATGTGCTTTGAGGAATCCAGCCACATACCAAGTACTACAATAACAACATATGTGTTCCCAGATTTTTGAGAAACCTAGCCTTCATTCCATAGTTGTATGGTGTTGCAGTTTTGTGTAGCTGGATTCTAATGGAGAAGGAGGGGTCTGGAGGGATGGCTCCTGCAAGAAGCAGCTAGAAGCTCTCTGCAGGCCCCAGAGAGTAAATATTGGCTGATTCAAACCTAGAGTTGCTGCTGATCAAGGCCAAGCCAATCGGCGATGGTCACAGCGCCTCTTTGAATCACAGATAGGAGAAAAAAAACCAGACGCAGCTGCATTTTGCCACCAGAGAAGGGAGTGAGAAGATGGAAGGAGCTGTGCAGACACCAAGGCTGGGGAAGAAGGAGGCGGAGGAGGGAAAGAATGAGGTGCTCCAGGTGCCAGAGAGAGATTCCCCTGTAGCCCATGGAGAGGACCGTGGTGGAGCGGGTGTCCCCTTGCAGCCCATGGATAAGGATGGGGAGCAGAGACCTTGTACAGCCAATGGAAAGACCGACCCATGCTGCAGCAGGTTTGCTGGGGGACTTGTGACTCTGAGGGGGACAGGTTGGAGTAGTCTGGGCCCGAAGTTCAGCACCCCATGGAAGGGAGCTGCTCTGAGACAAGTGGTGAGGAGATGACACCCCAATAGAAAGAACTCATGTTGAAGTTCATGGAGGACTGTCTCCCATGGGTGGGACTCCATGGTGTAGCAGTGGGAGTGTGGAATGAATGCCCCCCCCCCCAGCTAAGAAGGAAGACAACTTGGGAGGAACTGACAGAAAATCCCCACTCCCCATTCCCTGCCCCTCCCTGCAGTGATAGAGGGTGGGGGGAAGAAGGGAGCAAAATTATGACTAAGGTGAGTCTGCTAAGAGGGGAGGGGTGGGGGGAAGTAGAGGTGGTTTAAGATCTGGAGAAGGAAAGTAGCTTGTGAGGAACTGACCAAAACCCCATTCCCCCACTCCCTGCCCCTCCAAGCACCCCAATAGGGGGGAAAGAAGGGAGTAAAATCATGAATAAAGTTAAGTGTGCTAAGAAGGGGGGGATAGGGGGAACGTGCTTTAAGACCTGGCCACACTTCTCATTACTGGACTCTGGTTCACTGGGTGTGCAGTTGTAGTGTAATAAATTAGTTTTCTTTTCTTTATTCCGTGTTGAGTCTGTTTTGCCCGTGACACTAATTGCAGAGTGATCCCTCTCTGTCGTTATCTTGAATCCTAAGCCTCCCAATATATATATTTTCTCCCCTTTCTGGATGAAAAGGGGAATGACAGAATGGCTTTGGTGGGCATTTGGCCTCTAGACAGGGCCAAACCACCTCCATACAGTCATCCATCTCCTTTGCCCACCCCTTGGCCAAACAATAGCCTTGCTGGATTGGCTTTTGTTTTATCAGCATTTGGGTTTTGAGGTCAGATCGCCACCTGGGAAATGCCTTTACTCCGAGCCAACTGCCGCTGGCCAGTGCCACACAATAAATCAGCGAGTTAAAGTCACACACTCATCTCACTCGATCTGCTGTCAGTAGAGAGAAACAGCACTGAGCCCCAGTGAGCAGGACATGGTTTGCATTTTGACATAATGGCAGAGCTCATCTGCATAGCAGATCAAATGCCGTGACTGAAACGTAGAAACAGCTCGTAAACAATCAGGTGGTGCCCATTAATACTGGTTGATTACATTGTTTTCTTTCTGCTTAATTCATTTGGAGGATTGTCCACTTTGAGAAGCATGGATGGGCCATGCTGTAGGATAGAGGATCATGCTTTTCAGTCTGAGATGATAATATAACATCAGGCTGGCACCCAGGGCAGATGTGAAAGCAGCATCAACAGGCCTACAGAGTAAGCAATAAAACATGAAATATGCATGGAGCATCTTTTCTAAACTTGGAGGTTAGAAGGCAGAAGTGCAGATGAGAGCTCCCTGGATGATTCCCAGAGAGACAGGGAAGTTTCCCAAAGCCCCATCCCTGGAAGAGTTTAAGGCCAGGTTAGATGGGGCTTTGGGCAACCTGATCTAGTGAAGATGTCCCTGCCCTTGGCAGGGGGGGGTGGAACTAAATGATCTTTGAGGTCCTTTCCAACCCAAAGCTTTCTATGGTTCTATCATCTCCAGGTGCTTCTGTCAGCAGGAGCTTGGCACCTCTGTGCCTCCACACATCCCAGCCTCATCTGACTTCTGCAACACTTCACGCACCTACAGCACATTCCAAGGAAGTCTTCATGTTGCAGGAGCAGGAAGAGAAGGGGCACTGAGTTACAGACAGCCCAGGACACTATCCCATCCTAACAGGAGGGCTGCAGAGCTGTATGGACAGCACATGACAAGGCATGCTTGTGACGCTGGTGATCATCATGGACATTCAGGAAGGTCCCCAGGCTGGTCTGTCCCCAGTACCTCTTCTAGGAGGTTGCTGCAGTAGTGCTGTTTGATTTTATTGCTTTGCATTATAATATTTCTTTTACTGGGGCTGGAAGAAAGGGGAGGTACACTAGGTAGGATGTGGAGTTTCCAAAACCTGGTCGCTGTCCCTGGTTAGGGAGGCATTCTCTGGCCAAGATGCTCCTTTTCACATCTGTGCAATGGTGATAATACTCCTGGCTGGTAGAGAAGGGCTTAATTGATTAATATATAGAAGACACTATATTAATAAAATGTTATCATCCCTGGAAAATAAGAGAAGGCTAAAAATAGTGTAGTACATTTTGACAGAGCTTTTGTTGTTTTCTTTTTATGTTCAGATCCTTTGAGTCTGTCTTTTTCCATGTTAGGAAATCCTAATTAACATTTTCTTTTTCATCTCATTGCCAGGTCCAGGTTTTGGTTCTCTGTAGGCAGCCACTAATCATTCAGTCCCCAAATGAGGTGAGGATTTCTTGGTGTGAGGAACAGACACAGAAGAACAGACCCTGCCTTCAGTGCCCTGGATGGAGGCAGCAGAGGGGAAGTGATCCACCTATAGCCAGACTGAATACAGGTTGACAGGAGTCCAGATTCCTACCCCCTATCACAATACATGTGCCCATCTGGTGGAAAAGACACACAAACATACACACAGACACACTCACACTTGGGACCTGGCATGGAAACAGCTAAAAGATCCTAGCCAAAAGCTATCTGTACTATAATTAGAAAAAGAACTGTCTGGGAAATGAACTTTTTGTGACTACAACAAGGCAGAGCTCTAGGATCTCTGTCAAAAAGCAAGGCAGAGGTTTCATGATGTAATTTTTCTCAGTTGTTTAATACCAATTTTTGATGAAAGTGTGTTTGCCTGTATGGAGGCAGGGAAGGACATGACTGAGTGAATTCGACCTCCGGGTGCTCTTCCATGAAATACAAGAACAACCAGCTGAATGGGGTAAATACAAAACATCAAGTTCTGTACCCTGCCTCTGACGGTGCAGATGTATGGTGTTCATGGGAGGGTATAGATGGGGAAAATATAGAGCTATACTTGCCCAATACATTTATTTTATATAAAATATTTCTGAAGGTTGGTCTATAAAAGGTTGCAGTTGAAGACAGGACTGGAGGAGGAGAAGCAACAGGAAAATAAGGAACTGGAGAAGGAGAAGGAACAGAAACAGGAACAGGAGGGGAGTAGGATGAATACCTACTCCTACCAACTTGATTTCCATGTCCCTTCTCCCCAGACAGGCTGCAGGTATGGAGCACACCTAGCATCTTGCTAACACCACCCGTGTCACTAAGGCTCAAATTTAAAGTTTGAAAGGCTTGAAAGTTAGGAGGCTGAGTGTGTGTCATGGCTCCCTCCCTCTAGCTGGGGAGGCAAGTCCAGCATGATGGGGCAGAGATATCAGTAATAAATTAATAGGGCTCTAACAGAGGCTTAAGTGCTGTACATTAGGCATCAGCATTGGCACTTCCCCCGTTGTGACTTCGATGTTGTCTCCAAGCAGCAGCATGAGGGATACCACCCTGTTTTGTAAGAAAAGATGATTTAGCAGTACAGGGACTGCTCAGTGCCACTTACCCTTTGATCACGGCCCTTGCTTATTTACAGTAAGGACATAGTCCTAGGGGGCCCCAGGGGCATAAAGATGGTCAGAGCTGGAAGAAAGCCTTTATTGCAGCATTTGAGACAACCTTTCCCAAATTTATGACAGCAAGTGCTTCCTGACTTAGACTTGCCAAACAGAACTATGGGCAAGAGCTGAGCTAAAGGAGGTTTGGGGGGGTGTGGTTCCTTCCCTTCATTTTCTTCTCAACGTTGCAAAATGACAGTGTTGGTAATGAAAGCTGTTAGCACTTGCATGAGTGACCTGACTGTCTTCATCAGACAGACAACACCACGAAAGCTTTAACAATACCATTAATAATTATACGTGGGCTGACTTATATGGGAGCCTCCCACCTCGCATGCTCTCTGCCAAAGGAGCTGTGTGAAGCAGGATTGTCTGCATATGAATTAACCATGGTGTGACTCTCTGTGACTGAGCTTTGTTCTGCACATGGTAGCGCACACTAGCTGCATATTGAAAGGCTAAAAACTTTGCTCCCTCCCCTCCAAACTCCTGCCACTCACTAGGCGATAGGGGAGAATATTAATGCAGCGCTCAGCTGTCACCTGGTATTCCTGACACATCTGAGGATTCATCCCACAATACAGAAA
Source organism: Gallinula chloropus (assembly GCF_964237585.1). NCBI lineage: Eukaryota > Metazoa > Chordata > Aves > Gruiformes > Rallidae > Gallinula > Gallinula chloropus. The sequence continues at coordinate 74,172,212 of NC_140087.1, forward strand.
TCCTCATGGAGGGAATGGATGAATGGGCAGATAAAAACAATCAGGGAGTCTGTACTTCACACGTCTGCTCAAGATTTGAAGGGGGTTTCTCGTTTTTCTCACTTTGTTCTCTGCTAGACATTTGTAAAGATACCGAATTCTTTCTGAAAATAAAACCGACTTCCATGTTTCAGAAAGCTCCCTCCTTCAGAGCTTGTTCTGCTTCCTGGCTTTTACAGGCAACCATAACTGCATATGGTACCAGTGAACAAAACCCACAGATCTATAGATGTCTCCAGTGACCTGAGCTTCATTCCTAAAAGCTCTCTGGTCTCGGTATAAATGCTTTTTCTTTATCCCAACATTGGCTTCTGCAAGAACAACAGAAGATGAAGTGGTTGTTCAAGCCCAGGTGCATCAGATAGTGATGATATAAATGAGCTCCTGGCACTCATCTCACTGTGATGACCACTGAAGCTCAAACTAAAGCCGAGTGCAGTCTAAATGAATCAGACCCTGACACCACAAAGGCAAACACCACCACTTTGCTCAACACCTTTAGCTACTAAGTTAGACAAACTGAGCAGGAGAACAGTTGTTCCAGCCCAGCTCAGTCCTTCAGGCTTGCAGAATTTGGCTTGGTTCTGATTTTTCTTCAATGTAGGAGTGGAACCAGATAAAATGCTCAGCTTTTCCACAGCACAAATCCAGTAGCAGGGTAGAGAACACCTCTGCAATTGCAGTGCAGTTTTTGGAAAGCAGTGATTATTCCGTTGGGTCTGCCTTTTTCTGTTTGTATGTCTTAATTGTTGTTTATCTGGGTTTTACTTTTTTTATAATTGCTTTCTATTACCGTAGCTGAGGATTCCCTTTGGGTAGTATGCTGCAGCTGATGGTAACTATGTGTGTTACAAATGCTGGCGGCTGGATTTCTGGGGTTGTTGTTTTGTTCTATTCCATGTATAATTGCTGTTCCCCAGGTGTGGTAGAGACATGGTAGAGGTAGTTCTGACTGCAGACCTTGTGAGCTGTCAAGGTTCATGGAAAAATAGGTGCATTAAGCATATGGCTCTTTGCATCACGGCAGTAACTCTGTGTACTGAAGAGCACACTACTTTCACTCTAGGCTTGCACTATAGGTGATTTCTCAGAGCATTAGCCAGATACTCTTTGAGCTCCTGCCCTCAAAATAGGGCTGAGCTTTCTGAAACTGTAACACAGACTAGCTTCTGGAGTGATGTTTTCACTCTTGGCACTCAGAGCTGGACTTAACCCATGTAGCCTTCTATCACACCTCCTTCCTAATAGCCTGGGTGTTTTAAGAGAGGATTGAACTGAAGTGGAACTAAGTGAATTGAAGTGAATGTGGGTTTTACCAGCCTCTGGCAGTAGAAACAACAGGCTCTGCATATTTATTGATTACAGTGTGCTCTGCATCATGGGGGGTTGGTATTCAGAGCTAATGGTGGGTGTATTTGTTACGTCTGGTTCAAAAACCAGAATGAATAAATGATAAGCATTGGAATGCAATTGGACTGCTAAAAAGTTATTTTTACTTGCTTACATGCAAGAGGAGGGAGGGAGAGATTTGTGAGCTCTGCATGGGTACAGAGAGGCTGAGGACACAGACAAGAGCACACCAGACCATGTCACAAGACCTTTTAGCAGGTCACCAAGCAGCTGCATGAACAATCCTTGCAAATTATACATAACGGTCTCAATCCTTCAGAGAACACTGATACACTCAATGGAGTGGCCTGATGGGGAGGCAGATCTCAGCTATGTCCAACCATGGTGGCTTCACAGCATGCTCAGTTATCCTTGCTTCATACAGGTTGTGCATTTTAGTGCATGAGGGCAACAAAGCGGGAGACCCTTGCCTATCAGGAATTACCAAAGCCATCCCAAATTAACTCTGTTGAGCTCCCCATTTCCTTGTAAATAGATTTGTCTGGGTCCATCCTGAAGCTATCCACAAGGCAGAGCTTGCCTCCTTAGCAGACAGTGTCTGCAGTCATGGGTTTTGGTGGAGGCTGAAAGCAGGCATTTGATGCTTGTAAATCCCCTCAGAGATGATGATATTCCACATGGCACAGTCATGTCTTGCTGGTGGCTCCTCATGAGAAAGTCCCCTGCAGCCTTTCCAGTGCTTCTCAGAGGGCACCCACCTTGATAGCAGAAAATGCAGTATCTCAGCCACTGCTCAAGCCTGGGTGAGTGAACACCTGGAGAGTCTGTCGTCACGTCAGTGATGTCTTCCCACCGAGCTTTGGTCTCAGAAAGAAAGTCAAAAATCTTTACCCTTACCTTCTTCCATTCCTCTAGTGTGAACACCCCTGTCATGTCTCCTTCCTGTTTGAATACAGGACCAAGACTAGTTTGACTTTTTGCTGACTTCCTGTTCCGTGAGGACTTGTCAGCATCATGAAGTAAGGCTCGGGACCCATGGGAAGCCTTGGTAATTATCTTTACTAGGTTTTGTTTGTTTTATTTTGACATTACTGCAAATAATCTGTCAATACAGGAAAGTTGGAAAGGGATCCATTTATTATTTTTTTTTCTAGTTTGCCTAACATGAAGATAAAAAGCTCTCCTGTTTGGATCACAGACGCAATGTTGAGTCTTTCATTCTGCAGTGGAAGGGTTTGCTCGGGGAATAGAAAGTATTATACAAACACTGCTTGTGATAAATGTAATCCTTTTCCCAGTGGCAACATTAGGGACCTAATTTGGATTTACAACAGTCTAGATAGTAATTCATGGATCTGATCTCCTGACTCAGTTTATTTCGGGAAACTGGCAACAACCAGTCCCATATGATGTTTTTTTCTATGTGAGAATAGGATCCCAAGATGATATTTAATGATGAGACCTCTGTTCCCAGACCCAAAAACCTAATCTGGAGGTGCTCCAAATGCATCGGACACACCTTATCCTCAATCAGAATCCCTGTCCCATACCAAAGTGCCTTTAGTGGATCCCTGAGACAATGGCTGTGGGGAAATAGCATCTTCCAGGAAAAAAAATCATCTTTTTTGAAATGTACAGTGACATCTCCATGAGATATGCCATCTCCTTTCTAAATACTTGGAAAGCTCCATAGGCCAGCATGCTTGAAAATGCAGTCATGACCAAAAGCAGCAGAGAAAACCTGGGCCAAATTTATGGGCTGAAAACAGCATGCAGCAGGACACCAACTGAGCTGCTGGTTTGAATCACTGCATATCAGCCTTCAAAGCCTGCCAAACCAACCATAGCCATCTCCTTCCTTCTAGGTAGGAAAGTGGTGGTTTGACCCTGGCTGGAGTCCAGATGCCCACCAAAGCTGCACTATCACTCCCCTTTTCAGCTGGACAGGGGAGAAAATAGATCTCGAGAGGCTCAGGAGTCGAGATAAGGACAGGGAGAGATCATTCTGCAATCAGCGTCATGGGCAAAACAGACTCAACATGGAATAACACCACCACCCCCCCCCTCCCCAGTTTATTACACTGGGTCTCTCTCTCTCTCTCCCTCCTCCCCTGCCCCCCTGGCCTCATGGGCTGCAGGTCCTGCCAGGAGCTTGCTACAACGTGGGTCACAGCATCTTCCATATGTCTCCATCTGCTCCAGCGTGGGACCTCTCCCCATCACCTTCCATGGGCTGCAGGGGGACAACCTGCTCCACCATGGTCTTCTCTAGCGACTGCAGGGGAATCTTTCTCTCCCATGCCTGCAGTGCCTCACCCCCCTACTTCTTCACTGACCTTGGTGTATCCAGAGTTTCTTACATCTTCTCACTCTCTTCTCTGATGGCAAAAAGTAGCTGCTTGCAGGGTTTTTTTCTTCTTCTTTTCCCAAAGGCGCTGTGACTGTAGCTGATGGGCTCATCAGCTTGGTCAGTGATGTGTCCATCCTTGAGCCCAGCTGGTATTTACTCTGTCCTGCCTAGGGAAAGCTTCTAGCTGCTTCTTGCAGAAGCCACCCTTGCATCCCATCCTCCACCCCCACCCCCCTTCCCCCAGAATCCTGACATTCAAAACCACAACAGAGAGAGATAATGCATGTAGACCTCCAGGCTACATTTAACCAGAAGTGGAGACTTGCTCCCAACTGGTTATTACTGCTGTTTGCAGCAAGCACCTCAGGTTGATGGTCAAGTGCTACAAAAGCTCTGACCTTGTCCTTATGTATCAGCTCTGACTTGGGGAAACCTTTTGCCCCACTGATGAAAAAACAGCTTTTGCTTTTTTCCCCCCGATCTTACTTATGGGAGGCACCAGTGGCTGCAGTGGTATCCTTACCTGTTAATCTGAGCTCAGGGAGTCATATGGTTGAGTGTGAGCCATGCATTTCATTTCTTTTCAGGACTACATTTCTAGCTCATTTGGCTGCAGGCAACGGTTTGACACACAAGCCCTAAGGAATATGAGAAGATACCAACATTTGTTCCATCTTTCAAACTCATGTTTTTAAGCTAATTGAATTTTTGAGAGCTGAATTCTGGGTTTTCAGGTCTTGAGGGTAGTAACTTCATGAAAGGCTCTGTGGCTTGTTTGTCAGGTGATGTCCTTCAGTAGAGCTCCCTCCAAGGTAGAGAGATGAAAGGCAGCACCAAGGGACAGTCTGATTCTGAGCTCCAAAACAGTCTGGAAGCCACCTTTCTCACTGAGGAAAGGTCTTGGGAGAAAGGAGGCTTCATACAGCATACCAGAGATACCCAGATAAGGCACTGCAATCTCAGCATGGTCTTGGTGCTAAGCTGCAAACCCGCAGAAGGCAGCAGACCTCTGTGGTTGTCTGCAGGTTAATAAGGGCTGATGGTTGCACTTGCCATCATCATCAGACTTTCTCACTTGAAGCCTTTCTCTCTGCAAAGTAAAGCAGGGAAAAAGAAGAAAAACCCACACCACAACCCACACCTCCCTGCCCCTGTTACAATAATTTCTTCATATAGGTTATATTTTCTGCTTTGACATTGTACCATTTTTGCCAGTAACTCAGAGAAAGTGAGTCACTCTGAGCAAGCTGGAGACAGGCCAAGGGCAGGCAGGGGAAGGGATGTGGATGCTGTTTTCCCTGCTGTGGCAGATCCCTTACATTGTGCTGCTGGCGGGTAAGCGCTGCTCTTGGCTCCTGTGTGAGGCCATATGGTGGGAAGCAGGTGGGAAAAGTCCTCTCCATCCAGAGAGAAGTCTTCTTCTCTTATGTGTGCTCAGGGGGTGGTTCCTGTATGTGCTACAGCCTTTGTCCCCTCTAAGATGAGCCAGAGGAACAGAGCTTTGGAGGAAAACAGTTCTCCTATTAGAGGTTTGGTTTGAAAAGTCCATGGGACAGAATGGGCAGGTGGATACCTGAAGGCTTGGGTTTATATGGCCACCAGTTTTTGTTGGTTTAACCCCATCAGTCTTGTACACCAGGAGATGTAAACTCCCTGACCTTGGGAGAAAAAGGGAGCTGCTGCATTTTGCAAGAGGGGCTGGGTTTAGCCCTGCGAGGGGCTGTGCATCTCTCTAGCCCTGCTTTAAGCCCAGTCCTTCTCATCAGCAAACAGGGAGGTTTGCAGGGACAGGCAGGGCAGTCCATCTCCTGTGCTGGAGGCATTTCATGGTCACCGTGCGCTGGGTGACTGTGTGAGCTGGGGCAGGATCAAGCCCTGAGCTCTGCGCTGCTGTGAGGGGAGTAGCTGCACTCTGAGGAGGTGCTGGAGGCAGGATTTGTCAGGAGAGGTAGTAATTTTTATGGGAGCAATTCACAGAGGTGGATAAAAGGGACAAGCTTTAGAGCTCCCAGGTCCTTCTTCATGTCTGAAATAGGAGCAGCAGGAGACAAGCCAGGGAACTGAAATTCATAACTCTGGACACTAAACATCACGGGCTCTATAGAGATATTGGTTTTACAGCACTTTATAATTCTTATCCCCTCCTCTCAGCTAACGGCTTCTTGTTCTACTGGCAATAAATTACCTGCTGCTCTCATTCTCTCTCTCTCTCTCTCTCTCTTTCCCAGAGGAGTGAATGACTTTTTTTACCTCTCCTCATGCTAAAAAGGTCCCTCCCCCACTTACTGGGTAGTAACTGCCTTTCCTTACCAAGTTAAATAATCAAATTAAATCCTGAGTTGTTGTTCTCAGTTTGTATTTAGCATTGCAGCTTGTACGTGTATCCTGAACCTGAAGAGAGGTTTAGACATGTGCCCAAAAAGCATCTTGTTTCACACCAAATCCATCAGTTGCTTTAATAAAAGGTACTATGCTTAAATACACTTCATGCCACCAAATGAAGTAGGCATGAATCCTGTGGGTATGGTGATTTGGCAGCTGTATTGGGAGCTTCTTCTGGTGTACAGAGCTGCTGTGCAACGTTGGGACCGCAAACTTGTGGTAAAGGCGATTTTTCTAAACCCTGGGCAGCTGTGGGTTAGCCCAGCATTGCAAATGGCACATGTGCAGGAGCTCGTTTCTAAGCTCAGGCAATTTGAACTGCAAAATTTAACACCTGGATCCACCCCATTATCACTTCAGGGGCTAAGTCACTGGGCACGTGCAAATTAAATGCACAGCATCTCTTGGCTCTTTCCACTGAGGAGTGACAGAGGGAAGCTCAGGTCGAAGCCATCTCCCAGCCTGTCTGGAAGGATATCTCTCTCTCTCTCTGTTAGGCATATACTTTAAATAGCATGAAGTGATTGAATGGTGGGGGATTGCTGGAGCCTTTTCCATCAAAGGAAGCGCAACAGTGGCATTTCCGCATCTCCAGCCCTATCCAGAAGCCCCCCAAGCCCAGCCAGGTATCCCAGGGAACCTCCCACTCCTTGTGAGGATACAGCTTTCAGAGAGATGACAGAAAAACATGATGGCATTTGCAAATGTAATCAAATAGGTAGGAGACACCTCTGCAGAAGGCTAATCAGCTGTGAGTGCTGAGCAGCCACTGCAGCGTGTCCCTGGCTCCTTGGGCAGCACCGTCAGGGCTTGTCACCTCATTACAAAGGCTGGACAAGGTGAGGACTCTGGCAGACCACTGAATCCCTCAGCCTTTGACTCCATGGACCCCCCTCAGGGGGGAACAGAGGATGGATAAGAACAGCAGATAGAAATTAGTTCTGTTAAATGGTGAAAATGCACATATTGGGGGCCAAGAGGGGCTGAGCAGCCATACAACCATTGCTGCACCTCAAGATACTGATAGGAGCCCACAGGCATCACCCAGTGCGTCTCCCAGTACTTCCACAACTTTACTTCCACTGAGGACCGTAGACATGAGTTAGCTTCAACCAAATGAAGGGCTTGCCTCTGAGGGTTTTTGGCCCTGGTAATACCTGTTTTTTCAAACAAAGTGAATGTAAGCTGAAGACAAGCCAAGGAAGTTCAAGCAAGATTTTGTGTGCCATGATTTCTGCATCGTGTTAAAACAGTAGATGTGATTGCTCTGTATGGAAAGACCTCTGGAGGAACATCATGATCTCCAGCATTCCCTCCAAGACAATTGGTTTCTCTTCCCATCCCTATTTCCCCTTGCTCTGCAACAGCTCCTGGTTGTAGCCAGCTCTGGAATATCTTTGAAAAAGTGTTTGTGGGAGATGTTAGGCACAGATGGATGGCAGTTGTTTTGGACAAGCTCATTCAGCTGCTGGAGGATGCCAGTTGGGGTTGATCACATCAAACATGAATTTGGTGAAAAATTACGCCAGAAAATGGAGGAAAAAGTAAGACAGCCAGAACTGTTCATTTTAACACTTCTCTTAAGAGATCTGTTTTGATTTTTTCCCTTGAAAACAACCTTTTAAGGACAAATTTAGCTCTGTGTGTTTAAAATAAATAAAGAGTAATTAAGTAAAGAGTCACTATCTCATTTCTGTTAAATCAAATATTTCTGCTCACTGAAAATATTTGAGGAAGCTTGAAGTTTAATTTCAGACAACTTAAAAATATTTCTACAATTATTATTATTTTGGTTCAGCTACTGAACTGAAAAATTATTTATTTGCACAGCTCTGATTAAGGCAGAGAGAAACTTATTTAAGCACTTTGATTAATTATGCCTCTAATCCCAGCTGAGCAGAAGTGGGAATTCCAAGCCAAAGGAAAGTATTGCTTCTCTTTTCTTCATTACTCTGGTAAATGGGTTTGAATACGCATGTATTCCCTTCCACTGGGTGCTGCTCAGAGCTGCTTCATGACATAAGAGTCATTTGCTTTTTGTACCACGCCTGCTGTGGCAAGGGCTGAAATCATTTGTTTCCAGGTCTCAGTTAATTAACATTAAACAAAAATAAGTTGCTTTTCCATATTCACCCTGTTATATTCCATGCCTCTCACTCTCCTTTCTAAACATTTTATTGGTCATAGGACTGGGAATAAAGGGGGATGGGGAATTAAAAGAAGGGAGAAATTTGAATGCTGGTAAGATTTCGGCTGAAAATTGTGATGTTTTGGTTAATAACTGGCATGTTCCTGCTTGGACACATGCCCTGCGCTTCTGATTTCTCTGCCATGGCTGCAGGTCCTCTGCTGCCACTTCTTTTCCCCTCTGCAAAAGGAGCAGCATGGGATCTTTTGGAGGAGCACAGGGGGAGTCTGGACCAGCAGGAGCCTGGGCCAGTGTGAGCTTGTGAGGAACCAAATTATGCAACGTAACCATAATGGGGAAAGAAAGCAACCGCTGGGAAAGCTGATCAGAGGTGGGGGCGGGGGGGGGGGGGGAGGAGGGAGAGGAATGGAATGTTGAATTCCATGGATGTGGATGGAAGCGCTCTGCCCAGCTGTTAGCACAGCTGGCTGTGCTGTCAGTCCTCCTGGGCATTTCCCGTACGTGAGTGCTAAGGCCGCGCATGTCTCCTCTGCTTTCCTTAAAACGCATTTCACATGATACATGGCCAGTCGATACAGACATGACTTCTGGTTTTTTTTTTGCTCAAAACACTGATCAATAGATTTTGCAGCTGTCTGCTGTCAAAGACTTGATTCACTGTGAATCTTACAAAAGCCGAACAATTCTGAAGTCATTTCTATTCTCCTTAAATTGCATTGGAATTTGCCTTGAAACAGCTGCTCGATGCTGCCAAGGGCTCAATCATTTCTCACAATCAAAGTTTTTTTTCCAATAAGAAGGAAAAGTGTCTTCAAGCCCTGCAGTCCTTTCCACCCCTGATCTCAGCAATATCCCTGGGTGTGCATAATTCCATATTTTTAGGGGCTGGCTCCAGAAGAGCAGCCCATTGTCACATAGAGCTGGGAAAGCAGAGAGTCGTCATGGAGAGCAGCACATCATCATGGCTTTTGTTTTCACCACTGACGAGGCGAAACATTTCTGGCTGGCAGTAAAGAGCATCCACAGCTCCTTACACACTTCACTGTCCCTGGGACCTTGTTGGGAGAGCAAATTCCCTGCTTACTGTCAAGAAATCTGCTGCTTAGAAGCTTATAGAGGAGGAATGCCTAGTTTTCCTTGAGATCGTTGGAAACAGGCATTGATAACTACTTTACAAGAAAAACGCTTTATTTTCTGGACATGATTGATAGAGGGTGACTACAATAAGCCTGATCTTTCCTCAGAGCTGCCCCACTGCTTTGGAAAAGCAGTGAAACTCAGGCAACAAAACAGCAGAGGTGGCCATTAGCACATCCTCTGTGAGGAACTCACAAATCGTCCCAATCCACCCTTTTCACCCGTCAGCCAAATTACTGTTGTGATGCACCTGGTCAATAAAGACATCTTGTGACACTGAGCACCTTTAATCTTACAAAGAGTTGCCAAGAAAACTACAGGCTCACAGCAGTTCATTGCACTCCTAAGAACGTGGCTCCGGACTCCTGCCCTCTCTTCCAGCAAGTGAGGTGCTGTGTCTGTAGTTGGGGAGCCCCCAAAAAACAGGGTTCTGTGGATTTACCCGCTAATAACCCATGGGGAAAAAGGATCTCTTATTTACACTGAAAAGTTCACCGCTAGACCCAATCCCCCTTCCTCCCCACTCCCTCTGTGCAGTCCAGACAGGCAGACACAGGAGGAAATACTGGTAGGATCAGAGGGAGGGAGTGACTGGGTGTGAATGGACAAGCACTGCAGACAGTTGAGGGAATGGGCCCACGTGGTACTTTAATACGCTGTGGTCCCAGGCATTGTTGAAGCCATGTTTTAGCAATTCCCTTGCAAATTTTGAAGCCTGCAGCGACTGCAGTGACGCTCTGACAATTTGTAGCTTTTTATACCACTCAAGAGCAGGCTGGCCCCAGCCTGAGAGATGCATTTCATGTTTCTGCTGGCCTGCTCTGTACCTCATTCCTGGGAAAGTAAATAGGCTGAAGTGTGAATAGGCACGTAAGAGTGATCTCTGTACTGACCCCTCTGGGTCCCTGTGCTGGTGACGCAGGGATGGGCTGACAGACAATTTCAGGTTCAGTACTGCTCTCTGCAGACCTTCATCACCTAGCCAGCTAGATAAATAATTTCAGTTTCTCTGCTGATCCCTCTGGGTAAACAGATATTTTCAGTTTCTGGGCCCGTCGCTCTAGCACACCAGTAGATGAGCAAACAGAGGGACAGTTCAGGTCCAGCTTTGAACACCCATGTCCTTCCAAATTTGGATTAAAAAGAGGTTCTTTGTCTCTCTTTTCCACCCCCTCTGACTGCCTCAGAAAAGGTGCACTGCAGCTGAAACTACTCAGTAGAGAGTTACATCCTCTGTGCTGCCTGACTGTGACTTGGTGCTACAAACATCTGGAATGAGCCAGAAGACTGTGAGTGGGGGGACTAGACAAAGATGCAAGCACTTCATGTACAAGCTGCACTACTGAGCTCCCCAAGCCACAGGATACTCAGCTATGCTGGAGGAAGCAGTGGAGGGGAAGGTGCAGATACAAGCTGGCATTTAGGTGCTGTTGGCATGGTCTCCCTTTGCCTAGGTCCACTGTTAAAGTCTGTTCTACCAGCCAAGCCAGTTGCTTTTTCATGCTGCCCCTCCTCCCCATCCAGGATACCCCAGAGGTGCTACCCACAGCTTCACCCTCCTTCTGCTCACCATAGCCATCCCCCGAAAAGGTGCTGAATGCTGCATCCATACTGATGCTGCTGGGTCAGCAGTTACTCATCCTTTGTTGCTGTCATTAAAGACAACCGGGGGGGGCGGTGGAGAGGCTAGAGAGGTAGGATGTAACAGAGGTCTGGATAACAGGAACATAATGCTGCCTGGTAAAGACTGGATGTAGGTAGGGGTGGATTGAAAGGGGGTTAATGCCACTTCTTTCTGTCAGAAAAGGCTAGAGGTTTTTTCATTCCTTTAAGACTGGTTCTGTGATTTTTGTTTAAAATGTTTTATGGAGATAGTACATATACTTCTTTTCTGAGGGGATAAAGCCTTGTGATGTTTTTTGGCTAAGACTGCAGACAAATGCAGTGCCTCCCAGGAGCCATGGTTTGCTCCAACTGTCCCATTTTTTTCTCTTTTATGTTTTTATAAAGATATATGTACCCTTTTAAAATAGCTATAATGAAAATCTTTTGGTTAAAAAAAATTTAAGATTATTTTGGGCAAAGACTGGGGGATCTGTGGTAACCAGTCGAAACTGCAACTGGATCTCCTGCCCTTTCCTTCTTTCTTCTTGGGGAATTCCCTGATATACTAGAAATCCACATACAGAAAACAGCATCTCCTTTGTCAGGGAGAATAATGAGCAACCTGGAGTTGAAGTCCACAGTGCTTTTTGGGATACTTCCCAGGATCCTGACCCAGGAGGTTTTGATTCAAGAGCCATTGCATCTTCTGGTTTTGGCCAGACCCTTCATATTATTTCAGAGCTTTGGAGGGTCTTGGTGTCAGCCTATACTGTTTATGGCTTCAGTTTGTTTATGGGTCCCTTCAAATAAGCACAGAGCTCGCCTGTGCTTCCCTGAGTACTTGTTAGCCAATAATAATGTCAGCTTCTCTACTAGTGATATTAACTTAACCAGTTATGAATTGCAAAATAAATATATAGAAAACCTGAGGTGTTTTAGGCATCTTCTAGATTTGTGGCATCCAGGGAACCTCCTTTTCATGACCTATTGCCTAGCTGAAGGCTGGAAATACATTACTTGGTTAACAAAAGTTGAATTAGTTCTGTCATATCTTGACTCTAGGGACTGGGCCTTTATGGGAGAGACTAACAATCAGATGAGTTTATTACATGCCAGTGATGCAGTGAAATTCAATTAATATGTTTGCTCTGCTTCCCAGAATGAGAAATAGACATGCTATAAATGTGAATAATGCCATCATTCTGGTTCTGTGTCAGTAAACAACTGTAATCTGGTGATGTTTTGGAGTCTCAACATCCTTCCTTGTATACCCCTGGGGCCCCTGAGGCTCCAGGCAAGGTGGGAGGACACTACACAAACACACATGCCCTGGTATGATGTAGCAGCCCCTTGCTTTAGAATTGTGACCACCTATGACCCTGTGGGGAACAATGAGATAGGAGGCCTTACCTGCAGAAGAATTTCTTGGCTGGCCTGTTGCTTTCCCAGTTGCTGCTTTTCCATGGATACAAGACGCCAACAGGGCATCTACAAAGATAAATGTCTCCATGCAAAAAAATGTTTGCAAAAAATGGTACAAGAATTGCATAAAACCACTAAGCTTGAGGGAGCACTCAGCCTGAATCACTCCATCTCCTTCTCCTCTAAAGCAGTTTTTGAGACCTATGGCATAGACCACCACACCTGTCCCCTGGTCTTGATCTACTGCTTGGATGGATAGGTGGTCCCTGTCCTTGTCAGGTAACATGATTCACCCATGACTGTATCATCTAGGAACCAGAGGGACTTCTTTGTTAAAAAAATCAACAGGAGTAGCTGGCTAGACTTTTGTCACTGTGTGTGGATGTTAGGTTACCTGCTCTTCACACCCAAAAGGGAGCACAGGGGAGGTAGCCCAAGGAATACCCATCCTGGTTCCTTGTGGGCCCATCCCAGGCACCATCAGCCTATCAAATGCCCATCCACACAAGCCCAGCAGAGCAGAGTCCCAAAGGAAGGGGGAAATCCAAACTACTGACTCAGAGAAGACAACACCCTGTCCAGGTTCCTCCCAGGGCTGTCCTGGCACACCTTCAGTCCAGGGGTGATAGCCATCCTGAGTCCATGGTAGCAGCTCTCTGGAGCACTCTCTGGACTGATCAGGGTTACAAGACTCATTATGGACATTCAATTCCATTTACAGCTATTTTCAGCAGCAAGGGTGTGCCCCCTATTCTTTGTACACATGTGTGTATGGGTGTCTGAGTACAGACCATGTGTTGGAGGATTGGTGTGTCCGTGGTGCAGCAACTGGAGCAAGTGTGGGTGTGCAAGTGAGTGGTCCTTAGTTTAAGGTGAGGCAGCCTGGGAGCCTGTTGTGCATCTGTGCCCCTAGGGGTGAGACCATGGGAGGAGCTAGGTGTCATAGGGACCAGAAGATCCTGACCAACTGCTGGAAGGACTATGGGGCCCTGGGATTGATTAGGTGTCCTGCCTGTGTGTGTGTGTGCATGTGAGGCAACAGAAAGGAGTGAGGGTACAGTACTGGCTATGGGATGAACTGCACGTCTAAGTCCAGCTGCTGGAGGCTTCATATTAGCATCATCCATCTATCTGTATTTCCCACTAACAGACCTTCATCCTTGAGAGGGATGAACACAGGCTATTGGTTCTGTTTGCATCAGTACTGAGTATCTCTGTGTGGTCAGACACTCATATACATACATGTGTGCTATACACATGCATGTGCCCACTGGAAATAGGTGCTCATTGTCACCAACAGCTGGGCCTGAGGGATCAGAGCTGCAGCAGCATCACCTCTATCAGGTTTCCAGCTGAGACAACTCCCCAGCAGATATACCAAAAAATGAGGTTTCAGGCATGCCTCTTAATGGGGATGAAAAGGCTTCAGGGTGTCAACGCCATCTTTACACTGCTGTCTCATTCCTGGACATCTGGGCTGGTAGAGAGAACAAGCCAGTCCACTAAAAGAGATGTGCTGTGGGAATTCACACAGCAGAGAAGGCTGCTGCTTTATTTTCATTTGCAGGGTGAAAAATCACAGATGCCCAGGCTGGGCATTCACCAGGGTGCTTTGTGCAGGGAACACTGTCTTATTCCTCTTCCCTAACTCCAGGGCTTGAAATCTAGCTGTCTCTCATTCCATGAAAAAATACAGAGAGGGGTTTCTGCAAGGAATGAAGAAACGTGTTACCCTATTCAGGGACAGCAGTAGAATGTGTGGGTATTTTAGTTAGGGAAGGTGAGAGAACCAGGTTTGGATCTATACCATGACCCATGAGAAAGTAGTATTGTGTCCAGTTCTGGAGTCCCAAACGTTAGAAGGACACGTAACTGTTGGAAAGGGTCCAGAGGAAGCCACAAAGATGACTAGAGGGCTGAAGCACCTCCCTATGAAGACAGGCTGAGAGAGTTGGGGTTGTTCAGCCTGGAGAAGGCTCAGGGGAGACCTTATAGAGGCCTTCCAGTACCTGAAGGGTCCTACAAGAAAGCTGGGGAGGGACATTTTAGAAGGGCATGTAGCAATAGGATGGGGGGGGGGGAGGTGTGGTTTTAAATTGGAAGGGGGAGATTTAGATTGGATATTAGGAAAAAATTCTTCACTATGAGGGTGGTGAGGCACTGGGACAGATTGCCCAGGGAGGTGGTGGCTGCCCCCTCCCTGGAGGTGTTCACAGCCAGGTTGGATGGGGCCTTGAGCAGCCTGGACTAGTGAGAGGTGTCCCTGCCCATGGCAGGAGGCTAGAATTTGATGATCTTTAAGGTCCCTTCCAGCCCTAACCATTCTATGATTCCATGAATTTCTCAAAGAGTATTTTTTAGTCCAGGATTGTAGCAACTTCAGTGCCTTACAGTCACCTCCTCTGAGATTTCACGTCACTTGTCCCCATGGATTAGGCTGTTCCCATTGTCCTGTCACCCTCTTCTCTCCTGGCCCAGGAGTTTTTTACAGTTACCTAACTTCCCAGTACATTTGCTCTTTCATCTGACTTTCCTTATCATTCTCTATCCTAGACATCACAGACCCTTCACTGTTAACCACTGATTCCTCATCTTCGTCCCTGGGTCCTAGCCATAACCCTTTCTCCACAAAAGTGGGTGTACACACCGCAGTTCACAATAGTCCTCACTTTTTGGACTGCCCACAACACTTGTTATCTCCCATCTGCATTCAGCAGGGCATACACTTTCCACAGCCTCATCGATAAAAGGGAACCATGGGCTGTACCTCTGTACATCAGGGGCTTGCTACACCATTATTTTTTCTCCTGAAATAGTAGGACTACAGGCTCTGGAGGGTTCTTTATTTTTTGAGCAGAGTGTGAGATATGGTGGTTTGAGAAGAGGTGACAAGGAGTTAGGACCTCAGCACTCTCTGCTATTCTGTTTTTCACAGAGGAAACAAAGCTGTGACTTATAGTCCAAACCTGCCATAAATACTGTCTTACCCAGGGCCTGACAGAATGGAGAAGTGGCCTGACAGGAGCCACAGTTCAACAGAGGCAAATGCAGAGTCTTGCACTCATGATGGAGTAACTGCAGGCAACAAGACAGGCTGGGACAAGCTGGTCAGAAAGCAGCTTTGCAGAAAAAACCCTGCAGGGCTTGGTGGAGAACATGGACTTCATCAGCTGTGTGCCAGCAGAGCCAGCCAGCCACATCCCAGGCTGTTTTGGTGTGGGGGCAGCCAGCCAGTGAGGGAAGGGGTTTCCCCCCCCTCAGCTTGGCACTGATGAGATTATATATCTGGATGCAGTTTGGGCTCCCCAGTAAAAGGCAAATTTGGACATGCTGGAGTGAGAGGCACAGGGGCACCCAGCTGGTCAGGGTCCGGAGGACAGAGGCTGAGGGAGGATAGGGTGTTCAATCTGGAGAAGTGGAGGCAAGAGGGGGACTTAGTTGCTCTCTACCACTGTCTAATGGGAGGTTACAGAGAGGATGGAGCCAGGCTCTTCTTGGAGATGCACAGACACAAGCTCAAACATGGGAAAACCCAACTAGATCTGAGGGGAAAAAATTTTGCAATAAAAATCTACTGTCATTTGTAGTCAAATACAAGGGGAGGTAAGTAAAGCCAGTAATAGGATCTTCATCCTTGTAGCTACTCAATACTCACCTGAACGAGGCTCAGAACAACTTGATCTAAACTGACTCCACGTTGAGCTGTGGTTGGGTTCAAGATCTCCAAATTTCCCTTCTAACCTGAATTATGTTGTGTGTTTATGGTTGTTTGAGTCCCAGGGCAGAATCCTTTCCTGACAATATCGCCCTTGAGGATGACCCAGAATTACAGACTGGAAGAACAGGACCTGTCCTGATGGCCATCAGAATTTCTGGTTCCTCCTTCTTCTATCACTGTTCACAACATGTGCCTTCTAAGTAATTTTGATGTAGTTGCAAACTTTAAAATGTGTGCCTTCTCACACAGATGCTGGATGAGAAGCCAGGAGCCCTGATCACAACCTTTTGCTTCTTGAACTGCTGTACCAGCCCTGCCCTAAAGCCTGTCACAGGTCTCAGAAGGTGTAGGCCCCATTCTCCACCTTGGTTTGGGTACACATTTACCCCTGTGTATTGCCAGGTCAAAGCACCCCACAGAAGGGCTGACAACTGAGCAAAGTTTCCTAAGGTGTTTCCCCAGTAGTCTTCTGCTCCAACAGATCCTCAGAGAAGACTCAGTTGTGTGCACCTCTGGTTTTGAGTACAGAGTGAGCAAAAATGCCTCTTCTGCACTCCCAAGTCTGGGACTGCAACTTCCTGTGGCCACTCAAGTACCCAATCTCAGTCTGGCCCCTCATACTTCTGCAGCACCAGGAAGATCTGCTGGGCATAACACCCCCTTTCTTGCCTACATCCTCCAGATTATCCTGCACAGTGTTGGATATAGAGAGCTCTTAAAATATTCCCAGACGTTTCGATATCATGTATCAGATCCCAAGCTTGCAGGATTCACCTAAAACCCACTAGTTGAGGAGGTGGAGTGTTTTAGTTTGTTTTTTCTTAGACAACCTGTGGAGCCTGTCATCTTGTCTTTGAGCCTTCAGAAATCCAGTTTTTGAGCTTTCCTCTTCAGCCACAGAAGGGTGGAAGTTTATTTCTGGTTTAAGGAAGTTGAACTGCCCTGCCAGTTCTTGAAAGAAGATTGGTAACAAAGCACCATTGCTTTGAAATTCAGATAATGTACCTGCTGTGCTTTCCAGATACAGCTATTCACAGTCCATAGCAGCTTAAAGTGGATAGAGAGAGTGGATGAAGGTTTCTCTGAGATTTTTTTTCTCTTGAGGGATGCAAAGGGTGAGAGTTACAGAGCTGGGGACAGTGGAGGGCTCAGAAGTCCTGGAGTTCTGTACATTGGGTATGACATTCTCTGTAGAATAAATCTCAAAATTGAAACTGGAAAAGAAAAAAAAAACTGTTTGCTCTAAGACAAATAATAAAAGATGTGAAGACAGATGGGATAGAAAAGATTTCATCCACAACCACTTTTCACTTGGCCTCAAGCTCTCTTGCTGTGGGAGACAGCCCACCCCAGCTTGTACCTCAGCGGTGTCACCTCGATGTCAGACCTCTTCAGCCAGAACAGAGTCTTTCTCAGTAAAGTATTTGCATGACATTGGGTTTGTCATGCTGGAAGAAACATCATGGGGATGGGAGCAGAGAGCAGCAGACATCTGGCAGGGCATGAAAGCATGAGTAGGGATTGCTTGATTTTCCCCTTAATTTTCAAACAGGAAGAAGAAGCAACAAGTGAAACTAAAATTAGTCTGATTCAAAAAATAGTGGGATGTGAGCCTCATCTGACATGCTTGGTTGATGAAGCTTGAGCTACAGGATGTTGTGAAAGCCACATGCTTGCACGGAAACTAAGCAAGTGAATGGAAGAGAAATCCTTTCAAGGGTAAATAAATATACAGAAATTGTATATGGGCCAGGAACCAATCTCAGGGGAGCCTGAGATGGAGCCTCAATAAAACTGTAACAGTTCAGAAAATCCTTTGGCAGTGGTGTCTGCTGATACAGGGCTCACCTGTGTCCTGGTTCTGGCCAGGCCAGAGTTAGCCTCCCCAAGTAGCCAGCACAGGTGAGCTGAGTGAGCCCAAACCCACGACCCTAGGATGTAGACTCCCACACCCCACCCCCCCATATTAGGCACCAAGAGGAGGACTGTTGCTGTCCCAGAGCAGCAGCAAATCACCTCTCTCCAACAAGCCCCACACTGGGCACCAAAAAGGACTGTGGTGGTTCAGCCCTAGCCAGTGGCTGAGCACCACATGCTGCTCACTCACTCCCAGAGAAAGAGGCAGAGCCTCCACGGGTTGGGATAAGGACAGTTTACTGACAAAAGCACCACTAAAGGAGAACAATAACAACCTGTGGTAAATTACAGGCACCCCCAGTGATAACACAGAGTCAGAATACTTCACTAACCTGATGATAGCAGAGCACTGCATGATGTGAGAACCATCCCAGCACCCCAGATACACTCATACCACCCTGGAGACACCCAGGATCACCCCTCCCCAAGCAGCCCCTTTTATGGGGGAGCGATGTCAGGTGGTGAAGAAACAGCCCAGGCTAACTCAGCTCCTCTGTGCTGGCTGCTTGGGGAGGTTACATCTGGCCTGGATGGAACCAGGACAACCTGCCAGCAGATGGGAAAAGCACACCGTGAAATATGTGGTGCCTGGAAGATGTGCCAACATGAGCTTCAGACAAGCCTTTTGTGGCTGTTAGACCAGAGGAAAAGTTTAACTGTAAAATGTACTGGCAATGTAATAGTAGAGTAGTGGGAGAGAAGGCTGAACCGCTGCGATTTAACCCATCCAAGAAATTAACTTACTGTACACACTAGAGCTGCCTGTTCCAGGAAAGCTGCCAGAAAGTAATGAAAGCAAATAGGGATTTTGTAAAAAAAAAAAAAGAAAAAAAAGAAAAAAAAGCAAATTCTCTGTTATCTGAGAGGGGAAATGCAATCCATTTAGAGGAGAATGACAGAAGATCTTTGCTGTATCTAAACTCTAAAAGCCCTGAAGAATATTAGCTAAGATAGAATTGTGTGCAAGGAGCATTGCTGGTAAAGAGTTAAGAATTTTCACCTGGAGTTGGGGAAACTTTTAGAACACACTAAATGTAAAGGGTTTTTAATAAAATAAAATAAAATAAAATAAAATAAAATAAAATAAAATAATTTAAAAAAAAAGAAACAGAAAAAAGTACTTTTCTGACACTACTTCTGGACAGATTTTAAGACCACCATAATAGAAAACAAAGCACCCTCACAAATCTCCTGTGGTTTAATCAAATTACAAGAGATGTTATTAATTGTGTAGAGTAAATAGATAAGAAGGGGTATTGCCTAGACTGCTGGAGTTAGAAGTTCAGGCTATATTTCACTGCTCACCAACAGAGAATAAACTATCAGTAGTGACAATCTAAAGAGCAGCATGGATGATTAAATTTGCTTTAATTAGTTTCAAGGAATCTTGATTGAAATTAAAAGCCAAAGTGCTGTGAACAAGCTGTTGTGCAAGCTTGGGGAGCAGACTGGTTTTGATAGTGCTTTCAAAGTGACAGGGCAGGGAGACCCTGCCAGCTGAGCAGGTTTGACAGCTTGGTTCAAACCAAAGGCAGGCTTTATGCAAACTGTAATGCAAGCAGTGTCTCCCAGGCTGAACCTTGGGTGGCACTTAAAGAGGGAAATCTGATCATAGAATCATAGATGCCGAGATACATCTTAAGGCCTTTGGTTCACTGGATACACAGCCAAATGCTGGCATCAGTTCTTCAGAGGAGCACAAGCATCAACTTCATGCCCAAAGTTCTTCAGTTGTGCTAGAAAGTTTCCTTGCTTCAAAAGGAGCTGCATCTGCCCACAATATAACTTGATTTTGATATGATAAAAAAAAAAAGAAATTAAAACCTGTTGTTAATGAGGTAGAGAAACAGTTCCTATACAGGGGGGAAACACTTGCTTGCGAAATACACACAGAACAGAGAGCAGACCTTCCTTGAAAAGTGAAGATCATTCTGAGAGGAAATCCACTGAAGGAGGTGGCATGGGAACCAAAGGCAAAGAAGCACTGACTCAGCTGGAGGTACAAAACCACGACTTGGCATGTTAAAAGCACTGACCATACAGGCACTGAGAGCTGTGATAATGATAGGAGGAACCAGGAGTGGGGCAGCCACAGAGAACAGAGTGTAAGATGGGCATGAGGTCTGGTGGCAGCAGCATTTATGAGTGTGCTCTTGTATGTGAGTGCAAAGAGCAGCACTGCTGGCCAAGATTGCAAGAGATAAGAGGAGTCCCTCCAACATGGAGCAAGCAAAGGCAAAGCAGGGAGCTCTGCAAACACTGAACTGGTTTTTACCATTTAAGCAGGAAACAGAGTAGGTAACTTAGGTGGAAAAAGAAACTTGGCATACTGTTTTCTCAGAAGATAAAAGTTTAAGAATTTCATAAAGTACTGGAACAAGGTATTCATAGTCTTTAATCACAGTATTCACTAGCCAACAGGAAATAAAACATGTGCTTGATCTTAAAGCTGCCACCAGAATGAAATCCCTTGGCAAAGGATGGAGGCAAGTCCAGTTTCAAGTAAATAGAAATGGTGATATCTTCAGTGTTCCTATATCAATTCAGCCACATAAAGAACCGGGTCATTAGCTGTGATATTACTGAGGTGAGATGAACACCGCTGTAGCATTGACTCGGTGATATCTCAGTTCATTTAACAGTGGGATGTGTACTTTCCATTATGCTGCTGTGGCAGAAGTGGAAGTGCTCATTAAGTTCTTTGGGAATCAGATGCTCCTTCTGGGTAATATGCCTGTCACAGCTTTACCAAATCGTTATGTTATAAGGCAATGAGCTGTCCTGGCAAATTTTCAGCAGATGAAATTTGAAACTGGAGTGGATATTTGAGAGATGAAACCTTTATGAGTGAAATCATTGTGGAAAGCAAGGCACGATGGTTGGAGGGTCACAGACTGTACCAGCAAGCAGAAGAGTGATCTGTGAGCAGAAGGGGTGATCTGCACGTCTCAGAGCCATGACAAACCATTCGTCACAAAGAAAGGAAGCAGCCTGGCAGGCAGACAGCAAGACCTGGAGATGATGGAAATGCAGAACAGATCTCTCATCTGCAGCTGGTTTTCAGCTAGACAGACCAAAATGCTGGCATCTTAATATTGCAGCCCATGTGTACAGAGGAAGAGGAATTACCTGCAATTTATAAGCACAAGTGGCTTTACAAAATTAAGGTCTAAATCCAAATAGTGGATTGTCTAAAGGAGGAGACAGTAATCTGCATCTAGACACAGAACTGGGGGAAACAGAGAAAAACTGCCATGCCTGGGCTCTGAATAATACAGATGGGAAATGGTTGAGGTTTATGAGACTGCCATCACGGAGCTGTGGCTGAAGGCTGCCACAGTACTGCTCCACTATGTCATGAGATTTTTATAGCTTTTACTTATTTTACTTATTTTTATTTTACTCTATTAGGTCTGGGAGGGCGCCATGCAGAAACCTGGAGGCAGCTGGAGATGGCTGGAGATACCCGTGGCGGGAGAGAACGATTCATCGTTTAGCAAAAACACCATCAAGCTCCAGTGGATAATGTGGCTGCCTTCTAGAATTCCTTATGCCTGGGGCTTCCCCGAGATAACAAGGTCATTCCCCAAGAGGATGACTGTCAATTGGGAATGCATATATTGGATCTCAGAAAATAAAATCAAAAGGTAGGGGGTCATGACTCTGGAGAGACTGCAACTCAAGACTTAGTTATTTTTTTTACAATGCTATTAGATGGCTTTTGTCAAGCTCATGACCTCCAGGTATAGTCACAAATCAGGATTAAATGGGTTTTTCCTCCCCTTTCCATTTCTCATATATGTAAATATTCTGCTAAGAGACCAGGCTTACTTCTGCACCAAGCAAAAAATATGAAAGTCATAGCAACTGGTAACAGGTGAAGAATCAAACCGCTGTAAGTATTCTTGACATTGCTCAGAAAGATGGAGTTTCTGTCTTTGAGATGGGCTATAATTGGCAGAATGACATGATTAATTTTGTTTAGTGCAATCCTTTGTGCTTTGTAGGTATTGCAATGTGTGAACTGGTGCCTTCAAGTCTGCAGAGGTTAATGTGACAGTGCACTGCAATTAGCTGATGATTTTAAAAGGCAATTATCTAAGAAAATGGAAATGGAGGTGGGAGAAATGGAAGTGTGAGTAACTTAGAATATCCCTTATCATAAAACAGCAGAATTAATTTAACTTGATAGGACTGCTTTTAAAATAACTGTGTAGTCCTTGTTGGCCTTGAAAAGAGGCAGCAAAGAGCAGCAGCCTTGGTTCTTTGGACACGTGGACGTTAAGCATACAGCTCACTTCTTGACAAGAGCCACACATACATGAAAGGGATCCTATTTTTAAATTATTTTCTTAAAAAATTGTTCCACAAAACCTTCAATTATTATGGGTTAGTCTCTTGGTTAAGATACCAGCTCAAATGCCCCTATCATAATCCAATAAAGGAAAAATTGATACATTCTCTCAAGCTACTCAGAAACATGTCAGGAGCTATAGTAAGGGGTGAGAGGGGAAACCTTCCAAGCATTGCAACGCCAGATCAGTCCCTGCACAGACTTCCAGGGAAACAGGACTCTCATCTAAAGCTCTAATGAGTTTTTGCAGTGCTGCCCTGCCAGGGTAAGCTGCCCAGGCTGGCTCCTGGCTGCTGCCAGGGTGTCCATGTTTAGCCCCAAGCCAAGGCAAGCACATCTGTTTCACACTGGTCCCAACATGGTGTTACCTGGGACAGAGGTGTGCAGGTTAGGAAGCAAGTATGCCCACACTGTCCTCTTTTACCAAAGAGAGGAAGTACCTCCTAGCTGTGGTACTAAAACCAAGCTGTTTCATGAACAGAGTGGCAGCTTGGTTGTATTTTTCTCAGGTGAAATCCATTGTTTTTGACAAATGTGCCTTTTTTTTTTTCTTCTTTCTTTTTTTACAACAGTGTATCTCAGAAGAGAGTATCTTCTGCAGAATCCCACTGGAGGATACAGAGGAACCCATCCTGCACATCCTGTTCCTATGGAAACTAATGCACTTCAAACAGGGAGGGGGCAAGGGAGAAACAGAGAGAAGCAAAATAAAAACTAGAGTAAGTAGCTAACGGAGTAGGATAATTCAGTACCTTTTGTTGTCATTCGTCTTTGAAGATTTTTCTCATCTCACTGAGGGCTGTTTCACCCGTGGCTATATGGTAGTCTCCCTAAATCCTGAGGCAAAGACAACTTTAATAATATGATGTTGGACTCATGAGTCGCTTTGTAGAGACCGCTTAGCGCTAATTGTCCTTGCTTCAGTGATTTCAGGAGCTCCAGATTGGAGCCTATACTTTCTGACGTGCATGTAAGAATAAATATTATTAAAATTCTGGATGGAGGCTGGTAGCAAGGGAAACACCACTTTCCTTGGCTCTGTTGGGAACATTTGTGAAGCTTACCACTTCTGCTCCTGAGGAAGGATGCAAGGACCCGGCACTGTAAATATACAGTTTTTAATCTCTGCATTTTGTGTAGAAATCTTGGTTTGTGAAACTCCAGAGAGTATGATTCCCCACAGCTCCAGAGAGTATGATTCCCCAAACTTCTCTGTTCAGTAATTAGTGAAGGTTCCAGACAGGTGACTTTTAGATCATTGAGAATTCCAGAAGATGCAGGAAAGCTCCCAGAGATACCCAAAATACACCCATAGATTGGATACCAAGTGCTACATCAGGTCCTTCTGGGCATCCCAAAAGCCTAAAGGTGCAGATCTGCCTGTCTCAACCTCTAAGCATTTACAAAACTTTTGCAAGTTTGTTCATAGATCAGTTCTGAAAATGGGACTCGGACGTGTAATAACCCGTTTTAAAAATCTTGCACTCTCTCTTGGATAAAACAGGCATCAAAAGAACATTTTCCCCATCTCCTAGTTAGATGCACACTGCAGCACATCGTGCTTTGCCTACGGGTCCGTGTGATGAAATAAAGCAATCAAATGCAATGTATAATAATGATAGCTGCTTCCAGAACTGCCAGGGCTCTGCAGTGCCCAGGCCAAACACCCCCAAAAGCCTTTATTCAGCTATTTTTCCCCCATACGCTGCACAGATTTATTACCTTTATTGACTTTCCAAATGTTTACACTTGGAACATTCATCTGTCAAAGCCGCTTGCTGCATCTGCAATCAATCTCTGTGGTTTCAGCACCACGGACAGCAACGCGAAAGCCTTGTTTTAAAGATCACGGGAACCTGGAGTGAGCCACTGTTGCTAAGTAAGGGAGGATGGCATCATCTACGCAGTGTGCACGCTCAAAATTATGTCAAAGAACCTGATTAGTGTAAGTTGTTGTCACAGCTCTTCAGGTTTCCTAGACAGACAGGGTTCTCTGCATCTTTGCGCAGGCACAGTAAATTGCTAACACAAAGAACAGACAGTTTTACTTTTGATTAGCACCTCCAACAGGGCTTGAAATCCTTCAGAATAGAGAAACTGAGGCTCAGTTTGTTGAGTACTTCATAGAATCATAGAATCATAGAATCATAGAATGGTCTGGGTTGGAAGGGACCCCAAGGATCACAGAGCTCCAACCCACCTGCCACAGGCAAGGACACCAACCTCAGGCCTGGATCTACACAAGGCTGCCCAGGGCCCCATCCAACCTGGCCTTGAACACCTCCAGGGATGGGGCATCCACCACCTCTCTGGGCAGCCTGTACTTCTCCAGTTCAGCTAATGATCCTGCCAGCTGTTTTTCCTATGGGAAAGTTTCCAGTGGATTGGCATATTTCCTCCAGCCTTGAGACCAAAAAAGCAGGCAATAATTGGCTTTTAGTGGAGAGAAGGCAGGCTTTGTTCTCACTGTACACACCTTTGGAAATAAAACAGTCTCAGTGAGCATTCAGCTATACTGCAGCCTCTGACCTGGATGTAAGGGCCAGCAGCCACCGTTGTTTCAATGAGCTGACACGCTGTAAGCCCAGCCATCAGAAACTGCATTCTGGTTTCCCTGTGACATGGTGCACCTGAGCAAAGGTTGCTTGTTTTGCAAAGACTCTGGGCTATTTTTGTTTCTCACTTGACTTCAGCCAGCCGTTTCATGCATTTATAAATCTCATTCCCCAGGTGCCTGAGCAGCTCACAACCTCCTACAAATCTCTCAGGTATCCGTTCAAGGGGGTGGCAGTGTGAGCAGCCTCAGCTTATGGACAGCACAGATTTGGGCCATCAGATTTCCACCGGTGTGACAAGTATTGTGTTTCCTCCTGGCTGTTCCTAGGCCGTGACAAGTGCCCACTCCCAGGTAATGAGAAGCACAGAGGTTTGGGTGGATTTTGGCTGTTGGAGTCTCTTCAGCCCCAAGTCACAGACCAGCTCCCTTCACATCCAGCTTGAGCAGGGTGCCAGGTGGCCTTTCAGCATGCTGAACTGTGCACTCAGTGCTGATACCCAATGGCAGAAAAAAGTTGTCCATCTACTTTCCTTTTCAGGAGCAAGGTGAAACCCAGGCATTGACATCATCAGCCTGGCATCACTGTCCCTGCTAGCACAGGAACCTCTGACCTCCTGCTCTGCCCAGCTGAGTGTATCATACCCTGGTTTTGCTGCTGTTTAGGGTTGTAGATTAAAGTTACTTCTTGGGGACTAAGCCCTCTCAGTTGCAGGTGAAGGAACATCTTCAGTCTGTCCATGGTCCATGTCCACTCATTTTCCATCTACCCTCCTACTCACTGCTTTTGTGGCACGCTGGTGATAACAGTTTCCATTCATAAAAGCACCTGCACCACCTCTGAGGTTAGCATGCCTTTGCCCATGCACCTATCACCTGCTCTCTTATGCTCCTGTGCTGTTGGGCAGGATCTGTTAAAATGCATTTGTCACATATATAAGGGTCCCCAGGCACAGCCATCCCACCAAGCAACTGGGAAAAATCATTTAAAAAGCAATGACATTACCAAGAGACACTTCCCTCCCCATTGCCTTGCTTGCCAAAGGATTTGTCACTCTGGCTCTTGTTCAGCTGGACCCTGCTTGGGTATTTTTGGAGTGAGGTGCTGTTCCAAGCCCTTTGCAAATATCCAGCATCCTTGTGCTGCTTCCTTCTCTGAGGAAGATGAGCAGAGAACCACACTTGCAGCAATGGCATTCCAAGAAAAGGTGGGTGCCAAAGCAGTAAAAATAGCTTTGGAAGAGCTCTCCCTGCCCACTCCACCCAAACTCTAGTTCATTTTTCACCTTCAGCTTTGCTGCCTTCTGTACGTGGGCCAAGGAAAACCAACTTTATTTCATGCCAAGCTTCTTTTGGGGGAAGAAAGTTGTTTTTTTGGAAGAAGAAAATTTCTGTATTGGTTCCATTGGCATAGGAAAAATGTTCAGAGTTCTCTACTCGTGCCCCAAGCTGACCCCTGCCCCTGATGTCATCCTGGACTTTGTCATCCCTGTCCCTGCACTTTGCATCAGAGACTGACACTGCTGCTGCTTTCCTCTCAGAGGAAACAACTGCAGCCTGGATTGCCTCTTCCCTGCACGCTGAGCTGGGCGTTGGCATGCGGCGTGGGCAGACTGACCTGTAGACTGGGAGCTGCCGAGGTCGTTGGTACTCCCAGGATCCTGTGAGTGACACGGCCAAGAGGGAGGGTTCAGCTGTTGGTGTGGATGCCAGAGCACTCCATGAAGCATCAGAAGAACTGCTCCCCAAGCCCATGGCTGCATCCTGACCCAGGCATTTCTTGTGCTTGGCAGAGATGCTTCTCCTGCCTGTAGCACTGATGTTTGCTGTAGAGCTCTCCTTGATGCCACGTGGGAGCTATCTGTGTTCTGGAGTTCTAGGAGACCTTTTTATAGAAGATCAATCCAGACTTTCAACTATTTAATCACTGGACAATCAGAACAAATTAGAACAACCCCAGATTTATAAAAACTAAGTATTTAGTTCTCTTCCCACTCCCTCCTCCCCTCCATCCCCCCTCTCCCCCCCCCCCCCCCAAAAAAAAAAGTCTCTGAAGCTGGTCATTGGGAGATACTATTAATGCCAAGAATGTGATAGGAGACAAGCCCACACTATCTGCTTCTGTGGCTGAGGAAAAGGTGCTGAGTTGCAGTAGTAAAAATTTAGATAGCAGCTTTTCAGAAAGGTTAAAAATCCACGTCCCCCAGCCTTGGAGCAGCAGTTAGTTGGTGGAAGTCAGGAAATAATTTTGTTTTGGACAGGTTGCTATTTCCTAGGGGGGTCTTGTGCGCTCCCAGTAGCAAAAAAAGGTTATGAGCAGTTATTCAATCCTGTCCAGCAATTCTGCTTTTATTAGCATTTCATACCCTACACTTATTTCCAACTGCAGTCACTGATGTCCTGGGGACTCATACTGCTTAATCATCTGGCATTATGCTAAAATTCCTATTTGGTCAAACAGGTACATTATGCAAAACCAAAGATCATTTATGTTTCCAGCTCCTTTCCTAATACTCTCTCTGGTGCTAATGCTTTGAGCAGTTCTGGTCTCTTTGTCCCTCCTTGTCGGGTAACTCTGAGAGGAGTTATGGTCCCTCACAGCCAGGGTAAATACATTTTTCTTCAGCTGCCATTCACAGAATGCTGTCCCTGGCAGGCAGTTTGGAGAGCAGTTATTTGGCCTGAACAAATAAATCTTTGCTTTAGATCCCGTGGGATAGGTTTTCATGGATACTTTATTTTGCAGCACAGTTAATGCTATTAGTGTTAATGGGACTCGTGTCTTCAAAACCCTGCATATCCCACTGCCACTGTCCCCCTGTGTGCCTTGCCTGGGATTGTGTGTTCAAGTGAAGCCAGAATCAGAAAGAGAAAATGCCAGAAGCTGAGAAATCAAAAGCACCAAATCTGAGGGTCACACCCGTGCAGGGAAACCCCTAATCACACAAGGGCCTTCCCTGGGGTGATCTTGCTGGCAGCCCCAAGGGTTTATTCCTAAATGTGGTCATGCCCATCAGAGAAAGCACTCCTCTGGAAGATGTGAACATGGAGACAAGCCCTTAACAGACCTCCGTGCCCTGAATCCCTCACCATCATTTTCACTGTGAAGCTTCCCTCACCTCAGTGCCCAGACAGCCCTGGCACAAGGGCATAATCCTACCAGCTCTTGTTGTTCTCACCCTCACCCATGCAACACAACAAACAGCAGCACACAGTGACAGAAGGATCACCAGATGCTAGCAGCTGGTGGGTGGCTGGTGCCTTTGCAACTTCTTGTCCCTGCCCGTGGCAGGGGCGGTGGAACCAGATGATCTTTGAGGTCCCTTTCAACCCAAACCAGTCTGTGGTTCTGTGATTCCAGCTTTGCCTGTGCCACAGTCCTGGATAGTGAGAATGACCATGGTTATTCTCACTGCTGCGAGGTAGCTCAGGAAGAAGGCGTATCTCCCAGGGGAGGCAGATGGGGCTTGCACAGCAGTTCTTACCAGTAGTCACCCTTGGTCCTTCAAAGGACCCCCAGATTACACTTCATGCTGCCCAGAAGAAGACCCCTATGCTGCAGGTCTCAAAAATGAAAGTAATTTATGTACGCTGGTCTGAGCATCCCTGAGATCCCACCACAGCCTGGCAGAGCTGGGGTGACCATGCAGAGCTCTGCCAGGGCTGACCATCCCAGCTGGGAGGTGGTGTGCACTCACACCCTTCCTTCACACCCTGGGACCAGCACCAAGCTCTCCATGCAGTCCCAGGACCTCCTGGCACAGTGCTGTGCTGCATCACATAGACCTACCCTGCGCCTCGCCAGTTTTCCCATTCTTGCTGGGTTCATCAAGCGCTACCAGAACTGGGGCAGCTGAAAGCAGAAGCACCCAAAATCACAGTCCATAGGGTGTGCCTGGCACATCATATGTCTTCTTCTGGCTGCTTTTTAGCCCTGCCTGAGTCTCCTCGGCCTTGGTCGGCTTCAGAGATGGTGCAGTGAAGTCAAAGTGTATCCTCTCACATCACTAACTACGTGCACTGCTGCCCTTCCCCTGGCATCACTGGCGCCATGTGGGGTTACTAATGATAGTAATGATAGCCTGGGGAGGGTGTGGGATGTGAGGCTGAGTGCTTCCACAGAGCTCCACCAGCCCTGCAGGGATGTGCAGAGCAGCATCTGCAGATGGCCTGAAGTCGCTGTGCATCCAGCTGGACACAGGGCAGAGCAAACCGTGCCCAGGGACAACAGAACACACTAGTTCCCCAGCCCAGAAATGATGCTTATGATTTCTGTGTCTCACTCTTGTTGTCCAACTTCAACACAGACCAACAGGAACCTGCTGCAGAGAACTAAAGCAAAAACTCACTAACTTGTATGGAGTCTTATTTCTTATGCTTAATTAGGCAAAGAAGTTTTCCTTGATGAATAACAGACATTCAGCTTAGTGGCCGAAACAAAAGACGCAGAGGATAATTAAGCTTATCTTGAATTTATTTTGCTCAGTCTCAAATGGAAGGTTTCACTTGGCTTTGGGCTTATTTAACAGCTTTTCAACCCAGCTTATTTCTTCTCTTCCCCTCTCCCTCTCCCCTCCCCCCTTCACCCCAGACAATTCTATACTACAAATGCAACTTGGAAATTTGATGCAGTTGAAATGATGCTGTTAAATGAAAATGTTTCCACAGCTTAAAATGTTTTCCCACATTTTTCTGCTAAAGTCAATTCATAAATAGGTTTTTTCTTTTACCCAAAACTCCATTTATTTTTTTTTTGTTCAAACTTACTGTGTTTTAAAAACAAAACAAAAGCCCCATTTGCCAGCTCCCCTGCTTCTAGTTCAGTGGGTGTGCTTCTCATTATGAGCGTAGGGAATGTCACAACAAGTTTGTTCATTTGAGATTTCTTAAAATAAACACACAGAGAAGGCTGAAAACTGTAAGTAGGCATTTACATTCAAAACCCACCAAGTTAAACACTGAGAAAAATTAGCTTGCTTAGCAAAAGGACATGCCTCATAAAGCCAGTACTAGATTTTTCCAGAGGGAAATATATTGGTACGTGAGTAGGAACCCATGTGGGAAAACTTATTTATTTATGTGAACACAAGAGAAAATTGTTTCTCCATTAAAATCTCCCAATTTCCATATTCAAATATTCACTAATCCAACATTTTACCTGCAGAAAAAAAGTCTTACCAAAGCATCGGAGCAAAGACAGCGTTACCAAGCTAGCTGCACTCTGCATTAACCTCTGCAGAACGTGTTTGCCTAAGACAAACATTGACTTGTTCCAGAGAGAAACCCAACAGCACTCACCAAGAAGGAGCATACAATAGCTTGAAACCCTGGAGCTTACATGACAATTTTCATCAGAGCCTGGAGCAAATTAGGAACTGATTCACCTCCAGAGCTCTCCCCACCAGGCTGACAGTCCCACAGATGGGTTTTGATGTAAACCACTTCTCCCTACTTCCCTCTTTTTTAAGGGGACAGAAGAAAATCTGCAGCTCCTGGAAGGATGTGATATATATATATCTCCTCCTCACCCCACACCTTGTACCTGGGTGACTACCACTGTATTTCTGTCTGTATCTCTTACTGTCCCAGACGGTCAGTCAAGAAGCAAGAGAAGTGGTCCACCCTCTGAGCAGGGGGGAGCCACAGGTGGGACGTCAAGTCAAACAAGCTGACCAAGTGTACATACAGCTCAAGGTTGGTTTTTCAGCACATGCCTTTGGGCTTTGGTGTGGCAAAAGACACTTTTGCCTTCTGAGGACCTATTCAAGCACACATCTACTTTTCTTTTTGTACACAGAAAGTGCAGAAATAACTTGCTTGTTGGGACCCCCACACCCACCCGCTAGCAGGAGTGGATAAGGTGCTTTCATGAGAAAGCAGCAGCTTGCTGCCATCAGAACAGGCACTTTACAAGAGGGGCTTGCAGAAAGAAGTTAATTTGCTACAGTCTTTAAAATGCACGTAACTTATCATAGCCAGCCATGCAGTAAGCACTGGGCAGGGAAGATAAATTTCTTCATTTTGTTACAGAGTTAAATCTTGCTAATTAAGACCACATTGCTGCTTTCTAGAGAGAATTTGCATTGATATCTAATATTTCCCACATGTACTTATCAGAAGGGGATGTCTCAGCCTGTCTGAAGCATAGGCATTAGCTTCCCCTGCTTCCCAAGAGCATCAGTTTTGAGAAATGGACCCCTTACTAGTGGTCTGTGAAGGGCTGTGCCTCTGCAGACCTCCCTTTTGGAGAAATATTTCCCCAATGTTGTTATTTATAGACATACCCAGGAAGAGTTGTGCCCTGCTCTGCATTTGAGAGCAAGGATTTCATGAGAGCGCAGGAAAGGTAAGTAGAAGATGCTGTCTCTGTTTCAATATGTACATACATGGGACTGCAGGTCCCCTGGGAGACTATTAATGGCTGCAAATTGAGAAAGGATGAAATCCTCCCTTCCAGCTAGTCCACAAAGACAGGAATGTTTTCCAATGCAGAAACTTAGAAAGGCTAAGGGCAAGGTGGCAACTTTCCTTCAGTACTTGCTGGCTGGCATCTCTTTAATTGGTGATTCAGAAGACCTTCAGTTATGAGGAATCTTGCTTATAATTCCTAGCAGGTGACCCAGTGCAGGAAGAAAGGACTCAGGAAAGGGAAGAAAAGGAGGAAAAGAAAAATGCTCTCACCTAAATGACTCGCTGAGCTGAATACCCTGACACTGCCTACCCTCCAGGACATGGAGCAAGATGAGGCACTTTCCAGCCTGGCAGAGGACACATATAAAGAGGAGTTAGGAGGAAGGGAGGTGACCCCACCAGTCTGAAGCAACTGAGGACATCATGGCTCTGGGGTTAAGTGCTCAGCTGGGACATTGCTTCCTTTGTAGTCCCATATTCTGGAGATTCCCTGTGTAAATATGTCCCACTAGCTCCTAGAAGCAGCTCCTCATGACAGCACTGATGCCCCTCTGCTCTGTCAGCAGAAAACAATTTACCCAACGGGAACGAGCAGTGAGCTAAGGAGGTGATCAGGCTGAAGGAGGTGAAGGAAGGCTCAGACAGAAGAACAAGCACATGCCAGAAATCCTTGTGAAATTAGTATCAATATGCTGATTGATTGAAGACCTTTGAATGCAAAACCATTGGCATGTGTCCCTGTTTGCAACTGAAGGGAAGTAAAAATAGATCATCCACCACACTGCAAGCTCTGGTGCTTCCAAATTCTGCTGTAATTCATAGATAGAATAAAGGGTCAAGAAGGTTGAGGATTTACTGCAAACCTCCTCTTTCCCAAGCTCTCAGCCCAGCGCTGGACAAACACATAACCCAAACTTCACGATGATGTTGGTTGAGGTTTTACGCCCAGTAATGCAAAAGCCACCCGCAGGAAAGCAGACAGCACGCATTTGGCTTTTAAAACGTTGGAGCCAAGACACTAATGCTGCAAATGGCAAGGTCCATTAAAATGAAAATGAATGTTAATATGTTTGTGTAAAGCCAAAATGGAATTTAACAGAGAAAGTTGTGAAGCAGCATTTTCTGTGACTGGAACGAATCATCGGGAGGACGGAGTCGCACTGGGTTGACATTATCAGAACAAGCAGGGCAAGGTAAAAAGATCTGTCTTGACACTTATTCGTGGGTGGATAATTTTGCTGAACGGATTTTCTGAGGGAAACCATTTTTTTTACTTTTTTTTCTGTGAGGGTTGAACTTAATGAGCCAGCAAGAAAGACCACTGAAGGGCACTATAGCCGGCCCAGAGCTGCTGAGCCTCCGCGACCCAGCTGCCTCTGGCAATAATGCTAGTTCTTTCCATTTGATTAGGAGCCTTGTCAGTCTTCAGTTTTGGGGTCTTCTCCTCAAATGTTCTGGGTTTGGAGTTTTCACAGGCCAGGAAGATGCAAGATGCTGCCTCAGACCAATAAACCCTTGATCACAAACAAATAAGCAAACTCCTTTCACAAAACATGGAACAAATCACACCCCCTCCCACAGGAGGTAAATTTTCTGGCTTTGATATGTGTCGTTTCTCATCCTCTGGCTGCTGCTAAGCCCCCTAGTTGTTAATACCTTTTGCTAATACACATTCTTCAAGCATGCAAGACAAGTTCTACAATTTGTGAGAAGTCTTCAGGCTGATGAGTCTTCCAGCCTTGTGCGGTGCAGCTGTGGTGAGGAGTAAACCAGGCTGCTGTGACTAGTCTGGGATATGCAGTAGATGAACTGACCTTTGTCTGCAGGAAGGTGGACCTTAACTCCTGGGTCTCAGAGCCTTGTGCCTTCTTGGAGCTGCTACTGTGCTTGTGTGTGAAGTCATGTGTACTCCACCATGGGAATAAAACAATCCATCTGGGGCTTTAAGCCTGACTTATGTGTCAGTGGCTTTTAGTCTTGGTCCACATATATGCACACAGAGTTTACTCTTCCAGCAGTAGGGTAGCTTAAGTCCTGTACTGCTCTGCTCACCCTGGAGAAGGCCAGGACCACTGTCACCACTGCAGTGACAGGGAAGATAAAGCAGTGAGTCAGCCTCAGACTACAACACTGCAGAGACCAGGAAGCACATGAGGAGTCCTGTGGGCACCACCAGTTCTGCCTGCTGGGCTTCAGTGTTGCCCTGGGCCCCTGGCTGTGCATGTGCAGTAAGTAGAGCCAGAAGGTAAATTCAGACCTTGTGCAGTTTAGAGACGCAGTAATTAATAAAGCAAGGCTGTAATTGGAGTGTTTGAGCAGAGCTGAGGGTAGACAAGTCTCTGATGGACCCATTTGCCAAAGCAAGTCTGCAGAGCCTCTCTCAGGGGCCATTACCACTTGGCATCCTGCTTGGTAGGAAGGGGGGTGGGAAGCCATCTCTGAAATCATGCCTCAGGAAATCTCCTCTCGGCTCCTCCAGAGAGCTCAGCTCCCTGCTGCTTCTGCTTGGCATTTACCAACAGATTTTCCCAGGCAGCCTCCCACCTGCTCAGCTCTTTTGCAAATCTGGCCCCTAAAGGGGAACTCGGTTCTTTCAGAAAATCTGCCATGAAAGGAGCTGAATGAAAGCACGCTGACACCCATGGGAAGGTCCCTGCTGGCTCCAGTGAGGTTCAGCCTCAGTCTGATTCATTTCTCTTCTTTATGCCCAGCACACCAACGTGATTCTAGAGATCAGGGTGAAACAGGGTCATACACCTCACCACAGAGCTTAGGACAGAGAAAATACATGCAGTCCAAAGAATAACAGAAGTCTCACTCTTAGTTCTTAACTTACTTTAATTGAGGATATCAAAGAAGAATAAATTTAATTATCAGACTCAGCAGGAAAGGCTACCTTCAAGGGAGGTGGATCTTTATTCATTCACATATTTATATATCACACATAATGTCTGGCAGAAAGTAAAGTGTTTTAACTTGGAGGGAAATGTTAATTTTAGCTAAAAAGAAAGAGTGTCTAATATGCCCACCACAACCCTTTTTTCAGCCTTAGAATCTTAAGGTAAATATTCTGATTGTTAACTTCAAAGTAATTGCATCATTGTGCTTCCTGAGCAGGAGAGTGTTTTCAACTGCATATACCAAATAAAATCACCACATTTCAGAGAGAAGCCCAGTCTGGATCCCATTGCATCTGGTGTAATGGGTGGGATGGTGCTGAACCAATTAAAATCTGCTAGAGGGCTTGCCATTGAACCCAGAGTTGGCCAGGTCCTCTTCTAGTAGCATTTGGGACCATTAAACACCTTGATCTTTTCGAGATAATGTGCTCCAACACACACCAAGAACACAGAAAAAGAGATATTCCTGAGAGCACAGGGCTGAAAGAACAGTCCTACCCTGCATCTGACCCAGTACTGGGGATCAAGGTAAGGATGGTCTAGTCCCAAATGCTACAGACTCAAATTTTGTGTCTCTGAATTGGTCATAAGGTCCCTTCACTGCTCTGTCACTCCTTCTTGAGTTGGGAAACCAGAGAAAGAATTTGCTTTGAGAGAAGAACTAGAAAGAAACCATGAAACCAGCTGTCCCAGCAGAGACTGGCTTGTATCCTCTGGGGTGGTGACTGAACACAAATGTTCTGGGAGGACTGCAAATACATGCTTTGGGGGGGAAACAACAGGGTTTTTTGGTGTCCCTCCCTCTTTTAAAGCTGAAAGAACTGTTCTGTGCTGAGCTCTCACTCAGAGGCAGAACCTCTCTTTTCTGCCTGCTGCACTGATGCACCAGCAGTGCTGCTGCCCTTCAAGGTAAGCTTCCAACACCTGTGAGAAGTGAACTGTCTTCTCCTTTCCACTTTTTGTTCCTTTCTCACTTAATGTTATTTCATTACTACTCCTTAGCATATATACAGGACTTGTAGGCTCTGCCTAGACTGCCATCAGGTCCCACGTGTTTGTTAGGTGACTGGTTAGAGGTGTCAGTGCTGAAATGTTAAGGTAATTTGTATTCATTAGGCCTCTTGAAAAGAGAAGGTAATTTGGGGGAAGACTGAAGCCATGGACAATTAATTAGATGTACATCTTAAAGGAAAATTTGCCAGACATGAGTATCTGATATGCTTCCGAATACCTGGAATTGATGTGATCTTTCTGTGGAAAAAATAGCTTCCAGAGTTAGATATTTTGGAAAACTTGCCTTTGACTGTGGGAAACTGCTGTCTGGTCTGGGTCATGGTGGATCTGAGGCTCACATAGATGAGTTTGCATGGATGTATTAGGAATTCAAAAGCAAAGCCTTGTTTCCAACAAACCATGCCATGAAATTTGGAATAAATCTTCTAATTGAAAAGAAATGGGTGTTGCACAGAGAAATGCAGAACCAGGCAGTGTTAATTCAGGTGGCTTCCACTCTCGAATATCAAGGAGAAATCAAGGTTCCCACCAGTGTTATGCAGGGAGATGTGTTAGCATCTCACATTGAGAAAAGACTGCCCACTCTGGGACCTGTGAATGCAGCTTTCTCTTCAAGGGTATTTCACTGCTTCTTGCAATAAGAAACACAGGGAGTCCTAAAAACTGAGACCTCTGAGGCATCCTGACCTCGCTCGTACATCACCTCACCCCTTGAACTCCTGAGAGGGGGGATGTACACCCACTGCAGAGCACCCGTGCCTTCTGGCAGATCAAGCCAAACTCCTCATCTCCAGATGTGGAGGAAACCTGGCACTCTAAACCACACTGAGCTCCTACACCGTCCCATCAGAAGCGTGAACTGGAACAAAACCAGAAATGCATCACTGCAGGTTGGTGTGGATATCAAAACTCTGGTGGAATCAAAACTCTTCTCTGAAGTCAACTGGTAAGGCTGGGAAAAAGCACCATGTTTATGAAGATGAGAAGTCTCTGATGATTCTTGTGTTTTTCTCCTACTAGCCCCAACAAGCAAACTGTAATCATCCTCTTTTCTCTTTACTAACAGCCTTTACCTACTAAAAAAATCCACTCTAAGTCTCTGTTCAGTCTCTTCTTTCCTGGGATAACCATCTCTTTCCTCACATGCTGACTATTACAGATGTCCCCTCTTCCTTGTTCTTCCAGGCTGTCTTCTTTCCAGTGCCTCTGCGTAGCTCTTGAAGCACAGCTTCAAAATCAGGCATGGCACTTGAGTCAAGACCTTGACAGCCCCAAGGGGGCCAAGACCAAAGGCAATGTCTTTCAAGTTGCACTCCTATTTGTACCTCTCCAAATCAGCTCTGTCTTTTTGCTAGAACATCTCATACACCCAAATAGTCTGTCCTTTGTGTCTCCACACTCAATGTCTCCCTGCTTCCCAGTGTCATATCCATATCCTCATTTTTAGGCTGCTGGATACTCCTGTCCTGTGTATCATACCCTGTGCATCTTTAACAAATGTCACCTGAGGGACGACAGACCATTTCCCTGTTTCAAAATCCTGTCCCCTCAGTGTCACCCCTAAACTCCCAGATTGCATCAGTTAATAATTTCTGTATGTAATGAATTTATTAATTAGAATCAACCATTGATAGAGCTTCCTGGTTACTTAACCCAGGCTATGTATTAGCTCGCTTTTCTGGTAGCAGCATGTGAAGACCTCATCCATGTCAGATGATACCCTCCCTGATATCCACCACTTTCCTCTTCCCCCTCAAGCAGGTTTCCCAGGCAAAAAAAAATGCCATCACTTTGTTCTGGCATGACTTGTTCTTGATGAATGTGTGCTGACTACTTTTACCTCTCCAATTAGTCTTCGTTAAGGACTTGTGCAAGAAATGAGTGGATGTCAGTGTCATTCTGGTCACTGTAGCTTGGCTGATGGGTTTACAAGTCCCTGTGTCCTTCCTTTTGAAACAAGCATTCTCTCCACTGCTGTGGGCTTGCAGGCATGCCCCAGGAGGGCTCAGAGACTACAGGTTCAGAAAGGAACTCTTGAAATTATGTTTTTCTTGCAGCCTTGTTTCAAAAACAAACCTCCTTTAAAATTAATGCATTCAGAAGTAGCATATTTTGATGAAATAGCATTTTGTGGCAGAAATATGTTCTGTCACACACTTTTTAGTCTGTCTGTAACTCATTTGAGGAATAATGCCATATATTCATTTTCTGTTTTGTTCTGCAGGGTTTAGGTGAAGAAGATAGCTTGCATTTCCTTCACTCAACATGTCTGGTATGTTTATGTGCTGTTGTCTGGCTAGAAAAGCATTTGGTCTCTATGAATCTTAAACTACTTTACACAGGAATCATAAGTGATCTTGGTTGGAACTAAACTTGGGTGATTTCATCGTTGTCTTTGCTGAGATCAGAGTTAGACTGGAAAATGTTTGAACTTGACACAGATCAAGTGAATCAAGAGCCTTTCAATACTTGGTGATAAATTCTGAATACCTGGTCAGTCACAGAAAGTCTCAGCTGTCCTGGTGCCTTCCAAGGTCTGGGCATGAGAGGAATTATTTTAAAAGTCGTGTTAAATGACAGCCTTTGTGCCAAATGCTCAGTTTGCATTAATTGACACATCTTGGTGGTGCTCATCATCCAAACTCTCTACCTAGTCATCTCTGGGGGACTAACCAGATCTTCAGTCAAGTGAAGTGTTTGGCTGCCCAGAGATCAGGGCTGTGTTGGTCCCTGACAGTTTTTAAACACCAAACCACTTGGCTGTTGGTGGGGAGTGGACAGGTGGTGACATGTGGTGAGCTACAGATTGCCTTTGCATGTAGAGAGAAAGAAAGGCAGGGGCAGAGGTAACGAAAATGAACCTGCACCCAAAGGGAAGATGGCAAGCCATGACCAAAGCAATTAATCATCTCCTCAGCATGCAGACTGGCTTGAGGCAACAAACTGTCAAGAAAGCTGATGGCTGGAAGGAGACCAAAGACCAGAGGATCCTACAAGGATGTAGGTTGACACCCAGGATAAAACATCAGTCTATAGCTGGAAGCCCAAAGAATAACAGAGGAGGGAGCAGAGGAGGACTTGGTTGCCCTGCAGGTCTCCATGGATAGCCCCTCAATTGTACATGCTCAGAGCTGAGTCCCCAGACTTACAGCACCTTCTGTTAGCAGAGATTCCCCAGATCACCCTTGATTTCCAGGTGACCTCCCACTCCCAACAGTGGAGCTAGTACATCAGAGACACGCTCAGCAGGCTGCAAGTCACAAGCAAGGTCTGCACCAGGGCTGCCTCTGCCAAGCAGTATAGAGCAAACTCAGTGTCAGCATACCCATTAATAGCCAAGGGGAAAAAAACTTACCAGTTTAAAAGGTGACTTGCTTCAGCACCTAAGAAATTGGTTTGAAGTCCAGGCATTGAAATGCTCATGGGGATCTCACAGCATGGAAGTTAATCCTCAGCAGAGGACATGCTGTGGCCTCAAGACCAGTGCCACCTCCCTGAGGAAGGACTGAATTGCTGGGATGGTTTGTATGGGTTTGTCTGGTTGTCCCAGGAACCAGAAACATGTGAAATCACATCTGACTTGACATGCAGCTTTGCATTCTTGCTTTCCTTTTGGATCTTTCTGACCAAAGAACAGCTTCATACCGTATGTCCTTTGTCCTGAGCCTGAATCGCAGATCAAAACAAGTTTTATTTAAAAAACCATCCCCCCTGTTTCCCACCCTTCTGCTCCAGTTCCCAGCAGAGGAAGCCTAGATACAGTTTTTCAGCACACCTGAGTATGACCATCTCTCTCTATGTCGTGGTTTTACCCCAGCTGAGAGCTGAGATCCACACAGCTGCCTGCTCTTTAAAGGAAAAGAGGGGTGGGGGTGGGGGAGTGAGGCAAGGGAGGCAACCTATTCTGCTGTCACCCAGTGCTTCCCATCCTTTGACCTGTTGCAAAGACCATCCTCATTAATGCCATTTCATAGAGAGCCACAGCTCCTAGATGTGACCCTTCTCTGCCCATCTTTCCAGGACAAACTCCCTGGTGACACCTTTGCAAGCATAGTTGTCAGTGGAAGTGACACTTAGATCCATGTGTGGTGGTGAACTGCTGTATGAGTCCAGTCCATCTCTACCCATAACGCAGGATCCTGTCTCTGTAGACTTCCCCCACATGGAAGTGTTCTGCAAGGACTTTTCTCTCAATGTCTATCTAACCAATAGATTGGTCTACTAAAATAAAAAACCCAAACTCTGAGACTTTTTCTCAGCACATCATGACTGACAGGCCCCCAGGACCTCGAATCCCTGATAATCACTTGGTCAGGCACTTGGGTGATGTGGGAGAATACAGGATGACAGGATATATCATATTAACATGCTACAACTTTCTGCTTTCCTACTTTATGCAGTTCTGAAAACTAGAAACTATTCCACATACTGAAATAAAATATTTGAATTTCCATTCCTTATTTAAGACTATTTGCTGGTCCATCCTTTCACCAGACTTTTTTTTTTGTGTGTGTGTCTTTTTTTATCTGCTTCACCTCACTTTACTGCTAACTGTGACTTAAGTACGATTTATGATTCAAGTCAAGAGCCTGATTGCATTTAGTTTGCTGGTGACAGAATCAATTCATTCCGGGTAGGAAGAATGATGCATTGCTTGTCAGCCCCTTACTGGCCCATGGGTTACTGAGAAGCCTAGTCAGTGTCTTTGTATGTTTTGGAGTCATGGGTTTTCTGCTTAAATAGCTTCATAATTACTGAAATTCAATAGTTTTCTCCTCATTGGACGTTATGGGAATTCTCACAGAGAGGAACAGAGTGAACATATCCTGGCTGGCAAAGGTCTGGTATGAGGACCACAAGAGGACCCACATTTGTGGCCAGCAGGTTGAAGGAGGTGATCCTCCCCCTCTACTCTGCCCTGGTCAGGCCCCATCTGGAATATTGTGTCCAGTTCTGGGCTCCTTGGTATAAAAAAGACAGGGATCTCCTGGAGAGAGTCCAGCAGAGGCTATGGAGATGATTAAGGGCTTAGAGCATCTCGCCTATGAGGAAAGGCTGAATGAGCTGGGACTGTTCAGCCTGGAGAAAAGAAGACTAAGGGGGGACCTTATTAATGTTTATAAATATCTTAAGTATGGGATGCAGGGGGAAATGGCCAGCCCCTTTTCAGTGGTCTGTGGGGACAGGACAAGGGGCAGTGGCTGCAAGTTGGAGCATAGGAAGTTTCACACTAATATGCAGAACTTTTTCACGGTGAAGGTGACAGAGCCCTGGGACAGGCTGCCCAGGGAGGTGTGGAGTCTCCTTCTCTGGAGATATTCCAGACCCGTCTGGATGCCTATCTGAGTGATATGATCTAGGGAGCTGCTTTGGCAGGGGGGTTGGACCTGATGATCTCTCGAGGTCCCTTCCAACCCCTGTGATTCTGTGATTCTGTGATTTGACTGCTCAAATTGCGGCAGAAGGAATAGCACTTCAGTACAGCAAAGAAGACGACTGTGCAGTGGGCTGGTAAAAGAAGATCTAGACCATCACTGCTCTGTGCACTGCCTGTGATCTCCAACTTTTCGTGACTGTCTGTTGGACAGAGGTGTGCTGGACACCATCACATGTGTCAGGAAGAGCCTTAGCTGGGCAAAAGGTTGGTGGTGATGGAAACCATCATCTCCACTATGGCTTCTGCCTCCTTCGTGGCTTCTCTTCCACCACAGGAGGTGGCTGCCCTGAGTGACCGGTGGCTCAAACCCATCATCCCCTTCCAGGGTAACTGGGGTGGAAATGAACTTGCCCAGAAACCACGTTGGTCACCCAAGAGAACTGGCCTTAATTAGACACAGGACTTTTTATGTGATACAAATACCAGCTATAGAAGAGAGTGGAGAGGACTTAGGGCAGGGGAAGAGGTGTATTTGAGGAATGTTTTAGAAGGAACATTGGTTGGAGCTTTTCCAGCACAACAGATTTCCTTCAGAACAGGGTGTTTCCCTTTCATTTTCTCAAAAATATCTAAGTCTGGATAAAATTACAGACTAGAACAAGGGAAGTACTGGAACAAACTCTGAGTAAGTTTCTTTCAGATGATACTAGATAATCTCATACTGCAGAGGTAAAGTAAATAAATTCCTCTTTCAACTCAACCACTTCCATTAATTTCACTTGAACTTTTAGGACAATATCAAATATTAATTTTAATATTATATTTCAGGGATGTTTTTAATGTTTGCCTGTATAATGCTCTGTTATTATAGAAGGAAAATGTGTGTACCTTATGGAAATGGAGCATGTAGGTATTGTTGAAACAAAATGATTTGATGTAGTCAGGACCATCCAATTTGATTATTCTCATTAGACATTTCTGGAGGAGGAAGAGGAAAGAGCATTTTATGTTAAAAATTGATTTAAACCAAAAATGACTGCTGAAACGTTGGGATTTTGTCACTGGCAAAAAATGCTGGTATCTGGCAGGTACTTCTGCCAAGAAGCAGAGAAACCAAGAAAACATGTGCAAAGTTAAAAGTAATAAGGAGACAGACAGTTGCCAATTGTCATGTCTGGGGATACAGAGGTTACCTTGTCAGCCTGTAGATGTAGCAGAGCTGCTGCTGGGAAGACTGTCAGAAAATCAGTGTGTTCACCTCTACAAATGAAAATTATCAGCTTTATCTCTCAACCTCTTACTGTCTTTTTTCCCCTCTGCCAACAGCATTGCTGGAGTTCCTCTTGCTACTGCAAGAGAGGAAGACTGGCAGGGCCTCTTCTTCACTCTTGCTAGAAGCCTCTCCAACATTTTGCACATCACTGAGTGTTTTAGGGTGGAGGATGGCCTTGTCCAGCGCACCCTTATGTCCCAGTATGC
Organism: Gallinula chloropus; assembly: GCF_964237585.1. Classification (NCBI taxonomy): domain Eukaryota; kingdom Metazoa; phylum Chordata; class Aves; order Gruiformes; family Rallidae; genus Gallinula; species Gallinula chloropus. The sequence continues at coordinate 74,214,370 of NC_140087.1, forward strand.
AGCCAAATCCAACGGTCACATAGGATGAGGACAACGGGCTGGAACTGAGCAGACCTGAGGAGACCTTCATGAAGATCTACAAATATCTAACTAAGATCAGGTTATGCTTGACTAGCTACATCCCAGGGGAAGTTAATTCCACAACTCACATTCCCAGTGAAGACACAGCCGAAGGCTGAAAGGAATGTAATTTGAAAGTGCCCTAAAGAGCAGAGCTGGATGCTGTTGGCATATGGATGAGGGTGACAGAATGACCTTCACTCCCTAATGGATCCACTCCTGAGCTAAACACATCTAAGGCTTTGGCTATATCTATTCATCAAACTAATGGTGTTATGGTAGTTGTGCTTATTGGATTAAATCAGCACTGAGGTACGGTCTTGTGCTAACAAGCAGTGAGTTCCCCAAAGTCCCTGAAGTATCTGACGTCTGCTGGCTGCTCCTCCAAAAGCAGTGGGCACTGTGTCAGAAGATGCACTGTAGTATCATAAAGACTTTTTCATATGTTATAAAAAAGCCAGATTAAAGGCTCACTCAACGCTCACCTGTGCCTGAGTAAATACATCCAGCATCTCAGGCTTGTGATGACTCCTGCTCTTCAGGAGCAGGACATTTGGCATAGCACTGTCCTGGTCTCCTTGGAGCACAGGCAGTGTGCTGTTTGTGCCCATGCTGCAGGGACCCCTGAGCAGACCTCTGTGGAGTGATTGGCAGCTGGGGATAAGCATTTTATGCTGGCCTGCTAAATCCACTCTTTTCTCTCCAGTAGTGGGAAGGGAAGGTTTCCAATGCACTGGAAAAGAATGAGTGATGTGTGTCACCCTGTCACTTTGGGAAGACTCTTGCAATGACGATTGCCTGGTCTGTCCTGGTGGGACTAATTTGATAGCCTGGGAGGCAGGAAAGAGTGTTCATACATCATGTCTTGTTGTCAACGCTGCAAAGAGCTCCTTGACTCCAGACCTGCATCGTGTAAAGTGTGTCTAGGGCAGGCAACAGAGACTGAAACATCAGAACTAAGATCTTCACTGCTCTTTGCTCTTGACAGTAAGACTACTGCTTACAGAAGTGGACAAGGACTGTACCTCTCCATTAGCAGTGCATCCCAGCCAGGACTCCCAGTTCACTGAAACCAGAGTGTGTTTGGTGCCATGACATACCAAGACACCTTCTTAACTCCAATTAAAGTTTTGCTTTAAGCTATGTATGTGCTTGAGTGCCTCTTTTTTGATAGCAGAGGTCCGGGTGGAGGCACTCCCAGGCACTATATCCTCTAACAAATTGCCTCCCCAAGAAGTTTCCCCACGTTGCCTCTTTCTCGTTCGTTATTAGTGACATCTAGTGACCAGCAGGAGCCATGCAGCAAATAAATGAACTCATAATTAATAAGGTAGACAGAACTTACATGACAATAAAGTACTTGGTCTATTAATTTAGCGTGTACTTCTCACTGCTTCAAGTAGAGAAATCAGACAGGCAGGAGATCTGGTGTTTGAAATTATCCTTCTACTCTTAAACCTTGTGCAGAATGTCAAGGGCTGCTGTAGCTCCTGCCAGGAGGTCCTACGAAGAAGGCCCTTAGCTAAGACTTTCCAGAATGCTTTGTGACACAGATAACAGTCTTGGGATCTGCATTTCGATGTGCTCTAAAGGGTCTGATTTTCAGGTGTCAAATTATCAGCTTTGCTTAAAGAACAGGTTTGTTCAGAATATCTTAGTTGGGTGTCTGAAAAACTGAGCAATTTGTAACATCTGTTTTTAATCTGCTTCTCTGATTTAAAACAAAAAGAATATTTAATTACTTTGTGTATTGCTACCATTTAGCTGAGTCTCTGCTCCCTACAGGCTTGCACCCCAAGTGACAGAGTAATAGATATCTCTGAGGTCGTTATGCTCCTGCCATGCTTTGTTCAAGTAGGAAACCATGCAGAGCAAAGTGCCTGAGATGGCTCTGCAGGGAGAGAGGCTGCAGCAGCACTGAAATCCTAAGCAGATGCTAACAAGTCCATTTGGGAAAGAAGGCAAGTGGGAGAGACACTTTATACATACCCCAGCCACAGCAAAAAAACATCACTTGAAGTTCATGTCTTCTAGTATTCCAAAATCATTCTGCTTTGAGATGCAAATCTATGAGGAAAATGGGCTGGGTTTGGCCTGGTGCTCGATACTGCAAGAATCATCTGTAAAAATAGCCACAGAAGAGGCTATAATCTCAGATCTTTTTTGTTCCCTCCTTTTTAACCCAAGTAATGCCTACACTAAGTGAACAACAGTGCCCAGCTGCAGGGCACCCCAGCTGTGAGGCACAAGGAGACAGAGAGGTCAATGCAGCACAGTTTCTGGTTTGACCTGCCTCTTCTCATTGGTGCCCATGCCCCAAGGAATTTAGTTTTCAGATGTAACACCCACCTTTACTCTTTGCCACAAGCCTCCCTCAGACACCTAGGGAGCAACTGGCAGGAAGCTGGGGAAAGAGCTGGCTGCAAAGTGGTCCAGCTGAGGAATCCAGCTCCTCAGCCAGATTTCAGAAAGGTCCCTCAACATCCAATCCTTCATGATGATGGAGATCACTCCTCAGATAATAAGCATTATACTCCTCTGCCCTCGTGAGGCCCCATCTGGAGTCCTGTGTCCAGAGCTGGGCCCCCGATACAAGACAGATGTGGGACTGTTGGAGAGGGCTCAGAGGAGCCACGAAGATGATCAGAGGGCTGGAGCACCTCCCCTATGAAGAGAGGCTGAGGGAGCTGGGTTTGTTCAGCCTGGAGAAGAGAAGGCTGCGGGGGTACCTCATTGCAGCCTTCCAGTCCCTGAAGGGAGCAGAGAAACAGGAGGGGAATCAACTTTTTAAAAGGGCAGACACTGGCAGTACAAGGGGGAATGGACTAAAGCTAAAGGAGGGAAGGTTGAGATTAGATATTAGGGGGAAGTTTTTTACAGAGAGAGTGGTGAAGTGCTGGAACGGGCTGCCCAGAGAGGTAGTGGATGCCCCATCCCTGGAGGTGTTCAAGGCCAGGTTGGATGGGGCCCTGGGAAACCTTGTGTAGATCCAAGCTGGATGTTGGTGTCCCTGCCTGTGGCAGGGGGGTTGGAGCTCTATGATCCTTGGGATCCTTTCCAACCCAGACTATTCCGTGATTCTATGATTCTGTGATTAAGTCCTGAATCAACACTGCATTGGTTGGGTTTTTTAACTTGTACACTCACTCACCAGCGTGCTGGGCAGGACACAAACTCTGTGTCATGCATACTCTGCTCCTGACACCGTCACAGTAAATGCTGTGACATGGGGCTAGCAGAAATGGGGAGACATACAGGTCTCCAGCCAGTGCATGCTGCTGGTGCACCTCTCCTGCTCTGGGTATCTGAGTGGGAAATGCCACAGTGGAGGCGGCCAACCCAGCATGTGTGACCTAGGGAATTTACAGAGCGGAGCTGGGATGTGTGAGCACAGTTAGGAAGGGAAGGAGACCAGTCACAGGCCAGTAGCAGGACTCAGCATTCCTCTTCATGTCCCTGCTGCAGTGGTCAGTCCACTCCTAGGTCCAAGCTAAACCCCAGGCTGTCAGAGGGGTGCATAAGGACCCTGGACTCTGCAAGGCAAGGCCAGATTAGGCATGCTCCAGCCCACGGGCTGGTTAGGTGAGTGTCTCAGCATCATTTCTTCTGACAGATGCTGCAAACGATATGACTGGTAACAGACTGAATACAAAAAGTGTTGCAGCCTCGAGCAAACCCAGAGCTAGAAGGGCCACACCATTATGCCATTAGTCAGAGCAGATGCTTGTGATGGTGGCAGTGACCTGAAACTGCTAATCTTGTTACTCAGGGAGGGCCTTCAGCCATGGGGCTGGCAAGTGTGGAATAAATAAACCAGGCTCTTCTTTCCTTCCCTGAGCTGCCTGCCACATTCAGCTCTCACTTAAGACAAAGAGAACAGCAAAACAGTGGCGACAGCTGACAAGCAATGCCCTTCACAGCTAACCTGCTGGTGGAAACAGCTGCTGAGATGAATTTCAGGCAAAACTGGCTTAGTCTGGGGCTTGTGGCTGGAAGGCTCTAGCTCTGGTTTTATCTCCTTTACTCAGGGTCTCCTCCTCTGCCTCTTTGTGAGGTTTCATTCTGCCTGTACACCACCGAGCACCTTGGGGCAGTAACTCCAGGGTCAACTTGCATGTCCACCCTCACCTGCCCTTGGACAGGAAAGAACTGTCAGCTGTTTCATGGAGCATGGGGTGCTCCACAGCTTCTCCACAGCTATCTGGTAGCATGTTTTGGTGCTGATGGGAATGAGGTTTCCTGCTGAGATCGGACCTAAACACAGTTTTCCCTGTCTGTTTCCTCAGTAAGTGAGCTGTGCTGCCTGCATCACTGATGCTTGTGATGAGGAAGAAAATAGCAGTGCCTTGATCCCCAGCACACTGACTCACAGGCCAAGCATCCTGAAGGAGACTCGTGAAACAGTATGTCCAAGACTAGGTCAAATCTCTCTTCAGGCACACCAATTCCTCTTGGTCAGATCTGGGAGAGACCTAGAGAGTTTAGATAAGAGCCATCATGTGTTAATAGAGGGGGCCTCCACCCCATTTCTTTGTGATGATGCCACAGAGAAAGCATCTGCTGGTGGATTTCAGGTGGGTCTAAAGCACAATGTGGTTTGCCAGGACTAGCCTTAATGTGGGGACAGGCTCTGCACAGAGGGTTGTTCATCCATGTGGTGGCAAGTCATTATTTCAGCACTGGTTTTTCCCCATTTTCCATAGGAGAATAAGAGGTGTAAGTATGCTACAGCCATGGGACACATCCAAAGGGCAGCCAGCCTGTCTTCTCACCACCTCAATCCCATCCCCCTTGATTTGGAAACATCTCAGAGGAGTAAAATGAGGCACAAATTAACTGGAATCATCGTCCTGAGGATTCATTGCTTGCTGTTTCCAGATAAGGAAAAATGTCATGGTATAGAACACAGGGGTGAGAGGAGTATCTCTGTGAGATGTGCAGCTCTACCCAGAGAGGGGACCAGGGCAAAACCCAGCTATCACTACCTACCAGAATGCTGGTAAGCCATGAGCAAAGACCCAGGAGTCAGGCAGGAGAAGAGCTCAGCACTTCCTATCAGGAAGGGGAAGATGACACAAGACGTCTGCCACAGTTCTTTTCTAGGTACAAAATGTGTGGCTAATGATGGAATTCGAGGATGTGGAAGACCTCAAAAAACAGCAGGCTTTGCTTCCTGCTGCTGAAGATGATGAAGTGGCAACAGCACTGTGAAAAATGTCAGTTTTGTAGCACATTGGCCTAAAAGCCAACGTCAAGGTGCCAAAGGTGGGCAAGCAGGGAAGATGGAGGTTCAGGTTTTAGTAATTTATCTTCTTTTTTTTTGGAGCATTTCCATGTCTTTGGAAGGTAAATAGCAAGTAAACCATGTGGAAGCTTCCAACGCTCCCCAGTGCAAATGACAACAACTGAGACAACAGTGTGACCCTGTCCTTTGGGAAGTGTATGGACAACTGTAGGCACCAAGAAAAATAATCCTGGATGGAAATTTAATACTTTTTTTTTATCCACACTTCCCTGCCTCCCCAGCAATGTTGCAGGCAGTAACTTACTGAAAGCTCTAAGTAAAGCCATAAAACACTTGGCTGCAGCAGGAAGCATCAAAATTCCTTTGATGTCATCATTTAACAGTTGCCAGCTGTAATGAGAAAGAGGTATCTGCAAAGGCATCTATGGCCAAGGAGCTCTGACAGATAGCTACTGGCGTGCACCAACACATTCCTCTCAGACCACAGTAGGATGTGTGGCTGGGAAGCAAGAGCTGTGGCAGGACCTGAAGCACATACCCGAGGCAGTATATGAGTAGGTGAGATGATGCATCTTCTTCTAAGGTCAGTATATGGAGAAAGGGTAGCCATGGAACACCCTGGGAAATGTTTCACAGACTTGCCATGATGTTATGGATGTCTGCATGCATAACCATCGCTTAATCTCTCACAGGACCTTTTGTAAGGCTATTTCCTTATATTCCTGCCTGTAAAACGTGGCCCCACTTCAAAATCCTAATATACCCAGGCAAGTATTTAAATGTTACCATCATTGCAACCTTTTCCAAATTACATAGTGTTTATAATCACTGTAATTATTTTTAATTGCTTTATATACTGCTGCTAGGATCTTATTAACATGGCAAAAAAAGTCAATCAGACTAAAAAAAACCTACTCATATTTTACTGTGTATATCAAGAACATAACAAATAGCACACAAGGGCAGATTTTTGCCCTGCTTTCCTAAGGAAATACCTGTATGTTTCTCAGCAGCCATTAGCATGTCATTTTCCCTCCCTTAAAACCTTTCTAGAGTTGTGTCCCAAGTTGGCTTGACAGGAAAGACAGAAAAATGCTTAATTCAGACAAATACCATCAATATAGGCAGGTGGGTAGAAGGGAGAAAATACAGTGCTGGAAGGATGAGTTCAATCTTTGTGAGGCAGCAGTGTCCCCATCAGAGAGAGAACTTCTGTATTAAACAAGCTTTCTTGACTTTGCTGTTCTTTTACTGTAATTACCCCAGAAGGTGGAAACACTAGCTGGCTGATCCTGCCAGTGCTTCTGATCAGGGCTGGCATTGACTGCTTCAGATGAAAAACAACTCAGAAGAGCCCAATGTAGATCAAATAAAGTAGAAATTACATGTATTTAAGAAATACACAATTCACAGACTGCATTCTCATCCCGTGAACTCTTCAGCTGCTGATCCACCCTGACACTGCATCCTCAACTCATGGCTTTCCAGGACACAGACTTTTCTGATGACTTCAATTCCTTTTCTCTGAAGGAATGACATTTCCATGCATTACAAATATATTTTCTTCGCGACATCCAGATTGTTGCAGATCCATTCCCTGCCTTTTTTGTTCTTTACCATCTTGTCACCAGCCACAACATGGCAATAATCAGCAGTGATTTCACATCTACTTAAAATGCCTTAATGAGAATATGTGTCTTGACTGGTCTCCTCTAAGTTCCTGTTTGATTACCATCCAACACCACATCCCTCTAAGATGTGCCAGTTCATCATCAGTTTACAGCACACTGCTTAGTTCACATGTGGTTCCTTCTGTCTGCTTCACTCAGAGGAAGAAACAGCATTCCTGTGACAAGACCTATTTTCCATAAAGCTGTAGTGGCTGGCATTAATCTTATTTGCATACTCTAATTATTTATCAGCTCAATGTTACATCATCTTTCTTCTGCACTGCTTGATGCTGACAGCAGCCTGGGTGGTTCAGTATTATTTGAATCACCCACAGCATCACTGAGAATTGTTCTCTGAGCTGAGTGAAGCCCCTTTCCTGACAATTCCTCTCATCCTAGGATCGATCCTCAACATGGGAAGTCCTAACAAGTCCTGGCAGTGGCATGAAAGCCTCAGGACAGGTTCATGAACAGCCCTTATATTCCCTGGAAGAAGTGAGAGATTACTGGGAGAGGAAATCTCCAAGTCCCAAAGAAACTGTCCCATTTTCTGCTCCTTTAGCTTTTGGGCTCTGACCCTTGTGATGACTGTGCTCCTGTTCATTGTGCTTGTTCACATCATGGCACAGGAACACAATGTTGCTGGGGTTTCTCCTATTTCTTAAGAAGATCAAAAGCTCCTTCTGAGAGTCTCTTTCAAGCAGGACCCACCTGGGAACTCTCTAAGCTTGCAAAACCAATATACTTCAGTTCTCTTTTTTCTTCCCATCTCAGCCTTTGCAGTGAAGAAGACGTGTGTGGTCCCCTTGTTTTTTCTCAGCAAGAGCTGACCCCTCTCCATCGGAGCTCCCATGATCCGTCACCCACTCTGTCCTGTTCCTCCCTTTGACTGACTAGCAATGCTGCCCAGAGCCAGGCAGATGCCAGACAGCTCATTTGTGGAGGAAGATGCAAAAAGGACCAGAGAAAAGTCACGTTCCTTCACAAACCACAGGTCACAAATTCTGTCCCTTGCCAAAAACACAGGTAGTTCCCATAGACAGCATCTGAATGCACATCAGGGAAAACCCTCGTTGATTTTTCATCTCTCCAGGTGCTGATATCATTTGCACTACACACAAGGATTTCCAATTTGATATTTTCTCCAAATTTAATCTACTTTGAGGAGCTGCTAAAAAAACATTTTCCCCCTCAATCTGAGAGCTGCTAGATTCAGACAGAGCATCTGGGGAGCTCTGAAAAGGCTTTTAGAAACGTCAGGTAAGATGAGGCAAATTCTCAGTCTGTTAAGCGTTATGTCTCCATCAGCATCAACAGGCTCTATCTATCGACATCAGCTGACATCAGGTCTGGCACTAGAAACGTTCTTAGCTTTGCTTTTATGAGAGCTTGAGATGTACTTATGGTTCATAGCAGAGCTCCGTGCCAGGGCTGCCTTGCAAAAACTGAGGCGTTAGTTTAACATTATTAGTAAATCTGCAGCTCTGCTGCAGCAGCACTTTGTGGTTATTTAATACCTCCGGGGACAACGTTCTTAAAATAATAGGTGATGTACTGGGACTTGAGAGAGCTGAGTATAATTCTCTTCCAGGTTCAGATCTTTGGCAGATTGAAACTCAATGCTCTGCTGTGACAGGGTACCCACATACACCCCAGTCCCTTGAGAGAGGGGGTGCAGTGCAACGGGGTTACGGATGTACACTTATTTGGCGTGAAGGAAACAGTTCAAATATGAACATGGTAATAAAAACTAAGTGAATTCAGGACAGCCTAGACAGCTTCAAAGATCCAAAAAGAGCCTGAAATTGCCTTGTCTCAAACTTGAGCACAAGAATATTGTTCCAACCAGCAAACAGAGTATCCTAGCCCCTGACAAGGTCTGAACGGTTGCAAAATAAAGGGGTGAGAATTAGGGTCCTGAGGAGAAACCTCTCCAGGTCAAGTTTTGCTGATTTTAAACATCTGAGAGCAAATAGCCCGTGATTCTCACATGTTGGAGTTACCCATCTTGTAAATGTTAAGCAAATGTAAAATAAATAAAATGCTTTATAAATTTTTGTATTTATTTGATCTCTTCTGCTATCAAAAGCCCCCCGGGAATGTTTCCCATGTTTTTGCATAGAGATAGAGAATGAGACAAATTTTTAGGCCTAGAATATCACCAAGTGCCTGGGATGGGCTTCATGCACACAGAAGTGTCAGGTCTAGACACAAAATCAGGTCTCCAGATGCAGTACTTGAACCTACATGTTTAAAGTCCGTCTGTGGAGATGTAGCCAAGAGAAGACCCTGTTTTCTTTGAGAGTTATTTGATCAAAACTGAAGAGAGATGGGCTGGGTGATATGGTTTGGTTGGCCAGTCACATTGGACCAGGAATGTCACATGGTCAGTCTGACTTCTCCAGTACTTTCAGCTTTCAGATTAGTCTGCAAAATAAAACTAATAACTAAAAAAAACAATCAACTAACTAAAAATAAGGCATAAGAGGAGAGAAAACTCTAGGTTGATGATGGGTAGCCCATAAGAGTAAAAACACACCTGACCCTGCTACAGTGTCTCTTCTGATGGGCAATCTAGCACTGCACATCCCTGCTGCAAAACCTGTGTCAGTCCTCTCTCATAATCCATGAGATTACATGTGCACCTCTGGGGTACAGTGCCTGCCTGCATGGAGCCAAAAATCCTGTGTTCCTGGCTGGGGACAGGCCTGTTTACAGAAAGTGTTGATGAGCCCCTGCTTGTTTGATTTAATGCCAGATAAAGGTCTTTGGGGTCTTTCCCCTTGAGTACAGTAGGCAGTGACACAGACCCTAAGCATGGAGCCTTTCTGACCCTCATGACTCAGTGACTTTATTCATTGATTGCTCTTGTCCTTCAGCTGCCTGTGCAGAGCCTCTCTTCTTGGCAGGAAGAGGGAAGTGCTTCAGAATAAGAACATGATTAGTTAATTAGTTAACATAAAGCAATCTGAGGGTGGGAAAAGGCTATAAGATATTAAGGATCATTGTTAGCTTTATTATCAAAGCCATAAGACAGCTTCCCATAAATGCCTTCTTTGTTGCTCATGTAAGGGATGTTGTCAATACTGAGAGAATTTTTCATCTCACAAATTACTATCAAACAGCTTGGCACCTGGTGCTAATTTGAAACATGGTCTATTTAGCAGGCAATATGAAACAATGCCCAAATTATTTTCCACAAATATTTAAAACACAAAAGGCATGACACTAAAAATCCATCTGAATTCAATGGATGGATGAGGAACTTGCTGCAATTTCTATATATATTTCTTTCTTAAATCAGATTTTATAAATACCTTTGTATCACAATCTTTTTTTGCCCATTCTATAAAATGCTTTTATCATGACAACTTTATTGGTACTGAAATTATTCCTTTCCTGACTTTCAGATGACAAAAACCTTGTATGCCTTTTGAATATTACCTATTACTATTTTTTCTTCCTATCATAATGATATGCATTATTTCCCTTTCCTTTTTATAGGATTTTAGGTTTTTTCCCATAGCTCTGTCTCCTTTAGAGAAAGAGACACAATAATTAAAAGGATGGGATATCTCTTGATGTTTCAAGTCTGTGATGTGTGAAATACTCAGAATTATTAAAGAGAAGTTTGGCAAGTTTCTAATGTCTTTGAAAACATAGACAAGAAAGAATCTTCATCTAGGTTTTGTTTTTTTTTTTTTTTACTTCCAGATTGCTTTTATGTAGGCTTTCTAAAATTGCCTTTCTTCTGATGTATCCTGCCTAGGGTACTTAACTTTCCAGTTTGCCACATGTATTGCTGTGGTGAGTAATATGGCACAACCCACCAGCGAAGCTCAGGCATGTCTCATAATGCAGCCAGCAAAGATTAAAACTGGGAGAGAACACAGATGCTAAAAATCGTGTCATGTTAGTACCTTTACATGTTCTTTGAGGTAATTCTCTTTCTTCAATGAATGACACAGACAGATGTGCAGGGATGGCACATTTCATAGCCCAGGATGCTGTGGAAAGTCACTGTGGCCTGGTCTCTTCAAGGGTCAGAGTCATCATCCCTGGTCTCCATAAACCCCTGCAAGCAGACATGTGGTGCCTGATGATAGATCCATCCCATGAATTTTAGGTGAGTCGGTGTAGTGGCAAATCATGAGCATGGTTGTGTCTGTGGCACATGAATTTAAAAGTCCTGATAAGATCAGGTGGAGCAGAGAAGCTCTTGAATTTAAGTGAATAACTGGGAATCGGTTTTCTCCTATTTCCCAGTGTGGATGGAAAGACAACCCTTTCCTCTAAGAAGCAGTTAGTTCACTGCTCAGTGGCAGCAGTGAGTTGAGAAGGAGTAAGAGTAGGAGTGAACAGACAGTGAATAGAGTATTGACAGTGAATCAGTAGATAGACTAACGTGCTACAGACAGAGTCACTCTGGGCAGGGGGATAGTGTCCAGCAAAGTACCAAGGCTCTCTCAATAACCAATCCTCACCTTCTGCACAAGGACACTGAGTAATCATAGAATCATAGAACAGTCTGGGTTGGAAGGGACCCCAAGGATCAGAGAGCTCCAACCCCTCTGCCACAGGCAAAGCCACCAACCTCCAGCCTGGATCTACACAAGGTTGCTCAGGGCCCATCCAACCTGGCCCTGAACACCTCCAGGGATGGGGCATCCACCACCTCTCTGGGAAGACTGTTCCAGCCCCTCACCACTGCCTCATCACTCCCGCTGGCTTAGTCTGGCTGGTGGAAAAGCATGGCTGGGCTCTTCCATTTCTGCAGTAGCAAATATAGGACTAACAGAATTCAGCCCCATCCCTGAAGGAGAGGTGATGAGCTGCGGGGATCATAATTTCCTGGACCTTTGTCTCGTGTTAGTCGTCTGTATGTGTCAGGGTAGCTCCACAAATACCCCCCAGCAATGCATCAATGAAGCTACCATTCTTCCAATGTACTTGGGTTTTTTTCCTTCTGACCTTTTTTTTTTTGTGGAGCCATTATATTGGAAAGCAACAGAAAGTTTTATGTTCTGCTTTTTTTTTCAGTTTTCTAGCCTTATGGTCACAGCTGAAAATTGCCAAGATAAGCTCTAAAGACTTAAAAGGCATTTGGCAGGCAAAAATTAACCCACATGCTGTTTTTAGAAAAAATCTCACAAGCCTTTTTGTGGCAGAACTCTGGGCTCACATTATAGCTCTGGGAGCTCATTAAATGACTCTTCTGAGCAGTGCACATCTCTGTATTTAATGTGACGTGGCTGGAATCACAAACCAGAAACCAAGTAGAGATGATGCTCCAGACCTTTGTAAAGAGATGAGTATGTGTTGCTAGGGTAGTTCAAGCACTTCTAAAATATTATACATTGCTTATGTTTGGCAAGTAAGCAGGAAAGCACTTCCTGGGCCATTATCTGCCAAGCTGCTGGGTGCACATAAACCAATTTTCTGTAGCTTTATCTGTCAGCAGTTCTGGCATCTCTTCTATGCCTCTACCATATCTCCTTCAATCATGTCTTTAAGGGCCCCATGGAATGCTTAAACAAGGAAATGTGACTTGGTTTCATCTCAAATTTTGGGCCTCTCTCTGCTCAGTTCATTTACAGACAGGGAAGCTGTTTGCAGCATCCTGGTGTCTCCCTGTGCCAGTGATGGGTAGGTCTTTTCCAGTATGTCCTTTCTGACTGGACAACTTGAAGGCAGAGAAAGAAGGGTTTCAAATCCCTAAGCACAGGGACATTTGAGATGTCTTGGAGCAACCAACCCATCCCCATGTGGTTGGTAGCTATGACACAGGATTTAGAAACCCCTTTTCTCCTGGGGGCAGCAGCTGAACATGGAACACAGAAGATCCTTAGAAATCCATGTTTAGGGAACTGAGTCCTGCCAAAAGGGACGTATCAGATCTCACGGTGTGGGAGAATGTGCTTCATGAATCCATGAATCCAGGAAAAAGCCTTGAAGTCAAAGAACTTTCTGTATAACAGTAAGGCAAGTCTTGGGCTGCTTGAGTCCCAGCCACCAACAGCTTGGTCTAAGCACACAGTTGTCTTACAGACAATCTAGTCCCACAGTCAGGTAGAGATGTCATTTTGAGGAACTTAATGGACTTGCCCTGGGCAACGTTCAAATGAAGCTTGTATTGTCAAGGTGACTCCTTTAGTGGATGAGGGACAGGCTGTGGATGTAATGTACTTGGACTTCAGCAAAGCCTTTGACACCATTTCTCATACCATTCTGCTTGAGAAACTGGCTGCCACAGGCCTGGACAAGTGCAGCCTCTGCTGGGTTAAAAATTGGCTGGATGGCTGGGCCCAAAGAGTGGTGGTTAATGGAGCCAAATCCAGCTGGAGGCCCCTCACAAGTGGCTACACTGGTTACACAAAGGAAAAATAGAGACAATGAAGGGAGAGCATGCAAAAATACACAGAGAGACAGGCTAAGAGACAGCCTACAGGGGACAAGGGACATTAATGGCAACTTGAACAGTTCTTAAAATCTGCTAAAATAAGGAGGAAGACAGAGCAGCACACAGGTTCATTAGTTTATGAAAAAACAAGAGGTAAGAATATCTGATGTGGCAAGGAAAGCTTTATTGCCTTCATCCACCCTAGTGAAAGGCAAACTGTGACCTCCACTTTATTACATTTCAACAAAGAAGTGGGACTTCAGACCAAAATAGTAAAAGACCTGGTTAAAGGATATTCAGAGCATTAATGACATTTTGAGGAACAGCAGCAGTTCTCCCTCCTGCACTTAACAGTCAGGTGAGGAAATCCTGAGGCCTTAAGGGGTTATCTCTGCAATTTACCTGTACCTGGGGAATTGAGAAGGGCAAGCAGACTAGTTCATCTTTCAGGAGAGAAAAAAGAACCCAGGAAATTGTAGTAATCTAATACCCAGAAAGACAGAAGAGAAAATTATTAAACAATCTCTTTGGAGTCATCTAGGGAATAATAAGATGATAAAAACAGCCAGCATGGATTATTCAAGAACTGACTCTCTCAAACCATTTTGAATTTCACTTCTTGTCTGAGTAGCCAGCCAGGTGGATAAAAAGAAGATAGAAGATGTGATATGTCTGGAATTTATTAAAGAGTCTTGCATGACATTCTCTTAAGCAAAGAGGCCTAGTGGGCACACTCATAAAAGTTGTGGATGACTGTGTTGAGAACAGTACCAAGAGTTTTAGAGGACAGGATTAGCAGAGGCTGGATTAGTTGGAGAAATGGTAGAAAATCAATGTATATAATTTCAGTACAGGTAAGTGCAAAGGAATCCAGGCAGAAATGGATGATTTCTTACTGGGTGTTTGCCACCACAGGATGAGAGCTTTTGCTGTAGGAGTTCTCCCCAGAAAATGTTTTCCCTTCCTCAGAATGAATTAATGTGTGCCTTCTTTCCATAAAAGGCCACTGGGTAAGGACAAAACCTCCAAGAGGGATTTCTCCAGAAAAAGCTGAAATTCTCCATACAGGTCAGCTCTGCTCCTCTCAGTTATTCCAGCCCCTGACTAACCACCAATTCTTAATTTAGACTATGTTCTCAAACATTTAGATCTGTCATTTTTCAGTTAGATTATCTTGATGGAAAAGAGCATCATTGACAAAACCAAGATCTCCTGTGGCAGAGGAAAGAATGTTGGCTTGAGATGAATCTTGCAGAGTGATCAGTTAATTAGTCATGGCTCTCACCAGTGCTAAGTGTCACCACTTTAGGTTAAAAAGTGGAAGAAAGGGCACTGCTTTGGAGTTAAATTCTTTTTTCATACTGCTGTAGGTACCACCTTTCCACCATTCATTTTGGAAGGATGCAGCTGGACTGTTTTGCTGAAAGAAAGGATGTTGTGAGAAATAAATACATCAGCCAATAACAAATTGCTGGGATTGAGTGGTGCATACCAAAGACTTTTAATACCAAAAAAGACTGAGCTGCTAACAAAGCTATATGAAGTCCTATTAAAATATCCTACAAGAGCTTAGGACATCTACCAAAAAAGAAGTCTGTAAAAGCTAAATCCTGTAGCAGATAATTTGCCTGGAAGATAATTATGTATAAAGGGATTTTGACAGTATTTGGGTTAGCACTGTATAAAGAGGACAAAGCAGCAGCTGAAAGGAAAAGAATATGTATCTAATTTATTAGCATCCTGGGGAAATGCCAGTGGAATACAAAGCTAAGGGAAGCCAGCAGGTACTCACAGGTAGAGCTGTAGGTACAGGTACATAGAGACGCCTGTGTTTTCAAAGCTGTTCCCAACCCATCACCATGAAGTGAAAATGGCAGAGGGAGATTAGAAGGAAAAATATTGTCACAAGGCCTGTCGGACCAGAGACATTTCAGCCTTACAAAAGTTTAACTGGAAACCTGCCTCCAGACCGACACTATCAGCACAAGCTGGATTCAGTTATCAGTAAGTGAAATAACCCTCCTGGCCAGCTTGTCAGGTTGTCACAACAGCAGTCACCACTGTGAAGTGAGCCCAGCACCATCAGGGACACAGGACAACGAACACAGACACACCTGGAGGTGAGGCAGTGGGCAGTGTTTTGGATTTTAGTAGAATATGGCTGTAATTGTGTGAGCTGTTTCATGAAAGTGGCTACAAAACTGAAGGATACCTGCTTCACAGTCACCAACGCTGCTGAGTTTGGATTCCGGCTTTCCGAGGCATCAGTCCCCCTAACTGTGATTTTCTCCTGGTCCATGAGCCTGGGCTTGGGGTGTGCCCCAACCCCCTGTTTGGGAATATGCCACACATGATACAGGCACGTATCACAGACTCTCATGCAAAAGCTTCACCCTTTTTCCTCACAGCTAACGTGACATAACTCACACAGAAATACACGGATGCTGTTTTCAAACACAGAAGACAACAAATAGACTTGATTGAGGAATTATTCTTTTTGAGGAAATATTTAGATGGAAGCCTCCACGTTTTTTCACTACATGTTGAGCAGAGCAGGAAGGAGAGGGTAGGAGTATAAGGAAAAACAAAACAAAACAAAACATGAAAATACATTTTTGTTCAGTAGACACTTTTTCCTTGACATAAAAAAATCCAAGCACACTAATAAGAAAGACTTATTGAATCAAAAGCCATTTTTTTCACTAGAAAAAATACCAGCTAACTCTTCAAACGATTCCCAATGCCTTGACTAAGCTTTCGTGTGAGCTCTGCAGAGTTCATTTCAATGTTAACCAATGCAGACATCATTTTGGTCACTGGACTACCACCTGCTCTTAGCTTTTCTTTTGTGGAGAAGGTAAAAGCCATGAAAATTGTTAGTGTAGCAATGTAAACAGCCCTTGGGATGCGAGGCAGAGACGTTATGCACTAACCGCTTAGAAACACTCGCTCTGAAGAGCGTGATAATCATGTTGTGTTTCGAGCAATATCTAGAACTAAAATCTGGGAGCACGTTTATGTTTCCAAGAAACACATCCTGGAGCTCAGGTTAAACACACAGGCTCTGCCTGCTCTATTTTATTTTTTTTTCCTTGAGAGTCTTTGCAAAGTTAATTTGGCCTGAACTAATTTTTCTTGATTTCTTGCCAGTATTGCCTCAGAAAACACCATATATGGGCACTGGCAAATGCCTTGCACTCTGCACATGTCAATTTTAATGTTTCAATCGGTCATTTGCCTGTAATCAGCGGTCCAAGATACATTCAAGAGAAGCTAATTGATGTTGATGAGACACTGGGTCAAACAGCTAGTTTAGGAGTATTTCAGAAAGCCAGGTAGCTCCACTGAGATACAGGATTTATGGGAGATTTGTCTTGACTAATTTTAAGTGGTGAGAAAAGCAGATGTGTGTTCTGTGCCAGACATTTCTGAACAAAACTGTAGGTTCCTGCCCTACCCAGCTGGCTCCTAGGATGGACCTCGTTTAGTCTGGGCATGAGTCTCCACTCTTTCCTACTGGCGTTGCTCTACTAACCAAGGAAGCCTTATCACAAGTTCACTTGTCCTGTGTAACTTTCTCCATCTGCTTGTACCACACCTGTCTGGAGTTGTCTCACCCAGAGTCCCTTTAGCAGACCATGGAGAGAGGCAGACACCTCTGGAGGGTGAACCACTACATGCTCCTTAGCTCTGCCTCCCAGCAGGGAGCAGATCACTGAATGGAGCTGCCAGTGTACCACCACAGCTATAAAGAGGAAAACTCATTTTTAGGTGGACATCCTTCTGTATTAGGTGTTCCTGGCAAAGCAGGATGACTTCTTTCTTCAGGAGCTCTGCCCAAGTCACGGCTAGCTGTGCCTAGAGGCGGGCTCTTAAGATGGAGGAAGAAAAGCATGTGTTTAGTGCTGTTGCTTCCTCTGGATCCTGAGGTCCCCTGACTTTCCCAGGCAGAAAGTCCATTGTGCAGTGCAAGCTACATAGCTGCTTACCCTCTGGCTTCCAGCTTTGTGCCCATATTGTCACACTCTACAGCCTGGCAGGGGTGTCCCTGGGTTCCCTGCTGCTTTCCCATAGCAGGACAGAACAGTAACATCCTTGAGGTCTTTAACAGCAATGTATGCATCTTCCCAGACATGTCCTTGGAGGCTTGCTCCAACGTAAGTCAGACAACTTGATCCCTTGCAAAATTATGGCTGAGTTTGATGATCATTTCGCCCCTTCACTTGACTGCATTCATTGCTGTTTGGTACCTATGTAGGTTACCTTCTCATTTGTCAGTTTTGCAATTTCTTTGTCAAAATCCTCCTCCACCATTTCAAGGTCAAAAATTTCCTAGTTCCATGGCAGTTTTGGGTCCAATAAGAGATGAATTGTTCATCAGAAAGATGTCAGAATTACTGAAGCATAATTAACCCTTATTGTTTCCAGTGGTGGGCCAAGTCTAACCAGCCCCAGATGAAATTCATTCGGTCTATAAATCCTAGTTATGCTAACATTTGATGTTATAAATGTGTGCAGTCTGACAGATGTATTTTTATTAGGCTGTGTGCAATCTCCATTTGCATGGTAATGAAGCCTTCCAAAGGCATTCAGCGGGTGAGATGGGAGATGAACTCCTTCCATCAGCACCACTGCTTGCATCTCATGATCAGCAGTATTTGTCAGGAAACGAAAAAGCTTATTAGACTGACACAAGCTGCACTGTCACTTGCATCCTTACCTTAATACCATTAAAGTATAGGAGTCATCCAAGTCAGCCATGCCTGAGTTGCAAAGCTAGGACCTGCCACCACCAGTGACAGTACAAGCTGCTGCCAAATCTGCTTGTGGTGTAACCAGCCCAGAGAGATTTTAGGAAATAGAATCATAAAATGGTCTGGTTTGGAAGGGACCCCAAGGATCAGAGAGTTCCAAGCCCCCTGCCACAGGCAGGACCACCAACCTCCAAGGCCTGGATCTACACAAGGTTGCCCAGGGCCCCATCCAACCTGGCCTTGAACACCTCCAGGGATGGGGCATCCACCACCTCTCTGGGCAGCCTGTTCCAGCACCTCACCACTCTCTCTGTAAAGAACTTCCCCCTAATATCTAATCTCAACCTTCCCTCCTTCAGTTTCAATCCATTCCCCCTTGTCCTGCCATTGTCTGCCCTTTAAAAAAGTTGATTCCCCTCCTTTTTCTCTGCTCCCTTCAGGGACTGGAAGGCTGCAATGAGGTCCCCCCACAGCCTTCTCTTCTTCAGGCTGAATAAGCCCAGTTCGCTGAGCCTCTCTCTCTTTGGAGGGAGGGCGGGGGGGGGGGGGGCAGTGCTCCAGCCTTCTGATCATCTTCGTGGCCTCCCCCGAACCCTCTCCCAACAGTTCCACATCTTTCTTGTATTGGGGGCCCCAATGATGGAGAGCAGCTCAGCAATCACATCAGCCAGCTCCTTCAGGACCCTGGGATGCATGTCATCTGGCCCCGTAGACTTGTAGACATTCAGTCTCATGAGGCGGTCTTGAAATTGCTCTTCTCTTACTGTGGGGGGGGATTTACTCCCTCAGTTCCCACATAGAAGTCCAGGGATGCAAGGTTCTGGGACTTGAGAATTATGATGATCCTGGCTGCCAGAGAAGACCGAGGCAAAGAACTCATTCAGTACCTCAGCCTTCTCCTCATCAGTTGCAGCCAATTCTCCTTTCTCATTTACCAAGGGGGGTACGTTCTCTTTGGCCTGTCTCTTCTGGCCAATGTACCTGTAAAATCCCTTCTTGTTGTTTCTAACATCCCTCGCCAAGTTCAGTTCCTGAGCGCCTTGGCTTTCCTGATCCCATCTCTGCAAGTCCAAACAGCATCCCTGTATTCCTTCCAGGTGACACACCCTTGTTTTCACAGATTGTACTTGCCTTCCTTTTCCCTCAGTTTGACCAGCAGGTCCTTGCCTAGCCATGCTGGTCTCCTGCCCCCTTTCTTATTCAGAGGCACAGAGAGCTCCTGAGCTCTGAGAAAGGCACCCTTAAAGAGTAGCCAGCTGTCCTCAACATTTCTGTCTCTAAGGACCACATCCCCTGGAGATCTTGGCCCACAATTCCTTAAACGGCCTAAAGTTTGCTCTCCCAAAGCTCAGGGTCCTGATTCCACTCTTTGCCAGGGCCACATTCCTTGAGATCACAAACTCAGCCAGGGCATGACCACTGCAAGCCAGGCTGCATACACTAATACATGCTCACTGTTTCTGTAATATTGGAGCACTTTGCTGTCCCCAGTGTTTTTATGCCCCAGCATGCTGAGTTTTCTGTAGCTGACTATAGGTCTTAATTTCTGCAAAATAAGAACTAATCCAGTGCCATGTATCAAGGCTAAACTCTGTAGTGGGGCCTTTACCTCCGTGGCCAACACCTAGCATCACTGTGAAGAGGGCTGTTGTAAGACAAAGACCAAAACAACAATAAACTTCTGCACTAACCTCCACCTTCCAGGTGTGGTACTTTTTTGGTTTTTAAAGCAACACAGATATCTCATTAAGTCTCCCTATTTCAAACCTAAATTGGCTCCTCAGTTGATTTGTGGTTAATTGATGCAATCAGAGACACAGCTGAGACACATTAAATGCTCAGCAATTGTAATGCAGTAATTTCTGACAGTACTTCAGTAAGGGTGGCAAGAGTAAATCGTGTTTCCTGGGAAAGGTCTTGCACTCAGGGGGAGCCTGTCACTCCTGTTGTGAGAGCTCCTGTCAGGCTGTGTTAAAAATAAAGCCATGTTCAAGTAGCTGGCAGCTACAGTTATCCATCTGTCTGTAGTGCAGGGCTGGGAAGCACCCTTTCCCTTGCTGGCTAGGTGCAAATACAGATGTGGGAGACCCCCTTATCTCCTTAAGTCAGTCTCCGTTCCAACCTCTGCCTCACCTTGCCTGTAGCAGCTGCTCCAGCACACATCTCCTGGCGCAGGGCTCACCCGTTCCTTCTTGGCACAGGCACATAGGTCTGTGGAGTGTAATCGTGACACCCGTGTCCCTGGCAGCACTAACCACTGGCAAAGCTACATGGTCATTTGTTCCAGAGGAACAAATCCCCTGAGAAAACCCTGTTTAAAATGTTATTTTTCCCCCCATGAGTAATTTTATTTCAAACATATAGACACAATGCAGATAATGATGTTCTGGGTATTTTTGTGCTGCGTGTAACCCTTCTCCAGTGTTTTGGGATGGCTCCTGCATCACCAAGGGGGTTATTTTCATGCTAATCTGGTTCATAACATATCCAAAAATATAGAACTGGCATTTATCTTTGATAAAATGTTTCATATTTTCTGACTCTAGCCTGTTTTTTCAGCATCCCAAGTAAACAAACTTAAAAGCCTGTCATTACAGTAATGAGAAGAGTGGACAGGAGACTAGAAATAATAACACACCTATTTAACTGAGCTCTGATGGGCTCTAACCCCACTTTCCTAATGAGACAGGGTTTGCACACTGCACAGCATCATTCATCTGCCTGTCTACCTTCTCATGACCAATACTGAAGCTGCTGTCCAATTTAAAACTCATCAGACATAATTTGAGCTCCGGAAGATAATTAAATTCTTCCAAGTTGTGTGAAAGTCACTGGCTGGATAGAGAGCTGCAAATTGAGTGCATCCTCTGAGGGGAAATTGCCAGGAAGAGCTCAGCAGATATCATGATTGCCGGCGAGTCCGTGGGCACAAGGGTTCCGTATGGTCAGCAGGACACAGGGAGTGTGGGTCCAGCCTCTTGTCAGCAGAGGAGGTTATTGCCAAGGTTATTGCAAAGGTTATTGCCTAGGTGATGCTCAAGCCAGAGGGACACCAGGTGATGTTTCAGGTGCTGCTACATGGGACAAGGGGGAGACACACTGGTGCTGGCCAAGGGGTTCTGCCAGTCTGGATGATACTTTTCTGGGCATTGCCCCAGCCTCCCACTGTTTTCAGCTCAGATATCCTATGCATGGTTCATCTTGTGCTTTCAGTAACCCTCCATGTAACCTCCTCTTCTCTGGTCCTCCCTTACACACACACAGACTGTCTCCATCACCATATTTCCAGGCCAAACAGTCCTAATCAGATCACCCATGTTTTCTCTACACAGAAACCATGATAGCCTCTGACCATACCCACTGGCATTTGTCAAAGTGTCACCTACTAGACCGTCCTGGGATGAGCATACAGGAGTAGGTCCAAGGTGTGGAATAATGGTGTATATATATACATATATATATATAAAAATATATATACACACACCCACACATACACACACCCATATATATATATATATATACACTAATGGTGTGTGTGTATATATATTTTTATATATATATCACCCACATATATATAATATATACTATATATACAATATATATTATATATCTAATATATATAATATATATAATATATATTATATATATATTATATATTATATATATATGTATGACCCACAGCCATACCAATGACTTCTCCAATACCTCCTTCAATCCTTCTCTAATGATTTCTCACACCAGATTTGTTTTTCTGGCACAGGTGGCATTTATCCAGCCTTCCACTAATGCCACCGGTTGTCACATCTTTCCTGTCCCTGTTCACCAAATATGGTGTTTCCTGCCTCTGAGATGGCTCAGAACACCATGTCCCAGCTGCTGGCTTTATGGTGCATAGTGGTTCCAACTGGGCTCCCAACTCCCATGCATTCTCACTATTTCATTATCTTATCTTGTGAGTTAAATAAGGATGTAATGTTGCACTGAAATCCCTTTCCCCAGACAGTGATTGAATTTTGCTGATGTCATAAAAGGATTTGTTCCTCTGTTGTTTTCTGTAACATCAAGTAATTCCCATTAAATAGTAAGTAATTGATTTACCATGTTTGTCCAGGGCTTTTTCTTTTTAAGTAATTGATTTATTTAGTCATTGCAATTACAGTAAATCAGTTAACTAAAAATAATGCCAAATAATTAATTTACTTGGTATTTAAATATTAGAAATTGCCATGAATGACTGCAAATTACTCACAGACAAGGCAAATTTTCTTATCACTTGCAGGAAATGGGATGATTAATTTTCAAATCTTATTTATGTGTGCTGTTTTAGGTGGTTTGCCACTGCTGTTCCACCTGCTGAGCAATCCACGGGAATATGAAGTTTAATGAGGCTGATCCCAAAGCACTGAGTCCCTTGGTGCTCCCTTTACAACCTCTTCTCAGCTGCACAAGTCAGAGTTATTACCCCCAAATTGTAGAGAGAGATAAAAAACCTTGATGACCCCTAGTGTAGGAGTCTGAATACCCTGCTAACAGGTTTAATCTCTCACCTGAGGATTCTCCGATGTCTAATAAGACCTAACCTCATATTTCAGTTGTCTCACTGACGACCACTCCTGAAATGCCTCTCCTGCATGACCATCTCTTTGAGGGGGAGGAAACCCAATTTGGACAGAAACCCTTTTAGACCTCTCCCCTATTGTTAAATCTGGTGGAAACTAGCTAAAAGAGTAAAAAAGTAATGGAGAGAAGGGTAAGGGAGACAGATACCACCAGGAAAAATCACAACATCCTTGCTGAAAACATGTGAATATAAAGATTTAGCTCCTTTAATTTGCCACGGTGCTGAAGTGTCTCTGTGCTGAGGAGGGTGGGATTAATGGTGTGTCCCACTCAGGAAGTGCTTCATTCCTCACAAACTCTCCTTAATTGCCACACCTGCACAGCCAAGATAAAAAATCAGGCACTTTACTGTCACAACACAAGCCTCAGCTGCTGCTGTGGCAGAGGGAGAAGAGTGGCACGCAGAGATCAGACCTTGGGGTCCTCCCTCTGCGCTGCTTCAAAGTCCCAAGGGGTGCTGCCCTGGCCCAGGACACTGAGTGAGGGTCTTGAAAGAAAACATGTTAGTTCCTATAGTGTGATCTGTGCAAACTCCATCATGCTGCTTACCTGCTTGCTATGAGCTGGTTCAACTTCCCAGTTTCCTTGGTCCCTGCAGCTAGAAGCACAAAATTCCCAAAATACCCTGATTCCCAGGAGTATCTCTCACCAGGCAAACAGGACCAGTGTTATGTACAGCTGGTGGGATCTCCTGCTGCCACCTCCAGTCTCTGCTGCAACAGGGGCACTTTCCTCTGGAAATCCAGTGCCAAGGATGGTAGAAATTTATCCTAAATAGATTCAAGAGGGCAAAACAGTGGGTTGTCTAGGGAGTCCTCATCCTTTCCTTTCAGACTTTTTTTTTTTAAGCATTATTACGAGATCCTTCAGAAAGATAATCAAATGGAAGACAGGCTTGCAACAATACTAGATAAATAAAAATAATAATAATTTAAATAAAAAGAAAAAAAATCCTTCAGTGCCTTCAATTGAATTCAGCAGTCTCCTATGTGGGGCTGCTCACTTGGAAAGGTAGGAAAACAGTCTCTCCACTCATGCGGTTTATTTCACATGGTCTTCTTCTCATGGGAGCAAAGAGAGCACAGAGCGGGAAGGGCTCAGGAGAGTCCCAGTTAAGATTTACAAGTCCCTGCAGTCCCAGCCTGAAAAAGCACTCAGGAATTTTCTCAACTATAAACCACGTGTTGTAACACTCCCTGAAAGGAGATGGTACAGCCAACGTTGAGGATGCACACAGGGATTACAGTGCAAGGCAGGAGTCCACATTTGTAAAAAAATAATACCCAGCTGTTCCTCTCACCCAGCTTTGGCTTTGGGTCACATTGCAGTGTGGCTTTGGAACCTGCAAGACAGAAGTTTTTGATACAAAACTGGACAGGAATATGTGCTCCAGGAACATAGCTCATGGTGATAAAGATTTCACTGCTGGAGAGGTTATTTGTGGTTCCCAGCATGTCAAGGGTGCCAGCCACTTCACACCACAGAACCAAAATCTTGTTTCTATCTCATTTTCTTCTTTTGTTTGTTTTTGGTTCTTTTTTTCATCTAGTCAGCAGTTTAACATGAAAACAGAGATTCAGAGACATAAGAAAACCTCATCCTTGAAAACAGTCAAAACTTGACTAGATGCAGCCGTGAGCAACCTGCACCTCCTGGCCTTGCTTTGAGCAGGTGGAGCAGACCAGAGCCCTCCCGAGGTCTCTTCCAGACTAAATTACCCAGTGCTTCACTAGCTTGTGTTACATATTAAATCTGTTCTGCCTGAAAAAGCCCAATAGTTGTTGTGTCTTTATGATGCCTCTCAAAACCTCCTATCACACACAAGACCTACAGGATTTCTCCCTCTTCATTTGACCCTTGGTGTGCTTATGTGGTTGCTGGAAATCCAGACTCATTACCTCACTTCAGCATGTTTAATTACTTCTAACTGCACACATTCTTACTAGTCTCACTTGCCCCATAAATTGGCTTAATACCTTCACTAGAGAGATGCTCAAGGCAAGACATTGTTTGCATGGAAAAATACTAGTAGAAATCCTGCCTGGATCACTTGTTACTCCTCACCTTCTCCCCAGCCACTAAAAGCTAGGGAGAACCTGTTTTCTCTGTCTTTGTAAATGTTTAAAACAAGAACGGGAAGAGTGACCACACAGTCAGCCAAAAAGTGTGTGTGATCCAGCACCCTCTCTGGCACTGGATGACTCAGAATAAGGATAAAAATAGGACAAACATGCAGCAATACTTCCCACATACCTCTCATCCTCCAGACACACAAGTGGTGTCTTTGTAGTCAACCACCCTCAGGGGACTTTCCTTCCCTTCATTCATCCAAACCATTTCAAGCCCACGCATACCGCATTCTACCCAGGACACTACCAGTCCCCCAAAGCCCCATCCCAGAATTTTTGCTTTTAGGCCCAACCTCAGGTTAGAGAGAAATTTCCAGAGCGACACAAATAACTGAGGGCCTTAACGTTCACTCTTGCATTGCTGGCAATGCCTACATCCAAAATGTGTACTCAGACTCCTCCCTGACCAGAACAGAATTAGTATTTCCAACTAATACCAAAATGTTCCTCTACTTTTGGTGAAACACTGAAGCAATGGGGAACAGAGGTTTTGCTTTGCACAATTGTTTCCCTCATTTTTAATAAACAAGGGAAAGGAGCATCCAAGGAAAAGATGTTTGGAATGAATGTTTCATTTCAAAATACCAAGAGGGAAATATTCTTCTTATCTTACTTATTTTGCTTCTGATATGATTAACTTGGCAGAACCAAGAGGAGTCTACCAAGTATGGTGGCATTGATGAATCTACTTTTCATCCCAGGGGCAAAATGTTCCAGCTGCATAACATCAGCAGAGCTTTGTCTCATAAGCCCTGCTGGCTTTGGTTACCTTCACCTTCTGCCTAGCTCCCCTATCTCCCTTTACTTCATTTATAATCCACACAACACTCCTCCAAAAGCTTCCTGGACCGTCTTCCATCTGTCTTCTCACCAGGTGTCCAGAAATCAGCTCCTGCTTTACCTTCTCCTTGGTGTTCCTGCTCTGGTGGGTTTCTCCTTCTCCACATGCTTGCGTTGCTCTTCTGCTTCTCCTTGGCTTGCCTTCATGTCATTTTCCCTTCATCATCATCCAGGTTTCAGCCCTGTGGGATAGGAGAAAAAGAAATACAAGGTAAAAAAAAAAAAATTCAATGAACTGTACGATCGTAAACGTATTTGCCAGGCTAGACTGAGTCCTTAATGAAGATGAGGGGTAAAATTGTAACAAATGCAGGGTACGTTTTGCTTTTTTCACAGTAGAAAGTCTTCCTAGCTTGGAGCTAAGAATAATCATTTCATTATTTCTGAAAAGACCTGGCAGGAGTCCAGGCCCAGAATTTGATAAAGTGTTGAGAACTGAGGCAGGCATAAAAGAGTTATTTCTATCTCAATGAGATTTGATGTTCTGCTTAAAATTGGCAGATCCTCTGCTAGAGTTAATTGGTGTCAGAGAACCGTTTTCTTCTGGAGCATCTCAAAGAGACTCCAGCAGAGAAACAGCTTTTCTCTATTTCCATGTTTCCCTTCCTTGTCTTTGCTTCCCAAGGAGTGGAAAAAAAATCTTGAACATGAATACAGATAAGAAGCCTGGAGTTTACTGTGGAGATGGGCAACATGCAATTTGATATGAATTTTAGGTGAAGCCATTTATTGGGTGAAATCACACAGATTATATACATTTGTTACTGCAAACGTGGCGAGCTAAAAACTGCTAATTGGTTACATACACTGTTTACACCCCACTGATTGGTTAGTGACTATAATGAGTTCTGATAAACATATTCATAGCTAAATATCATTAGTTTGCCTTTGATGTCTAAAAGCATCTGCACACCGCTGTTTTGACCATCTATTATGGCTGGTTCTTAACATGTTCTGTTACTCCCAAGTCCCTTCCCATAACTTCTTCTTGGTTTAAGGTAGTCTGCACCCCTGTCATCAAGGCCGCTGTGTTTTGAGAATGTGATTATCAAAATCCTCTCAGTATGAGTAACTTTTCCTGTCTCGTGGGAACAAGAGGATATTGTCAGGGCCTATGTCTTTGGTGAAGAGAGCTAGGCCGCTGGCAGGCCTGCTGTCTTCCCTGACAGTTTACAACTCCTGATTTGTTGGAAGGAACACGGGTGAGAAAAAATTGTTATGAAGGTCCAGATTTGCAGGGCATTTAGGCATGTGCTTTGGTGAAGCTTGTGCTTGTTCAAGCATTCCCTTCCCTGAATTGAGCCTAAAGTGTTCCCAACACTCCAGCCCATGACCCCATGGACGGCACAAGCAACAGTGATTTTAAACCCTTCCCTGCAATGCCCACCTTGCTCAGAGTGTCTGGTGAGTGAAGTGTTCTCCACAAGGCAGATAAAATGCCTGGTTTTTTGCAGGGTGGCTTATTACCATGGCAACCAGTACACTTCTCTCCCCTTGCAGCACTGGTTGAAGAGGTGAGGGAGAAATTTCGACTGCATGTGCGTGTCACTTTCCCCGCAGTTTAGTGCCCATGCAGGCAATCCTGACAGTGAAGTTAAATGGAAATCCAATTAATTAACATGCCCCACAAAGCCAAACATCTGGATGGCTCTGCTATTGAAGCATCTAGTCTGCTGTCAAATAACTAGAGTCTGAGGAGGAACTAGAAGAGGGCTTTTTAGCTCCGTATGATGGTGGCAAACAGCTGGACTTTGACACAAAGCCAGAGCCCAGTACATACAGTGTACAGAAATGGGGGAAATTTTGCAACAGCACCTTTTCAATCCAGGGAGAAGCAGAGTTTGAAAGTGAGAGGCTGAGCTTGAAGAAAGTCATGTTTTCCAGGCTGTGCAGGAGTTTAACTTGCCATTCAAAAGAACATAAGCTTCTCAGGAAAATTACTTGCTTTCATAGCTGCAAAAACACAATTTGATTTGTTTTTAAGAGAGAAAAGGGTTTTCTTCCTCATTTCCAGTTACTGCCTAACAATTGCCTGGCAAAGCAAACAGAAAGCAGAGAAATTGCTCCACGTTAGCCAATCACAGCGTTTTGCTTTTCCAAAAGATGCTGAAGCATTAAATGGCTCATTTTCAAAAAAAAAAATAGCAGCCACAGTGAAACCCTTTCTCACCATGAGGCTTTGCTTGCCCTTTCATCCTGTTCTTAGATGGCTGATGTTTGTTGGTCCACCAGCATGAGCAGCTTCTGCACAAGAGCCACAAGAAACACAAGAGCCTGGTTGCTCACTTATTTTCTAGGGTTTGATTTGTATGTGCAGACGGTCCCTTTCCTCCCCACAAAACCTGAAATGTGATTGCCTCCCACAGATATTCCTTGTGCCTATCTTGGCACTGCCTGTTTCCTTCCCCCATCCCCAAAGACCTCTCCAAGAATCCAGATCTCCAGTACTGGTGGTTTGTGAGGTCACACACCAAGCTTCCCATGAGAAACTGGTCTTTATCATGGCCCTGACCATGAAAAAAGCCTTTGGCTTTCACTTACAAGACCACTGTTAGATTGTGCCAGGCAAAGCAGAAAGTGTTTCCAAATTGGTGGCATTGACATTCATCAATGTGGTTCCTTCAACCTCCAGAAACAAAGCAGGCTGGCTATTCCATGCATCTCCACAGCCTGTGTCCACGTGTGACAGGGCACCTGGTGCACCTCATGTGCATTGCCATGTTCTTGTTCACCAGCCTGTTTCAGTGGCTGATTCTTCAGGACATGGAGAAGGCGAGTGGGGGCCCAGCAGCTATGAGGCTTATAGACCTCTAAGAAACATACAGGTGACATCTTTGCTGTTTTGCTTCTGTTCATAACCCTTCTGCACAGTCCTGCTTACAGAGCTGATGGCGGGGGTGGGAGGAGGGGAGAAAGATGCTAGCAATTAAATTCTACCAGCTTTTCCTCCCTGACTTGATGAAAACCACATGGGCTGTTATACCTCCACCCCCCTCTGACAACACTATCCCATATCCTCAATTAGCCTCAAGAGGAGTTAATTGCCCACAGATATTTCATTTGCTTAATGAAGCATCACTTCTTTCCTGGATTACCAGGAGAAGACAACCTTACTGCAGGTATGGTGCAGTCAGGAAGAACAGTGGGACATTCACAGGGCCAGATACTGCTATCAAAACGGTGATCATGATTAGTAGCCATCACAGGTGACAAGCATGGTCAGCAGGGAGGGGAGGGATGACAGGATTAGCAGAAAAAGGTCACTCAGACCCCCCTGTGGTGACTTTGGATAAGAGATTTCACTGCTGGAGAGGTTATTTGTGGTTCCCAGTGTGTGTGATTTAATTTCTCTTCTACCTACGATTAAACTTGACTTGTTTAACCCAATTTTTGCAATTTATTTTGCATGGGTGTAGCTAAACTTTGCAGATTTCTGGACAGGCTGTGGGAGACAGCTTGATAAAGACTCTATGAAACAGGGAATGGGTGTTTTGCTGCTAATCCATGAGTTGAATGAGCTCACTGAAAGTCCTGGCTGGTAAATTGGAACAGGCAAATCCCTTAGCATGAGCTGTCTGTACCAAGATGCTGCAGGCAACACTTGGGACAGGCTTGTGTGGTATCTGCCAGATATAAGAGCTGTCTGTCAGGGCCAGATGAGTTGTGCAGCCAGCCTGGTGCTGTCTCCAGGACTAACAACAGGACACCAGGCCTTCCTGTGATCCATAGCTGGCACCTTTCTGGCATCCCTAGGCACAGAATGGGGAATGCTTGGAGAAAGAGTCCTGCCTGTTCCCTTCAGCATCCATTAACAGACCTGCTGTCCACCCCTTTTCTAACCTGTTGGTACAACAAATGTCAGTGTTTGCTGATTGCTGTGTAAAAAAATATTCTTTTTTCTCTGTTTTAGGCTGACCTTCTGAGTTTTCCTCTCTCCCCTGCCAGTTCTCATATTGGGAGAGTTATTGACCAAGAGTCCCTTCTTTGGTTTATGCATTACTTTCACATTATGTCCTCCAAACTCATCCCTCTTGCAGTCTGGCTCCACTTCTAACCACCTGTACAGCTAGTACTGATGTTAATAAAGATGATTCCAGGACAGTAAAGCCCCTGTGTACCTCATGTCTGTGTATCCACAGAGTCCAGCTGGATCTTAGTGCTTAAACACAGTGCTTTTCCAATGGAAAAGCAGAGGTTTCTGGCATTAGTTGCATAGAGATGCTGCCCACTGCCATTCTCATTCATCAGGACCTCTGAAACAGCAGCTGGGACAGGAGATGAACTTCAGAAGGGTAGACTGTTGGCACCACATTTGGCTACTGCTCTGTGTGTGGTGGGAGTGGGAACAGGTATGTGCCACATGCCTCTCCCTGGGAAGTGGTCTCCCTCCTGCAGTACAATCCTGCATCCCACAGACCAGCTGCATGGCTCCCCCCCGCAACCTACGCCCTCCCCCCCCAATCTCCTTACTTTGTTTACCAGCAACTTGCTGAGAAGCCACAGTAAGCTCCTAAGTCGAGTGAGAAGAGAGAAGAAAAGTGAATGAAACTTCAGTATGCTTACATCCAACACGGCAAGGATGTAACTCCAGATTTGAGCCCAGCAGTATCTCACTGATGTGCCTGGGATCCAGGCTGCAAAGAAGGAGAGCAAGAAAGGTTTTGCCCTCATAGTGTGATGTCAGAGCTGCAGAGTGATTCTTTGACCTGTAAGAGGACTGACATGCCCAAAACCAGGTCTCCTTCAGCTGCAGGAAGGCAAGGAGACACCAGCCCTAGGCAGATGCTGTCAGCATGGCTACACCAGCAGGAAAGGTGCAGAGCAGAGACCCAAGATGAGACCCAGCCTGTAAACACAGGCAAGGTGGCTTGGACATGTACACACCTCTGCATCCTCGGACTGCGTCAGCAGAAGCTCGACCCTCTGTGCATAACCAGTCTGCATTGGCTTGGCCTTGCCAGGTGACTGGGCATTGTCTGGCTGATAAAATCCAACAGTACTGAGAGAACACCATGCAATCCCTGGGAAATCTGTTTTTCAATTTTGCTGATTTAGTTGCAGTATCTTATCACTTTCCTGGGGCTTGCAGGCTTCTCATGAGGGGGCAGCAGATAAGGGGTGATTTGTTTGCTAACCCCCCACCCCCAGACATCCAGTTCGAGGAATTATGCAAAAGACAAATTCAGATCGGATGTGAAGAGCTGTGATTTTGGTCTGCTGGGCCACATCCACATCTGGCAGGTGTCAGCATGTCAGAATCAGTGGTACAATCTGAGTGTCCGTCCATCTGTCCGTACGGCTCATCACACTTGAAACACCACATAAAAATAAAGCAAAATCAAAATTCCTATGCTCAACAGCTGCATGCTCTGATGATTTTGGAAAAGGAAAGGAGCGTGCATGTGTGAAGCAGTCTGTCTTCACACAGTGACTCTACTTGTTTGTGTGGCTGTCTACATCTTCATCATCTCCCTCCATCAGCTTGAATCCATCAGCTTAAGGCCTCAAGGTACAAAGGCCAGGGTGTCAAGTTGGGCATCACCCACTTTCCCCATGCTCATGGTGTGTGTTGGATCAAGGCTATTGCAAGCACAGCATACACACCTTCAGGCAGTGACACAGAAAGGATTTGCAGCCCTGACCCTCAGCATCCAACATGCTGACGAATACAACCTGATTTGTCTCAGGTTAGTTCAGGGGAAAAATGAAACCTGAAGTCCAGACCAACCCATTTAGGGGCAAAGGGGAACTGGGAGCCAGCTGGGAATATAAGGGATAAAATCACAGATGAATGGGCAAGAAAAAGTGGGGAAGGAAGGGGAAGGTCTCTGAACTGACTAGTATATCATTTCACCCCGTCTATTTGTCCTCAAATATGGGCTGTCTCACAGAAAATTATGTTTGATTAGCAAACACAAGCTGAAGCCTGGAAATTTTAATCTCTTAAGAGGCCCCAAACCTGGTACTTGTTAAATGTACCTTGACTTTGGGCATGGTGACCTGCCAGTGACTGGCCAGACTCTGGCTAGCAGAAGACCCACTGATGGCTACAACGCAGTTGGTGAGAGTGCAGGACAGAAAGAACTGAGACATTTCCAGACAATAAAGCAGCTACTGTGATGCTTCTGATCTCCATTAACCTGATTAATCAGAGCAAGACTGACCACTGGCCATTGCTATCTTGTTTGCATAATGCAAATTCCCAGCATGCTTCAGTTCACTCAGAATCACTCAGGGTTTAGGACTCTTATTAAAAAAATCGTAAGGGTGTTAGCTATCTATGCACTTTCCTTGGATGCTCTTAGATTTTTAGCTGTTATTAAAAAAACAATACCTTATGAGCACCTAAGGGGATTTTTCTGCATGCTTGGTTTCTTCTGGACTTGCACTTTTTTTTGGTTAAACAGTCCTTTTTCAGCAGGGGACACTTGTGCTCTCTCGGGTGAGTTCTCCTGTATAAAAAGGACTGAGTACCCACTTACAGATATGATTCCAAACAGTGGAACGGATGCTCCCTATGTTATATATGCTTAAAAAAACTTCATCTGTGTGTGGCTCATCTTACTGCAACAGCAAAGAAAGAACCCCTTGCTCTTCCACCATCACCTCAGGGGCCAGATGGGTCCCATGGAGCCCACAAATGTAAAAACATTGTGAAAACACAGCCTAATTTTACCTGCAGCAGTATCAATTCAGTCCAGGCCATGATTCTCTCTGTCAAAAGCCATGAGCTCAGAAATACACCCAAGTGGTATAAACATCAGGCCCACTGATGATCATCCCAGCGGGACACTGACTCAGCATGATGGAGCTTCATAGGGCTGAGGCCAAAGGGCAGATGAAGCTCAGGGTGGCACAAGTTTTCTTCCCTCACTCAAACACCACACTGCAAACTTCCCTGACCCAAGAGCCAACATGTCAGCACGGGTGTCCATGCAGCAGGGGCACACCGTACAGCTGGTGTCCGTCCCCACTCAGAGCCAAAGCTTTTCAAGGTTGAGCAAGTCTCTGACAAGCCCCAGTATCTTCTGTCCCTCTCTGACTCACTAGCTCAGACTTTTATTCACTCCTGTCTTCTCATGACAGATACCACTAAGCTTTGATCTTTATCCATAGATAGGAGTGAGAAGTAATATGGTTTAGGGGCTAATGTTTGGAAAAATCCTTCCTTACCTCATCCTGTGCTGGACTGGACATTATAACAGGGTATGTTAAGAGTTTTACCATGGTTCCTGTGGAAAGTTTTCACTGTTAGATAGCATTTGCTCTCTAGCAAGAGAGTAGTCACAGACCACATCAGCATAAATCAGATCTGCATACATTCAAAATCCTCACCGAGCATCGATTTGCTCTGCAGCAGTGACCTCCGTTCTGCTTATGCCAAGTGATCTGTAAAAAATCTGTGATGGGGGCAGAGCTGGTTGCACTGCATTTTAAGCCTCAAAACCTAGAAGGCAGATAAGATGAACTCCTGTTTTATCATCTTTTACAAGAGAATGAGCTTTGTGTGCATCTTAAAAACTTGGGGCATTGTTTCCTGCTCCTTGAACTCACAAGCCTGGCAGCGCTGCACTAAAAGAAAAGCACATCTTAAAAATCCAATGGTACAAGCTCTTTCCAGCATCTGTCACTCATACTTTCCCCGGAGAGCCAGGAAACGGAGATGAATGTCTCTGCTGGAGTCATCCCGTCTGAGTCAGTGAAGCAGGACTTCTCCCCCCTGTGCTGATTGACTTCGATTCGCCCTGGCTCTCTTTCAATGAGCCTTGTCCAAAGGCAGCCACCAGCCATGCTCTGGGAAGGAGAAGGGGTAATTAGCTGATGCCTTGGGAACAGTCCTGCAATGAAGTTACAAATAAGGAGGCAATGGCAAAGGAGACGTGGTGCTGTCGTATTTGCATGTGTGTGCTTTGGCAAGCAAAGTTTGAACACTGGCTACTGTGAGTGCTTTGCAACAGAAGAAAGCCAACAGCAGTAACAACATCTAGGGAGCAGCTAACTGACAATCTGTCCTCAGATAGATTCTTCCAGACCTGAGTCCAGCCCTCGACTTCCTCAGGCTCCCCATCTGCCTAGCCTTGACTTGTAAATACGTCAAAAACGCAGCAGGAGCTAGAAGAATGTGTGGTTTCATTCAGATCCTGTATCAATGAATTGGCTGTGCTTTTTAAGGAGGGGAAAAAAAGGATTGCTGAATTTGCTATCTGCCATCTGCTCTTGCTCTCTGTCCATTTTTCCTATGCTCTGTGGAACAGGATAGGAGCCAGAGCTGATCCCCCACCTCCACCTTGCTGGAAACTTTCAAACCCCGAATCATGTCTGCCTCTGAAATAAGAGCCTCCCATAGTTAGGGATGTTTTCTTTTTCACTATGGATGGTTTGCAACCAAAGGCAGATTTTTTACCTCTGCACAACAGGTACCAGGATATATGCCTTCAAGACATGTGTGCAGCCAGATTTGAGAAGCAACAAAGGATTTGACCTTCTGAGCCTTAGACTGGGAAATCTCACGCTGAAGGTAATAACTGACAATTCATGTTCCCCTCACGAAGGTTAAAATGAACATGGTACACCCTGTAGGTCAGAGGATGAGATGAAACCCTTGAGACCTGAGGGGCTGCTGAAACCCTGGCAGGAACTCTGGTGGGCAGCACTTCTTCACCCAGACGCCACCTGAGTGGGACAGGGGAAGCAGTAGCTATGCTCAGGAACAGGGGCAAAGCTCCACTCTGGAAAGGACGTCAAGGGGAGATCAACCCACTCTCCTCCCAGCAGCTCCTTTACCTACACAGATGGTCACCTCTCATCTGGAGTCCCCAGCAGCCAGTGCTAGGGCAGCACAGGGTATCGCTCATGGGTGATTTCCAGGGCCACAGCATGTTGGGGAAGTGCTAGAGGGATGAACGAGCCACTGCCCAGCGCCCTGCAAAGTGTCCCAGCCAAGAGCCCATGAATTCATCTATTGCTGGCAGAGAAATGATGGCTGATGGAAGAAACAGCAGGTGAGAGCAGTGCTGTTAGACAGAGCCACAGTGGGGCTTGTAGAGAAGATACAAAATCAAGCATCTCAGCACTCCTGGCGCAGACAGACACACTCCTGTGGGTCTGGCGGTCCAGCTCCATCCCGCTTCATCAGCAGAGTGCTCACAGCAGCACAGCAATGCCCCAAGCAACTGGCTTCCAGAGCAGGAGCGACCATGGCCAAACAAACCCAGAGTATAGCCAACTGGCATTCTACCTTCTCCACTGCTGCTGCATCCGTCATCATTTCTAAACCTTTTAACTCACAGCAGTTTGTCATTTAATTATCTCCATTTGAAAAACAACCTCCCAAACTCCCAGTTTATTGGCAACACAAAGGCAGAAAGATCCTTGCCTGACTGCAGCACTGGTCTGTCTTTTATTCCCTGATGTCCTGACATTCATTCTCTTATTCTTCTGCTCTAGGAGCCCTCCAGTGATCTATGGGACATTTTTCTCCAGCACTTGGTAACAAATCCTGGGAGACAGGTAAATATTATCTTATGTAATTTTGTTTGGCACCAGTTCTGATACTCAAGGTCTCTCTTTGGCATTTATCATCTGTTTTTTGATATTACCCTTGTTCTTATGTACTTCTCTTCATTTCAACTGCAAAAACAAGAAGCACTTTCTTGCCAGAAGGTCTTGGCAATGCAGAAATGAAAGGAATGAAATAAGACTGGCCCGACAATTTTTATAGGACACAGATGCATTTCCAGAAAGGATTTTGACATGGGAGCTGTCTGTGTAATTTGGCATATCTCCCTAACGATAGCACCATATATCAGAACAAGATTTATGGCTTTTCTTAAAGCCAGGGGAGACCTTAGGAGATTTACATAACCAATTCCTGTAATACGTGTCAGACCTGAACACCAAACTTTGTGGTGCAGTGCTCCAGCACCCCAAGCCAGGCACAACTTCTGAGGGCTGTGGGGGACTCTCACAAGCTCTGCCAAAAACTTACAATGCAGCTCCAGATTTCTGAAGCTGTTTGCAACATTGACCACAAGCAGGCCAGCAGCCTCTGTCTGCTCCCACTGAACCCCCCCGAAAAAATCTTTATGCCAGTCACTGCAAATTGATCCGTGCTTGGGAGGACCCCAAATCAGACCCCTGATGCCCAGCTCAAAGCCTTGTCCCCAGCAATGTCAACGCTTACAGCAGCATTTGAAACCCAAAACTTTTGTGACAGAAAATCAAACTGTGAAGAAAAAAAAAAACCCAAACAGGCTTTTTTGATTTGAAACATTTCAGTTGTTTCCCTTGAACTTTTTCACAGCTCCTTTGATTGTCTTCTAGCCTTCGTTTCAATGCAATGTGCTGTTGGCACAAAATACTCTCTTCCAGTCTGGGTGAAACGTTTTACTTTGCCCAAAATCATTTCATTTGTACATGGGTACCTTGTAGTTTGCCGAATGCTTTGGGGGCACTGGGGTTTATCTGAAACTCTCTCACCCTGTGCCCATACTCGATTCCTTACAGCAAAATTAATATCAACAAATAATGACCACACTAGACTTTGACGTTGAAGGCTGAAGAGACTGTCTTCTAAATTATGTCTTAAGTGCTTAATTTATCCTTGAAAACATCAAGTAGTAATACAATGTAAAAAAGCTGAATGCCACCTTAGAAGTTTGAGCAAACTGTGGAAATGAAGACATTTCCACCTGGATCCAAGATCCCCAACAGCTGAGACCCC
Source organism: Gallinula chloropus (assembly GCF_964237585.1). NCBI lineage: Eukaryota > Metazoa > Chordata > Aves > Gruiformes > Rallidae > Gallinula > Gallinula chloropus. The sequence continues at coordinate 74,250,811 of NC_140087.1, forward strand.
GTGGTGTCTCCAGCAGTTGTCTGGATCACCCCATGTCTCTTCAATAGTTAACTCCATCAGCCATCTCACTGCCAGGGAGGTGTACACACACCAGTCTCCAGCCACTTACCCTACTCAACACCTTGCCTCAGTGTCCAGAGACCCACACACACGCTTACTGACAGGCATTTCATACCAGAGGAAGCAAAAGCTATATGCCATGGATACTTCACAGCCTTTTTGGGTTGTGCTGCCTCAGTTGTTCCACCCAAATCACCTCGGCATACCGAATGAGCACGTTAGGCACACACGCCCCAATTAACTGCAAGCAAGGGAGAAACCTGTGTAAATCATTAACTGTCTCCCCTGCTACAAGATTGAACAGACATTCAGTGTCTAGATAAAGCATTCTTCAGATGCCTCCACCTGCCAGGACAGCAAAAAAAGAGAAAAGCACAAGCAAAATCTGCAACGTATTTCTATACATGAACTCTCAAGGGCCCAACCCTCTTCCAGAAAGCAAATTTGCTATCCTAGGTTTCCTGTCCAGTTTTTTTTCCATTTTAGCCAGGGGCCAAATTCTGTCTCACCTCCCTGTCATGGCTACTTTTCTTCATGAAAATCAGTGCTAAAATTACTAAAAAATAAGAATAATAAAATAAAATAATAACTTTTAAATACCTTAAAATTACTACATCCCAGAGGAACCCACAACAGTTTTTTTTCTCCCTTCATTGGTTCTGACCTCCATTCAACACTCAATTAATGATTTTATATGGCAGAGGGTGATCAGAAGCCAATGTCATTTTTATGCATTGCATTCATGCTTTATCTAAAGCACTTTCAGGCAAGAGGAAAATGCTTATCCAAATGCAGCCTCTACAACACTGTTCACAAAACCATCTGGACACCAATTAAATTGCATTGTGAGCCCAAGATATATCATCTTGTTTTAGCTGCATGCAATCAGAACAATGCCAGGATAAGGCATCCTGAAAGCACACAGCTTCTGGTTACAATTTGAGGTTTTCATTAGGAAAATGTTTCACTTGGCCTTTCATTACTGTTTTTTCCAGCTTCTGCTGGAAATCCTCAAGTCATTCTTTCTCCTTCCTAATACTGACAGCTCTTTTTAAAATATGATTGATGCCCATTGTCAATAGCCATCATGCTCCTGTCAGAGATGTGGGAGACATAAAATAATTTGGGTTTCAATAATTCAAGTGATGTTGCTAAATTTGAAAAATAGGCACTGGGAGGAATGAGGACAAGACAGAAGCCTTTTGGGGAAAAATTAAGGCTTTGGTACTGAGTTTTAATTCAAAGAGGAGTGCAGTCACATCAGAAGATTCTACTCCAAACACTGCTCCACTGCCAGTTTGAGCGTGGCGAATAATCACACAGAGTACACACAGCCTATTAAATCTGATACCTTTTCCACAGGAGATTTGGGCATGTTTAGTCCTCTAGCTGACTTCTGCTCTTCTTGAGTCCACCTGGGACTGCTGGGAGCAGAGCAGACACACACATCTTACCCAGAACATCAGCTCATGAACACATTGGATGAAGCAAGTGCCTTCCCTTTGCCCACCCATGTCTGTTAAGTGTCAATCTCCCCAGTTCATCCCTAGGACGGCTTAGATCAGAGGAACCCCCTTGTACCATGTACCAAACCACAGCTAAGGAAGGGGAGAGACAGGAGTAGGAGCTGGCAGCCCTCCAGTTCTAGCTCTTAAAGCTTGCTGCAGGCAGTGAGATGGGATGCAAAGCTGGCTGCAGTCCATTCACAAGGTTCACCCCAGGACTGATTCGGTCCCTGCACAGAGCCGTGCTTCTCTAGCTGAGGGGCAATGGACAGAGACTTCATGCTGTAATTCTCTTCCCTGTCCATCAGCAATATTTTACTTTCCAACTGGTACCTGCTGAGTCCTGTGCTGCAGGGCCAAGTCCAGCATTCGAACAGACTGCTGATAGGTGTTTTAAAATCAGTGGAGATATGAAATTAACTTCAACAGATGGAGAAAGACCAAAAAAAAATTATCCTGTCTCTCTCAGCTGGATTTAATAGTCTCTTAGCATCTGACATTGTCTCTCCTGGAGGTAATTACACACTACAATCAAGCCACTGGTTGATCTCCCTGTGCAACATTCCTACCAGTCTTCAATTAATGCTGCTCCACAACTCTCCCCTGCTTGTCCTCTCCAAAACTACAGACTCTGCCCCTGACAGAGGACATGACACCATACCTTCAGCAAGCTGCAACTGAGCACAAGGGACCAGAAAGACAATCTGTCACTCAAAATCTCCCCTGATTTTGAGCATCTAAGGAACCTCTTTCTCCATCTGAGAGTCACTTTTTATCGTTGTCAGAGAGGTAACCAGCATACTCACTGCTGTTCAGCGTGTAATCTTCCTGTGGAAATTGCTGCTGAAGGCCCCATGCTGATTCACACTGACACAGTCATTCAACTCATGCTTCTGCACTTAGTCACTCAGTGCTGCTGCCAGCCCAAGACTTGATGCACCCCGGTTCCTCTCTGCAGGGACAATGCTATCTGGTGTTCTTGACTCCAAGAGACTTTTTGGGGGGCCAGTCAAGACCACCACTGGTAGTTATGCCTGGAATGAGACTGCTCTGTGCAGGCATTGCTGAGTGGGCACTTCCACAGCACCATTAATTTAACCCATGAGGAGTTAAACTGGGCAGATTGAACCACGCTGCCACACAGTGCATTTCCTCCCACAGAGGAAGGAGGCATGCTGGGCTAGATAGCTCCAGTGGAGGAAGCCAGAAAGCAAACATCATCCTCAAGGGACACCATCACCAGCTGATGAGACATGAGCAAGCCTTCAGACACCTAACATTAGTGTTACTTCCTCTAGACTGTAAACAGTCTAGCAGCGGGGCTTGTCACATCAGTATTGATGGGCCAACACTCAAGCACTGTACTCTGAAAGAGCAGGAACAACTTGACTGATGACACCCCTCATGCCACATGAGGTGTACTAGAGTATTAGGGCCTCGTGAATATTTCTGTGGTCCACATACCCTCACATGAACAGGGACTATAGTATCTCACATCATTTCTAGCCTCAGTTCCCTCCCCCCAGGGCAGGACTGATCCAAATTCTCTGACACAGACTGATGACCCTTGCTAACTACTTATAAACAGAGGACAGCCTGTGCACCAGCTGCCTCATCTCCATCAGCTCTCTGTATTGTTTCTACAGGCACTGGAAAGGCTGCTGTGTGGGAGAATCCACCACAGAGGATTAACAGCTTTGGTTTGGAAGATCCTTCCCGCTGCCTGTACAGTTTCTCTATTCTGCAGTCACATGTTGCATCTTTTCCTTCAGATAACACTAGCAGGGTTGCTTTTCTTTACCTTAACACACTGAAACTCCCTACTATTTTGTCAAATTCTGATGAAATGAGGCTCGGAGTTACAGGGCTGAGACACATAGCTCTGCTTGCACAAGTATACACACACATCATCATCACCAGTTAACCCTGATTTCATAGGAAACTGAGCCAGAAACCTACTCACTAAGAAACGAGAGCTGAGCTCTGTGCTTAGAAGACAGAGGCATACAAGCCTGATCACAATTTCATTAACATTATATACACCTAGCTGATGTTCAGGTCTCTAAATGGACACATTAGGAAGGGAACAAGCAATGTCCTGCTGACCTAACTGATGCAGGGTCATCTTGGCCAGGAGCAATCCAAACAGTGATTGTTTAATTGGAAGAAAGCTATCTTTGTCTACTCCTGGGAGCCAAAGCAGGTGCACAATAGCTTCTTAGTTTCTCCATTACAGGTCATTCCTATATGTAGGACCAAGAAAAGAAAAAGTCAGTATCATAAATTTATTCTTCATGGGTCTCTGATCCCATTCCACTTTGATGATGGACAGAAGCATCAGCAGGAAAGTGACTGGAATTTTAAGTTACAACAGGAAAATTTAGCTAGCTTTCTCCTCTTCAGATATTTCTTTTCTCCCACCAATTCTCTTCTACCCCAGTTTTAGAAGTTTAGAAGTGTCCTGCCTGAGCTATCCACAATGGAAGGTCCTCCAGGCACTTCCTGGGCTCAGTAATGCCCTTGCAAGTCAGACGGGCAGCATGAAGAGCTCACAGGACCTTCCAGGTGGAGACCAAGACAGCACTTCTCTTCAAGATGCTCAGAAAAGCATATGTATACAGAACCCCAAGGCATGGTGTAGATACCCCTCATCTCTTTCCCCAGCATGCTTGTTAGGGTAGCCCTGGTAATACAGATAAAGAAGACTTACCACTTCCCACCCAAGCTGAACAGGGCAGAGAGAGCTCGTGATTTTGTGTGCCACATGTCCCCTAACTGCTAACATCCAGAGCAAAAGAAGCAACTGAAAATTGAGCTAGCCCAAAAAGATCAGGACGAATGTACTCAGGCTCCCTGACCCCACACCACTCTCCTGTCTGCCAGTGATTTTGGCTCCTGGAGAAGAGCACCTCTATGTTTAATAGCCCACAATTAACTTTTCTTCTCTCAAATTGTCTGAGCACTGTTAGAACCCAAGCACACATCTGTTGACTGCCACACCGAGCAGCAAGAGGTCCCACAGCATAACCATGCACGGTGCAGAGAAGCAGCAGCATTTCACATTTCAAGCCCAGCTCCTCCAGTACTTCCATCCATCTATGCATCCATGTTGTCCCTGGGAACACTCAGGCAGTTCCCTCACAGCAGAGGAGAGACACCGCTCAAAAGGAAGATGTTCTCTGAAACAAACCTTGACAATCCCCCTCTAAAAACATATTAATTACCCCTCCTGCTGTAAATGTGTAGGCTTTAATTGGAATAGATTCCCCTGCTCCCCAGTATCCCTGCTCCCCTAGCTCCCTTGCTCACTCTTTAACTCACCATCAGGCTCTCCCTCCCTTTGTGTCTGCCTTCTCCCACAGTACATCTCCCAGCAGGAGAGGCTGAATGAGAGACCTTTACTTTTATTTTCTGTTGGTCCTAAAGAACCAGATTCTAGAGGGGAAAAAAAAGTGGAGTTTGGGTTTTTTTTTTTAATGAGAGAGAACTGTGACCACCAGATGGTGCCTGGGAGTGACGGGCAAGAACTTCATCAGCACTTCCAGGCTCCAACAGATGTCCATCAAGTAACAAGACTTCTGCTCTCTGGGGCTTGGGCTGGGTTTAATCTGTGCTCACCACTCTGAGGACATACTTCATACAATAACCCAGCTGGGTGGTGGACAGCACCCCAGCAAATCATTTCAGCTGCCAAGGGCAAAGCAGCCTTACTGAAGGTGAGCAGACTTGAAGGGCGGTTTGAGATGTAAGAATGGGTAGATGATGATGCTTGCAGAGCACAAAAACCATCCTCAACTTGCCCCAGTGGATGCTGCCAATTGGAAACTGGGAGTGCCCTGGCAGGAAGAAGGCTCAAGTCTTTAGAAATATGTTTTCATGCCATTTTTGAGTTACATTCTGAATGTAACTTTCATGACACAGATAGTTCTGAATAAATTTCTTGTTTAAGGTGATTGTCAAGTGTCATTCACTTTGGTCTGAGGAGGAAAAACTTCACTTCCATGGTGGTATATTTTAATCCTGCTCAGTCTTTCCCACATTACAGAGTTACCTCATTTTATCCTCTGTGTGTAAGTCAAGGCTGGAACAGGCAGAATGCACATGCTGCATTATTTGAAGAAAAATGGCAAGTTCAAAATGACTCACTGCAACTTTTTTCCCCATTAAAAATATAATCAAAGCCAACATGCTCTCACTAAAGCATTTGATTTACAAAAAAAAAGGCAATTTCTGGTGGCAAAAATCTTCCTGCAGCTGGAATTCAGCATGAAACGCTGTACTCTGGAAGCACTGACAGAAAATAACCTGGTACCCACTCCATACCTCCCGTGTAGAGGTGCTGATCTGTGACCCCTTTCAAGAACCACCATTTAGGAGAGAATTGCACAGGTTCCTGTGATGGTTCTTTTTTCTTTTTTAATTGATTTTGCAAAGTAAGTGAGGGGAGCTCGGCTACTCATTCAAGAGTAGTGGAAGGGGTGTGTGATAATACAGCCAACACCACTAAGCAGTTTTAGCAGGCACAATTACACCTAGGCTGCAGAGTCGATATTTTGCAGGAGAGGTTGGTGGAGTACATACTACTTTGCTCTGTGAAGTTCTTTGCTCAAACCTAAGGGGCAGAAGTGTTACTAAAAAGTGTGCATGCTCCACTGTTTGGAGCATATATCATTTCCCCTTGTGCTGGAACCAAAAATTCACATTTCCTCCTGGTTTCCAGTTAAATTTGCCCCCTAGGTGGGAACGCTGCAGGTTTACTGTGAATAATGCAGGTGTTCACTGGACCTTAAGGGACAGTACTGTGCATTAAGGGATGTGAATCGAGATGCTAGACCTGCAGCCCCAGGGCTTATGCTGATGAATTATGCATGATAAATCATGTTGGTACAAAGCATTACCAATGTAGTGGGGTTTGCTATAAAGACTGCCTCTGAGTGTCCATGCACACAGTTTTCATCCTTCCTTGATGGGTATTCACCAAATAGGTCTTTTATCTTTGGACTGAAGGAAAAATGGGAACATTCAGGACAGTTATCTCCAGGTAGGTGAGTTCTACAGATTTAATCAGCTCCCATCAGCAGAGCAGCACGACTTCTTCCAGGGACACAAAGAGTGCAGGCTGCAGCATTATACTTATTAAAAAGACTGGCTCTGCCTTCATTAGGATTAGAGGTGAGATTGTCAAAGGCACCTAAATAATTTAGGAACACAAGTCATTAAAATAAGAAATGTCCTTCTAGAAAACCTGAGGCACTTCTTAAAAGTCCCAGTGAAGATTATTAAGTCTAATGTCCCGGCCAGAGGCAGGGTAGCTCTGCTGTGTCCCATGAAGAGCATCCTTGTAAAAGCTGTGCATTCCTAAAGGCATATTCCGTAGTGCTGTCAAGTAGCTTCTCTTTGACTGCCTGAATGAAGTAGTATTATGTTTTTAACAAACCACCTGCCTTCATAACTGTACACAGCTTCACAAACACGGTGACATGTGCATAAATGCTGGTTATGTCCACAAATGCTGCAGTTGGCCAGGAGAAGTTTTCAAACACGTCGACCATGCAGTAGCCACCCCATCAAACATTGGGAGCCATGGCACAATGGACTTATTTTTCTCAGGCTGCCCAGAGCACAGGGAGAAGAACAAGATGCTCGATGCAGGATCTTCATCTTCCCTTCTTTCAGGGGTCCCAATTTAGGGGCTACATGGCAGCATTGCCTTGCTGTCAGAGTGATGGGGTTTCAGGCAGAATAGCTGCGGAAGGAAATACTCTGGCTGCAGGTAACTGATGGTCTCATACAGCTAATTGACTTTTGCTGTGTTATTGGGTGCTGCTTGGTCCTCTGCTGATGCTGGTACAGGGAAAGCTTTAGGAAGAATCAATCAGCTGCTTAGCTGAGCATAAAAAGAAACGTTAGTGTGGCCTCAGGGATGTGGAAGAAAATAACCTGGGAAAATAATTGCTGCAAAGGAAGCAATTCTGCCTGCTGCTAAAATAGCCCTAATAGTAGATAGGAGTCTTGTTCCATTCAGGGACACCTGAATTTCTTCTGGGGGAACCAGTGTTTCCAAGTGTCTCACAGCAGTGGTAATAGATGGAAGAAGCGATCTGTGCCTAGCAGAATTATTTCATTCCCATTTGCTTTGCTAAAGCATAAATCTCTTCCCTATTCCCTGGGGTACGGTTCTCCTCATCAAAGCAGGGAGCCCTTCAGTTCAACAGCAGCATTCATTTACTCTTTATTTCCATCTGCTGAACGCTGCAGGCAGCAGAATCAGCCCGCAGCCACAGCCTGAAGGTCCCTGCTTCAGCAGCAGTGCCAGGTCACAGCGAGCTCTTCACGTCTGCAGTCTCCCCCTTCGCAGCAGAGATTTGGGGTGCTGCCAGTTCTAAAGGTGAGGATTGCCGTCCCCCTGTACCACCTCTGCCGTCGTTTAACCGCAGCCATCGGCTGAGCCCCACACAGCCGCCCGCTCGCTCCCTCCCCCTGCGAGAGAATCGGAAGGGTAGAAGGGAGAAAACTCATCAGCTGAGATAAATACAGTTGAATGGGTAAAGCAAAGGCCACATGCTCCAGCAAAGCAAGACAAGGAATCCATTCGGTGCCCCCCCATCAGCAGGCAGGTGTTCAGCCATCTCCAGGTCAGCAGGGCTCCATCACACCTGACAGTGACTTGGGAAGACTAACATCATCATTTCCAAGATACTCCCTTCCTTCTTCTTCCCCCAGCTTTATAGGCTGAGCATGATGTCATACGGTATGGGATATCCCTTCGGTCAGTTGGGGTCAGCTGTGCTCGCTGTGTCCCCTCCCAGCTCCTTATGCACCGCCAGCCTACTCACTGGTGGGACTGTGTGAGGAGCAGGAAGGGTCTTGGCTGTGTGTAAACCCTGCTCAGCAGGAACAAAAACATCCCTGTGTTATCAACAGTGTTTTCAACACAAATCCAAAACACAGCCCTGCACCACCTACTGAGAAGAAAACTAACTCTACCCCAGCCCAAACCAACTCAAACCAGCACAGCCTCCCTTCATTAAGCTGAATGGCTGCTCATCCAGTGGAGAACGGCAGCAAATGGTGACCAATCTGATATCTGCACAAAGCACTGCAAGGAGAGGGAGAGCTGTAAGTCACACTCCCCCAGACACTCACCTCTCCCACTTTGCCTCCATCCTGTTCTCCAGCCCCTCTGCCTCCTTCAACAAATTCTGCCTACTCCTACAAAGCCTTTCCAATGGTAAATCATTCCCCCATGGGAAGATGGGGTACAAGCCCTGCCCAGTGTCCCTGGCAGCGACAGCCTGTTCTCTGGAACCTGTAAGAGGCTTATGGCCTCTCCATGGTCAGGGGTAGCCTCTCCCTCCCCATCGCTATGAGCCTGGAAGATGATTCATTCTCTAGAGGTTTGGTTCAGTGCAGCCAAGCCAAAGAGATAAAAAAAAATCAGTGTTGAGCTACTTTTAGGGGGAGAACTGAGTTGTGATGGAGTAGCTACCTGTGCAAATTTTGCAGTTTGCAAGCTGGACTTCCCCAAAACTTAACAGCACCAGAGGGGCCAATGGACTCTTCTTTTCTGCTGGATCAGCCAATTGATAAACTCAGTGGCAGCCAAAACTTATTAAGTAGCAGAGTCCTTTATAAATAAGTAATGCCAAAGAGACAAGGCTGCTTTCTCAACTGATAAAGCTGTATTGATCTTCTTCAGTTTTCAGGGAGCTGGTCTGCACAGGCAGTGGCTGCCTGCCACTGCGTGGGCACTGGAGCATCCTCACCCCACAGTCAGAGTTCTGCACCTTCACTTTGGGATTGCTCTTCAGCCAGCTCCATGTGTCCTTTTCTGCAGAAATAACTGCAAAATTCCTGAAAACCTTTGCATGTCTGTTTTTAAAAAGGTAAATAAATGTAAGATTTACATAGTTTACATTGCAGAGCACTTCCTATCAGTAAAGAAGACTTAAGTGCCTTGGGACCCTGCTTTGTATCCATCACTGCCAGCTTTGAAGAGCAAGTTGGCTGTAGCAGATGAAAGAGAGCTGATGCTGCCCAGAGGCAGGGGGACAGCAAGTGACCTCCTGGATCCCTGTGCGCCCTGCTTGCTATGATTTATCTGCTTCTGGCAATCAGTGCCAATATTAATGGCCATCTGCTTGACAGGGATTTACCTGGTCACAAAAGGGACAGGCAGGGGAAAATCCAAAAAGAAAGAAAAGTTGTGGTTGAATTGCCACAGGGTCTTTATTTGTCTCCCTCAGAAAGCCTGGAGATTGAAGGGTTTTTTGGGAAGATCCTGCCAAGTCCTTGGTAGATGGGAGTGTGAATATGGAAAGGGATAATCCCCCAACCAAAGCGGGGTGGGGGTGGGGAGTGGAGGGGACACAACACCGACAGGATTCAGGTAGATCTGATCTCCTTCTTAAGATGCTTCTCTATCCCCACTGACTGCCAAGGTAGCCTACAGGTACCATCCTCCAAAGGCAGCTGACACAACTTAGTGTCTGGCTTGCAGGGCTCAGGGAGGTGCAGCTGTGAGGGGGTTAAAACCACCACAAACTGCTGGATTCTGTTGAAGGGCTGGTTTGGTCCAGCCCGTCCAGGCACACCAGGAACCAAAGCTGAGCCCCTTCCCAGCCCCGAAACCCTTCTCCCACCTGGAGCAAAGGTGGCAGCTGAATACATTTTTAATTTCCTACAGTGACTCCCCTGGGAACTGCTCCTGACTTCCAGCCTCCGGACTTCTCACACTTAAGGTGTGCTTTCAGGCTGGTGATGAAAGGAAACCAGAACACCTTTGACCATCTCACCACAGCAGAAGCTATCAAGAGCATGTTCATCATCTTTGGACTGACAGGGAGCTGTTTTCAGACCTGTGGGATAATGGAAAGGTAGGTCTGCTGCATCAATAGTCAGAACTCATGCAAAGGACAGGGACCTCAGGTCCCAGAGGTAGGGTTCCCTCCTACACGTTTCCCATTTCTGAGTACAGGGCAATTGTCATTTATGAAGGGTGCAAGAAACACTGGTTGCCTGAATGACAGCCAAGACACCTGTTTTTCTTTCAACACCTGGACTTACTGGTTTTCCACTGAAGGTTAAACTATACTGCTGCCTGGGGATGGGTTTTCAAATCCTCTGAAAGATGCCAATAGAATACAGAGAGGCAAATCCTTCTCTCCCTCCTACCTTTATTTTTTAAGCATTTTTAAGTTTCAGCACATGCTTCTTCACACGCTGTATTAGGTGGCTCAGTCAGCCCCAGGGTGAAATCACTCCTCTCTTTTTTTAGAACCTTTTAGATCACCCATCCAATTTGTTCCAAAGTCATGATGCAGTGAGTGAGGCTTTGTTGCTTGTCCTCTTCCCCAGTGATGTGCTGATTGATCATCCTTTTCATAAACTTATTTCCTTGCTTCAAATGAAGTGAAATAACATGGGAAATAAGCTGAGATCTATACATTGTTCATAATTGATTTGATACAAATATTTCATAGGCCTGAAACTCAGTCGTTTGTGCAGATTGCAGAGTATTTCTCAAAACTTGCTCAGAAATTGTTCTGGCTTTGGGTATTTTTTTCCACAGAATTGCCCCCCTTGAGAGCCTTTACTCCTAAAGTTTCAGCAAACGGACACAAAACTTCCAGAAAATAAATTAGCTTTTGGTTTGGTTTGGGTTTTTTTTCATCTAGACTGCCTTTCAAGACTTGAATTTCTTATTAGATGGTTTGGAGCTTTTGCCAAGATCTACTTTCTGAACAAATGTTGTTCATTTGCTCTGTTCTGTTGAAGGGGTTTGTTGTTGCTGTTGTTGTTGGGGGGGTGGAGAACTATATTAAATTAGGAGTACATTGAAATATTTTTGCCAGTGTTTTCCCATTACAAATGATATGACAAGAGAGTCTGACTCTTGTAGGAAATCAGATGTATTCTCCAAAGAACAGCTCCCACATGCCACGCTGCCAGTTTCACCAAACAGTTGTATTTGCATATCCTACCACAAAAAAAAAAAAAAAGAAGTTAAAAAGAAAAATAAATTACCGACATTTTTCATTTCTGGGCAATTTTCATTACTACAGTTTCCAATAAATAAATAAATCAACACTTTCTGTGGACAAGGCAAATGAGAAATTTTTGAGCAGTCCCTGAGCAACACAGCTGGCATACAAGAAAGTCATGTGAAAATCTCCTGTGACAGGCAGGAGTTACTGTGTGCTCCATGGACCTCCAAGTAGGAAGTCATCACCTTCTTGCTGTTGGAGTCAAACAGAGAAATGGTATCTCTCTGGGCAAACACAGCCCCCAGTGACCCCAATAAGCTTGTAAGGTTATAAGAATCTATTAAAAAGAATAATATATATGTATTGTAAAAGAACAATATCTATATATATCTGTAACAGTCTTGAAATGAACTCTGTTGCTGGGGGGTTACCTCATAGGAAGACAAGCTAGCAATTCATAGACACAGCTAGCAGCTGTGTGCCTTACTTCAGAGCCTAGAGCAGCTAGTAGTTGTTGAGAAGCTATGAGAGATGTTTCCTGCTCTGAAGCTCTCACAGGAAAACAGGTCATTGAACAAGGAATATGGTATGAAGTGTCGTCATTATGCAGAGATGGGAAACCTCAACAGAGGGAGATGAAGTGATGTGACCAGGAGCATGCCAAAAGTCAGTGGTAGAACAGTGACCTCAGCCCTGAGACAAACTCCTTCTTCCCATAATCACAGCTTGGGCGTCATCAGGACTCATGATGTGGGCAGCCTTCCCCAGCATACAGCTAAGCCTGCCTCTCCACTGAACAGTTCTTCAGCCCATCTGAAAACACAACATAGCAAAAGACAGAGAGAAATGGGCCACCAAGCAATGTAGGTGAACTGTTCTCCTGCCCCATAACAACAGGCCAGTCAGTCTCCCCACCCAAATTGATGGATTGCCCTTCCAATCTGTAAATCAGAGTTGCAGCACCTCAGGCTAGCTCTTGAGCAACCTTCCTCCCTCCCATCAGGAGGATGATGGACGGATGGATGGGGGGGGGGGGAGGGTGCTCTCTCTTAGAGACGCTTCTCGTGGCAAGCCATGGGAAAACACTAATTGTTGTGGCATGGTGAAGCTCTGAGGCACTATTATTTTCAGCAACACATAGGGGAGAAAGGACTCACAGCTGCAGAGAGGAGAGACTAGAGGTATGCATGCTCAGAGCAGGGCTGGGCAGCGTATTCTGAAACGGCCTGGAAAGGACACGGGCAGCAACGCGACAAGGTTTGCTGGTAATTCTGCATTTTAGGGTAGTCAGACGTACAGAGAAGAGAAACAGAAGGGCCCCTGAGACTGAAAGAGCAGTGCAAATGCCCCAACTGTGCTTGTACTGTTTAAGGCCAGAGCAGAGAGTTAGACTGTCACCATAGTCCAATCCCCTGCACAACACAGGCTGAGACACCTCATCTTATTACCTCACTCCTGAACCCACCATCTCTTTTGAGGAAGGCTGTGTTGCTCAACATGCCCAAAACCACAGGGCAAACACAGAGATACTGAGATGAAGAATACATTGATGGTTTACTCCAGCTGGAGACCCATGTCCCACACCAGTTACCCCTTGAGTAGAAGCCATTGGGACTTCTCTCATGGAGCAGCTGAGATGGGCTTCCTAAAATCACTCTCAGCCACACTTAAACATCCCTCTCAAAATATTTTGGATGTTTGGCATTCATGTCTAAAATTAGACCAAATTGCTGTTAAAAAACAAACACCAAGTAAGAGTCTGAGGTCCTCCTTGGTGTCTATTGGCAGAAGTCATGAGAAGAGCTTGTGCAGAAGCTTGTGCCAAGCTTTGCTCAGCTTGCCTCTACCCCTGCAAATGACTGTCTTTCATTGACACTTGCATGGCAGGGGACTGGAGTCGATGCCCCATCCTGTGCTCCTCCCTGTGCCTTGGAAGATGGTAGCATTTTCAAGGAACTGTGCTGAGGACTGGGAGTGTTCCACCCAGGCCCCAAGACACTGACGCCTGTGATCTCTTAAAATATGATGCCTTTTTGTTTCCTGTGGTCTTCCTCTGGCATGAGGTAAGTTAGGGGTGGAAATGAGGATGTTAAGACTGTAGGAGAGCAATTCTGAATTACACATGGGGTGGCAAAACGCAAAGAAAGAGGAGAGCTGTCCTAGAAGAGAAAGCAGAAGACATTCAGGACCAGATCCTTGACCCATCAAGACACTGACTTCCCAAGCCCCAGCCTGGTCTGTGCCAGCTGAGGGGGCTGTTAAGCATCAGGGTGAAAAGCCCATGTGGTTATTGCTTTTGCTGCTAAAAGACTCTCACTGGCTTTGACCTTGGTGCAAAGAGGCCAAGCACTTGCCATGGCTTTTGTTCCTCTGTCTGTCTCCAGGCAGGAGGAGTGATCTCCATCCAGCCTTCCTCCCAGCTCAGTTTTCCACTTTCCCTCTATCTCATGTAGACAATTCACAGCCAAGTGTGGCCCCACTTCTTTAAAAAAATGAGATGTGTTAGTAATCTTGTCTCTGGATCTCAGAGCTCTTTTGGGTCTTTCTTGCCTGTTGACCTGTTTGAGCTCACTTCAACAGAGGAGTAGCAATCTTCAATACTGCTGAATTCCTAAATATTTCATAGAAAGAGTTGGTTCAGGAGAGGAGACCTGAATTAATGCGCCCAGAGACAGAAGAGCTTCTGCCTATTGTTAAACATCAAGGAGACTGCCAGGGAGAGAGAAAATACGTATAAAATCCATGGGAAATCTGCAGCTCACCGTTTTGCCTGGGTTTTGTTATTTTTACAATTGACACACACATCTCTAGTTTTAAGAACAAAAGTCCAGAATTTCACTCAAGTCAACACATCTGGAGCAAAAAAGACATGGTGAAAAGACAGGTCACCAAACCCCCCCATATATATCTATAATAACTGAATAGCTATTTCAGAGAAAACTCTCCTCTTTGAGTGCTGTGCCTGGTGACAGCTGAAGGTGCAGAGTCCAGAAATTAGTCTGGAAATTGCTCACGTGGGCTATAAGGAAAAACTGTAGGGAAAAATGTTCAGAGAGAATTGAGATAAGGGTCCAGGGGCTTTCAATTGCACCAGAACCAAGCACGAGGAAGTCCACCATCCTGCCACCATCAGTCTGATGACTTGGATGTGGGAGAAAGGCAGGAGAGACTCAGTGGATAGCTCCTATGTAACAACTGCATGCAGAGAGCACGGGTTCCCAGACCTCACGTTATGGACTAGCCAATACCCAGGGTTGCTTGTATCCTGTCTTTGTCTGTTTAGCTTTGAAACTAAGCAATTTTTCTGGCGAGTGTAATGAGCGTTCTGGGTGTCAGTGCACAACTACCTGTGGAATTAATCATCCTGGAAAGGAAGACTTTGTCTCAAATACCATGGGGGGAAGAAAAGCAAAAATTGCCATTCTCCCTAGGGCAAAGTTTCAAAGAAACATAAGACATCCAGCTTCCTTTCCTATTCTCTAATATTTCTGAGAAGTAGGAAAACAGGGTAATTTGTATGCTTAAAATTCTTGGCATATGCTAACGCCAGTTCTGTCTGGCTCAATTTCTCTTTATGTATTTAGTGCCAGCTACTGGGAGCAAGAGAAACAGTACCAGTGCACTGGTATGGATATTGAATCATAGAACGCTTCAGGTTGGAAGGGACAGCAAAGATCACCTGGTTCCAAACCCCTGCCATGGGCAGGGACACCCTCCACTAGACCAGGTTACCCAAAGCCCCATCCAACCTGGCCTTGAACACTGCCAGGGATGGGGTTTCCACAATCCCTCTGGGCAACCTGTGGCAGGGCCTCACCACCCTCATAATAAAGAATTTCTTCCAAATGTCTAACTTGCCCTCTTTCACCTTGAAGCTATTATCACTTGTCCTATCACTGCACTCCCTGACGAACAGTGTCTTTCCCACTTTCCTGTAGGACACCTTTAGGAATTGGTAGGCCATAATTAGGTCTCCCCAGAGCCTTCTCTTCTCCAGACTGAACAAGCCCAACTCTCACGGGCTCTCTCTGCAGGAGAGGTGCTCCAGCCCCTTGATCATCTTTGTGGCCCTCCTCTGGACTCATTCCAACAACTCTATGTATTTCCTGTTCTGGGGACCCCAGACCTGGATGCAGTACTCGAGGTGGGGTCACACAAGAGTGGATTAAAGGGGCAGAAATCACTTCCCTCAACCTCCTGGTCATGCTAGTTTTGATGCAGCCCAGGACACGGTTGGCCTTCTGAGCTGCTAGCACATACCACCAGTTCATGTTGAGCTTGTCTTCGATCAGCAGCCCCAAGTCCTCTCCTCAGGGCTGCTCTCAACCCATTCTCCTCCCAGCCTCTAGCTGTGCTTGGGATTGTGCCAACCCACATACAGGACCTTGCACTTGGTCTTGTTGAACTTCATGTAGTTTGCATGGGTCCATCTCTAGAGCCTGTCAAAGTCCCTCTGGATGGCATCCCTTCCCTCCAGCGTGTCAACCTCACCATGCAGCTTGGTGTTGTCAGCAAACTTGCTGAGGATGCACTCGATCCCACTGTCCATGTCACTGACAAAGATGTTGAACAGGGCCGGTCCCAGTACGGACCCCTGAGGAACACCACTCATCACATACATCCACATGGACATTGAGCCGTTGTCCACAACTCTTTGGGTGCAACCATCCAGCCAGTTCTTTATGCACTGTGTGGTCCATCTGTAGAATACTTGTCTCTCCAATTTAGAGACAAAGATGTCATGCTGGACAGTATCAAACGCCTCGCACACATCCAGGAAGATGATGTCCATCATCCTTCCCTTGTCCACCATCTCTGTTACTCCACATTGGTAGTACCCATACAAAGCATGGTCACAATGCACATGTGTGCAATGACACTCTATGCTGGCCCTTTTCAAAATGCATTTAGTGGGACTTGTCATGAATCAATTACGTTGCATAATGACTTACAGCCATTATTTCCATGTGTGCACAAAGTAATTCATCCTGGGGTTTTCCTTCCGTCAAATTAACTCTTAAATTTTTCTTGAACAGCTGGTACACCATCGTTATTGACCTATGGGGGTGAGAAAAGTCTGGCTGGATTTACCAGGGAATGGGCTCAGAAGGGAACTGCGGGAAGTTTAAATATTTGCAGGAGGATTAAATTAAATGGAGTTTAAGAAATGTATCCACTTCTGATAGAGTTTAAGACTTCGTAAAAAAAAATCTGTAAATCTGTTCTTGCCTAATCCTTAGGGAAAGGAATAAATATTTATTGAGAAGGCATCTTCCCATATTTCTGCATCTAAAAAGCACCAAACAAATCATAGAACAGTCCAGGTTGGAAGGGATCTCAAAAGCTATGTGGTCCAACCTTTCATGGAAAGGGAGCCTAGATGAAATTAGCTAAAACCTGGTCCAAATGCATCATGGAAACCTTTGGCAATGAGGAATCTACCATGTCTACCATGTGATAGATTGTTTTTACTGTAAAGATTTCTTTATGTCAAGCTGTCTTTTCCACCTTTATCACTGATCCACCTGAAGTTGAGTTATGATTAATAGGTTTTGGCCCCGCCTCTAATTTAACCCTTCTACCTCAGCTCCCCACCATAGGAAATCTAATTTCTTTCCAGAACAATTTTTTTTAAAATCCAGTACCCAGACTCAGTACCCAGACTCATCCCTCTGGGGCTGTATCTCCTTGCATGGTCCACTTCCACTCTATTATAGTACTAAGAAGGGAAATGAAGGGAATGGTGGATTAGTTGCCAACTCTGTGTCCAACTGTTGGAAGCCATTCAGCAATTCAGCAGCCAGAACAAGCAAAAAGATACGGTTTCCTGCTGTCTGTACATTCCCATGAATGCTTGTCCTGCGCCCTAAAAAATCTTTCTGGGATCATTGAGACAGAAAGGGCACAGAGACCCCAAACATGTCTGAGATCAGTGACCAACAGAGGAAAAAAGTAAGGAAAACTAGTAGTAGAGCAGTAAGAGTGTATACCAAAATAAACCTGCATCACCAGGAGAGTGAGGGAGTCCATCCCAACCAGGCCTGCAGTAAATTTGCAGCCAGGAGCTTCTGAACATATTTTCCCCCAGCCATCAAGATTCTCTGGGTTTGAAGCACTTGTCCTTTGAGGAGAAACTGAAGGAACTGGGTTCATTCAACCTGGTGGAGCGATGGCTTAAGGGTACCTAACAGCATGCCCATAGCTCCTACAAGGAGGCCGTTGAGGAGACAAAGCCTGACTTCATACTGGTCCATGGAGGCAACAGGAAATGGTAGATTCCAGATGAATTTAAAGACTTTATTGTAAGGATAGTCAAGCACTGGAATGGGTTTTCCAGAGAGGTGGTCATTGAAAATTTCAAGACCCAACAGAACAAAGCCCAAGGCAACCATTCTGGACTACAAACCTCCAGAGGTCTCTGCCAATATGTGATATGCTAACCTCGCTGTTCTCCTGGACAGAAATAGGTTTTTTTCCTGGGTTTGTTTGTGTCTGTCCTCTTCTCTCTGCCCATGGTTAGGTCCCTAGAGGGTGAAGATTACAGGCCAAAAGCTGGCTTGATTGCTCTGTGCAGAAAGAAGAAATATTTGCAGTAGTGGAAACCATGTGGAAATATCTTTCATGTCTCACTGCCAAAGAAGTGAGGAGTCGGAACCAGGTACAGAAACTTGTGCTCTGGTCAAATGGGTTTGTACCATGGGGACTCAAATCCTCTAGCTACCTGCTCCAGGCGTGGCACATCACTGTTTAAAAGTTACATCACTTTGAAAGACCTCACTCTGAAGTCAAGCACAGAAAATACTGATTTTAAAGTATTGGACTTTAAACTTTGTGTTGGCCTATGGAGTAAATCCAGACAGGGACACTGCTGAAAGTCATAGCAGCAACTGTTTATTTCTCCCTAATATAGTAATTATGGTTGTGACTGATGAGTTAGTGAATTCTGCTCATAAAATTGCGACATCTTTTACTAAGTACATGCATCACAGGCATCTCATCATTCTGTACACCCAGAGCGTTATGACCCGCAGCAAAGGCAAGCTGGATACTACTGCTCAGTCACAGGGTTTGAGTTGCATGAAGCCATGAAACCAGAAAAGAGGGAAAATAATGCCCATTCTACTGGGACTAAGCCAAAGAGGCAAAGTAGGGAAACGGGTCCATTAATGATGGATCTGACAGGAGGGGGTGGTCCCAGAGAGGTTCAGGGTTGAAGCTGACACATTAAAGATATGCCCATGTATTTTGAGCTGAGGGGGCTTTGCCACTCTTCATCCCACCCAGGAGGACTGCTCAGCCAAGCTCTGCAGGGACCACAACATGCCTAGGAGGTGGAGAAGCTACTCCCACTTCCCACACCAAGCACCTCCCCACCACAGCACGGAGGTCCTGCCACCACTGAGGGTGCTGAGATGTGTTTACCAGAGCTGTGCTTCCTGGTGCTCATCGACCCTTGCAGGCAGGGAGGGACAGGAGAGGCCTCCTGAGATGGCAGTGTCACAGGCCACATAATGAGGTCACTTGGCCAGGAACAATTACCCTGAAAAAAGCAATCTCTTGGCAGCAAGAGATTGAATCCTGCATGCTTGGATCCTGCAGTCCAGTGTTGAAGGGACCTAAAGGACCCTAAATGACACTGGAGGTAGACTAAGTAGACCTGCATAACTGCAGCTATGGGAATGACAGTGATGGCACAGACAGGCAAAGCTCACCCATCCCACGGGGAACACTCCTCCCATCACCTGCGGACGGGGAAAATCAACCAAACCCCAACCTTTTGCCATGTGAAGCTGGTGGTTGCTGTAAGATTTTAACCTCTACTGATGGGAAGCAGCATATTTTTTACAGCTGCAGCACCTGGTTTCAGTGCTACAAGCACGTGAGTGTGAAGACAAGCAGCCTGTGAAAAGCAGAATGCGTCAGGACCATATTGCACACTCAGCTGTGGGAAGTGGATTTATGATTCAAAGACCGAAGCTGAGGCCATAAAATACCCAGAGCTGGTTGGGTTTCTTTAATCTGAAGATCCATATCTAATCTTAAATCCCTTTTTTTAAAATGTGCTCTGTGGGGCCTTTCAAAAATAAGGAGAAAACCTTTTTTTATCTTCACAGAGGATGGCTGTATGGCAAAGGGGCTGCCAGAAGACTGAGTTGAGGGCTAAAGAGAGAGATTAGCCATATCCTGACAGGAAAGGACCTGGATTATTCACAGCTTTTCTATCTGCCTCCGTCCTTCCCCTCCTTTTCCAGCCTTGGGACTTTCCCAACAAGCTCTCCAGAACGAAAAGCTCACTTTTGAGTGTTGTTGCTACTCCCTCTTCCCTTGGTAAGAGATAGAAATGAATATTTCTGGCTTGGCTTTTGGACCTGACTTTACTGTGAGCTCAAGAGAAGCCACGTTGCACCGTATCTACCAGTGCTGGGGAAGCAATGCACCAGGGAGGCACCCGTGGAAGCAAGGAGTGTAAAAAGCCACACCAGCACCCAGCTGCAAACATCGCATGGGGACAGACACCAAAAGGGGAGGGGACACAAGAGGAGAGACATTACTAAGCCATTGGAGAGGGGTAAGGGAACATGCAAGGGCAAGGTGCAGTCACTTGGCTGTGGGAGGAAAGTCGGAGGGAGCTCAGGGCTGTTCAGAGAGCTGCAAGAACCGAACAACTCATGCCTTCATTCAGCCAAGGAAGGTCCCTGTGCACATCCCTGACCTGGTAAGTAGGAGGCTGGGTGATACAATTTTCAGTGAGAATGTATTTCATTAGATGCAGGAAGAATAAAAGGATGCATAATAAATTTGCTGGAAATAATACCAGTTTGAAGGTGCTGACATGAATCCCAAATTGCCTGAAATTCGCTCAATGGAAGTGGTTTAGCTGAGAGTAGTTGAGATGTTTCATTTCATGTTTTCTTTATGCTCACGCTTCCGTTCTTCTTTCTGAAGGAGAGTTTTATTTCATTTTCATATTTTAAGGGAATAATAGAGAGTGAAATAACCTGAAAGGGAACTATCTTATCACAAGCCAGGTGCTGACAAAAAGAGAGAAGCAGGATATTCTTTCCTTAAGGTTGTTAATTTTACCTCTGAACATGATCACTATTTCAAATGCAGACATCATTTGGCCAAGCATACCCTTGGCTGACTTCTGCAGAACTCTGTGGGTCAAACTGAGTCAGGTCAGCAGCATGCCTAACCATGGCCAAAGCTTGTTATTAGCAAGAAGAAACCAAGGGGGCCAAGGTATAACGAGCACTTCAGTAAGAGCACTGCTGAGGGAAATGGGTCTGTAGTCACTTCCATGCTGTGTGCCCTCGTGGAACAGCTACCACGACTGCAGAGTTGATGCAAATTGTGTTTTCCACCAGGAAGGAAGGACCTCAAGCAGCTAAGTCCTCTTGAAAAACCCCAGTAGTAACAGAAACCTTCAGGAGGTCAATGGCAGACCTTTCACGGGGGCTCCCAAGAACTGCTCAAAACATCAAGCGCATATTTAACCCCAGCAGCAACCCCAGCACACCAGGCTCCCCACAGCAACACAAAGCTGAGCTCTGACAGCTCTGCACTGCAAAAAAATCTGCTGGTTTGTGCCAATACAATAAAATCTAAGCACTGATGCGTGAAGCTTGCAGAGACTGAACAAAAGACCCTCAGGAAGAATGTTGCACAACTGCCAGAGGCAGAGCAAAATCTCATTCCCTATTCTTCAGTATGGGACTATTTCCTAATAGTTAATGGTAATAAAAGAAGCAGGAAGAACAGCAAAGCCCAGGCATGCTGGGCAGCAGAGCACTGTGTTATATTCAGCTTCATATCCTTCCCGTAGCCCAGCACTCCGGTGTGAAAGTCCAAGACCAGCTCTGGCAAAAGTTCTCCCATTTTTGGGAGCATAATTTATAGTCAGAGAGGGCTGAAACTGAGGTGCCCTTGAGCTTGATCCCAAATATCCCAATCAAAGATAGTTATTTGTCCAGGAGGGTATTAACCATATGATACCTCCAGATCTTCTGGATGTGAATTAAAAATAAATTGAAAATTCTTAGATACAGACACACACACCCACACACCCTGCCCCTGCCCCCCCAACCCAAACCAGTGCATGGTTTTAACCTGAGCGTCTACCACATCTCACGTCCATGCTGCTGGTGGTATCACCTATGCTGACCTTCTATATAGGGCTGCTTCTGAATGGAATAACGTTGTGACTTTCAACAGAGGCACTTTCAACTCCTCTCTCCTCCTTAGAAATATTTTTAAATTTTTGCCCTCTCTACGACAGTCAGCACATAAAAAGGCTGAAAAGTTACAGCCCAGGTCAATATGAGAAGTGAACGATTACAGCAGCTATTGTCTAAAAACTTCAGGAGCAGAGGTTATTGCTTCCTCCATCTTCATTAACCAGAACTGGCCCAAAGTGGGTTTACTCCTTCCTGCCTCTTCCTCCACTTCTCAAAGTAGAAAAGTTTATGAATTACAGGATGATGGTTTGTAACAAAAGTGGCACCTTACATTTGTGATCATCCTAAATGAGTATTTTGAAGGACACAGTGAAAGCACAATTTTCATTTTGAAAACTAATTAAGCAAGAAAACATTTATCTTTGCAAATCATTCATTTGCAAGTAAAACATTGAAGATATTTGTGATTTCAGCGTCTCACTTCAGAACAAAAACCAATTGAAAACCATCTGCCTTCCACTCAAAACTCTTGGAAATAACTCCCCAAGGCCTGAGAGGAACACTGCTTTAAAACCCACCTCAGCTGACTGACTACACTCTGCACTGGGGAGACTTTAAAAGACCATGATACAAAAGCCTTTTGCTTTTATAAAGATGAAAATTAAATAACATGAAATCAATACTTTACGGTCAAACTTCTGCCCCCAAGAAGACTTCTGCCAGATCCAATCTACGGCTGTCTGGGGTGTCACTCCTCAAACATGCCTGCACTCAACTGTACTTGTGCATTTCCAATATCAGCTACAGAGAAAAACCTTCCCACCAAGGGATACAAGGAAATACATAAGGGCAGTGAATTTACCCTTTGGTGCACTTTCCCAGTTCAAGAAAGATGAGGAACTGCTGGACAGAATCCAGCCGATGGCTACAAGGATGATGAGGGGACTGGAGCATCTCTCATGTGAGGAAAGGCTGAGATGGAGCTGTTTTGCCTAGAGAAGACTGAGAGGGGGATTTCATCAATGCTTATAAACATCTAAAGGGCTGGTGTCAGGAGGATGGGGCCAGGGTCTTCTCAGTGGTTCCCAGTGACAGGACAAAGGGCAATGGGCACAAACTGGAACACAGGAAGTTCCATCTCAGCATGAGGAAAAACTTCTTTACTCTGAGGGTGACAGAGCACTAGGACAGACTGCACAGAGAGGTCATGGAGTCTCCTTCTCTGGACACATTCAAAACCTGCCTGGACATGTTCCTGTGTGGCCCAACCTAGGTGATCCTGATCTGGCAGGGATCAAGGACTAGATGATCTCCAGAGGTCCCTTCCAACCCCTGCCATTCTGTGATTCTATACTGCCAGTGCTCTTGGGCTCACATCAACCTGCCCTCTGCGGATTTTACCAGCGCTCAGTCAGATGCAGGTGACGCAAGGTCAGTTCCACATCTGGATGTGGCATTACCAAACTTCCTTCCTGAACAACAGGAGAGGAACGTGCATGTCTTCCCCAAACCACTGATCCGTGATCACATCTCTCCTTCTGGATCTGCTCTGCTGCACAGGAGTGACACGGAGCCAAACAAGCAACAGAAAGGGAAAAGTAAGAGGTGGGAAGGTTTGGAGTTCCTGCTCCCACCCATCACCCTGTGGGTATGCAGGAGTATGGCCTGGTTGGCTTTTCCAGGAGCCCCAATGGAAAGGTCATCCCTCTCTATAAGCAGGAATCAAAGCTATTGTGCTGAGGACAACATGTTCAGGGGGGGAAAGGCAATATCAGAGAGTGGTTAAACACCCTGCCATTTTTCAACAACTTCATTCAATATTTTCCAGTATCAATCAGAAAAGGAAAAAAAAAAACAGAACCAAAAAAAGCCCATAACAACCCCCCCCCCCCCCAACATTTTAACTACAGCTCTCTTCTGCACAAGCATCTTTAAGATTTCTGCCAACTGTCAGCATGTCTGGCTTGTCAAGGAGAAGCAGGAAAACTTCTAAGCAAAGAGATCAAGCGATCCAATCCCCTAAACATTTAACTTCTCTGATTAAACACTCGAGGCTGAAGCTCTGAAGGTTTATTTATCCTGGGGTGAAGCAGCCAATTAAACACCCGATGCTCCTGCCGGCTGTCAGGGAGGTGTCACTCCCAGCCTGCCTTGGTTGCCAACATTTGGCGGCAACAAAAGGAATGAGTAATGAGTTCTTTGAAAAGCAAGGCTGAAGAATGATAGTCAGGTGGGGAGGAAATGACATGCTGGCAGCAGCCTGTCCTCTCTACCTAGCTGTATGGAGCTGGAAAGAAAAAATGGGGTACAGTGATACTCACACAGAATCACAGAACAGGACGTTAGGAGTTGGAAGGCACCTCGAAAGATCATCTAGTCCAACACCCCTGCCAGAGCAGGATCACCCAGACTAAATCACACAGCAACACATTCAGGTGGGGTTTGAATGTCTCCAGAGAAGGATATATACTTGTTTTGCTGTAAGGGACAGCCTGCCCTACCAAGCAGTGGTAAATATGGCTTTCCCTGGTTTACTTTCCTGTTCCTTCATCCCCGACACAGCCAGGCTCATGGTTGCCACCACCCCTGGTTGCTTTGCTGGGCTGAAGCCTTAAATCCCCATCCCCTGTCTGAGCCTGCTGTGCAGCAGAGAGCAGACCTGCACCCCAGGCCAAGGCCTTGCAACACCTGAGCTGCATCCATCCCAGTGTTGCCCCACACACTCGCACACCACTCACACATGCATTCTGCACACCAGTTCTGTATGTCTGCCCTTCTCAGACACGTGTGTGCCCCAGCAGCTCTGGCTGGTCTGTCAGAGACCTGGGTGTACCCAACACCCCTCGATGGAGCTGCCAACCATACATGACCCAAAACATCTGCAAGCACAGTAAAGCCAGTATGGCCAAGCCTTGCTTGGCTGTCTTATAACCCCTCCAAAACAACCTCTTGACTGGAGGGACACTCACCAAAAAGCTGTACTTGCATCCTAGTCAGGATCAGGATGAAGGTGGCTCCTCACCAGCTGTTAATGCTTCTTTGCTATTCAAACCTCTTTATAGCAGATCTTCAGAAGCACAGACCTTCTTTAGGTAACGAATCGCATGGTCTTATGTGCACAACAGATGTTGGGAACTTGCTCTGTGGAAAACTTTGAAACAAAACAAAACCGCCATATGAAAAAACCAATTTTACACTCTTGCATCAGGTTATGGAAAATTAAGTCCCTGCCCTGCCTGAAATAATTCTTTTCCTTAGCATGAATGAATAAAGTCGAGCTTCTAATCATTCTTTAATTCACTGACAATTGGAAAACCTTGAACAGGAAATTAAGGCAAGCATTTCAGCAATTTACAGTCAAATATTCATTGAAAATTGTCCAGGCATCAGCAGCACTTTCTAATAAAAGTGATCTGAAAATTTCAACTCTACAGGTGGGCTTGCTTCAGGGAAACTTAATGTCATTATATTTCAATGGCTTTTTCCAGAACTTCATACATAATCATAGCATTTTGTACACCGGCAGAAAGACGCTGATGCACAATTAATTTCTCCAAGTAGTAAATTGACCCATGTGTCATGAGGGTCAGACTGAGAGAGTTAGATAATATTCCTCTGCAAATATTGAAAATTGCTTGTATTATGATGAGGCTGTTTATTCTGTGGGTACCAGAACAAATTAAAAATTGCCCCAACAAAAAAAGAGCTCAGCTCCTGTGCAGCCACAGCAGTGAATATTTACATCTACTCCAGTGTATTCAAATGGGTTTGGACCTTTTTTCTTTTTGGCAGGGGGTGGATGGGAGGAGGTGGCAGGAAGTGCCTCACTAGTATCACTATTTTACAGACTGGGGAAACTGAGGCATGGAAAGATGAAGCAACTTGCCCAGGATCACCCAAAAAAACAGCTGCAGTGCCAGTGAGTCTCTTGTGATCCGGAGTCTCTTCAGATCTAGTCCTGGGTTCTGCTATCCTCTGGGAAGCAATCTGGCTGCCTGTCACCTCCACCAAGGCTCTCTGCCAAGCTGACCAAGGTGCAGACCTCAGCACCAGCAAAGGATCTTGTAAAACCTGTGGTGGGCCTGCCTGTTCCCTGCAGCAGTCAGAGGTACATGGGCCTCCATGCTTGCCTTCTGGGTGAATGTGGTGATGTTGGACATCAGCCAACAGGCTACCATTCTGAAGGTCACTGATTCTGAACAGGGCTTCTTCCACCCACAAAGGGTCTTGGGGAGCAGAAGAGCACAGCAGCCACACAACAGCCTGAAGCCATGCAACACGTACCATGTATGGATCTGCTGCTACCATTCACTAAAAGGACAAAACACAGCCCTTGTCCTGAGAAAGGGCCAGAGAAAACAGAGCACCAAAGATCCTGTCTTTGGAAACAAGGCAGTCACAGCTGGAGTTAATGCAAGCTAGCAGAGACCTCTGGAGTTCTCTGGTCCCGTGCAATGCTCAAAGCAGAACGAGATCAAGCAGGTTGCTCATGGACCTGCCTGGTCAGGTTTTGACCATCTCCCAGGTTGGAGACCCCTCAGCCTCTCTTGCCCTGCTCAGCGATGGCACTGCTTGCCTGACCTCATGGGGAAATCTTGTTTCAGCCCATGAGTGCTCTCTGTCATCTTCCCACTATCCATTGCTGTGAAGAGCCCAGACACCTCTAGATGACCTCTTGGTAGTACTGGGGATCTACTCTTAGGTCCCCCATCCTTTCTCCAGGCTGAACTTCACGGAGCAAGTGCTCCAGCCCAACCACCTCATGGGTATGCATGACCTGGGGCCACTATCACAGCACCACAGAAACCTGCAGAAGACAAAAACCTTCCACTGTGCAAAAGGGGCAGGCCAGGATTCATCCTGCTCCATGAACATCACTACGCATGCAGTCCCTTTCCTCCTGATTCATCCACTGCTTTGCTGTCCCAGTTACTCTGCAGCAGTGAGATTAATGTGGAATGAGTTTCCCTGTAGGATCAGCCATTTGTCTTTCCTTGGCAGCCCCCCAGCTCCTGCCACAACACTTTGTTCAGGCCTGCAGGGATGGAAGTCTGGAGAGGTTTTATCCCAGCTCCAGCGCAGCCCAGTAAATGTGATTTGTGTCACTGCTAGTGAAAGGCCACAAGCTTTCTACTGCCCTGACAGCCCAAGGTCTCAGGGCACGTCTTGGCCCAAAATAATGTTGACTTCTTTTAGCTGTGACCCAAGGTATGAGGCCAACTGCATGCAAGGTAATGCCTGAGGTCCCAGTCCACAAACACAACCCACAGTGGTCAGAGGTCAGAGTGAGCACGTAAGAGCGTGTAAACAGGCAATTTTAAGTAAATATATAAAAGTAAAGCCACCACTACTATCAGACTCTTCCATGCCAAGGTCTCAGAAGTCACTGTGAACACCCAGTTTCTGGAAGGTCCCACAGGTGGAAGGGTGAATGTGACACCCACAAAAAGGGATGGATACTGGGAAGCTTTTGCATACAGTGTTCACCCTTTCATCCATGAGCCTCTTCTGACTGAGTTGGGGCAAGGCCCATCAATACAAGTAGAAGTGCACTAATAATAAAACCTTTTCATGGTAATTGGGTTGTTAGAGGTTTATGAAGGACTACAAATAAACTCAGTCTGGGCAACACTGATTTGTGCATCCTTACAGTGTTGTCCCAATGTGGTGGCAGGCAGGTAGGGAGAAGAAGTGGCACTACCACTCCCATTCTCACCTCTGCCAAATTGATGCAAACATCCCCAAATCTCCACTTCTTCCTTTTCCACCGCTCACAGCACAATGGCAAGGGCTGATCTTTAGTCACCCATGGTGTCTGGCAGTATCCCAGTTTCCAAGAAGATATCCTAACGTAAGGTACCATCTGAAATCCCCCTCCAGATAACACGCTATTTTAGTACACAAAGGGCCTGGAAACCACTAGAACCTGTGTTGGGCTCAGTTGTGCAAGAACTTAGGGGAACCAAGTAACCAGAAACCATCCTTAGACATCTTTCAGTCTCAGAACAATTTGGTTTTGGTGCAGTCTGGAGGTTTTACTTATATCTAATGGTACTTGATAATAAAATAGATAATACATACTATAATAATAAATTAGAACATATTGGCGAAACTAACCTGTGATAACATTAAGCTCATCAAGAGCAAACCAAACAATTCTCAGAAGTTACTCTGAGATGAACTCATGTCAATGACTTCAGTATTGTCTCAGATCTCCAAATCCTCTAAACAATGGCAGCAGGTAATACATTCCAAAAGAGGACCAAAAAAAACCCCATTTGCTGCTCAGGTATTGATCTTCAGACAGGCAAGAAAAGATGCTTTCCTGCTGCTCTGGTGTCGGCCTCAGAGTACAGCATTAACTTTGACCAAGTGTCAAGCCATGGGGGAGAGAAGTCACCCACGTCAGGCACAAAACAAACCGTTACTGAGCACAGAAACCTTCCATCTCACTGCATTGTTCTCTCCTTAAACTGAAGAGTAAATAACATAACCATCTGTCTGTCTGCTCTTATTGAAGCTTTCTTTCCAAACCCAGTAACTTCGGGATGAGATGCAGCTGATGACAAGACGATGCTTGGTATAAACTTCCAGCAGATGTTTAATAGCTATTTCACTTCCAGGGAAGTATTTGATGTAGCCTTGCACCTTCCCAAGCAGATGTTGAGGAGAAAAGGACCTTACCACAGAGCTCTCTGGAGACTCAAAAAATGCAAATACTTTTCCAACATGACCATGAGAAGGCTTTGAGGGGACATCCCGGCTCCCCTAGACACTGCCCTTGTAACACTGCAGCTGGTGCTGTGTCATGCTACCAAGACCCCTCTTGTCCCTTACTCAACATCTTGCATTCAGTCACATATTGCTTAACTACACTCCAGCTGGCTGTTAGCAGAAAGCGTGGAATTTAGCCATGCCTGACCTGGTCACAGCCAGGACCACCCCCAGGACTCTGAGCCAAGTGCTTCCAGTTAATTTCTGTACCTTCACAACCTTTTCCATTTGATACAAGACCATTTTCAGTGTTCCTCAAACAGGAGCGTGTCAATCTCACAGGGAAGAAATAAGCTCTTTATTGATGGCACAACATCTCAGGATTGGGAAAGCAAGTAGCAAGCAAACAAAAAAATGATCTTGATTTTCATTCTTCTACACAGTGATCCCAATTATACCGTATATCATCACATCATTTGCATTGCCACAACACAGCCTTTTATATCTGCTTGAGTTGCAATCCATTTAATCTCAAATCCACCTTTAAAAAAGGCTTG
This sequence comes from Gallinula chloropus, assembly GCF_964237585.1. Taxonomy (NCBI): domain Eukaryota; kingdom Metazoa; phylum Chordata; class Aves; order Gruiformes; family Rallidae; genus Gallinula; species Gallinula chloropus. The sequence goes on from NC_140087.1 coordinate 74,279,811, forward strand.
TAGAAAAGGAGACATTTGCTTTATGCTGATGCAGTTAGGGAGATAATTTCAATTCTGAAGCCGAGATTTATGCAAGTTAATAGCCTGGGGGGTCCAGGAGACAACAAGAGTAAGGCTTTTGTTCTTTTTTAATAATCTATGGGACAATCCCAGGTATTTACCTAAATTGAATACTCCAGATCTCATCTAATTTTCAGCCAATCATTTCCTAGGGGGGAGGACATTTACCACGAATTACACTAAGAAGCGTGCACATGACTTTTGCTGGCTTTGAACATGGCCCTGAGATGTGTTTGAGGCAACACAAAGACAGTTTCCCACTTGGTGCTTATTTGACAGGACTAAATGTCACTGGCACCAACAAAGGTGGTTTCAGTGTCTGCAGAGCCAATAGTTTTCTCACCCTGTACAAGAAGCTGGAATCCAGCAGCCTCAGTATTTACAAGCAATACAGTGACATGTGTCAGTAGCTATGCTTGGGAAAGCGCTGCAGAGGTCTACAAAAGCATAACAGACTGCATTTCAGTTAGGCCAGAGATCTGAAGAATGGCTAAATTAATTTAATTTACTGTTAATATATTATAACTCCTGCGTTTTATTGATCATGCTGGAGAAACATCCAGATTCTGTCTCTTTTCTTACAGCAACATACTGAAAACCAGTCTGGTTTTCCTGAGAAGCTGGTCACATTGAGGTATCTCTGGTGGAACATCTTCAGTAGGACTCAGAAAAGTTCACAGCCCTTCCCCAGAAACATTTCTGCTAGCATCTGTATAAAATTTGGAATAGGTGCAAATTTGGTTTGCCCAGGTGTGAGGGTAGCAGAGGATCTGAGGTGGAGGATGCACGAATCTCAGTCTCCCAGTTCTCATGCTTGCTTGCACAGCCTCAGGACCTGTGCTTGCAGAGGCATGATGTAAGCTCTGCAACTACTATTGTCACATCTGGGCTATCTAGTCAAATGCATTTTTTACTAAAAAAGAAACAGAAATCACAAAGCAAAAAAAGAAATAGCCCAACCCACATGGAATCGCTGAACAACACAGTACCCAACAGTGAGTGCACATGCCCCTCTGCCACTGAGCAGCGAGGAGGTGCAGGACAAGGTGTTTCCCTGCTCTGTGTCCCACCTCTGATCCAGCCACAGCATCAGCATAAAAACATGGGCTCATGGTAGACAGCCCTTTGCTGTCACAGCCATATGCAGCCTTTATGCACTCCAGGGGAGGAGTCTGCTGACCACACTGGCATTTGAGGTCCCTCAGATAAACCATACCTCTGGAACAGCAAGCAGGGCTGATGGGCTGCCTGCAGCGTAGGTGGGGAGATGTTTCCTCCTGGCTCACAACACACTGTGGATTTCTGAGGGCTGTGGGGTGCTAAACCCCATATTACAAGCACTGAACGTGCTTTGGGGCATACACGGTGTGAGCTGTGGCAGACAAGAACGTTCATATCAGCGTTCCTCAAAAGACAGGGAGAAAACTCAGGAGCACTGAAGACTCAAAGAAGTATCTTATCTTGATCTCAAGGAATATGGTAAATGTCTCTCCCCACCGCGGGGAAGACATAAGTGGTTTTGCCCTACACACCTACACAAATAGCTTAATTAGCCTTTTTTAACAGAGTAGATAATAGCAGGACAAGGGGGAATGGATTGAAGCTAAAGGAAGGAAGGTTTCAATTAGATATTTGGGGGAAGTTTTTTATGGAGGGAGTGGTGAGGTGCTGGAATGGGCTGCCCAGAGAGGTGGTGGATGCCCCGTCCCTGGAGGTGTTCAGGGCCAGGTTGGATGGGGCCCTGAGCAACCTTGTGTAGATCCAGGCCTGGAGGTTGGTGTCCCTGCCTGTGGCAGGGGGGTTGGAGCTCTCTGATCCTTGGGGTCCCTTCCAACCCAGAACATTCTATGATTCTATGATCCTCAGACGCAGGACAAGGAGATAGGGTGAAATTAAAATGATCTCCTTCAGTTTAGGAACCACCTGGAAATGAGATGCTGGGAGGTGTCTTGTAGCAGCTTTATCTGCTTTATCAGCTTTATCCAGGCAAACAGTTGGAAAAGTAGGTGCCAATCCTGCAGAAGAGTGTCTACTTGGGACACTCAGGATTCTGCCGGCCTGACTGCAGCATCAATCCCCCTTGTGCCTGAGTGACCAAAGTGAAAGGCAGCTCCAGGCAGGCTGTATCAGACCTTCCTCCAGGAGGGGCCTGGAAGGAGGTGACCACGTACCTGCTGGGATAAGGGACGGGGTTATGACAGGTGCCTGGCTCCGCCTTGCTTGTGCCAAGGATAAGAAACCAGCCTTCCTTTGCTGCCAGCCCAGTCCTGCATACCCTGTGAGATGGTGACCCCCTGTGGAAAGTTTTTATGTTACACATACCAGGCTGCAAGAGGTGAGAGCATCAGCTCATCACAGAGGAACGGAAGGGTTTACTTGGCCCCAGTTATCTGGGACCATTTCTCCCTACAAAAATTTCTACATTACCTCATCTCCCTACTAAAGATGCTATATCACCTTTCTGAAGATCAGTAGAGACAAAAGAGCAGCAAAGGGCCACAACATCACTTTGCATTCCCCCCCACCCCCCCCCCATCTGGAGGCAAGAGCCATCAAACAGGTTCCATCCCAGGCTCCATGCACCCAGCATTTGGCAACTTCCTCAACCTGACTTGGTCAAGCACATCTGAGCAACCTCCAACAGGGAAAGTCACATACAGGGGGTTGCAGCCAAAAGCAGCCCTCCCTCCCTGTCCCACTCTCTGAAAACAGAGGCTGAGGGTGTTTCCCCAAGGGTATGGTATGACTGTGTACTCAGTCTCCCTGAAGCTGACTTCTTCAGTGCAAACAACTTTGCAAGTGAGATCTTGCCATCCTGGGCCTGCATGGGGGCCTGCTTACAGGCAGGATCCCACCCCAAAACAGGAAGAAGCAGAGAGGGCCCTGCAGCCCCAGTGCAGAGCAGAGCCTAGGCTGGACCACAAAAAGGATTGAGTGGAGTTTCCTCCTGACTGTGTGCAGCAGCTGTGCCTTTTTCTCTCTTCCAGTCCTGGGAGACAAAAGTGCAACAGTCAGATGTCATCTGTCCATCAGGAGGGCTTGTGAGACAGCATCTTACACAAGACAGCACAGATGCCCCAAGAAATGTGAATGGTGATGACCAAACACAGAAAGAGCAATCCAAATGTCAGCTAAGGGGCATTCTGGCCATGTCTGCAGCTTGCACGCTGCTTTTGGCCCCTATCACACAGCACTTTGATATTCTCTCAACAGCTCAGTCACTTCACTGAATAAAGTATATTTATTCTTTTTTAAGTAAAAAAATTATCTTTCTCGCCTGTGTCAGTATTTCAGGCCAGTCCATATCTCTCTGTTGGCTAAAGCAGGGTTTCTGCAGTGCCCTGCTCCCCTTCCAGCAGGTACTTTGGCACCACATGAAGGTGTCAAGGGTGCCTGAGCAACCAGTGCTTAAAGGTGTCGCTCCAGGTGATGTCCAGCCCCTCATGACTAAACCCAAGATTCAGTGAAAAGCTGTCACTGAGAAATGCTCTGTGACTTGAGGGGGTATCTCAGTGTGAGATCCTTTGCTGTCTCCATTGCCCATCCCAGGCACTGGAAGCCCCTCTAGACAGAAAGAGATCCTGACACAGCTCTTGCATCGGCTGCATGTACTCTGGGCAGTGTCAGGGTGAAGGAGCAGGTGCTAGTCCCTCAGTTGCTCACTGCCTTCACTGACAGGTGTCATCCCTGGTACAGGTCCCTGCTCTCCAGCCCAGTGCAGCCCCGCTGGTGCCAGGACTGAAGAGGATGCTCACTGAGGCTGCAGCCTTTTTGTGGGTCTCCATTCAGCAGCACCCAGAAATCACATCTGCTTTTAAGTGCTTGAAGGACAATTGAAACTCTAAAGATTTCTCCAAACCCCTTTAAAAAACAAAGGTAGAAGACATTCAGGCTGGCATGCAGCTTGTAGCACAGCCCCAGTGGTGGGCTCATTTCTAAGCAAGTCACTTTGGCACACAATATTGCTTTAGATTGAAAATTGTCTTCCATGCCAGGCTCTGCTATAAGCATCACCCCCAGAATGGTCAAAGATGCTGGGGACCACAGCCCTGAGCCACTCTTTTGCACCAGCCCAGTGCTCCCCATCCTGTCCTTGCACAGCAGAGCAAGCATTGGTACTGACTGGCTCTCCAGGTAGCCAATATATAAGGAGGCAACATCATTATCTTCCTTTCTCCCCTCCTAGCCCCAAATGCAGTGAAGCACTGAGTGCTTTTCCCCTTCTGAGGCCAAACAGGCTAATTTCAATGTAAAATGTGGTACATATCTGAAACGTGACCAACACATCAGTCTGGGACCAATGTTTAATTTCTCACTCCTCACTCTCACCACTTCCCAGTTGAATTGGTTCTGTTGATATCCAGAGGATGCTGGTGTTTTTCCAGCTGTCAGCACCCCAAACTCAGCAGAGGGTCTGAAAACCTGTCAGGCCTTTTTCCTCCCATCTTCCCCCAACTACTGGGGGACAGGGACACATATGACACCAGCTCTGTGGTTGGTATGGAGCCCATGATCTTTGTGATGAGGTGGAAAAAACTGATTTAAAGCAGCTGCGGTTCTTCCCAGGGGAATCCTACCCCCTAGACACAACACAGACCAGCCCTTTTTCCTGAAAGTCCTACCCACACAGCTGCCTGTCCCACAGTGTGCACAAACCATGATGGATCCCCACCCCATGCAGCTCACAGCACAGCAGATCCCCATGACATCTGCTTGGGGGATTGAATATCTATCTCTACATTCCTGTGCTGTAGACGGGGTTTCTCTACAGCAGCTGCTTTCCCCCATCCCCCTCTCCAGTGAGTGCAGGCTTTGGGCCTTCTTTAGTCACATTAGAGGTGGAAATCAAGGGGTCAAAACCAGATTTTTTTGAGAGCTCTTGATTTGTACTGGATTGCTGGAAGCATGCCTGTGCTCCTTCTCCTCTCACATCTGAATTCCACTGCTCCTTGCTTTCCCAGCACAAGCACCTGCAAGAAGCACGTGCTGCAGTTTGGAGAGAGTAGCTCCAAACAGTACATAGCAAAAGGTCTCTTGCCAGTTCTCTGACTTCCTAGCAAACTGGGAAATCCCAGGGCCAGTTTTAATGGAAAGCCTCTGAGCAAAAAGTGCGTCAGAGCTGTGTAAACATTATGTTTCATTATTCTCTTAACGTTTTGCAGAAGAAATAATTTTCACTGAGCCACCTGGGGTGTGCAGGAGATGGACAAAGTGTCAGACTGAATAGGAAAAACATTTCCAACTCTGTTATCTGGCTAACACGGGAGTCAGTGAAAAGAGGAAAAATAGATAATTAAAAATCTGTAGTCATCCTAACAAGTCCCATGAGATCTAACAAGGGAAGGTCAGTGTAATTAGACAACCTACCCAGCTAAGCCATGCTCAGAGGCCCAAAGCTAATTTCATTTTATAGGCTACTGCTCGTCTTGAGGTGAGCTTGTTGCTGAAGAGCTCCCAGATGTACTTTCTGGGACTGACTCCGTGACCCCCAAGTTCACCAAACCTCACCTCTGCACAACCTCAGCACATCCAGTTTCACCCAAAAAAACTGCAACATATCACGTGAAGAGCGTTTTTTCGAATGGCTCTGGTGCCCCCTCTCCTCCAGAGAAGAAGTGCTCAGAACTAGCATGTCTCCAAACTCCCCCAAAAAGTCCAATCAAACATTCCTCTGGACTCTTCCTCATCGGCATGGGTGGCTTCAGCCAGCTAGGATGGCCATCAACAAGCTCACACTGGGCTGACTGATGATGAAAGCCTCCTGATGCTCCTGTGCAGGGGAAAATCACTGTGCTTTGGACCTTTGGTACACAGAGGTAGCAACTTTCCTGGGCAGCTGCTTAGGATGGGTCCTGGCACAGCTCATCTTGCACTTTGGTCAGTTCAGGACTACAACAGTGATGGAACAAACAGTCTTCAGAAAGATGCTCACCAGCCCTGCAGCCACTGCAGGTGCCACGTGATGGAGGGTGGCATTTCACTGTCCTCTCAGGCACACAGCAATCCGCAGCCTGGCAGAACTGGTCACTGCAGCAGTTCAATCAGGAGACAACAGTGGATTGAAGATGTTCAGAGAGAAGTGGTCCTCATCATTGGTGAGGGCAGGATGTCTCAGCACGGGAAGCCTTTGAGGGTGACAGCACTAACCTCACCTTCCCCCTTCCACCCCCAGTCAAGGTTGGGCGATGTTACTGGAAACAAGGATTCAGACTTCACTGATGCCGATGCCACAGGTTTTTTAGCTTCTCTGAGCCACTTCTGGAACTTGGTAACTTTTCTCCAAGCCTGTCAGGGCTTCCCTCCTGTTTTGGGTTTGCATGGCAAGGGTTTGGTAGTAGGGTGCTGCAGGGGTGGCTTCTGAGAGACATTGCTAGAAGCTTCCCCAAGGTCCCACAGAGCCAGTATCAGCCAGTTCAAGGACAGACCCGCCATTGACCAAGGTTGAGCCCATCAGTGGTGGTGGTAGTGTCTCTGGGATAAGATAAGAAGATTAAAAAAAACCCCACAAGCAGCAGCTTTTTGCCACCAGAGAAATGAGTGAGGAACCACTCATTGTGTGCAGGAACCAATGTCAGTGAAAAAGGAGGGGGGGAGGTGCTCCAGGCACTGGAGCAGAGATTCCCCCACAGTCTGTGGAGAGGACCATGGTGGAGCAGGTTGTCCCCCTACAGCCCATGGAAGATGATGGGGAGCAGAGATTCCATCTATAGCCCATGGAGGACCCCACACTGGAGCAGATGGAGACACCTGAAGAACTCTGTGACCCAGTGGGAAGCCTATGCTGGAACAACCTCTTGGCAGAACCTGCAGCCCATGGAGTGAGGGGCCCATGCCGGAGCAGGTTTGCTGTCAGAACTTGTGACACCATGGGGGACAGTGCTGGAGCAGCCTGGTCCTGAAGGTCTGCACCCCATGGGAACCACACTGGAGCAGTTTGTGAAGAACTGAAGCCCCCATGGGAAAGACTCACATTGGAAAAGTTCTTGGAGGGCTGTCTCCCATGAGCAGGACTCCATGCTGGAGCAGGGGAAGAGTGTGAGGAGTCCTCCCCCTGAGGAGGAAGGCGCAGCAGAGACAACGTGTGATGATCAGGAGTGAAGCTAAGCTTGGGAAGAAGGGAGGGGTGGAGGGATTAAGATTTGGTTTTATTCTCATTATCATACTCTGTTTTGATCAGGTAATAAATTAGATGCATTTTATGCGGTGTTGAGTCTGTTTCAGCTGTGACAGTAATTGCTGAATGATCTCCACCTGTCCTTATCTTAACTCATAAGCCGTTCATGACATTTTCTTTCCCCTGCCCAGCTGAGGTGAGGAGTGATGGAGTAGTGTTGGTGGGCACCTGGCCTCCTGTCCTGGTTTCAGCTAGGATAGAGTTAATTTCTTCCTAGCAGCAGATGGAATGCCATGTTTGGGAGTCAGGAGGAGAGCAGTGCTGATAACACAGGGATGTTTCTAGTTGTTGCCAAGCAATCAAGGACTTTCAGTTGTTCATATTTCCCCGCTAAGGGGAAGGGAGGGGACACAGCCAGGACAGGTGACCCAAACTGGACAAAGAAGGTATTCCATGCCAGTTATGTCATGCTTAAAAGGGGGACTGGTGGGGGGGAGGAGCAGGCAGCTCCAGGATGAGTAGTTTTGGGGACAGTCTGGTTTTGGGACAGCTTTGAGCTGTACAGCCTGAGTTGTGCACCTCCACACCTCCTTGGCCCCATAATAAGGGAAGAAGACCACTGCTCACCTGTACAAATGGGGGAACGAGGACGAGGGTCCCTCAGGACAAGGAAAAGGGGGATGCTTACTGTGAACATCACTACTTCACCAGAAACCACTCTTCTCCTGCTAACTTTTATATTCAAGATATAAAATCAATTCCTGGCCAGGCCTGAGCCCCAGTTTCTTCTCCAGCTGGGGCAGTGCCCTTTGTGGTACCCGTACTCCACAGGAGGACAGAGAGGATGCTGCTGGGTGTGGCCTGTCTCTGGGACCATCCTGCAGCTGACCACATGCATACATTTACTTCAGAAGAGTCCACTAGGGAGAAAGTTTCACTTCTCAGCACTCATGCTGGTTTCTCTGTGCTCACATGATATATTTTCTTAATGAATATAATGTTTACACACTTAGGTTTCATTTTAGTCTTCTTTTGGTTTTTTCCCTCTGTCATTCTCCAGGTGAAGGGGGGAGGATAAAGTGATGTTGCCACACAGTATTCCCTGTTGCTGTGAACAGCCAGGATGCCTGTTTGCAAGGTGAGGGGCAAGAGCCACCTCCAGTGCTACCCGCCTGCAGGCATGGGCCAGGAGGTAGGTGCAGGGAGGAGATGCCTTCACTTGCTGCTGATGGCCTCACCCCGCCTCACCCATATCACCATGGGGTGCTTAAAAAGAGGCAGCGATGTCCTGACACAATGGGATGACGTGTTTTGTCTGGTGGTGAAGAGGAAACAGTGTCTCCCAGCAAGACATGGTACAATGAGGGCATCATGAATCACTGGTGGGGTTTTTCCAGCTGGAAGCAGAGAAAGGTCTCCCCACCATCAGCTGTGTGCACACACATACCCACACCCACCTCCAGCAAGGTCAGAAATAGCACCCAGCACACACCCCAATACTCACACGCCGGCTCATTGGGAAGATGAACTGCTGAGCATCTTTGCTTCCCTGTTGCAAAATTCTATGGTAGGAGGCTGCCAGCTCATGGACGTTGAGCAATGCCATCCTAATGACCCAGGGAAAGGCTTTAGCAAGTGTCACCTCGAGCCCTGGGTCCTGCCCCAAGGTCCACCACCACACTTAAGCCATGCCCTGTGTCAGAGGGGGACAACAGGGAGAGGTTCATGAGAGACTTGCACTGCGGAGAAGCAGGTTGGCTGCTCTTCTCACTCAAAACAGATGGGCACCAAAAATCCTCCTCACTCCTCCTTGCCAAGCTTGGGATCATGCTGTCTGGAGAGAACCAGGAAACTGCCCCCACTCCTTCTCACCAGCAGGTCAGCACCACATCTGGGTGACAAGACTTGTGGAGGGACCCAGCATCATCAGGAGTGACCAACTGAGGACAGTTTCCCGCTCAACCCTTCAGAAATGATCTCCAGATCACCATTGCATCCTGCAAGGAAAGGGATCTGAAGTCTTACCCCTCTGGTGTCGTTATCAGGAGATAAAACACCAAGATTCAAAATGGGATGTGTGTTTGATCAGTAAATTTGATCTCCTGAAGGATCCACATTACAGCGATTCTAAGACATTGCCCGTTAACGATGAACACAAACAACCCAGCGTCTTCAAACACTCGCTAAGAGGTCTCCATGCCGTAGGCTAAGTGATACTGTACAACCCAAGCACGTGCACATTGCAAACAGCACTGGGTGGCCCAGCCCTGGGGCTGCAGGGTGACCTGGATTCCCACATGATCACTTCCTTTCATAACTGCAGGAAGCTGCGATTTCGGCTGCACACAGAGGCAAGTATCCGCAAGCGGCAGGGAACCTGGCAAGAGTGCTGATAACTTCCAGGATTTCAGAAGGACCCTGCAGGGATCATGTCCCAGGGAGCAGCAGGAGGAAGGGATGGTCTAGGAGCCAAGGTGACCCAAGCACTGGGCCCCACAGGGTCTCAGCATGGCTGCTAAAGCTGGGTAGGATGGGGATCCATCAACAGCCCCAGAGACAGCAAAGACATGAATCAAAGTCCCTCCAGGGAGCCCATTCTGGAGCAGGAAAAGAGGCTGGAAACAAATCTACAAGACAGGTCCAAGGTTCATGCAGTCTCCAGGGCTGGAGATAAGGCCACATCCAGTGCAGCTCAGACAGGGGCAAGGGACCCAGCCTTAAGTTTAAATGAGGTCCTAGGCCATGGGCAGAGGAGGTGTGTGGGTGAGGGTACTAGATAAGGCAAAGAAGCTGAGAGGCAACCTGTACCCCACTTCTCAATACTGTCTGGGCTCTTTAGTTCTTCTGCTAAAGCTGCTTTTTATTACAGACTCTCACACATAGAAGATGCTCTTCAAACAAGCCAGCTAGGCTAAATGCTGCCAGCCTGGTCAGGTGGGACCAACACTTCATGATCATGAGGATATAGCCCCCTTGTCTTCAAATGAGCACACCATAGTTGTGGCACACCAGTAATGCAGCACACCAGTAACGCCCACAGGGCTCCAAAACCATCACGACTTTCACAGCTCTGTGTCTCGGCTGTGCTTTGCAGAGCTGGGAGCCAGAAGTCCATGTCAGTATGGTGCAGGCACTGCTAAGGAGTGCTATGCTTCTCAGCAGGTTGGCCTTAAATCCCTCCCTGAGAGTCAGGAAAAAGCTTTGTGTTTATGAGCTGTAGCCGCAGCAAAGCTCTGAGCCCCCGCCCAGGTTCCAGGAAGCATGACCCCAGGATTGATCTGTCCGAGGCAAACACCACCTAACACCAGGCAACACGAACCAGGCACTTCCCCAGCCACTCATTCACCTCCCTCTCCGACATGTGAAAGAGTCAGGCAGCGGATGCAGCTCAAAATGAGGGCTCAGTGTTCAGCTGACTGAACCACTGCCAGCCAGCCAAGCAGAAAGACCTGCCAAGCAAAATGCTTTTGGCAGGGGAACTTCCACTAATGCTCTTCGCCTGTTGCAAATGCAAAATAACGCAGCCCACAGTGGAAGGAGCTTTAATTAGGTCAGCCTTTTCTTTGCTTTTCTTTTTTTCCTGCATTTGCTGGGAGTGGAGAGCACATACAGATAATCACCAAGGCTGACGCTCAGCAGCTTGTGAGGATGGGGCAATCTGTGCCATTCATCTGTGCCCTTAATGACTGGCATTTCAACATGAAAACGCAGTACCTTGGAATTCAGGACCTTGTAACACCCAAACTCTCATTTCCCACGCACTCTCTGGAGCTGCTAGCTAATAAACACAGCTGAAGCGGTGAAAATTCCTGGTTACATCCACCTGCATCCTCATTTTTTGCCTATAGTCTCCTTACTAGGAGTACAATTACCCAGCCTGGCCTCAAACCCAGGTAATGAAAGGGAAACACAGGCAAACCCACTGCTGCCTTGTGCTTGTACAAACAGGCTGGAAAAACGGGGAACAAGCACATACAAGTGAAGGGAGTAGATAGGAAAATGACAAGTGAGGGTACCTGAGCAGGTTTGCACCAGGATCTACCAACCCAGCAACACAGCAGACAGACACCTAGACAGGCACTAGCCTTGCTAGCAAAGAGAAACGGGGCATCCTTGTGCACAGCACTCAGGGGGAATGGCAACTGGGACAGCAGGGGGAATAATTCCATCAGGTACAAGCACATCCTGGATGGGAGATCGTTGCTGTCAGGCATCCAGCTCATGCCCCTGGCAGCGTGACCCAAGACCTGGCCTCCCAAGAGGCTATACTCCTCAGTAGCTGTATTTCATGTCAGAAGCTTGCTTTCTGGTCACTCACTCTTGTTTTCCTCCCCTTCGTTAGATCTGAGCCCCCTACACCCAAAGATGTGACCATGTTCCCTGTCAGAGACACCTGGAATTTAAAGAGCTGCTTCTAGGGAACATCCACAGTCACAAAGCAAGCCAGGGTTTGTGGAGAAGAACTGTTTTCTATAGGACTACACTGGCAGAGAGTGAATTTTGTGTCTTTCTTACCAGTTACCCATGGTACCTCAATTACTAACTTGCCCATTACTTTTGCAGTAGGCTGGCTCAGGCTAGGTTATGGGTATCAGGGTCATCTGTCCTTTCTGACTCAGGCACAGTATCCCCACTTTGCCCACAATATAAAATTCATCACAGCTTAATAGGAAACATCTCAGTGACTTCTCAGATGCTGATCCCCTCTGCCTGATGATTTAAAGGTATTTGACCCATCAGACACCATTCAAACTCCCTGCTAACACATAGCCAGAGTAAAGTTTATTCCCACCCAGGCTTGTCACTGACCCACTCCCAGCACTTCTGCCCCCATCTCCACTTGTGAACAGAAGCTGTGATGGGGCAGGGAACAGGTACTGAAAAGCTATTTTTCCAGCTCCACTGCTCAGGTTCTAAACACAGTGAGACAGGCTACTACTTGGACTGAAAGAAAAGCCACTCAAAAACACCAAGGCTACAACAATGTAACCTGCAGTAGGAAGTAAGGGGTCCTACACTACCACAAAAGCAGTGCAGGAAGACAACAGGGTGGTTAACTGCTACACAGCACTGCTGCATAAACACATGTAGCCCTGCAACACACCAGTACTGAAGCACGAAATGGTCACATCCCTAGCACAAGCTTCACCTAATCTGATACATACTGCAGTGGTTTCAACTGGAGTGTTCCTTCAGTCAAAACAGCTAAGGACTTCCATCTCTGTCCTTGGTTTTGGTCAGGATGGAGTTAATTTCATTTGTAGCAGCGGATGGAATGCTGTGTTTGGGAGTTCAAATGAAAGCAGTGCTGATAACACCCTGATGGTTTTAGTTGCTGTCAGACAGTCAAGGACTTTCTCAGCTCTTCATAGTTCTCTGTTCATGAGAAAGGAGGGGCGAAGCCAGGTCAGGTGACCCAAACAGGCCATAGAGAGTATTCCATGCCAATAACGTCCTGCTCAGTTTAACAGGGGGCTGATGGGAGGAGGAGCAGGGGCAGCTCTGGGACTCACAGTTTTTGGGGGACAGTCGGGTTCCAGGACAGCTCTGGGTGGCACGGCCTGAGTGGTGGGTTCGGTGAGAAACTGCATTGTGTATCAACAGCTTCATATATCTTTTGCTCGAAACTCCTGTTAGCATTGTTATATTTTATCTTTCTGCTATCTTAGTAAACTATCCTTACCAAAACCCACGGGCCTTTTGGTTTCTTGGTTTTGGGGTTATTTGCCCCTTCCTCTTCCCTTCCCTCTCACCACCACCACCACCACCAACAACAACCCCCCCCACTTCCCCTGCTCTTTTCCTTTAAGGAGGCTCTCAGCCAGGATAAAACCACTACAATCTCTTACTCAAAAGAAGCAGCCAGGTTAGGGGAACAGGCATGGTTTACTCCTCCAGTGCCCAGGATCCCACATTCCTACTCACCCCCTCACTTAGGCACAACAGACCAAGTCACAAATAAAAGCACACCCTCCCTCCAGGACAGCAGAAGCTCAAATAAAACCACACAGAGATTAATAGCTTTTTTTTATGTTTACAATAATCACTTAAGAGGGATAACAAGTTGTGGTTTTTTTGAAATCAGAATTCTGGTGTTGGAGGGCCTTTATTGGGAAAGCTGTAGGAAGACCAAAACAGCTGCTCTAATATGCCATTAGAAAGAAGGAATACAAAGTTGAGATCACACTGTGCTTTGAAGGGAAGTTACATTGTTTAACTTGCATAGCACAAGCATACAGGAGTAGAGTTAACCAGCACTGATAAAGCCCATCTCAATTTGTGTTATTGCTTTTGGTTTTTTCCTTTTGAATCTGAGCAACTGGCTGTTGGTCCTTGCTGGAACCAAGGCAGGCTTACTGGCAGCTACTGTTCAGTAGTTTCATTTGGTTTAGCCAAGGAACAGAGTACACTGTAAAGTTGCAAGTGATGTGCTAAAGAGAAAGAAAAAAAGCAGTTATCAGATTATGAACATGCAACAACATACAACAGCATCACTGACCTCTGTTCTACACTGACTTACTACCCCACATGATCCAGAATGTATGCTACTTCCATGATACTCTCAATTTGGACTCTCCCAAGAAGCACTCTGGAACACCACTCCTGTTAGCACTTGCTCAGGATGAATCATTTCTCCCTAACACCAGCAGAGAAGCTGAGCAGTCAGCACTCCTGAAGATCAGGTCCCCTCCTTTACCCATTCACACAGAGGAAGGCTTTCAGCATGGCTGTTACCCCAATATAACCTCTTAGGCACAGGTATACACACCTGGCCAGCTAATCCTTGTGTGCATCTACTGAACCACTGCACCTGTCAGTGGGACACGCAAGCTTCTAGCCAAGTGCTTAACATGTAGCTACATGCAGGGGACCCTTCTTGGACATGTAGGCAGAAAGGGCATGTATGCAAGGAAGCTGAGTCTATTATTAATTAATACAAGTAATCAAATACTACAGAAGGTAGAGCTACACTCAGGCCAGATCAAGGCAGAAGTGTTTAATACTTAACTGACAAGCTAAAGCATTCCTTAAAGAGCATTACTTTGGCAAAACCCCTGTGTAAGGGGTGATGTGCCTCTTGAGATCAGCACTTTGCCTAAAGCACTTTTCACAGTAATGCAAGTCCCCCAGGAACAGGTAGTTAAGTCCTGTGAGTATATAAACATGCTTGATAAGAGGACCCAGGAACGGTATGGAGGACACTGGATTGAGAGCAAGGAGACATGCAGGCTTGGCAGTTTCCTCTACGGTTCTTGTAATCCAGCCCACAGGCACTTTGAGAGGCTTGAGGCACGCAGTCTTCTATGTACTACATTCTCCAATCCCCACTAAACACAGACTAAAAGGCCCTGACTTCAGTCACCATAATCCAGCAAGACAAGTTCTGCAAGGGCAGCATCTTAAATATAGAGGTATGTATGAGGTCTCTGATCTTGGCTGGAGAAGAGCAATGACACTGCACTGAGCCAGCCCAGCAAGAAAGAGGGGGCTGGAAACCACAGAGGCCAGCACACTGTGCTCTGGAACCTACCTTAGCCATGTGCGGTGCATCATGGAACGCACAGCTCTGGAGATCAGTTGCTGGCTTCGGGCAAGTTGTCCGACCAATCTCAACTTCCATTATGTACTTGAGCCCAGATACGAGCTGCAACAAGACAAGTGGGCAAAACCAGCTTTATTACCAGCACATCCAGAAGGGCTCTCTGACAAGGAAGCCCAGCAGAGAAAGCCAGAGCATTTTCTGGTTACACAGTGGAAAACAGACTCCAAAACAAGAGGGGATTGCGCATGGTATCTCAACAGAACAGACTCTTGGCTCCCTTTCAAAAACAGGAAACAAAATACAAGTAAACAAGTTTCATAGCACAGCTTCCTTAGGTCAGTGAACAGAGGCATGTCTTAAGCCACCCAGCAGCCCGAGTTACTAGCTTCTTCAATACATGCAACACCCAAGGGCAATCAGATTGTCAAGACCCAAGCTATTAGAAAAAAAAAAAGCTTTTTTATTCACTTTCCATGAAAAAAACAGCTTGAACAACCTCTCACGCTTGAGGCCTGTCTCTTCTCCTTTCCAGCTGCTCCACAGCCAGTATCAAGGCCGACCCTAAACCCACCGCCCGCCGGGCCGCCCCAGCACCCACCTGTCTCTGGGCGCGGATGATCCGCACCACCCGGCTGGAGTACATATCGTTGCTGGCCTTGTTGTACTCTGACATGGCGAACTGCAGGGCCCGCTGCAGACCTTCGTCGTTGTCAGCGTTGGCGACGTCCACCGGAGCCCCCAGGAGCCGCGGACGGCCCTCGCTGCCCATCACGGCGCCGGCGAACATCAGTGCCGCGGCCAGCAGAGCCACACAGACCTGAGCTCCCGCCATGGCTGCGCAGTCTGCTTGTCGCCTGGCAGCCGCCGCCATTTTAAAGACAGCGGGGCGGGGCGGGCCACGGCCCAAAACAAACCGCCCCCTCCCGCCCCTTCCCGCCGGCCGGAGGCTCCAGCAGCGGGAGCGCTGACGCGGGGACCCGGCTTTGCGGGAGTGTGCAGTGGGGGTGGGTGGTGTCAGCCCTTAGGGCCCAGACCCACCGCCCGGCGCACCGGACAGGGTGCCTGAAGCAGCCCGAGCGCCAGGCTCTGCTGACTCACACAAGGCTGCCCCATGAGGGGACTCGGGGTGCCCTGGGGCAGGCATTACAATCAGGTGAGGTGCCTGAGCAGGAGCTCCCTCCCGAAGTCCTTCTTGGTGCTCCTCTCTTTTCCCCTCAGAAAGACCAGAGCTGTGAGGAGGAGAGCGTTTTAGTAACCCCTGAGCTCTCTGCGAGGAGGAAGGGCCTTTGCCCCAAAACCATCTGTGCTTGTGGAGGCACACCCTGTGTTCCCGGTCCCTCAGGGAGGGGTTCGGAGGAAGGTGAGGATGTGGCACTGGCACTATGCTGCCCACTGACCTCCACACGGGTACAGGTGGAGGAGGATGTTTTCCTGCACAGGTCTGGGAAGTTGGAGACTATTTCCAGGCTCTGCCTCCTCATGGGTTATTATAGCACTTATTTCCCTCTGCTGTGGAGGGAAAACAAAAACCACAGAGCATTTTAAGCTACATATGTGGCTTCAGGCACAAAACACCCATGTGTCATTTCCTCTATCTCCTTCCTCAGCATTGGTGTTACCTCATATACCCTAATGGCTCTACTAAAGGTCAGAGGGGCACCTGTAGCAGGGGCGGCTTTCCAGACAGGTCGCTTAACTTCCAGTCAGCTCCTAAAACCACAAGTCTTCCACCATCCTGTCGGGAATTCTAAGTTTGGAAAGGTAAGTCCTGCCATAGCATGTGAGAGCAAGCTCAAGTGAGACCTAGGGCCTTGTGGAGTTGTTAGGTTAAGAAAAGATGATGTATTGCACCTGAATATCCTCAGAATGAAAAGGAAAGTACTTGTGCATTGACTGGAAAGGCTGTCTGCATGCTAGCAATATCCAGAGTTATCACTGGAAAAATCCATGCAGTTGGCATCAAGCTGTGCAACTAAGTGTTGGAGTAGTTTTTACAGTTAAAGAACGGCGCAAGCACCACCGAAAGCATGAGGGAGGGGACTGACATGTCAGGTACTGGGATGTGAGCCAGAGCTGCTAGCAGCTGTGGGAGTCAGTCTCCATTTCTCTTTTCCCTAATTGGCCTTGGATCCAGACTGCATCCATTTAAAAGTCAAGATTAGAGCTCACCTAAGTCTTTTAGAAGCAAAGGCTCTCTTCTGCACTGTCAGTAACTGCTGCCAACAGGAACAGCCAGCTCTTGCCTAAATCAGTCAACCGCACCTCCAACATACCTATGAGATCTCTACCCACCACAACATGACGACCCTGCCAGCCCAGGCCTCCACCAAGCAGTGTCCCAGCTCCTGGCTGCTAGAGATGCTCAAGCAGCCCCACACAGCACATGCAGGGATCTGTGCCTCACACTACTGCAAAAAGGCGAGGACCAAGAGAGGGAATGTCAGTGCCGTTTGGATTCAGGCCAAAGGCAAACAAGCAAATTCTTACCCCACCTTGGGTCACCTCACTGGAGTTAAGGCATTCACTATGGCTTAAACTCACACTGGCAGGCAGTAAGTCAAGTCTTGGTACAGTCCTGGTGATCTCATTGTCACTTCTGCAAGTGGACAATGTGCAAGGTACAGAATGACACAGCTGCATTCCCTCTTGCCCTTGCTTTGATGTCACAGCCTTCCCGTTCAGCCAGCCCTCTTCTGCCTGCAGCTCTCACCAGGGTTTCAGTTTCTTCTCACATGCCAGTCTGGCGCTGGCACAATGAATAATTGATGCCACAAATCCACTCCAGTAGAAAAGACTGAGGAAGCTGAGGAGCTTCAGTAATGTGAGGGGTGGTGATACCTTTTGCAAGGAGAAGGTTCATCCTTCTCCTTAGGCAGATCATCTCCTCCAAGACAAGAATCCTCTTGGCCTCAGAAAGGTAACAGCCCAGGCATAAATGTGGAAAAGTTTCTGTCTTGAGTTTTACAAAGCAGAGCCTTCAGCCTGGGTTTCTTCTCTTCCTGGAAAGTGCCCTATGTACTGGCTCCTCACAGGTGGGGAAGTGTCTCTGTGGAGTTTCAACCACTTTTCCACTCATCAGACCACTGCCTACAGCTTCCCCGAGCTGCATCTGAGCCAAAGGAACATTTTCCAAGGAATAATTCCCACTCACTGCAGACAGGCTTTCCAGAAACACGCTCTGGTCTCTTGCTCATACCAGGTTTTAAACCTAGAGGTAAAGCTTATGGTCAGTTTGAGAGGTGGGAAGAGGTGTCACAGACTGCAGCTGGCTGGCTATGGGCACCGCCTGGCAGGGACAGCCATCCCATTGCCAGAAGCAGCAGCAGGGCCCAATCTGCCACACCCAGCTTTTTAAAAACAAAAAACAAAAACCAACCAACCAACCAAAAACCCAACAAAACAAAAAACCCAACAACAACAACAAAACAAACAAACAAACCAAACCAGCACTGGACACTTCAACATTGTACCACAGTGATACTAAAGGTTGTTGCAGAATGGCTTGAGCAGCAAGGCCATGAGCCTATGGAGCAGTTGTTGAAGCAGCCACCTGTGTAGCTCAGTAAGACCAGGCCCCACACCGTCTTGGTGGGAACAGAAGGGTCAACAATCGGTCAGCATATTCTTGTGTATCATACAGCATGGTCACAAAATGTGGGAGTAGGAGGTGTGATAAGGATTCAGTGCTCCTGGGACTGAGAAAGAGACATGATTCCCAGGCTGCAGGATGGGTGGAGTATGTAAATGTAACCTTTAGTTAAGAGCCAATTAGAATACGACAGGTCTAACACGTGGCAGGAATAGTATAAAAGGAAGTGTGTGCCTGCAATAAAGTTGAAGTGCTTTATCAATCACATTGATTGGCAGCATTCTTCCCTCTCGTCACGGCAAAAGGTCACTGGTGATCCCAACTCAAGAGTTTCCTCCCCAGGTACAAGTCAACCCAAGCAGGATTTGCGGCTCAGAAGTCAGCTTGCCCCCTTTCTGCCACCTGCCTTAACCAGGTGCCACAGGTCCCGAGCACCTTATGGAACTCGAGCATCAATACCAAAACTCCCTGTTCTCTCCCTGGGCCCTTCTACATTCCTGCTCCCTCCCACAGAAAAGTGAGACATACCTTGAGACCTGCTCAATGCCTGACAGCTTTTCAAATGTCTGAAAGGAGCTGCACATTGGTCAATGCCAAGTTGTCCTCTTCCTTAACCATGAACACTTCACTCAGTTGAACACATACAGCTGCAGAAAGCGGAGCTGTCTGTACTCCACAGTGTCAGACCCTTGTAGTTTCTTTGGTGGCAGGATTTCTCTTTGTCTTTCTTACCAGATGCACTCACATTTAGTCTGCAAAACAGGGGCTGACAGAGTCCCACTTTTGACACTGTTCATGCCTTGCTCTGCTGTGCAGAGTGGCTGTGAAGGAAAACTTGCCCTTTGGAGTTGCTGGTTCTCCAGCTTGGGCAGTGCCACGTGGGCCCCGCAGGCCCACACGAAAACAGAAGCAAGCTGCTTAAATACTGCTAGTCCAAAATCAGGACTTGAACCAGAGTGATTCTGAGGGGGGTGGGGAAAAGAAAAAAAAGGCTTGAAAAAAAAATGCTGCTCTACAATTGATAAATAAAGGGGACCTGGTTCATGGCACAGAACTGCATTTTGTCATTTTGCTTCTGAAGGGCACAAACATTGTTCTCTTACAGAGTCACTTTTTAAAAAAATATAAATAAAACTGAATTCTCACATAAGCAGATGAGCAAAGGAACTGGAAATCTGAGGAATATGCCAAGCAGCAGGAGGCTCATGAGAACATTACAGAAGTTCGTAATCCTGTGTGCTATCAGTATAGCCAGGAAAAGAGAGTTTTGGTTGGTTCAACAGTTTTGTGCAATATCCAATACACCTAAATCTACCTTTTTGTCTGTGTTTCAGTTTCACTCAGGACTGGTGACTTTTTGTGTTACCAGTCACGCTCCTTTCTCCAGATAACTGCTACATTCCTTGCCCTTGCTGTTGACATCCCTCATCTCGCTTTTACCATCCGAAGGAGCAATTATAGATGTCTCTATTCGGTAGCTAACTGAAAAGTTCTGGAATACTGTGGCATGCCTTTCAAAGTACAATTAGATGAGGATGTTTGAAAAATCAGCTAGTCTTTTAGTGGAGAACAACTGTTTCTACACAGAGCTGAACTCTGAATGACCCAAGAGAGTAATTACAGCAAGAGAGGCAGGAACAATGGGAAAAGCATGGCTGAACACTAAACATCTGGTTTCAGTTTCTCTTAACTGAGCGAGGGAGAGCAGGCCAAATATATACTGAGGTCAGTGCTTCTCATCCCACTAAGTGAATCTAGAGCAGTGAAGGGTGGGGTGCTGACACGGTTCCCCCTTCTCCTCGCACTGCGCTGCGTAACTAACACAAGGTGATGGTGTAACTAACACAAGGTGATGGTGTAACTAACACAAGGTGATGTAAGGGAAGCGTTTCATCAAAGAATCGCTTTCGAAGGCCAAAAATCTCTTGAGCAATATAGTCAGCAGTTCATGAGATGGAGCTGAAAGTTTCAATACCCAAGTTAAAGCCATTTCACTGCTGTTGGAAGAGTGCCCTCTGCTTATGACAATGAATTCATCCCTTACCGGCCTATATTCAGTGATGGTGGGAGTAGCAAGGAGAGTTTGCCTTCCTTCAGGACTCATGGCCACCTCTGTCCACTCCCTGCTCTGGCATGTAGAGGTATTTATTTTTCAGGAGAGGAACAGAGGCAGTGCCGTGACTTGCCCACAGAAGGAAAAGCAGGGCCCTATCTTCACTCTCAGCTTCAAAAGGGGGAGCTCTGAAATCTAGGCAGCTGATTTGAAAGCCTACAAGTGAACCAGAACCGTGGCCACATCTCTTTTGCACTCACAAACACCTTCACATATTGCCAAGCTCTCACCACAAGCAGCCAGGAGTGGCTTTTCTGGACAGACTGCAAGGCAATTCTTCAACTGAAAACAGTGTGCCAGGACAAGCTTCAAAAGCAACAAAGAACTGCTCTGAGCATATTTCAGTCCTGGCAGTACAACCAGATTAGTAAAGACCCTCCCTCCAGTCCCTTCGAGACACAACTATGCTTCCCTTGTTCTCCACAGTAGCCTGGAAGGAGCTAATGACTGTCTACTTTAAATAAGCTTAGCACTTAGGGCTATGTGCACCTCTCAGGCCATTCAGTGGGAATGGGGCTAGTAGGAATGATTGGCCCTGGACCTAAGTATTGAGCTCTCTTGAAAGCACAGCCCTAGATTTCTTGGGAAGAGAAAAATAAATCAAAAAACCAACAGGAAGCAAGTGCGAGTAGCACGGAGCTCCGTTCAGTCACTGGCAGTCACTTTTAGGAATTAAATGCCAACAACCCTCCGGACTGATCTCAGTAAGGTCAACAATTATCACCCTGCAGAGATAGATTGCTATGGGATGGAGGTGAGGTGGGAGGAGCTACTCATCTCTTTCTGATGAGTCACATGGTGCTGCTCAGATCACTTGTGGGAAGACAGTGTCTCCGTGTTCAAATCCCTTTCCCTTAGGCCCATGCAGAAAATAATCTGCCTCTAAGAAATGGGTATTCGCATACAAACATCTGCTTTAGTAATTACTGCTGTTAATCTGCCTTTGTGCCCACAAAGGAAGGCATTATTGTTTTACAGGCAAGCAGTAAATAACATAATTGCCAGCAGAAAAGCTGCATTTCAAATAATCGCGAGTGATCAGTTAACAGTCAAATTGTGCAACTGAAGCAATGAAGCCCCAGTATAGATAGTGAATGCTGATCTAAGTAAAGCACTGGTGCATTTGGGATGTCATCAAAAAAAGCCCCCACACCGCCATCCTTTTTTTGCTGAGGAATGTAAATGCTGGCACAGCGATAGCGTACATTCAAAATTATCACCAAAGATTTTACTCAATCTGGTGGCTTTGACTGCTGCATTAGTTTGTATTTGCTAAGAATAATTTTTCCATTCCCTTTTCTTCTGTATTATTTTTCTTGCACATTTGTTTGCATCAGCCTGCAGGAGAAGTAGCTTTCCTGCCTGAGGTTTGTATTCATTAGTTCTTACCAAGTATTTTTTTCTTCCCCGGGAATTGTTTGGTTCAGAGCTGACAAGAAAATGAGTTCTGTCCTCTGTCTCCAATCCGATCACAAGCACAAAGCACATGCCTAATCTTAGCTTCTGAAGAATACCAGTGACTTCACAGGGCTAAAAATAAGCCTAAAATTAAGTGTGTGTGTGTGTGTGCTGTGCAGAAACTGGCCCTCCAGCAGCTTGCTGGGACACTGGCCGTTCCTGTCTCTTCCAGCAGCAAGCTGTACAGTTGGAGGGGAATGGTCAGATGCTTCAACAGAAGTTGAAGTTGAGTGGAGAAGAAAAGCCAGGCCGTAAAGGAGGAGTACTTCTTCAAGTTGGAGCCACAATCTGCTCACAGCAGAGAAGCCAGCAAAGACTGATGCTCCAAAGCTTCACAGGCCCCAGGAAGCCCAGCGGGAAAAGAGTTTCCTCTACAGAGCACCCCGCCAAGCTGCTCAGAAGGTGGTTCACTAGCCACACCACCTTGTGCACTCTATAAAGTGAATCACTCCTGGCCCCCCATGACAACAGATTGTAGCCAGAACTCTGCTACTGCCAAGCTCAAGGGCACAGCACAGATTTGAGTGTTCACAAAGCATGTCCCCCCTGAACTATAAATATGGACATTTATGGTGAAAGCGCTTTGTGGGGAGCAACAAAGCCTTAATGCTTGCAAGAACCCGTAATTAAAGGGACATCCAGAACCTCAAATTTTTGTCGCTTAAAGTGAGCATCTCCAGGATGTTCCCAGCAGAGCCAGGCCAGCTGGCAGCCAGATGCCAGACAGCTTTGGGTTGCATGCCACCATGCAGACAGACACAACAGTGACAAGTGGGTTTTGGTTTTCTTGGTTTGGGGGGTTGGTTTTTGTTGTTGTTGGGGTTTTTTTTAAGAGTCAACTGCTATGCTGTTGGAGGACAAACCAATGGTGCACAGCATGGATGTATTCACAGTGCCCACAGACATACAACCAATGTGCTAGCTTTTGAAGTGGTTGCAGTTTCTAGCTGCTCAGCATTTCAAGCAGTAAATTCTGCCTGGTTAGGGCCTTTTTTGGTATGGAGAAGCAAAACTCTGGTCTATGAAACCTCCCAGTGCAGAAAACAGCCTGTTCTCAAGGGGCTGACTTCCCAGCATGACTCCTGGCTGCTTCTCATTAGGAAGGACTTAAGCTGTTCCCTACCTTGTGCTTGTTGTATTTGAAGCACTGGGAAGGGTCAGGGACGTTTATTATGCTTAACAACTGAGAGAGCGAAATATGTAGGAAGCCAAGGTAGCTTGCAAATAAAACCAGGCAGTTACCCATACCAGGCATGCTGGGATACTTGGCCGCTGAGATTTTTCCCTCAAGGGGGAAGCGAAATTGGGAACAACCTCAAGATTCACCCAGCCAGCTGTTCACATGCTGCTCTACACGTGTGCTTTCAGCAAAAAGACCACCCAGGGCCTTCCAGAAGAGGACACATATATTATCATTAATTAAACCGATACGTAGTAAGTTAATCCTTAGTTAATCCCGCTTCCCACATTTCCAGCTAGCCATCCTTCAGGTTTCAGGAAGCCCAAGCACACAAGCAAGGGCGTACTTCCAGAGCAGTGCCTTTCCTCAAACAGGGGTATGGCTGTTGGTGAGTGAGCATGACTGCTTCCTAGCCAGGGCCTGGCAGCTGCTTCGCTCCAGTTCAAAAGCTTCAGTCATCCAAGCAGGCCAGCCAGCCAGCCAGATCACAGCAAGCAGCGCAGCTGATGACACAGCACAGACCTTAAAGAGGAACCTTAGAAGGGGGCAGGGAATGACAGAGAATGGGTCTCAGCGCCAAGGAGGCCAACACTTACCTCTGGAGCTGGTTCTCAAACCAAAAGTTTACACGACCTTTTCCCAGCGGCCTCCAATATCAGATACTTCTGTAAAAAGGCGACGGAACACGCTGGCCGTCCAACTTCAAAGGGTTCATTTGGGCAGGAAGAAGTAAAGTGTGTGGACACGAGGAGGAAGGACCGTGTGAATTTTCCCTTCTCATATTTCCAGCTGGATAATAACTAGGCTCTTATGAACGTGACGGCAGCGCAGGGACAAAGAAACTTTAGTTTCATGGCAATTTATTGAGGGGAGGGGGGGTGTTGAGTGCCTGGCTCCTGTAGGAAAACTGCATGGATCAAACCTTTCATGTAAAATCTTAAGAGATCAGCCACAATGCTGCTGTTGGACCCCTGTTCCACCCTGACTCGATGCGTATTTTGGTCACCTCACAAACCTCAGTGCACAGCCTTGACACAGTTGCAGTTCTTTGTTCAGCAGATGCCTTCCACTGAAATAATTAAGATCAGGAATAAGGAGCTTTGGCATAGCTTTGCAAGGAAGCGTGCTGAGACCCGCTGCAGGATCCCCTCCATTGTCTCTGGCATGCTGCTGGTTCTATGCGTGTTAAGCCTTTCACAAGCATTCAGTAAAACATTAGGTAACATTTTGTTCACTCTCCACCACTCAAAATGATATGGCTCAAACATGAAAGCTGTGATTTTACAAGTCTAGCTATCAGAATATATTCATATTTGTGGAAAATCCTTCAAATTCCTTTAGCCTCCAGCCAAAGCCTCTTGCCATCCATTTACAGGCACAGAAAATCCTGTGAAATACAGCCAGCCAGACCACTTCCCAGTTAGATAGTTATAGGGCAGCCCTGTCACAGTGGGGCTGGAAGACAAAACTTCCAGTTTAATTCATAGGATCAAGCTCATAAAGATGCAGGCAATAGAAATGGCAGGTGAAAGTGTGATGGCACACATCAGTAGGTAGTGCTGCTGCAGGCCGTGTCCCCCAGTTTGACTCCTTAGTATGAAAATCATCACAGGGGCATGTGTTATTTTGGAAAAGAGCTTATTTAAGTGTGTGAGATTTTGTCATCTGCTCAGGGCTCAGGCAATTCCTGACGTGTGCACATAGCTGCACTTCCCAGAAAAATCACCATTACTGCAGTCTCCTGCACGTTATCTAAGTACCTCCACTCCAGGGCTGCTATCTGCATTTGGCTAGAGATAATTACATTTAGTGCAGCCCGGGGCTGGTTCCAGCAGGGTGGGAAAGCCGTCCTGCAAAGCTCTTATCTCTGCACAGCACTCAGGATGGAAACCAGGGCCTGCAAGAGGGACAACACTTTTTGCTGTCACTAAGCAACGAGATAGCAAACCTCAGATGTTGAAAAATGAGTAATCATGCTCCTTAAAGCTGGATTACCTTTGGCATATCTCAAAACCAATACAAACTAAATGCTTTTTTAATCTGCTTTTTGATTCCTTTTTTAACTATATCAATCATAAATCAGGATTAGATTTCCCAGTTTCCCTCTGCCAAGCTGGCAGCCAGAACCAAATGCAGTATAATGAATAATGGGGTTTGCATAGGCTCACGTGAGTCTGGGGGCTGGCACTTGGGGGAAAAAAAATAGTCCACAAATCATTGTAAGAACTCTGGGAGGAAACTAAATCCATAAGGGGTTAGCAGGGCTGTGATGATACATCACTGCACCAGCCCAGCAAGCAACATGTTGTACTCAGAGATTTATCAGGGAAAAGATGTTTCTTACTGGGCTAAGAATAAACTAATAGAACCACGCACACACAGACACCTTTCCAATAAACAAACAACTGCCTGAATGACTGAGAGCAGCAAGGGGAATAAAAATGATGCACGAGCCTATATTCTTGAGAGATTGCTGTTTTTAAAAGCTAAATTGCCACTCAGATGTTTGAACAGTTGCTTCCTGATCAGGCAGGCTGTCTCAACTGGAGAATGCAGTGACATTATGGCTTCAATCCTTCCTCTTTTCAAATGCCAGGGACCTCTAAAATTAGCGGGGACAGAATAAAGAGAAGTGAAGCAGCTGGATGTGGAATTACTTAACCACACTGACAGTTGATATTTTCTTTCCAGTTATTCTGAATCATTTTGTTAGGTCAATGTATTCCACCCGGCATTTTGATACTGGCTGTTAGACTTCAGGACTCCAGCTGAACAGTTTTTTACCTAGTAGGAAATCACTCAACAACACAAAGGCCTTACTTACCATGGCTGCACTTCATTATGAAAATAGAGAGCAGCTGAACATGCGTCCAGGTAGTGATTACAAGCATGCCACTTCAGCATCGAGCTGTTGTTATCTACCTAGAAGTCCCACTGTGCTGAGCAAAGTAAGCACAGTTCCACAAAACAAGAAGCCTGGGGGGTTTACAGTCCAGCACTCCAATTCCAGCAGTGGACAGGAAGGTAGTCCAGTAAAGTCTTGTCTTCCTGCTGCTTGCCACTGAGTTCCTCTGCCTAGATCTCGGTGTGGAGATTACATGGGAATTTGAAGTTGTGAGTGTTAAGAGCTGCTTCCTTCCCCGTACCGGTACAGCATCTGCAGACACAAGCAAGGTGCTTAAGTGCCACAATCCCACAAATCATTTAGGTTTCACTGGACTGGAGTCAGCTTGCACTGGATGAAGACTTGTTCTGTATGATCTTTCTGCATCTTTCTTAAAGATCAGATCTTTCCCGGAAAAGCAAACTGTGAATCTGGGGAGTTGTCAGTATGGCTATTAATTGAACTTCTGATGGCATGTAAAACCACCACAACCAAGGTGATTGCTCAAGAACACATAACATAGCAGAATACATTGAATGAGATTTGAATCAAGGCCCAGAATCAGAAGAGGGAGATCAAAAACATGCCTTAATTCTTCTCATTTAACAGCATTATTCTTTATTTTTTTAGTTCCCTCAGCATATTTCCTTTTAAACACTGGGGGAAGTCCCTCCAGGAGGTCATTGTTAATAAAGAAAAAGGCATATTCTTTGTGCTTTTGATTGATTAACAGTAATGACGCATTGTATGCCATGCAGTAATACACCCTCACACATAATTAACAATGTCCACTTTAATAGCGTCAGGAATGCAGGTTCTCTTGCCCCCACCTCAAAGGATTTGGACTGTAGAAGGGTCCAATATTTCAAGGTCACCCCAGCAGTCTTGGTTTTGCACTTAATTCATCCCTTTCCTTATACAAACTTACACAAAGAAAAGGTGTGGGTTTAACTTCCATCTAAACCAGGACATCGTCTCCCCACTGACAGATGAAGGCACCTGCTAGGGCCCTAGTTTCAGAATCATAAGAGAAACTAAAGCTGTCTCACCTTTCCTATTATGAATGCTAGTTTTCAGGCTGCTTTAGGAGAGAAAAAGAAGGTTGCATTTTGTGGTCAGGAGGTCAAGGGACGTTCTCCACCCCCTCTACTCTGTTCTAATGAGGCCACAGCTGGAGTTCTGTGTCCAGTTCTGGGCTCCCCAGTTCAAGAAAGATGGGGAACTACTGGACAGAGTCCAGCCAAGGGCTACAAGGATGATGAGGGGACTGGAGCATCTCTCATGTGAGGAAAGGCTGAGAGAGCTGGGGCTGTTAAGTCTGGAGAAGACTGAGATGTTTATGCTTATAAACATCTAAAGGGCAAGTGTCGGGAGGATGGGGCCAGGCTGGTCCCGTGGTTCCCAGTCCAGTGGTTCACAGTGACAGGACAAGGGGCAATGGGCACAAACTGGAACACAGGAAGTTCCATCTCAGCATGAGGAAGAACTTCTTTACTCTGAGGGTGACAGAGCATTGGCACAGGCTGCCCAGAGAGATTGTGTAGTCTCCTTCTCTGGAGACGTTCAGATCCTGCCTGGATGCAATCCTGTGCATCCTGCTTTAGGTGATCCTGCTTTAGAAGGGGGTTGGACTAGGTGATCTCAAGACCTCCCTCTCAACCCCTACCATCCTCTGATTCTCTGATATACCCATTACCTCAACTGTCTGAAACCCAGGGGCTCTAACATCTGCTTCTACAAGTTCATTAAGACACAATTTATGCTGCTTAGAAACTCCCATCTGCTTCATCTTGAGCAACACTG
Source organism: Gallinula chloropus (assembly GCF_964237585.1). NCBI lineage: Eukaryota > Metazoa > Chordata > Aves > Gruiformes > Rallidae > Gallinula > Gallinula chloropus. The sequence goes on from NC_140087.1 coordinate 74,307,555, forward strand.
GGGCCCTTCTAAGGGGGTTTCCATAGCCAACATGGGTGAGGGAACATCATGTCGAGGGTGGGTGGAACAATGTGGATATTAGTGAGTTAAGCCTGTGTTTAAGACACAGTGTCTGTGTAATTGGACATTCCCTAGCAGAGGGTATAGGGAAGAAAGAGCAGAGAGGGTTCTTGCTATGAGAGGTGTGGTACCAGGGGAAACACAGCCCCTCACATGAGGCAGAAGCTGAGGTTTGCAGGGAATCCACAGGACAGAGGAATCTGAGAGAGTGGCCGTGGGAAAAAGGGAACATGAGTGACTTCTGAGCTGCCCTTCTTCTGCTCTCCTCCTGGCTCCAGCCTGGGGGCCAGGCAGGGTCTGGAGATGCTCTGATCCCTTGCTGTTCTCCCTTCCCAGGCTAGGCCTAACCAGCTCCGTCACAATGTGTGACTCACTGCTGGGGTGAGACAAGTTGAAGCTGGTGGCAAGCAGGAGCGATCCCACTGAAGACAGAGTAATTGCCTCTGCAGTCCTCTCTGACCCTGAGCCACATGAAAGCTGCTTTCTCTCCCTCTCACCCATGCTCAAGAGAACAGCAGCCCAGCCAGTCCTCACAACAAGCCATGCTCTGCTGCAAGGCCCACGCAGTTGCATTTTAGTGGTCAAAGTGTCCTCCCACTTCAGGAGTCATTCAGTCACCAAAAAGTTGAGATTAGAGATTATGGAAAAACAAAACCAAGCAGAAATAAACCAACAGTTGGTCTCTGCATCAGAGAGGAGCCCCAGGCCGTGGGGGCATTTGGGGGCATGGCCCCTACAATAAGGGTGGCTGGCTAGCCCTCAACTTCATGAGACAATCCTTGGCTCAGGGAGCTCCAGTATAAGGGAAAGGAGAGAACAGGAAGCAAGAAGTGCGATGATTTACCTGGGGTTCTCAGGCAGCCAGTAGCACAACCTGATACACAACTGCTGAACCCCAGCCCCATTCATTTTCTTCCTACTGAGAGTTTCTGCAGCTGCTGCTTCTAGGCTGGAAGCAGTTCTCATATGCTTCTCCCCATGTGTCTATTCCCATTAATACCAATTTAGAAAGAACCTCATTGCCTTTTCACTGACGACATCTCTGTCAGCCATACTCCGTTAAACAGAAGAAATAAGAGGCTTTAAATGTAATTACAGCTTTACCTATTTTCTAGAGAAGTCATCCTGTGAAGGCTGTCACAGCAAGTACCTGCCCTGGCTACCAAGTACACCAATTCTCTCAGTGTGAGTTTTAAGAGGAAAAATATGAAATTGCAGCTGTATAATACATTGAGAGCTCAGAAGCAGGCAACAGCAGAGATTATCCAGCAAAATTACATCAAAAAGCCCAGGCATCAACAGTGGTAACTTCCAAGGGGGTATTCTGAAGAGTTACCCTGCAAAGAACAAGGTGGCCCCTCAAGAACATCATCCTCCCAACAGCCAGCAAAACCTGGTAAGCCAGTGGAACTCAGTACCTACCAGAAGCTCTGTGCTTCTTACGTAGGAGTCCTGCACTTTCAGTAGACAAAAGGTGAAGGGGTGTGTGTGTACAGAACCACACATATATTTCATCCCCTTTAATATTTGGCTTCTCTGTGAGATCTATAGGACCAGACCAGTCCTATAAAACTTCGCAGACACACTCAACACAAGCTGGTAAATCCCTCCTTTTCCTCTCTTTCCCAATCCCTGAAAACACACTGCCCAACCTCCTGGTGCACTCTCTGCCTTAATTCCATTCTCCCCAGTGTGTGGGTGCCAATAATACTCTTCCTCTGGCTGCATGACATGGGAGCACGCCTTGGAACTCCACCACCTGAGTGTCTCACTGAGTGGAAGCCTGTCAATGCACCCTTCCCAAAAGCCCACTGTTAGCAATCAGGCCACCCTCCTTGCTGTTGCAAGCAGCCAGGTGTGGTATGACATGTAAGTCAAACTCAGTGCTCCTTCTCAGCTGAGATCAGGCTGAACAAGTCCCAGGGAGGCTTCTTATGTATGTGAAGCTCCAAGCCCACCGTGAAGAGTGTGACATGAAGAGATGCTAGAAAGCAGCACTGGATCTGCAGCAACAAACACAAACCAAGAAACATGGAGCTGGTCTGGTAACCAGACACACCTTGACTTGGGACATGACAGAGGGGTCAAGATGAACCAGGCACCGAAGGTGCAGGAAAATGCCAGATTCTGTAACAGCATCTGGGGTCGTGGGTGACATCACATTGCTTGCAGACCCCCCAAAACCACAGTCCTGTCTGCAGTTTTTCCAAGGCCAGTGTTTGCTGAGTATCTCTGTGGTACCTGTGGGGAAAAAAGGGACGTGATTATCCTAGGGCAGAAGTCCAGGCATGGGGAAGCTTCAACATGTCCCACAGCAAGTAAACAATCCTGCCCAGGGGTGCCAAAGCACCAAACTAATTTCCACTGCAAGAACCCACTGCTTCTTTAATCAAAGGCCCTGGCTTATAAAAGAAAGGTCTTCACCACCACCATCCCACACACACACCCCCTTCAATAGAAAGCTTTTATCATGTTTGCCACATATAGTTTGCCAAAGGGTGGAAATTCCCCTGATACCGATAGGTCACATCTAGCTGGTGTCTGAGACAATGCTGAGAGCCAGTTTTCCTTCATCTGGGGAGTATCTCCTTGACTCTCTGCATGCCTCAGGGACATACCTCCAAAAATACATGTGCATTGGGGGCTACCAGGAGCTATAAAATCGGGGGAGGCATCTGCTCTTTCTAAGCTTCCTTCCCATCTGGCCTGAAACATCTCCTGGCCCAAAGTTCAGCACTGTTCCTGTGTTCTTATTTGGCTCCAAACTTTTCAGCTTTTGAGTTTGCAGATGTCCCAGAGTGCATGCAAAGGTAGATTCGTTTCCTTCCAAACATGCACCTTCTGCATATTACCCCAAGTAATTTTGTTGGAGGTGAGGGGTGGAAATTGATATCTAACAGTTGCGTTTTCCTCAATTTCTTCTTTCCTGCTACAAATCAAACCATCTGGCTGTTTTTCTCTGGCTCCTCAGGCTTCAGAAGATTCAGAACAATCTTTATATCCACTGATGCATACCAAAGGACAACAGAAATGCCTTGGAATGCAAGTCACCACGTCACTTCTCATTTAGAAGAGGAGAGAAAGCCTTGGCTTCATTTCCCTCTACTACTTTCTGCCTCTGACCAGGGTCATGGGGCCTGCCCATCAACTCTTTGCACTAGGTGACAAACAGTCTCTAGGACTATAGCAACCCAAAACCACAGTCTTCCAGATCATCAGATACCTGACACTGCACTGTCAAAGTCACTCCCCACCTGCTGTCGCCAGGACAAAGTCAGTTCCAAAGGCCCTGAATTTGCAGTGCGTATCAGTAAGTAAGGCTACTGATTAGGACTCAATTAGGACTCATTTCATAGGCCCAGGGCACACTGCAAATGAAGTACATGGACTACCTCTGTGGTGGTTTAGCCCTGGCTGGAGGCCAGACGCCCAAAGTCAGTCTATTACTCCCCTTCTTAGTCGGACAGGAGAGAAAATACAGATTAAGACGCTCAGGAGTCAAAATAAAGACAGGGAGAGATCATTCTGTCAGCAATGACATGGGCAAAACAGACTCAACACTGAATGAAGGAAAGAAAACTACATAATTTATTACACTACACTACAAAGAACAGTGAAAACCAGAGTTGGGAGTGCGACCAGATCTTAAAACAAACACAGATCTTAAAATACTTTTCCCCCACCACTCCATTCTTAGCAGACTTTAGTCAGGATTTTGCTCCCTTCTTCCCCCTGTTCGCAGTACAGGGCGGGGAGGGACTGGGGAAAATGGGGTTCTTGGTAGCAACTTCCCCCCACGCTTCCATTCTAAGCAGACTTCCCTTTAGCCATGATTTTGCTCCCTTCTTCCCCCTGCTTGCAGCACAGGGGGGCAGGTGCTGGGAAAAAACGGGATTCTCAGTTACTTGCTCATGAGCTGTTTTCCTTTTCCAGATCTTAAAACACCTCTACCTCCCCCCTGCTCCCTTCTTAGCAGACTTCACTCTAGTCATGATTTCACTCCCTTCTTCCCCCAATGGCAGCACAGGGGGGCCGGGACTGGGAGATGGGGGCTTCGGTCAGTCCCTTGCTGCACTGTGGGGTCTCACCCACGGGAGACAGTCCTCCACAAACTTCTCCAACGTGAGTCCTTTCCCACAGGGCTTTATCTCTTTATCACAATGTCTCTCAGTCCCAGTCCTCCATGGGGCCACAAGCCTCCCGCCAGCAAACCTGTTCTGACGTGAAACTCTCTCTCACTCATCTCTTTGTCTCTGTTGCTCCTCATGGCTGCAAGTGCTGGCAGGAGCTTATCCCAACGTAGGGTCACAGCATCTCCTCTATGTCTCCACCTGCTCCATCCAGCGTGGAGCCCCTCCACGGGCTGCAGGTGGGGGTCTCAGCCTTTTCCATGGGTTTCTCCACGGGCTGCAGGGGCATCTTTCTCTCCAGCACCTGGGCTGCCTCCTGCCCCACCCTTCTCAGCCTTGATGTCTGCACAGCTCGTTACATCTTCTCGCTCCCTTCTCTGGTGGCAAAATGTAGCTGCTTCCGGGTTGTTTTCTCCTATATGTGATTCTCAGAGGTGCTGTGACCATCTCTTGGGCTGAAACTTTTGCCTTGAATTGCTCCTTGTTTATAGTTTAGGCTGGCAGAAAACTCTAACTGCTGCTTACAAAAAGTGTCTCAGCAGCACAGCCTCACAAAACTGTAACAACCTCTAAGCTTAATGAACTGAAGAGAGGCTTGTATAAATAGCAGAGGGGTTGCAGGGGACAGGTGGAAAGAATGTTACTGGAGACATCATGAAGAACATGGAAATGCCTTAGCCATGTGTGTATTTTGTAGGACAGGAAGGCATCTCCTAGCCTTAGGAAGAAGAGGGCTAACCTTGCCTTCTTTTGCACTCCACAAAGCTTGCAAAAACTAGAGCTTTCAAAACCAATCCAGGCAAAGAATGGGGACATAAATGTAAATTTTCTCAATATTCTACTGGGAACATACATCGTGACTTTTCACCTGAGCATCTTTGCAGTAAAAGCACCATTCAGTGAGTCTCTAAAAATGTTCTTATCACATTCCCTGGTCAGACAAACTTTCCTGCAGCTCATTAGGACAGAGGTGTAGTGCCCCAAAGAACAATTGTTCACAAACCCAAAAATTCTGTGAACACAGACAGAGGAGGCAGCAATCACTCAGGCAAGGATTTGAGGTACAAATATGCACTCAAAGAATCCAGTTTATTCTGGAATTAGTTCATGCTTTTCAGCATGCAGTGAAACAACACATTCCCTACAGACACCACACGGGTAGGCACATCTGGTGTATGCTGTACAGATGTGGAGCAGTTTGCCAGGAAGGGGAACAGGCTCCATGCCACTGGACAGACAGCTGTTATGAAGTTTGGCTTAGGTTAACCTCGCACATAGACAGGGAAATAGATGAAATGGACACTCAGGGTCTCTACCACTTCTGGTATCTGAGAGTTGTATTTTATCTGTTCTGTCCTACCAATATTCTAACAAAAATCTAGATATTTTAGTAGATCCCTTCTACCCTAACACTGGAAAAGTTTCTTAGACAACACAGCTTTTCTCTCTGCGTTGATACTGTCAAGTTTATTGGCAGGAATATTTACAGGACGAGCCAGTTTCAAGCAAATATTACAGAACGTGGCCAAAACAGAGATTGTCTGCATGCCTTTACACAGCAAACCCGGTTTCAAAGGAAAAACCAAAGTCCTCCCAGTGAACAAATATGCCCCAGTAGACATTTCTCAAGTAAGAGTATTCCAGTAGGCTGCTCCCAAACCAACCCAGCAGCCAGGCCCAGGGCTGTATTACTGGCAAGTATCAAAACCACTGCTGAGAACTATCACAGACACCGTGCAACAACAGCCTGGCTGGGCAAGGAGAAGAAAGGGGGAAAAGCACTGAAGGCATCAGATCTGTCAGAAACCACTTCTCTCAGATCTACTGCAGCTCAGAGATTTGGGCTCTGAGAGTCAAGCTCCCATGCTTTTTGGCGTTTGTGGAGAGGCTGAGAAAGCTTTTAAAGAAAAATAAAATTTGGGGGGGTTTCATTTGTTCTCCTCCTGCCTCTTGCTCCATCAAGCATGCCAAGTCCCACCAGCCTGGTTCTAAGGTCAGGCTTTCTACAGAGTGCTGCTCACCTTGGAATTTTAAGTAGCAGCTCAGAAAACGAGTGTTTTGAGAAGCAGGTAACCAGTTGCTCTGGAAAACAGCAGTGCCACATTATCTTCATATACCTGGCTGCACCACTTCTAACTTTCTATATCTTTCTCTGCTCGTTCAATTGCTATATGTCATCCAGAAGCTGCTTCTGAAATGTGCTTAGGCACCACTTATTAAAGGCTGGAAAACAAAGATAAGTCAGTCCATGCTATGAGGCACGGCCTCATGCGTGGCTCAAAGGAATGCCCCTCCCCACTTCTCTCTCTTCCCAGCTATGCCACTCTTCCTTGTATTTATTTGAGCTGAGAGAGCTGCAGCCTCACGTGGCAGCAGGATGCAGGGTCTGTTACCAGGTGCACAGGTTCTGTTACAGGTTCCTTCGTGGTCTCTAGCAAGTCCCCTGCGATATGATGCTGCTGAATTCAACACAGGGTGATATAGGTTTGGGAGAGTTTTCTGGAGATCTTCGTGTCCAGCTCCCTGCTCAAAGCAGATCCAACTTGATGAGGTTACTCAGGGTCTTGTCCAGACTATGTATGACTGCTAAACCTTGGAAGCACCTCTCCTTGTTGGTTTAAAATGGGAGTAAAGCCCCTACCTTCTGGCAGCCTGTCGAATACATTGTTTAATGTATGAATCAGCCTTTACCTTGCACCCAGCACACATGGGGCCATCTGAGGTTAATAATACTGGGAAAAGCCTGAATTATATGGAATATAAGCGCTTGACTGTTAATTATCCATACTGCCTCAAAGCCCTGGACAGCTATGGGACTATTGCAGGATGAGCTACAGGGTGACAGAAACAAATCTTTAAGCTTTGAAGATAAGGAATGTTAACATGTAAGCTCTATCGAGCCTGTCTATGGGTGGGACACTTCTGTCTCATGTATACAATGCTCAGAGCTGCAGATCCTATTAACTGGATTTTTAACTTTAACAGAATAACAACAGGCAGCTGGAAATGAAAAATCTCACCAGGGAGAGTCCTCATTGTTTCATCCTGAACATTGGATGGTCCAGGTACAAAAACATAAAGGTGAAATTTCCCAAAGGGAAAAACTGTCCTAGATGCTGGCAGCCTGGCTACAGGAGAAGCTGAGAGATGGCAGTCTGCAGGGGTTGTTGCAGGGTTCAATACTGTGTGGAAACACTGACACACACCCATGGTTTCCCCTCTAAATGTAGACACAAGGGAAACAATCTGACTCCCACAATCTAGAAACTGTAACAAAACAGTCCATGGCAGGGTTAGAGCAGGATGACAGTCTCTGGAAAAGAGCTGCTAGCTGGACTGGCTCCAAATAAACCATTTCAGCTGCAGTTGGGCTATGCAGAGATATGCTGACTTCACACCCACAGCTGCCACAGGTACCTCAGGATACTCTTCAGATGGGCTGCCAGCCTTGGACAGCGCTATATGCTGGTTCCTCACCCTCTCTTGAACCAGGACTTCCCCAACACGTATTCCTGACATGAGCTTCCCACGTACCCATCCTGCGGCTGTTCCTTCGGGCTCCAGTAATCGGGGCTCTGCAGACCCTGTGTTCTCATTCTGCAATAGGGAATGCAGTTCATGGCATCAAGCCTGGAGTCAGTCAGGTCAGAAAAGGCAACTGTTCTGCAAGACAGAGGGCAGGGTTAAGGCCTGGGATACATCAGGGCTTCTGTTGTTATTGCTGGCTGCTAGCTTGCACTCTAAATATTCATGATGGAAGGACTAAGCTCAGGGTAGATGCTCTGGATGGGGCTGTGACCAATCCAGCCAGCTCCCAAGAGCTAGATCTTAGACCCAGAGCAACTGTGTTTAGATATCTGTCTTCCAGCTTTCAGAAAGCACCTCAGTTCAAGCCAAGGCAGCATCTGATCTTGAATTTGCCTGTAGCTACAGGAGTGGAGTGCAAGAACAACCTGCTTTGAAGCCTGCAGCATGGATGAATATAGATAATGATCAGTTCTGTGTCATACAGGATCTCTTTGTTTTTCATCCTCCAACTTCTCTCACACCAACCCAACAGCTTCACCAGTCGTCTGGCCACAAAATTTGCCACTACAGACCCTCAGGGATAGCCCTGCTTAGAGAACTGAAATGCCCTCTCCATTAATCCCTGCATTGCACATGTCTCACCCCCAAAAAAAATCAGTCATCTCCTCTGGAAAAACAAACCAAACCAACAACTTCCCCAGTCATGAGAAGATGATCTCAAACTCGGGGTTTGCAGCACTGAGCTACTCAGAAACATCACACGCTCAGCTGGTAGGAAGCAATATCCAGGTGCAACAGCACCCACCACCCAAAGTGGAATTTTCCAGCACCAGCCCAAAACAAAGCTGGAAAGCAAAGAACAGGATGAAGCAGCCAGATGAGGAAAGGAAGAAAATACCAAATCTGAGGTCAACATCAAAACCAAACCAAATGGAAATCTTCAGACAGAAACATTAAAGACAAGAGGGAAAGAAGCATCAACTCAGAAGGAGCTGAGAACCAAGAGAAACAGACAAAATGAAACTCAATGCTCAATAAAGTTTTTTTAAAAGATATTTTCTCACTAGAGAAATAGTTTTAAAATATTTTAAAGAAATATTTATGCTTTAGAAGAATCAGTGTTGCCTAATCAAAGAGAGACTAAACTCTGATTCCAAAATCACATGTGCCCTCATGCCAGCAGTCAGGTCCCAGAAGTTACAATTGATACATTTCAAAATTGCAGAATTTCTAAGCCAATCTAAGGCTGTTTATTTGCTGTCTGGATTCTACAGCTATGAACCAAGTTTTCCATTGTGTTTGGTTTTGATTTCAACATCCTATCTGGAACATTCAGCTCATGTTTTCATGTTTTCCTAAGAACCCATGAGGGTTAGAAACTTACTCTTTTTTTTAATGATAAAATGGAGACTCTTGTGCAATAACACCTTCCAGCAGCTGGGATATTTAGAAAAGAGATATATATATCCAACACACAGAGACTGCTGACAAAACCATAAAGGCTTGGTAACCACTGCAATATGCCATAAAGCAAGCTGTCCATTTCCCCTCCATACGTGTCTCTTACTTGCACAATTCAGCCTCTCCTCCAAAGTGTTTACTGAACCAGAGTACTAAAATGAACTATTTGTAACTTCTTTAAAGAATTTCCATTAAAGCATGACTTGGATGGCTCAATAAGCATCATTGATGCTACACCTGTCACAGACAAACAAACAACATCTGTGCTTGGATGTGATCAAGACATTGTTTTATGGGGAAGCAGCGCTCCTGGGACCATCACAAACCCACATGGTGCCTGTGAGTGCCAGATTTTAAATTATCTCAAAGTAAACTCAGAGAAGTGGAAAATCACAAGTAGAAACAGAGCCCCCTAATGATTTCATCAACAGCTTATAAGAGCCCTGTGCTGTGTTTGCTCTGGCAAATACATGAAATACCTAAGCCTCATGAAAATGCAAGTGTTGGAGGATATAAATAAATTACTAAGCAAGTTCTCCCACTCTAGAAGAGCCCTGGTTCTTTTTCAATACTCACACAGAGATGCACACTAACCTCTGCTGTTCTTCCAATACATACATCCCCAAACTCACCCCAGCTTTTGAAACATTCCCCCTGACCTGCACCAGGTTTACAACTGCATGTGTCCTGCTGCTCTGAAGCACCTTTACAGGTCAGCCAGCCTTCCAGGGTGCCTATCTCCATCCTGGGGTTTTGGTACTCTGTGACAAAAGCAGGATCCCCAGGGCTAAGAAGCGGTCCTGATGCTCACCAGAGACACACATTCCTTAGGCAGACGTTCCTAGTGAAAATCTGGAGAGCAGAAATGCCTCAGTGAAAATAAAACCCATTTCAGCTGGAAGTGGAGCTCCCTGCACAGCTGCTGCAGCGTTTGAGCCAACCTCATTCACTGAAGATGCTCTGTGCCACTGGGGAGAAGGACAGGACGCTTCATATGGCACTATCATTAGTTCACACCCCATGTAAAACCCCTGCGTGCTGGAGGGAGAATCAGGCTCTGCACCCAGAGCAGAGCGCTCAGCAGGAGGGACAGTGCTTTGTGGAGAGATGTCCATCTCTGAGCTAGTTTGCTTCTTGGTGAGATGGAGCTCAGTGCATCCATCAGGGAGCACAAGCAGAGCTTCTGGCTTGCCTTGGCAATTCTGCCTAAACCAGTTCCCTGGGCTGGGATGTTTCTGGACCACTGGCTCCAGCCTAAGTCAGAAGGAAGCCACATTGGACTGAAAAGTGCCAGAGATGTGTCCTGAGATTTCTGGGGTAAAAATATTGTCCTGGTAACCACCTGGATTTCGCAGGACTTCTTCTCCTCTTCCCTGGCATTATGTGACTCAGTTTCCAGTAGACACTGCATGCAACCTTTTTGGATCCATCACGGGAAGGATCCTAGGCGTAGGAAGAGTGGACCTGCCAGGCAGGTGTCTGAAGGTGTGCTTCAGAGAGGTGTGCTGAGGAGGTCATTTTCTCTGACATACCAGCTGAGGATGGAAGTTGGACTTGATGCTGCTTAAATTTAAGAACCTCCAAGAAAGGACATTAATTTCTTTCCCAAGTGACTTACACCATTGGTTTGCTATCCTTGCCCTTGGAAACATTTTTCTTTGCTATGATCTAAGACTCATACTGCTTGCCTTCAGCTAGCATGAACACAAAACACATTACTCTTCCACAGCTGACCTCACCTATGTTTAAAGATTGTTACAACTTCTTGAGTCCTCTCTTCCTGAAACTGAGCAAGTTTCCAATGCCCTCTGTCTTCCCTTGAAGATGGTGCTTTCGAGACTAACAGGAGCTTTTATCTTAACCTGTGGCCCCATTTTCACTGCTCAGCATAACAAAACCTGCTGGGAACCTGCCTCCCCAGGCAACCTGCAGGACCCCAAGGAAGAAGCAAGCTGAGAAGTGAAAAAACAAGCCTAGGTCTCCACCAGCCCCTTTTCAGAGCACAATAAGGTGCAATAAAAACCCCCACAACACAGAGCTGTGGCACAATGTGCTGCTCCAAGAAGCAAGGAGCCTGATGATTCTGCGCTGTCTTCCCCAAGAGCGCTCCCTGGCTTTCACAGAATCACAGAGTCGTAGGGGTTGGAAAGGACCTCCAGAGATCATCTGGTCCAACCCCCCTGCCAAAGCAGCTCCCTAGGACAGGTCACACAGGGAGGTGTCCGGACGGGTCTGGAATATCTCCAGAGAAGGAGACTCCACACACCCCTAGGCAGCCTGTCCCAGGGCTCTGTCACCCTCACTGTGAAAAAGTTCTTATGCATATTGGTGCTGAACTCCCTGTGCTCCAGCTTGAGGCCATTGCCCCTTGTCCTGTCTCCACAGACCACTGAAAAGGGGCTGGCCATTTCCCCCTGTGTCCCACAATTCAGATATTTATAAACAATTATAAGATCCCCTCTTAACCTTCTTTTCTCCAGGCTGAACAGCCCCAGCTCACTCAGCCTTTCCTCACGAGGGAGATGCTCCAGGCCCTTAATCATCTTCGTAGCCCTTCTCTGGATTCTCTCCAGGAGATCCCTGTCTTTTTTAAACAAAGGAGCCCAGAACTGGAGACAACACACCAGGTGGGGCCTGACCAGGGCAGAGTAGAGGGGGACAGGATTGTCTCATGGCCACAGCTACAGCCAAGCATGGCCGTCACTCGTCATCTCCAGACAACCTGGCGAGGAGAGGAAGGAGCCAGTCTTCAGGGCACAGGCACACAGCTCACACCCACCGGTCAGAGGCTTTAGAGGTAAGAGCTATTTTAAACATCAGTAGTATTTAAATTTCTACTTTATTTTTGCAGTATGGACTTCAGGAGTTGCTGACAGATAGCCCCGTTGTTGAGGCTGCTCTAAAGCAGGACAGGAGTGGCTAGATCTGATGTGACTCTTTTGACCTCTAGTGCCTTATGCTCCCTGACCCTCTGTTCCTTTAAGATTTCTGTCAGGTATAGGGCACCACAGGAAAGGGGGTTGAGCAAGTTGAGAGTAGTTGCAAGGATGAGCCCATCAATCTCTGCTGGAGCTGGGAGCTGAGACTAATAGTTTGCAAATTCAGCTCCACCAAGATGCCACAGGGGTGGCCACAAAGGGAAGAACTGCACCTTGTGTGATGTCTCACAGGGTGCAGGTGAGCCAGAGCTTCTTTGCACCAGTACAGCTTAGGGGCTGACCTGCTGGGAAGCAGCACTGCAGAGAAGGACCTGGGAGTCCCAGTGGACAAGAAGTTACCCATGAACCAGCAGTGTGTGCTTGTGGCCAAGGGTGCTCATACCTAGGGTGCATTAAGAGGACTGTTGCCAGCAGGTCAAGGGACATTCTCCACCCCCTCTACTCTGCTCTAATGAGGCCATATCTGGAGTTCTGTGTCCAGTTCTGGGCTCCCCAGTTCAAGAAAGACAGGGAACTGCTGGACAGAGTCCAGCCAAGGGCTACGAGGATGATGAGGGGACTGGAGTTTCTCTCGTGTGAGAAAAGGCTGAGAGGGCTGGGGCTGTTAAGTCTGGAGGAGACAGAGAGGAGATCTCATCAATGGTTATAAACATCTGAAGGGCAGGTTTTTGGAGGATGGGGCCAGGCGCTTTTCAGTGGTGCCCAGTGACAGGACAAGGGGCAACGGGTGCAAACTGGAACACAGGAAGTTCTATCTCAGCATGAGGAGAAACTTTTTCACTCTGAGGGTGACAGAGCACTGGCACAGGCTGCCCAGAGAAGTTGTGGAGTCTCCTTCTCTGGAGATATTCAGATCCTGCCTGGGTGTGATCCTGCACACTCTGCACACCCTAAGTGACCCTGGTTTAGCAGGGCCTCTCCAGACATCCCTTCCAACCCCTGCCATTCTGTGATTTCTCAGGCTCTCAGCACAGCTGAGGGGCAGGGTGGAGAGGCACAAAAGGAAGGCAAGACATCACATTAGCTCCCAAAAAAGGCACCAGAGTTATTTTCCCAGTCTCACTGGAGTGTTCAAACTGCTCATCCAGGACTAACCTTTCAGTTATCAGTTTCACATGTTCAGTGAATTGACAATTACAATAATTGTTCATCTTCTCTGAGTGTGGCAGTCTTGTCTCCTCAGCAAAATAGAAATGTGGGAGCATGTAATGAGTTTGTGAAGGTGCCAGGTTAGAGTAGGGAAAGGAGTCAGGCATTGAGAGGGAGGAGAGTGAATGGAAAAGGCCATAATTACGTTGTTCAGAGAAGTTAATGCTTCAACCCTGTAATTAAACAGGAAAAGTGATATCACTAGTGATTACAAACTCAAATTAGTATAAAACTAATGTGCCAACACTGTTCCTAGAACCAAAAGTCACTGATGCAAGCAGAAGCACCATGTTCTTCTGCAGGACTACTGACAGCAGCAGTCATGCTTCAGGCAGACCCTCTCAGCCCTGTTATTCCATCAGTAAGACTGTCCACCCACCGTGGTGCTGCAGGAAGACTTCCACCTGGTCACGGCGTTTTCTCAGTTTACCCAGCCTCACCCTCCCAGCCTCGATGCCCTTTCATAAGCAGCCTGCAATTTAGGGGCAAAACTCATCCAAGCACTCGAAGACCAACCCTTCCTTTAAAAGGCAGAGCAAGCATCACAGAGCCCGGCTCTTGCAAGGAAAGCTGGGGTGTGGTGGAGACCGAGGGACCTTTTTTTGGCATGTCGGCCATTGTTTCCTCACCCTTGGGCTGGCGTGAAGGATGGGAGCTCTCTGGTGGCAAAATGTGGACTTGCAAAGGTGAATTTTCTCTCAGTGGCCCCGGTCCTTTTCCCTGCTCAGGTGGAAGGCAGGAGACGACTTCAGAAAACCAGTCCTGTGCTGCCCTCTCCTAGAGCACTGGCAGCAGTTGGACCTGAACACCGGATGAGACGCTTTTCAGTGCAGGGGTGCCTGTTTCAGAGCCTGGCACAACTCCTCACTCACAGCCAGCTCCTCAGGGCTCTGCAGCCCTTTCACCACCCCAGGCAGGCAACCTGCACTGGGACACACATCCGTGGGCCAGGAGGCACCTGCATGTGGTGTCATGACAAAAAGCAAGAGCAGCCTGCCAGATGAGTATGTTCAGATGGCTGCTGTGGCTCCAGGCCAAATAAAACAGGGGACAGTGCTGCTCTGGGAATCCAAGATGCTAGTGAGAGAACAGGAAAGCTGATGGGATGTCTCATGGGATGTCTCTTAGGGGAGAGACAGCTCTCTACAGCTACCTGAAAGGAAGTTGTAGCAAGGTGGGAGTCAGTCTCACAAGAGGAAATGGCCTCAAGTTGTGCCAGGGAGGTTTAGACTGGGTATCAGGAAGAAATTCTTCACCAAAATGGTGGTCAGTCACAACCTGTGAGTGTCATGGTTCAGCCCTGGCCAGCAACTAAGCACCACGCAGCCACTCGCTCACTCCCACGCAGAGGGATGAGGGGGAGAATCAGGAGAGTGAGGGAACTCGTGGGTTTGGATAAAAACAGTTTAATAGGACAGACACACACCAAAAGAAAAAAGATATAGTAATAAGTTGCATTAATAATTTATACACAAGTGATGAACTGTACAATTTTCCTCCACCTGAGACCCCCAGCTGCACAAGCCCCCCAAACTGCCCAGCCTCTCAGCCCACACGTGCGAGCAAAGCAAAACAAGGGATCCCTTCACTACTTCCCATCGGCAGCAGGTGTCCAGCCATCACCCTGAAGTCAATGCTGTGCAAGACCCCCAGCTGCCAGCAGGCGCCCAGCTGCACTCAGCCTCTCAGCCCACCCCCAGTTCTATACAGAATATGACATCACATGGTATGGAATATCCCTGTGTCCAGTCTGGGTCAGCTGTCCTGGCTGTGTCCCCTTCCAGCTCCCCAGCTGCCCCCCCCCCCCCCCCCCCTTCTCTTTGTCAGGGCAGTAGGAGAAGCTGAAAAGTCCTTGACTGCTCGGCAACAAGTGAAAACATCAGCCTGTTATCAACATGATTCTCATCCTGAATCCCAAACACAGCTCTGCACCAGCTGCTGGGAAGAAAACTAACTCTATCCCAGCCAAAACCAGGACACTGGGGAAGAGGTTGAGTCACCATCCCTGGAGGCATTTACAAGGTGTGTAGATGTGTTGCTTAGGGACATGGTTTAGTGGTGGACTTGGCAGTGCTGGGTTAACAGCTGGAGGTGATGATCTTAAAGGTCTTTTCCAACCTAAATGATTCTACAGGAAGCCATCAGCAAAATGAAAGAGAAGTGCATGCCACTGGTCAGCATGGTGAAACACAAGCAGCTGGCTAACCTACAAGCCTCAATCCTCAACATCCAAGTTGCAGGAGACCCCAAAACAAAAGCAAGACCCATCAAAAAAAAAACCCCAGGGGAATTTGGGTGAGAAAGACCTTGGACTGCCATGATTTTCACAAAACAGGCCTCCACTTTACCTGATTTTTGGCACTACCTTCTTAGGGAACAGCCAAGCTCAAATGTCCAGTAGCCCTCAAACAGTTTGGGGCTCAATGGACCTGGAGGAGCCAAACCACCCCATTTCTTACAGACAGCAGGCTCTGAACCATGTGCCACTGCTCCTCTTTGCTTGAAGATCAGCAGGTCCACAGTCTGGCGTACCTCCTGCCTCCAAAGGACCTGGAAAAGAGAGAGAGCAGTGACATGCCACCAGTCTTTTCCAGCGTGTGCTCTGAGCCACGAGCTGCAGCGTGCAGGTGAACGATGCCCATGCAACTTCAGACAGCTGTTCCATCTCCTGTCCCAGGGCAGAAGTCTCCTGCCCAGCTGCCCCTACACAAGGTGTAGTGAACCCTATGAGTCTTCATGGGTTCAAATGGTGGTGACTCAAAATCAGGAAGGATGGAATCCACAGAAGATTATTCAAAACAGAGGCACGATGTTCCTACCTGCACATCAGAGGCTGGCAGACCATCTAGCTGACCTCCCACTGCTAGCTCACTGCCTTTGTCTGTCCTTCCCTAGGTATCTGCTGTCAGGAAGAGGATGCTAGGCTAGACAGACCTGACCTAGGATAGCTCTAACAGGAGCAGAGCTGTCGCATCTCAAACCCCAGCAGACCCTGTCCGCAGGCAGTTCCCTCTGCAGCTCTGTAACGCTCCTTCCAGCCAGAGAAACTGTACTATGCTTCAGGAACGACCTGGAGCTGGCCGCGTTTGTCAGATTAAGCTTCTGCAAGAGGTGGTCGCAGGAGCTGGGGAGAAAGAAGCGCATCAGACAGGCAGGGAAAGCCCCGGAGAGAACTGATGCCGTGTAAGATTAAAAAAAGAAAATTAAAAAAACAAGAGGTGGAAACTACTTTATACGTGCGGACAAACTCCGTTCAAGCCAGCAGATGGGGCCCTGCCTTCAGTCACCGGCAGGCAGCTGGACACAACAGCCCTAGCTCCACCGCTGTCCTCAGAACTGCGGAGAGAGGGAACCACCACCAGCCTTGCCCCGCCCCGGGGCCCCTCCCCAGCAGGACATCTCAGGTCTGCAGGGCCACCTCCACCCCGAACCGCGCTGGGGCTGACACTGCATGGGGCACCGAGAGGCTCAGGAACCGGGAGAGGAGGGTAATGCCACCTCCTGCCCAGAGCCCAGGCACCTGGAGCTGCAGCCGAGGTCAGAAGCACTTTCTGAGCACTGTGACTGCAAAGCACTGTACGCTGGGAGAAGGACTTTGGTGACTGGGGAAGCCCTCTCCAGGTCTCATGTTTTAGTTACATTCTAGTCTTACTGAAGCAGCAGAAGTTTCAGAACCCCAGGGAAAGCCAGCAGGGTAGCCTGCAGAAGTCGTCCTGTCAGGCCAGATTCAGCTCATACACCATCGACTGGCAGCTTCCTTCAGAAATGCAGCTGCAGCCGTGAACCTCACCAGCACCCACGTATTGCTTGTTGGGTGACTGCCCATCAAGAGCTCTGTCCTACTCAGGCAGCACAGTGGCTCAGAAAGACACCGCTGGTTGCTGAAGACTAGAAACACACAGGCTCACCGAGCTGGTTCATCCCAGTAGTCCAGCTGGCCTTTCTCCAGCCGGTGTACCAAAGCACAGGCCACCATCAGAGACCCAGGCAAGGAGCAGATCTGAAGAAGGGGGTGGGAAAGGGCTGCTCTACTCAGGCTGTCCAGTTTGCCACTGGACACTCATTGGACAAGGCTGACCACAACAGTCATTTATAGCTCCCCGTGGCCCAGGTATCAGCCCCGGTGGCTAGCATAGCTATAGCTATCCAAGCCACTTTTGACCCTCTGAGAAGTGTGGGGGTTACTGAAGGCCTGGGTTGCTGGGGCAGGCAACTGTGATCTACGCATAAAGAACACATCCTGCAGGCTGATGGTGCCCGCTGCACAGACAGGACAGAGGTCAGGGATGCTGTCAGAAGCTCCCACCCATGGCTGCGTGCTGTCTTGCAGAAAACACACTGAGACCCTCCTCTTTTCCAGTCTGCCTCTCTGCAGTATCCTCCTGCTGCACGGTGCTCCTCCAGCTCACCTCGCACAGTCCAAGGGGCAGAAGCGGCAGGAGTGTTGTCTATCTATGTGTGAGGCAGGTTCACCAGGAAAAGGAAATAAGCAAGGACAACCTGGCACCCACCCATAATGCTGCTGGCACGACCAGCTCTTAGACCTATCCAGTCCCAGGCTGCAGGCCGGAGGTTAGTCCCTGCCCCAGCTGTGCTCCAGAGGCACTGGCAGTGCTGTGGCTTCTCACCAGTGCCACAGTAGCCAGGGCTGTGCTCTGGCAGTGAGTGCTTACCTCTCTTTGCCTGCCCAGCAGCTCAGGCCTTCAGTAACCCCCACACTTCTCAGAGCACCCCCCAGTACACCGCTGCATTCCCAGAAATCACTTTCAGTGCTACTACGTGATCTTTGGACAGTTTTGAGGGGGCTTTCTCTACCCTCTAGCAAATCCTTCCCAGCTCTCAGGCTGCTGTTGATGAACACCCATCATGCTGACTCATATGGTCTCACTGCTTCCTTTTTCATTACCCCACACGTTTCTTATCTTATGGTTAGACAGTAAGCAGATTAGGGTGGGGATTTTCCAGTCCATGCCTGTACAGCACCTTGAACGATTGGTGATAAGTGTGGTAGAGCTAATTCACATGCCATCTGATCTTACCCTCAGAAGCCTTCCTTACAATGGACTCCCATTTTTAACCACCCAGTAACAAGAGTCAAGGTCCCCCCATTCCCAAGAGCTAAACCGAGACGGGTTCAACAAGTGGTCCCAGCCCCCACAGACACAGACTGGCCTGCAGTTCCCAAGCCAGAAGAAAAAGCCATCCCGCAGAAGGAACGCACTGCCAAAAGATTTCTTCGTCATTCTGATGCAACTAAGCACAAAAGCCATCATTAAAAAAACCCAAAAAAACCCACAAACCAACAACCAAAAAACAACCTGCTACAGCCTCCTGTCTGGGTTGCAGTGTGAGAGGAGTGGGGGCTCACTTAATCAGGAAACAAAATAAAAAGTATTAATGGCATTGCAGATAGATCTCAGCAGCAACCACCTCCACACGTGGAACAAAGCCCACATAAGCCACGAGTGCTTATTCTCTTAAGAAATTCTTCAGCACACATGTGATGCAGCAGCATTATCATCTTACACGCGTGGAGAAGAGATGGCCTACAGGTTAGGGTGTTACCCTGTTAAAGCAGAGAAGACTTCGTCAGACTTAAAGATTTCCTGCCCGAGGCTGGGTGACTCTCCCAGCCTCTCTCCCTGCTCAGCCCTCCCCCTCGACAAAAGGCGTTGTACAACCATGACTCATAGCAAAAGCTCAGGAGCCCAGCCACGCTAAACGCGGCACAGCATTCGGGCAGTACAGCCAGAGATGCTGCTTAAAGCTTTACCCTCTGGTTAAGAGGAGTTCAAGGGCTCAGTGTGCTCAACACGAGCCTCCCCTTTCAGGCTGAGGAGGGTTTAAGATCCAATTCCATCCACGCAGGGAAATCAACACAGCTTTGTAAGCCTTGCTTCTTGCCTCTTTTGAGGATTTAAGTGAGAGTTGAGCTGCGGCTGGTCCTTAGGCTGGTTCTGGGGCAGGATGTGCCTCCTTCTTATCATACAAAGCACAGGCACTTCGGTGGCAAAAGAACACAAAAATCCCGACAACAACCCCAAACCACACAAGACAGGTAGGAGAGTAGCCTGATGACATTCTTGCATATTTAAATTTACATGGGGTTGCTCCATTCCTGAGCTGCCTTCTTGTACTAGCAAGAGCAGGAGGGAACATTAGCTAGCTAGCAGGAGTGAAAATGTCCCAGGGTCATGAGGCATGGGGCTACCTTCTCCATCACACTCCATCCAGGGCAGTTCTGATGAGGCTCTTAAAGTAAGCCAGGACTTACAGCAGTCAGCAGGGTCAGATTTTGGTCCAGTTGTTCATAGCCTTCTGAGCGTTTATGGAAGTTAAAAGAACTGCAACCTGCAGAAATTGTGGAAATTGGGAGCAAATTAAAAAGAATACGAGTCCTGGCGTTCATCCCCAGCAATTGAGGACAGCCTCTTCAATTACCATAAAAACAGCATGTATTTATAAGCAACATCCAGCTCCCATCTCCACTAAATCTCAAGTTGTGTCATAGAAAAGGCAGTAACACCACTAACACTTTGCAAATAGGGAAGGACTAAGGTAAAGGGGGGGAAAGCAGCTTTTGCTCAGCCTCAGCCCACAGGCCCGGGCAGGGGTTTGGACCTGACTGCAGGCTCTGGTTCCTGCACGCTGCCTGCTGTGCCATGCCACTTCCTTGGAAAAGGAAGCAGTTTCACCACGGCAGTTTCTAGAAATCACCCTTAGGTTCTTCCCCTGCCCCCCAAAATTTCCCTTTAATTTTTTACTCCTGTGCACCAACAAAGCAGAATGTTCCAGCGACGCACAGCGATGGGCTTCTCCTGGCTTTGTTTCTGCCAGTGAAGTAGCGATGACTGGGAGGTTTACAGAGACTTTCTGTTCCTGTCTAAAATTATCTTTGCTGAGCCTTGCGACACCAAGAGCACAGCGCCAATATTCCACAAGCCCTGAGAAAAACGGACTACATTTCAGGCACACTCAGCTCGTGTGGTTAGCTACAGTGGCATCCCTCAGCCAGGGCCAAAGCTCACGGCCACCACCGCCGCAGTCAGGCCTCGCTCAGGGGGACCACCGCCTGTTTGTTCGCTGGGTGACACAGCCCGTCAAGTCAGGGCCCGATCCTGTTGGGTGGTTGCGGGGCGGTTGTCCAGCCAAAGAGGAGTCAAACTGCAAGATCAAAGTAAGAGAGTATGAAAAGGCAGCAGGCGGATGCAGACAGATGGGGGAAGCGGGGGCTAACAGGGAGACAACAACAATTAGCATAAGCAGCGGCAGTCTCAGCTCACCAGCTGCTTTGCTGACTGTCTGCCTCCCTGATTTCCAACAGCAAAGCGGCGATTTGCCCAAGAGCACTGTCAGTAGCTAAAACCGCCCCTCAGACCTGGAAGTATTGGAGGGTGGGGGGGGAGGGAGAAGAGGGAAGACCACCCTGATTTCCAAGGTGCAAAGCCGAGGCTTGCAGGGCTGTGGTGTAGGAGTTTGCCTAAGTAAGGCATGGAGCAAGCAGGCAGCTCAAAACAGCTACCAAATACTTCAGAGCAAAAGGCTAAAAAAGGAAGGTTTTAAAGGAGGAAATGAGTCAGTAGCTTGGAGGACGGGAGGGGGAGTTCAAATAGCTGAGACATATAAAGTAAGCAAGTAGTCACCATCTCAGATGCTGGAGAGCCAGCGAGGTGGATGTATTGATTTTTGGTTTCTGTTGATGCATGGTCTCATTCACAAACGGGTGACTTTGTACACTGGCCCTGCTGGGTTTTGGGGCTGCCCCTCACTGGACAGACGGTTGTCGCCTGCAGTTCACACTGGTGTTTCAGACTGGAGCTAATGCGGTCGTCACCAGCTACAGGACTGCTGAAATCTCTTGGCCTCCCCTGCCATGGCTGAAGGAGGGATTTTTCAGGGGTGGGGGGAGATTGCAAACACCGTTTGCATGAAGAGAGGGAGGAGGATTCACCTTTTGAGATCATTCATCCAAATATCCAGCTTGAGCTTTCAGCCTAGCTTATTTATAGCACTAACACTAGGGGGAAAAAGAAGGACAAAGCTTATTTAGAGTTGAAAAGCAGCAAAGCTAGTATAAACCCCTCCATCTCCACAGCACTGTAGCAGTTCTAACAGGGGAGTGCAGTAGCAGAGCAGCGAGCCGTGAGAAGGGTTAGTGTCGGTGTGGCAATAAGCCACAACTTCCTCGCCTCTGCCCCACGTCCCTGTCCTGTCAAAAGGGCAGGACAGACGAGAAGGGAGCTTGACCAAAACTCCCTGACGCCCTCTCCAGAACATGGAGCTTCCCCTCCGTTCAGGCACTGAGATGACAGCTGCTAGTTGCTGCTCTGCTGCAAGCCCTCTCTGAGGGAAACCACAGCACTGCAGACTTGTCAGGGTGATGTTTAAGGTCACAAACGTGTGAGGAGCGGGCTGTCGAGTGAGAGCGCAGCACAGGGCTGGGAACAGACTCCCTCTGCCCTACACAAGCGGCAGCACGGGACATACACACCACGGGGTTCCCACACCATGACATACCCACTGCTCATCACCAGCAGGCAGCTCCAGGCGCAGAGCTGGAGCTCCCAGTGCCCACGCTGGTACAGGTGGAGGCCTGAGCTAAGGCAGACTTGTCACCACCGTGAGCTGTGCTCTTGCCAGTGCAGCTTGGTGCACAGCTCCAGCTTCCTCTGTCTATGCCTCACAGGGCCATTATGCTGCTGTTCTGTCTTTTGGGGAATTAAACCTTTCAAAAACCCATCGTGGTTCTCCATCAGTGCCCTTCCCAGAGCAAGCACGCCCTTCCCATGAGGCAGAAACAAGTGCGAGAGGTCTCCCTTGCTCTGCTGGCAAAGGAGCTCCTGTCCTTGCAGAGAGGTTCTTTTAGCTAGTTAGGTACCTTCTCAACCCACTGCAGTGTTTCCACTTCTTGAAACAGTTTGAGCCAACAGGGCAGTTCCAACTCATTTTCCCTTATAAGTATACAACATGAAACAGCCAGCCCCAGTTCTCATGGCCTTACATCATCCCTTCCCATCCTCCCCAGGATGCCTGACTTCTGCACCCCTCTTTCATAGCGAAACTGTGGCTGTGACAGCCACAAATTACCCACAACAATTAAGACTAAAAAACCCAGCTGCCTTCAGGTCTCCATTACGTGCCACCAGAGACTGAGGTCTGCCACAGCACTGTGCAGGGAGGCCCCCATCACCAATCCCTGCCTCAGTTTCTCTCCCAGCCATGCAGCACACTCTGTCACCCAGCTAACAGCCATGGCAGAAAAGGATGGGCCTGAAGAAGCTGTCCAGGATTGCAGCTCTACTATTACACAGACATTTTATCTGGCTTATTTTAGAAATATTAGAAATATATGCTTTAAAAGAAAAACCCTACTCAGTTCCTGTTATTACTTCCAAAGTCAGGTTAAGATTTTGGTCCAAATTTAAGCATTTCTTGGTTAAATACATCAGACAAGAAACTAGGGAAGAATTGCCCACCTACCCCCATTTAAGTCTAAGTTGTACTGGTTTCACTCTAGATCTGACACACATGTTCTAGCAAGAGGGGACCCCTGGTCAGCATACGCCACAAGACCCTAACACAATAGGACTGGTTTTTTACTACATGCATCTTCAATGTAAGGTCTCTCAGCAACTTCTAATGGGAACAGGGTAAGAGCATCTAAAAGGGGCGTCTACTGGCATATGCCTCAAGGAGGGGAAAGAAATCAAGATGTAAGACCTTTAATATGGATGAAATCTCTTAAGGTATGGCTCACACCTTCAGTACCGAAGCTTCATGCTAGCTGTAACCTGGTATGAGCTACTGCTGCCTCATCCCCCAGCCCTGAAAACATGTAATCGGGTCTTTTTGTTTTCTGCTTACAAGCAGACACTGAGACTCGATAAACAAGCTGGTCGCCGGGGGCTTCTTGCTCTTCAATTCAAGCTGGGAACATCGCTGCAGCAATGCAACATGTCTGTATACTTTTTAACACGAGCAGGTGCTTCTGCAACCCGATGACAAAATGCCCGAGCTCCACCGCCCAGAAACACGGAGGAAACAGTATTTTTGTAACAAAGACGAAACAGCAGCTCCTTGAGCCCCCGCCGCCCCGGTCTCAGAGCCGGCAGCGTTTTGCCAGCGGCCAGCTTTGTGCCGAGGACAAGCCCTTCATTGTTTCAGCCACCTGCAATAGATGCCGCTGCGACCCGGGCGGGGAGGCGGCGGCTCCCGCTGCTACCGGCGGTGCCGCTGCCGCCGGGAAGAACTAACTGCGCCGGGCTTCCTGCAGCGAGCGCGGCGGCCCGGGCCAATCAGGAGTGCCTGGCTGAGATCGCACCAAAGTAGGTATTAAGCAAAAAAAAAACCAACACCCCCCCCCCCCCCCGCAAGAAAACCAACCACCAGACCGAAGCCGCAGCGAGAGCAGAGCCCCGCGCTTCCCCTTCCACAGCTCCCCGGCCCGCCCCGCCCCCACCCGCGCTCTGCAGGGCCGCCGCAGGGTCCCGCTCGCCTCAGGACCAGTGCCCCCCTCTCCCTGCCCCCCTCTCCCTGCTCCCCTCCCCCGACTCCCCCCCACACCCTCCCTTGATTTCCTTCCCTCCCCCGCCCCCTCGGAACTGCCTCAGACCCCCTTCGACGCCTCACCCCCGCCCCTTCCCTCCGGGTTCCCTCAGGCCCCCAACTCTCCCCTCGGCGCCTCCCCGCCCTTCCCCCGAGGCACACCTTGGGGCAGGTAGTCCCGCCCCGCCTCGCAAGGGAGCCGCCGCCATTGGCCGGCCGGCGCGTGGCCGCCGTCAATCAGCCGGGGCTGCCCTCTGTGATTGGGCAGACCACCTCCTTGGCCGGGCGGGAAGGAAAAGGCGGGGGGCGGGGGGGGGGCGCGCGTTCTGTGGGTGCGTGGGTTCCCCTCCCCTCCCTCCCCTCCCTCCCCCCCGGGTGCGGGTGGGCGGGCGCGCGCGCGCGGAGCCGGGCAGGGTGGGGGAGGAGAGGTCCGGGGCGTTGCCACGCAGGGCTCCCACCATAGCAACCGCTTCCTCCTCCGGGCACGGCGGCCGTGACGTCGGCAGCGTTTCCGCCCGGCTCGCGCCCTCGCCGCTTCCCTTCCTGCTGCCGGAGTCCGCGCCGCGCCCAGCATCCGAAGGGAGCAGCAGCTGCCGCACCGCGCTCCGCCGCTTCGCCGCGCCCCGCCGACACCATGGTAGGGAGCCGGGCGCCGCCGGGGGAGCGGGGATGCGCGGGCCGTTGCGCTTCTCCCCCTCCCCCTCTCCTCCGTCTGCATCCCCGGGGAACGGGGGGAGGGGGGCGGTTGGTACCGCCCGCCGCATCCCGGCCTGGGCTCCGGCCGGTGCCGCCGCTGTGCCTGGCGGCACGGTGCTATCGCGCTCCCCGTTCCTTCCTATCCTCCCCCAGTTCTTTCCCTTGGCCTTCGAGCTTCAGGCGGCGGATCCGTTCTCCTCCCTTCCCCCCCCACCCCCCCTCCCCCCACCCATCCCGCCATGAGGCGGCGGAAGGTTACTTCCCCCTCTTGGATGGAACTGTCTTCCCTCCTTCGTCCTCCCCCTGTGAGGCGATGGTACGTTCCGCGCCGCACACAGGCGCTAGGGGCGGCCGCGTCCATTTCGCCCGAGGTGGGGGTTGGGGCGGCGAGGAGAGCGAGCGAGGCGGGAAGAGCCGGGAAGGCGGGGGAGGGGGTGGGGGGGCGCGGTGGCGGCGGCGTCCGCCGCGGGGCGATGCGCGCCCCTCCCCATGCCGCAGGGCGCGGCCGGGGTGGGGGGGGAGGGTAAGGGGAGGAGGGGTGGCGGCAGCGGCTCCCCCCACGCGAGGGGCTGCGTGGGGGGGGGGAAGGTCGCAGCCTGGCAGAAAGGCCACGGGGGGCGGTGGGAGCTCCCTCCTCCCACGGCGGCCTGGGGGCTGCCCCACTGGGGAGGAAGCGCGGCTTCAGCCGCATCCGGCCCCGGGCGGGAGCCATCTTCCCCAAAGGCGAGGGGGTTCGGGCCTGGCCTAGAAAACGGCGGCAGCTGCTTGGCGGAGCGGGGCGACTGAGGCGAGAGGACGGCTGCCCGCCTCAGCCGGCCCGGTGCGCGGCCTCTCGGGGCCAGGCCGCCCTTCACCGGGCCCGGCTGGAGTCAGCAGCCCTGGTAGCAGACAAAAGGGGAGAAACAAACCCGGCGGAAGGAAAACGCTGGTTGTAACAAACGGCTTTTGCAACGACGGCTCAAAGAAGCTTAAATTTTAAGGTGCTTGCTGCAAGGGCTCGAGATTTTTGTCTTGCTGCTTTGCACAGAGAAGAATCATTACTGGAAACACAGGGATGTCTTTAATATACACATTGATTTGCCCTTTTTTTTGGCTTCCCCCCCCCCGCCCCCAAAAAAGAAAAAAGCCAGGGGACCCCTTTCATAAATGGGGTGGAATAGACCCCACAGCTGTTACATGGTGGTTTATTTTCTGTCGGTGTGCCTGCACTAAAACCCTGCATCTCCATTTAACTTGAGCTACTAAGACCGACAAATTCACTTGCATTATCTGCTCATACCGCTTTAACTGCTGGCCTGTTTTTGCTGGAGTCATGCAGAAGCACTTGTCCTGCAACAAACATTTGGGTGCTTTGGCAGAGTTGCTTCAGTTATTTGCCTTTAGTAGAGGGGTTACGTGTTGAGGCCTTCCCGTGGTATTTACCGTTAGTTTCTTGGGCATGTGATAAATCAAGTAAATAAACTTTTCTTATGTGTAAACCCGTCGGATATGCTACTAATCTCCCTGCTTCCTGTAACGCCTGAGCTGAAGCATCTATAGCTCTGCTCCACGCTGCAGACCGGCGAATGGGAGTTACAGACAAAGCTGCTGAAAGTCTGACAAGACTTGCAGCTCTTGTTTAAAATAGGCTTGTCTGAACAAGCTAGCTACCACCTCTGCAGTACGCAAACCTAGTTTAGAATGACTACTGCGTGTGTCAGGCTTCATCTTGCTTCGGAACCAGAGAATTCCCCAGTCAGTCAAAGCTAGCGTTTCTCATAGCGATCTCCTTTTTGGAACAAGGTCTGGGTTGGCTTTTTTAAGATGCTTTTCCACTTGCTGCAGACAAACTTGCTTTTGGGCAAAGAGTGTAGGCCTTCTGGCAAAGTACAGTAATGCCAGCGGGAGGGCATCATTTGGCTCAAAAGAGCGTTGGGTTTTCTGCTTTTGTGTCTTGCCACAAGGTTCAGCTTCTTTGCTATGGGATTAAATGAGTCCATGGTCTTTGGAGGACCGTGCAAATTATTTTTCTTGGTTGTTAGTCAATGCTATTCCCAAATCTGTGTAATTACAAGGTACATATGCCTCATATACAAGATGACAGCCTCATGACAATTGGTAGTGTGGGTGTCTGGCTTGTTCCTGCTTGCCTTGTCAGAATATCACTATCAAGAGGCTCCTGCTGGGAGCAAGGGCTGACCTAAGCGATCTCATGCGGGAGAGCCTGCAGACAGCCAGAACTTGCATGTAAAGCTGTTCCGAGCCTTTTGCTGGCCTGACTGTTCTGTAGTCACAGCCATCTGCAGGAAGGGTACCTCAGAAACCAGTATCTGGGGTGCCCAGAGCAGGCCTCCGAAGCCTGTTTTCAAGGGTGAGGTTTAAGCTGTAGGTTGCTGTAGGTGCCTGGAGGAGGGCCACAAGAAAATTCTTAGGGACACTTGGTCTCATAATAGCTGATTTCCATGCTGAATGGGTTTCTAAGAAGCTTTGCTTTCCTGCTGGAGGCCTGTTGTGTACCAGCTTAGGCCCGCATTACCTTAAAAAGATGTATTTCAACACAAGAATGGGTACTAACTCAAAACTTCTGCCTTCCTCCTGGCTACCACAGTTCCTGTTTTTCAGCAGCGCTGCTGCTGTGGTTGCCTTCTGCCTGCATTGCCTGTTCTACCCACCTTGGTAATTTTATCAAGAGTGAACTTCATGGTAGCTCAACGAAGGTGATGATTTCCTCTTTGGCTGAAAGCTGAGGAAATGACCTCCAGGAATTCAAGGGAGGCTTTTTTTGGTGCTTTTTAAAAAATTGCTTTCTTACTCATCTCTCTTCATCTAGCTTCATAACCTTTCTTACTGGCGGGGGGGGGGGGAAATCTCGATACTAGAGTTTTAATTCTTTTCCATAAAAAAAGAGACCAAATAATGGAAAATACAAAACTTGAGTCTAGCTGGCCAAGATCTGCCTACAAGTGATATGCAAATAACTCTGTCTCTTGCTGCTTTATGGTGTGCAAATAATGGCCTCTTGCACAACAGCAGTAAAAAGGCAGTTAGTTGTTTCCTATCACACTTCAGATCTGAATTGAAGCTTTGGACTTTCAGATGCACAGTGTAAACTGAGGTGCTTGTCCAGCTGTAGGTAGCAGAGGACATGGGCCTGCTGGGACTTGGGAAGTCACGGGTGTTCCCACACTGGTGCTGGTCTTTGGGGTGAATTAAAGTAGTCGCTCCACGCATTGCCTCCTTTCCTACAATAAAATAGGGGATGTTGATACAGGGTTTTCTTGAGTGCTCAAACAACAGATTAAAAGCCAAGCAGTATTTAAGATTTTCACCCATCTTCTTGGCTATAGCTGATGCCTTTTCAGAGGCCTGGTTTGGCAAAGTTTTCTGCTGGTCTGTTAGCTGCAGCCAGGCTCTGTGATCCTCCTGTTCTGCTAGGTGCTCTCACAACTAACTTGGCTTAGTTTTTCCCTTTGAGGTCTTGGTGCTTGGTGCTTGATGATGGTCCCCAGGGTATTGTGTGGCAGTGTAAAGGGACAGCTTTGTGGATGTTGCTGCCCCAGAACAGTTGGGTGGTAATAGGTTTAATTGAAAAAAATACTCGTTGAGGAGATGTACTGTGAGACATTACTGAGTCAGATGGAAATGCCACATGGTTCCACAGGCAGTTCTGGCAGTGGCAGGGAATTTTGGGGGTAGATAGGAAGGATGGCATGCCAAGCACAGAGGAGCAAGAAAGCTGAAGAAACAGAACCAACTACATGGCAGTAACGCAAATAGCAAACATGGGGGCACAGCGTTCCCGAATCTGCCTTTGCAATTAAACAAGGCATACTTTAATAAGTTCTTGGTGTCAAATTCTGGAAAAATTGATGATGCTTTTCCAAGAAGCAAAAGTTTCCACTTGAGTAGCTGTGGATGGTTCATGCTGGTGTATACAGTGTGTGTGCATGGTTCCCAAACAAAACAAGTCAAGAACTGGTTCTTGAAACGTCTCTGTGGATAATGCATGCGCAGGCACTGCTGTGGAGGGCTCTTAATTTCTGATAGTGGCAAAGAAAGCCTAGGCTGTAAAGTTGTCAGTGCTTTAAAAACCAAATTTAGTCCCTCAAAGTTGTCTTGAGGCAAACTAAGTCATTAGTTTAAAGGTTTTATTGCCTGTCTTACAGTTGAGGAGGGAACAAAGACTTTGCTTAGGTAAAATATTTTAAATATTTAAGGAAAATACTGGAGTTCACAGCGCTTCCTAACAAAAGAGGAGGAGAAATCCATCGTGTCAGTGTTGCCTTTCAGTGCAGGCTTGCTACAAATCCAGTTTATCAGGTGCCTGGCATGTGTCTCCTGAAATGGCTTTCTGTATACAGGAGTTTTCTTGAAAAAGCTTTGGATTATTCTTCAGTCTTTTCCCCCATTTAGGTTAAATTTCAGTTGTTGAGTAGTTGGCAATGGAGGCAAAACGTTGGAAGCTGTTAGTGGAGGCAGCTGGGGATGGCTCTGGCGGTTGTTAGCCAGCTAGACACAAGGCTCTCTCTCTTCGGGCTGCCCTGTGTAGGGACGGCATTCTGCTCTCGCAAGGCTTGTGCAGTGCTCTGCACTTAAGGCCGGAACGCTGGCTTTGTGTAGGGAATAAGAGCCGCTGTGTTACTGCAGCGCATGCTGACGAGGCATTTAATGCAACCATTACCTCATGTGCCTGCTGGTGTGTGTGTGTGTGCTCCAGAATAATGTGTGAGGCAACGCTGCTGCCCACGAGGGATGCCGCCTTTGCAGTAATTCCGGGGAGGACTCCCTCAAGAGGAACTTACTGTGTCCATTCTCACCTGAATGTCTCCCTGAATGTGCTGTACTGGCATCGTTTTCCCATCTGATAATGAGGTGCCTGCCTTACTTCAGCCAGGTTCACAGGCCCTGCAGTTAAGGTCCTTGGCACCCACTGAAACAGGCTGGCTACTTGTCTGTTTTCTTCTCTCTGCAGTTATGTCCTGATAATGGTTTTAAGTTGGTGGTGTCTGTGCTAGGGGGTTGATCTGTTCCTTACACAGCCATCCATTGGTGATATTTTGTTGTCTTGCAAGTACCTGCAATGTGTGCTGCTTAATGAGCCACCCATGAATTGGATAACTTGCTTTCACGCTGAAAAAGGAACAAAACCAGGCTAGCTGTTGTAGCCCTACAGCATGCAAGCCAGAATACCCAAAATAGAATGGACTTGCTGTATCAAATCCTCTGAGATTGGGACAAAGAGAGACAATCCAGACTAACAAATGTTGGTTCTGTCATTGCTGGTGGGGTGGAGACTTCTCACCAGCTATTCTTCTGGACAAATCATCAGGCACAGTTGAAATGTTGATTGAGGACATGTATTTATGAGTGTGTCATTTCTCCTTGTTGCAGTGCTCTTAAAAGTCATCCTGTTGCTGCCTTACACAGAATAGTTTCAACTGTCTTACAACAAATGGGGATGTTTTGGTGGGTTTTTTCCTTTTTAAGGATGTTCATGAAGCTGGGCTTGAAGAGGGAGTCCTACAGTTACAAAATGAGGTCCTCTTTTTGGAAGCAATTAGTTGCACCAGGTCTTTATGAGTTTGTTTCAACCCATACTGTGACACAGCTATAAGGTTTTCTCAGTTGGAACAAATCTGCATTGTCTGCACTGATATAATGGCTGCTAATGTCAGCCTGTGTGATGAATCCAGGGGTTGTACAGCAGCTGTGAAAAGGAGTAGTGCCAGCCTTTTGCTTTGGAAAGCTAAAAAATCCATTCTTACTATTGTCCCTTCGGCTTCTGGTCAGCCCCAACTGTCAGCTGCAGTTTAACAGTGAATTTTGAGTTTCCAGACTAAATACGCTCAACATTTTTGGAATTTGAACTGACTTGCCAGCAGTGTTCATTTTCTTTATAAGGAAACAACTTGTTTCCCGACTGGGAGACACGTTTCTGGCTGTGCAGTAGCACAAGAGTATGCTCTTGACTGCACAGTTTGCATCAGCCTGCAGCTCCGTTCCTGCTGCTTGCTTCTGTCTCTCTCAGAGTTAACTCAGCCACAGGAATTGGTGCAGGGGAATTAGTTGTTGTGGTTGTCTTGGAATTGACAAAGGTAGAATTAGCTGATAGGATTATGCCATTGCAAGACTCATTCCTATGCTAGGTCAGGTGTTCCAAGCACTTTTTACTTAGAATCTTGGGGGGTTGTGACCAAAACTGAGTTTTAATGCCTCTTGTCAGCTCTGAGGTGCCATTAGTTAGAAGACAAACCTCAGGGGAGGAGAAAAAGGTTTTGTGCTCACTATGGATATATCCTAGTGATTAATGTGATGGTTCTTGTCACTGGACTGCTTGCTTTATCAGGGGAACCTTGTATTATTTAGACTCTTCTCAAGGAGCTCTTGCCTACACCAATCACAGGAATGGGAGGAGAAAGACCTTTATTCCTCATTAGTTCTCAATTACACTCTGACAAAGTGCAGTCCTGTCACAAGGAGTAGGTGACATAGGAATGAGTCAGTTTGAGTCGATGTTTGCACTTTTGCCTGAATTTATCCTGGAATGGGCTTACTCTGCTTACTTTCCTTGCCTTATTTGAGATACGTAGAGGAGTGGCTCCCTGCCAGGCAGCTAAGATACAGTGACTTGTTCCCTGTTCTCCTGTCCCAAAGTAAGTGCAAGGGATCTTGAGGGAAGTCCCCTTGTATCTGAGTTAAGGGCACTGTTCTCCATGCTACAGAAAAGCTGCTGTCTCAAATTCACCGCTGTATGAGATTGCCCTGGTTTTCCATGACCAGCGCTTCCAAGATCTAGATGCTGGGCTCCATGGTAAGAGCCTCTGCCAGCTGTGCCACCTCACTTCACTGGGATAGTAAAGCCATGCCAGACACCAGAAGTTACAGAAGAAGAGACATTGGTAGGAAAAAGAGAGTTTGAGCTCATCTGAGGTCCTGCATGGCAGGCGCTGGTCAAGGCTTTGAGAACAGGCAAGAGAGGGCAGCACACATTTAGTAGTCCAGTTGATAGCACTCTCTCAAGGACAGCCTGTCTGAAAGCTAGCACTAAGCAGTTCCCCTTCACCACTCATCTTCCTGATTTACATCTGGACTCTGCTATTCCTTTACAGCATTTCTGCCCTGACAAGGTACAATGTCCCCCACAGACTGAATCCACTGAGCACAGGTATCGGGGTTGAGCCTTAAGGAAAACAAAACGAAGGACAACCTTTAGTCCTTCCCACTTGGTGTGTCTCGTATGATGCTTTACCTGACTGTTTAGTCCTGCTGACTGATTGTAACGGTGACGTGTGGCAGTTTACACAGAGGGAGGAGGGTGATTTTCTTTCTGAGATATGAATTGCCATATCTGAGGATAATATTTGAATTTAGAAGACCAAAAACCAGTGGGGAAAAAGCAGTATTAGAAAGGAATCTCACTGTTTACACCACATGCAGCATTTAGAACAGATAGATGAGTTTTGGACAGGCTTCAGTTCAGTCTTTACTGCTCTGGCTGGAATGTCCTTCCAGCAGTGTCTCCTGGCCAGTATAGCTTCTTATATTTGCAGTATTCGTTATTCCACAGCTGCTTTTAAACTCTCCAACTTTGCTGCACTCAGAACAAAAAGCTCAGGCACAAATGCTCCTATCCTGCTGCTACTTTTTTTTTTTTTGTTCCCAAAAAAAGCAGCAGACTGAAAATGCAGTTCAGCCTCTTGTCGTTCTTGCTAGGTCTTGTCCTCCTTATTCCATGCAGCTGCCTTCAACGTTAGATTGATAATGCTGCATCTGCACCTCTTATTCCCCCCTGTACCAGCTGTAATACCACAAGGTAACTAGAATTCATCAGACTTCCAGGGGAAAGTAAAGAAAAATACTTGAAAATGCAGGCAGCTTGCTTTAAAAACTGGTGGAGGAACTGCTGGGAAGTAGGCGCTTTTTAACTGTTAGGCTTGTAAGTTCCCCCTTTAAAACACTGAATTCAGGGCAACTTCTGAAATTTGGCTTGTTCAGCTAAAAACTGCCAGTGCAGTCCTAGTACCCTGCTTACATCTCTTGATGTCTAAACCTAATCCGTGTGACAAGCAAGGAATTTGGCTATGTTTTGTCTCTGTTACTAAAACTGCCTGCTAGGAATGGCTAGGAAGCTTTGAAGAGAAGAACCTTGTGGGCTTGATGGTCTGGCCAGCCTGAAACGTGTAACAAAATTAAGCTGCTGCAATGCCAAAGGATCTGCCGCAACTGAGTCTCAGAGGACAAGGGGTGGACATGCATGTAAAACTGCCCCAAAACAGTGTTCTAATACAAGTAGGATTGTCCCTTCTCTGGAATAGTTTTGGTTTGGCAGCTGGCTGTGGTTAGCCTTGAGACTCCAGATTCTTTACTTGGCCGGGAAAAAGAGGGCCTGCAGCCTTTTCTGACGAGACTCTCAGGCCACTGGTAACTCTTACCAGTATCAGTTATCTTCTAGCCTGGTATTTAAGGCAGTGCAGTAATGTAGCTGTGAAAATTGGTGGTGGTAACCCTAAAGGTCTCTGCTCTTGTCGTTGCAGGCATCTGGAGTACAAGTGGCCGATGAGGTATGCCGCATCTTCTATGACATGAAAGTCCGGAAGTGCTCTACGCCTGAGGAAATTAAGAAGAGGAAGAAGGCTGTCATCTTCTGCCTCAGTCCAGACAAAAAGTGCATTATTGTGGAGGAAGGCAAAGAGATTCTGGTGGGAGATGTCGGTGTAACAGTTACCGACCCTTTCAAGCACTTTGTGCAGATGCTTCCCGAGAAGGATTGCCGTTATGCCTTGTATGATGCAAGCTTCGAGACCAAGGAATCCAAAAAGGAAGAGCTGATGTTTTTCTTGTGGTAAGCCATCTTCTCAACTCACTCATTCCTAACGTGCAGTCCAAGCACTGTGGGTGAGGTCTCTGAGCACTTGTATTGCCCAGGCTGGCGAGATGGCAGGCTTAAAGTGAGCCAGGCAGCCTGATGCCTGTATTCCGTGCCACAAATACATGTTTCACTTGTTCATAATCAGTTGGATACTGCTTCTGTCTATGCTGGATAGTAAATGTCACTAAAGTGCACTCTCTTTGGTGTATCCCACTAGGGCACCAGAACAAGCACCTCTCAAAAGTAAGATGATCTACGCAAGCTCCAAGGACGCAATCAAAAAGAAGTTTCAAGGTACGTAATACAGCTAACACGCCTAGTTGTGCCGTGCCCTTTGAATGCTGACACATCAAGGCTGCTTCTGTTGGTTAATTGGTTTGGGTTGCTTTTTGTGGGTGGTTTGGTTTGGGGTTTGTTTTTTTTTTAGATACTAGCGAGAGGTAAGTACTTCACAGGTGAAATGTCCTGTGACAGAGCTAAAATGAGCTCTGGCTAAAACTTACATTGTCTGAGAGTGATTTTGAGAGGCACTAGAACTGTGCTCAGGACAGGAGCAGGCTTTGCAATGTATGACACCATAGCTGTTCTGTACTGAGCAGCACATCTGCACCGTACAGGCTAGAAACAGTTAGATTCATAACACAGAGCTGAAATTTTTGCAGAGCTGCCTCTGTGGCAAAGGAATTTCAGCCCTGTGTCTGTTGAAATACACAATCTCCTAAATTTACTGTGCTGTAGTAGTAATAATTAACAATTCACTTGATTTAGAGATGCGATTACTCAGTTCATAAGGTATTGCATCCCCAAGCAGGCAAGTAAAGCTGAGTTCTGCCTGTCGGACACCATTAACCAAGGAGTAAACACCTTGCTGCAGCATTCAGAAATTTCCTAAGTTGGTCATTCCTAAGTCTAGCTCGTAGCTAGATAGCACTGCTCCTCCTCCCTCTGCCCCTTCCCTTCCCCACGTTGCACTGAGCCAAAACCTTGCAGTGTGCGGGACTGACAGGATCCTTGTGCAGCAGTGCCTGCCTTCATGGGACAAGTGGATTGGAACTACCCAGGGGTACTGTATGCTGTATGCTGCACGTGTGGAAGTTGAAAACAGAAATCCTGAAGAAACTGCTTTTTTCCCCTTGGTTTAGGTTCCCTGCCCACCATACAAAGAAACTGTATCCCTTAGACCAGCTAAGTCTTCCCAGTATCTATGTCTCAGGTTCTCACCCTGAGTCTTTCACCCACCTCTCCAAAGCCAGCAGAAGAATCAGCCACCTTAGTGTGCTTGTGTGCAGCTCCCTCAGCTGCCATATCCAGGGTAACACTAGGAATGAGAGATTTCACTCATAAGAGAGCCTGCATTGAAAAGTCTGAGCACTGATCTAGTGAAAACTTTCTCCCTAACATCTCTGTGTTGATATTTGGTGTCTAGCCAGATGTCCCCTGTGGCATAACAGGGGAGAACCATCCAAATTCCCAAGCTAAGGCAGGACTTGCCTGCTTGAGTGACCTGATTGCCACCCTCTAATATTACTACCAAGTATGTTTCTTTGATTGATTACCAGCATGTTGAAATACTGCATTATTGAGTGTTTTGCCTCTTTTTTTAGGCATAAAGCATGAATGCCAAGCAAATGGGCCAGAGGACCTCAACCGAGCTTGCATTGCTGAGAAGCTAGGAGGCTCCCTAGTCGTAGCTTTTGAAGGAAGTCCCGTGTAGATGTCATACAGTGCCACAACTCTACAAGCATTCCATGTTTTAATATATCAATTATATAAAGCAACCATCCTAGGCAAGGGTTTCACTAACTGTAGGGAAGCTGTCTTGTAGAATAAAGTAGATTTTGGAGACGTAGCTCACATGTAAAAACAACCCGAAATAAATCAGATCGAAGGATTTATCTTGGTGTATTAATATTTGCATTGGTTGTCCAGCCCAATACTGTTCCCCAATGGATTAACACTAAAGGTCTCCCAAAAAATTTTGGTCCAGTGCAGCAGTGTATCATGGGATGGGAGGGGGGAGGTGAGAACAATCTGGTTCCTGTTCTTGTCTAAATTTTAACAAGCAAAATTCAGTCAGTCTTTTTGAGGCTACTGGCCAAACTGCCAAACTGAAAAAACTTTTCCCCTGTAACAGTTTAATACAAAACTTAAAACTTGTAGTTTGTTAGGCTAAAGCAACCTGTGGCACCAAAACTGGGTTAAATTCTTAGTGCTTGTGGTTGCAGAGCAGTACTAATAAAGGCTAATTCTGAAGTTAAATAGAAATAAAATAGACACACTTTTCAGGAGAAATAGTCCTAATCCACTCTCTTGTAAACTCACGGTGCAGTAATAATAATATTTAAAGGTTCACTTGTTCTGTAGGCTCAGTCTTGTTATGAAGTGTCCTGAGGTCTCTTCCAGCCTGAGTGATTCTATAAAAATTGCTTTTCTCTTGACATAGTTTAATTTAGAACTATCTTAGTTTCTCTAATACACACTTACTAGTGGATCGGATGCTTCTGAGGCTTTTACAAATGCAGATTCTTATATTGGAGCTCTCCAGTTATGGGTAGTACAATGAGACAGAGCCACATCTTAAAAAAGTGGTACTCTCAGCCCCAGTCCTTGGTCACTTGGTCCATTTGTCCATAATTACTATTGATTTAACTTAGTAGAACCAATCGGCCTGACTAATACGGCTTGATCTGGGCTTTTCGTCTGTTAGCTTCTTTAATTCTGTAGAAATGCATGGAAATATCACCTACTAGAAAGTTTGACCTGAAATGCCTTTTGTATGGGGGGGGGGGTAGAGAACATTCCTGTGCCAGCTACCAAGATCTTAAAAGCTTCCATGTTTCACCAGTGGTTGATTAAAGCTGTTTCCTTTGTGTAATGTGTACATGGGAGTTGCATAGAGTTTTCCTGTATGTCTGTAGAGAACAAGAAAAAAAAAAAAACAACAACAAAACCCTTAGCCTCCAGTGCGTTCCTGTGATATGTTCTGTTCGTGCCAAATTCAAATAGCCTAAATAAACGGGGTTTCCCTCCCCTGGGTCGGTGACTGATTCCTCTCCAGCCTCTGGATCAGCCCTCCTGCTGTGGGGCCAGTGCTGCTGTAAGCCGGGTGCTCAGGGAGCCGGTAACACCTTCTGCAGCTGCCGCCCTGCGCTGCTCCCCGAGGGGGAGAAAGGAGTGGGGGGGAAACACTGCAAGGAAGAGCTGGTGGGAGGGAGTTTGGGGGGGGGGAAGCAGGGTTGTGTGTGTGTGTGTGTGTCAAGTGTGCTGCCCCCCTAGCCCTGCACCCCTCTCACAACTGAGTGGCGGCCAGCTCTCCACTCTGCCCTTTAGCACTCAGACCTGAATTTCCAGGGGCTGGGAGCTTTCTGGTGACACATGTCTGATTTGCAGTCGGAGCAGGAGAAACCCAGCACTGCTTTCCCTGTCAGAACTGAGGGAGCTTTCTCTGCCCAGCCCGGTGGGGCCCAGGCTGTTACAGGCTGCCCCTTCCCCTGCGAGCTCCTGCCAGATGTGCAGGGACAGACAGCTGTGCTGTCCCCACAGCACAGCGCCGGTTTATCTGCAGAGCCTGGGAAGTGACGGCCCATTACCTAACTCAGCATGTGGCCTCCCTGGCCATGCTGCACGGCTAAAAAGCCTTTCACGAGAGGCAGGCACAGGCTGCTTGCTCCAACTTGGCACCCCCGCGGGTCACAGGGCTAGGAGCGCAAGGCTTTCCCATGCAAAGAGATCCACTGAAGCAAAGCTTTCTGATTTCAGTGAACCAAACCCAGGCTCTTTTCTGCTGGTGCTTTTAGGCTGCGTTTCAGTCAAGTCTGAGCTTGGCTGAGTGGGTAATTGTCCTCATAAACAGCTCCTCCTTGCCTAGGTATCTGCAGTGCTGGTCTCTGTCCAAAGTCCAGGTTGAGATAAGGAAAGGAGTGACAGTGTCACAGTGGGAGTGGTGCTGCCAGACAAAGGCAACTCCCAGCCAAAATCCAGCTGATAAGAAGTGCCTTCAGAGTGCAGGAATCTTGGAAGAGATATCCAGCCCAGGTAACGTCATTGTGGACTTCTGCATGGGATTTCCTTGTTTAGAAAATGGAGCAGGAGACGCTGCAAAGGTGGAAGGATATCAGATCTGGAAGGTAGTGCAGCTCCCACAAGAAAGACCTCAGGTCAGGGACTTGGGTACAAAGTGCCTTCATCCCAGGACTTTAAAGGGGCCTGAGGTGGTACTTCGGGCCTTAGCTACATGTGCTCCCACAGCTTAAGCTGATCTAAGAAGCTTTGGCTGTTTTAGGACCCTCATGGCCATTCCCAAGTTAATACATGGGGCTTCTCTGGAAGAGTACTGCATTCCAGGGCTGGTGGTAGTTCAGTCTTCGGAGCTATAATGCTTCAGGCTTGTCCATGTCATGGAGTTAGTGGGCTGAACTTTACCATCTCCCAAGGTTGCTTGTCCCGTGGTTGGAGGGGGTGAAGAGCAGGGGAAGATGTTTCATCTTGTGACCTTTAAATCCTTTCATTTGAGGTTTCTCAAATCACCCAGACCTCCTGAAAAGGCTGCACAGGCAGACGCATGAGGAACAGGAGCTTCCTATAACTTGGGTGGTTGCTGAGGAGAGAAACAGCTTTTTAACAGGGCTACATGAAGAAGAAAAAGGTGAAGGTGTTCAGGTGATGGCCACAGCTGAGCTGTGCAAGCTCAGCAGGACCACAGTCCAGGGAGTGCAGCTGAGCTGCAGCAAGAGTGGAGATGCTATAAACCCTTTCTGGTCTGTGAAGAGTCGCTTTTATCCATTACATGGGGGAAGGTGGGGATGGGAGATGGAGACTGGTTCTTCAGGTCTGAGCATGAGCAGCAGATGGTCTAAATGTGATTTAGCTGCTCTAACAAAGGTGAACTATAGTGTCCAAGCTGTGGCTTGATAAGCCCACCCAGGCTGAAAGGTAAGGGTCCAGCCTACCCATCCAAAACCACCCAATTGCTTCATCTTAATCAGTAAGGTACCTGCATGGAGGAAAGGAGATAACCAACAGGTGGTGAAATCCCACCAGCTCCTGGGAGAGCAGGGTCTGGCCAGTCCTCAGCTCTGCATGCTGAGGGGCAAGGCTTGGGTCTCTCTTCGCTCTTCAGGATGTACTTCCCCTTCCACCAAGGGAAGAAAGAAATGCAGTGGTATCACTCCAGGCATCAAAAATGAAGCAAAATGTCTTAACCCAAAGAGACGTTAAGTTTTTCAGCTTTGCTTAAGAAGATCAGCCCTTCTCTTTCTTCCTAAAAGAGCCGGCTGGGAGAGGAGTACTGGAAAGGCTCAGTGTCCTCCATGCTGGGGACACCAGATCTGCTCTTAGGTGGCTTTTTTGAGCCCTATCAGAGCCCACCTGCCCCATAGTGCGCCAGGGACACCAGCCACCCTCCTTGCATTGGATTGTTACTGGTTGTGTTAACGCCTGGGTACCTATCTGCTGGTTTGCACAAGAGCTCACAATAAAGGAAATCGTTGCAAAAGCTAATAAACTGAAAAACCAAAAGATTGCATCATTTCTCTGCACCTGCTGCTCTGGGGCCCTGCCTAGTGGTGGCTCTCTGGGGGTGATGGCCACCGATAAGCTCAACAGCCCACCGCACACTCAGGGTTGGGTGGGTTTGGGTTGGGTATTTTTTATAATCCTGGTAAAAAAAATCAAGTTTTTCATCACTTTTGGGGATCTTAAAAGCCAAAAGGTGACAATGGGCCAGGCATGCTGTTGTGTGCTGAGAAGCAATGCTGATAGCGTTGAGGTCATTGGCAGTCCTTGGTTCATGAAGCCCTCTGCACCCACCACAAAATCCAAGAAGAGAAACAAAGCAAATCATGGCTGTGGGGCAAAGGTCTGCTTGTTGAGCTTGTCCTGCTGCTGTGGGGAGATGGACCTGGCAGAGCCCAGGGCTTGCAGGATCTCCTGCCTATGTGCAGCAGCCCTCACAGAACAGGGCTGGGAGTGGTGGTGAGGGCAGCAGCAGGACTTGCAATGAGTGTGTGGGCTCTCAGCTGCCACAGAAGGGGCTGGGGACATCAGTCCACAGGGAGATGCAGCCTTCCAGGCAAGTGTGTGGGCTCCATCACTTCCCATCCTTTGAGGCAGTGAGTGATGGAGGGGTGTCCCCAAGCCACCCACCGAATGGGGGAGGGGGGGGAGAAGGTGGGGGGTGTATATGTGGCCTTTTTCCTTGCAGAATTTTTCCTTCCCACAGCCCCCCTAAAGGTGCTTCAGCCCATTTCTGCAATGAGTGTTGACGGGCTCAGCACTGACGTGTGCCCTGACTTGTGGGGGTGCAGCAGCCCCTGCTCAGCCCTGTTCAGCGAGGCCCTGGCAAGCCCCAGGTAAAAGAGGGGGTGGAGAGGTCTGGGAGCGGGTGCTGCTCAGCTTCCCATGTCCTCAGCTGGGCCCCTTCCCTCCTCCCATCCAATTCTACACCACCACCCCAAAAGCCACAGTGCTGGGGCTTGGGGGGGGGGCGGTCGGTGGACAGGACTCTCTTGTGGAGTCTCTGGTGTCTAATACAAAGGTTGAGCACATCCTCTCTTCCCCTGGGAACAAGATGGAGGCAGGGCTGTCCCTCATCGCCCCTCTCAAATCCCGCTGATGTCAGCACCGGGCTCAGCAGCTTTGCCGTGGGGAGCCGGGCGCCCGCCCGTCACGTGGCCTCTGCCATTTCCTAAGGAAGCCGCGAAAAAAAGGGGGGAGGGGGGGAAAATTGGGAAAAAAAAATATGAAATGTAAAGCAGGAGAGTCCCGCGGGCGGGCGGGGCTGAGGGCCCGGCCGGGGCGCGGTTACCGGACCGCGCTGAGGCCCGAGCAGGCAGGCGGCGGGGTCCGCGGTGGGCCGAGGCGCCTCGGCCCGCCTCCGCGGCCGGGGAGCGGCCAGCCCTGTCGCGACAGGCGGCTGCTGTCGCGTCCCAGGCGCCTAAGGGCGAGCGTGGCGCTCCCTCTGGAGCTCGTTCGCGCTGCTCCGGCTGCACGGGGACACACACAGACACACACACAGACACAGACACGGCGGGGTGGGGGGTACTCGGAGAAACAAAACCCCGAAACAAACCCCGGGAAGGGCTTCTGCACGCACACCCACTCCCCGGAAACACGGGGGAGAATAAAGGGTCTGCTCAGATGGCCTAGAAGGCCAATGGCTTCCTGGCTTGCATCAGGAGTAGCGTAGCCCGCAGGGATGGGGAGGTGGT
Organism: Gallinula chloropus; assembly: GCF_964237585.1. Classification (NCBI taxonomy): domain Eukaryota; kingdom Metazoa; phylum Chordata; class Aves; order Gruiformes; family Rallidae; genus Gallinula; species Gallinula chloropus. Next base: position 74,348,119 of record NC_140087.1, read on the forward strand.
CACCCCCCACACACACACCCCTCCAGCCCCAGCTCTCAGCTCTGGCAAAGCCGCACCTCAAATCCTGGGTTCAGTTTTGGGCCCCTCACTACAAGGAACACATCGAGGCCCTGGAGTGTGTCCAGAGAAGGACAACGGAAGCTGCTGAAGGGTTCGGAACACAAGTCTGATGAGCAGCGGGTGGGGGAACTGGGACTGTTTAGCCTGGAGGAGGCTTGGGGACACCTTACTGCTCTCTACAGCTACCTGAAAGGAGGTTGTGGTGAGCTGGGGGTCAGCCTCGTCTCGCAGGTAACTAGCCATAGGATGAGAGGGAATGGCTGCAAGCTTCACCAGGGGAGGTTCGGGTTAGAAATCAGGAGAAATTTCTTCTCAGAAAGAGTGGTTGGGCATTGGACTGGGTCGCCCAGGGAGGTGATGGGGTCACTGTCCCTCGGGGTGTTCAAGGAAAGGTCGGATGACGTACTTGGGGATATGGTTTAGTAAGTAATATAGGTGGCAGGGGATAGTTGGACTGCATGATCTTGGAGGTCTTTTCCAACCTTAATGATTCTATGACTGGCCAAGGCAGGATCCTCCTTCAGTGACCCCACAGGCCTGCTGCACCTGCAAGCTTCAACAAAACAAACCCAAAAGAACATCCCCACCCTTTCCCCCACCACCCCCCAAGAAACCAACCAACCAACCAAAAAAACAAGTCCAGACTGTTCTCACTACATCATTTTAATTGCATCGACACCCAGAAATGCACAAAAAGATACGTCCCAAGAGCCACCCATCAAAGAGAGGCTTCCTTCCATGGTGGGTCTGAACTTTCACACGTCTTTCACTCAAAAAAAAAAAAAAAAAAGAAAAAAATAGTAATTGCACTGGTTGATGTACAAACACAGCCTTCCCTTCTCACACATTCGTGGGTTCCACTGTGATGAGGAGGGTGAAGCCCCAGCACCCGCCCCACCACAGCTGGCGTGACTTCCTGGGGAATGAATGGCTGTACAAAACAGTATGAAGAGTTTTCTTACAAACGTCCACCTGAAGTGTTTACTGGTTGGAGGGGGGGGCGGTTTATATACTTTTTTTTTTTTTAAAGTTTCAAAACTAGGTTTTTGGGTCACTAATGGCTTGTATCTTTTATCTACAGTAAATTCAGCATATATTTTCATTTTTAGGAATGTGTAAGGCATTTTGGTAAGTTGAACAGTAAGGTCTAGGTCACAGACTCGTCAAACTGAAGTCCCCTCCTTTGAACTGTCCTCTTCCCCCTAGAGAAGGAAAACAGGGGTTGGTTAATGAACTGGGTCTCAATCTTATTCTCATGGCAGCTCAAGCATCAAAGCATTTCACAGATGGGCCAGGTCTCCCGCCTTCTGGGCAGGGAGAACCATGACCACCATCCTGTGTGGTCCCAGGGATCCCAAAAGCCACCCAGCTGGTTCCTGGCAGCACATTCTACCTTGCCTCTGGTTTGAAACCACTGCCTGATGTGCACTTACGTGCACTTCCCCCTGGCCTCCACTAGCATCAAGGGGAGGGATATCTGTGGCCACAAGTACCGTTTCCTGCAGCTGTTCTTTCAACTTCTTCACCATTTCTTTCTCTTTGGCCAGTTGGTCCTGGGTAACCTTCAGTAGCTCCTGTAGTTTGGTTGCTGCCTGGCCCAGGTCCTTTGTTAATTTTTTTTCTTTTTCAAGTCTTTCCTACATGGGAGTCAAAAGAGGGCATCTCCCTGAGCCTCCTTTTGCTGTCTGGTGATCTTCCCCCCCCACACACGCCCCACCAAACATTTCCCCCCTCCTTGAGCCTGCACTGAGCTGCCTTGGTTGCAGCAAGCCAGAGAAGCACCCACCTCCCTCTGTGCCTGAGGGGCCAGGCGTCACCCCAACAGCTACAGCTCACTCTGGCTCTACAGGCCTGCCATGGGCTGTGACAAACCTTGTGAGAGCTTAAGCTCTGTCAGTGAGAATGTTTGCTCAGAGCACTGTCCTGCTCTCTTAGCCAACACGGATGAAGTGGCTGTGAGTTGCACCCTGCTGTCCTTCAGCCATGTTGGAGCTCACACTTAGCCCCAGGCAGGGAGCTGGCTGCGGGGGAACCATCTTCCTTGCCCCACCATCCCCAGGAAGGATAACTCATGCCCTTAGTCCTGCTTTGGGTACACAAGACAGCCGGGCAGCCAAATCACCTTGAGATGCTGGGCCTCCTCCGTGTCTGAACCTGCTGCATTTTCAGCCAGTCTCAGCTTTTCCAGCTCTGCTTGCAAACTGCACGCTGAGTTTTGGGCCTGGAAGGGACACACACACTCCTTTAGCAGACAGGCTAATGGCACAGCAGCAGGCACCTCCTGCATCCTGCTCCAGGCAGCCCCTGGTCCCTGGGGGCTCTGCCTCCGGGGAAGGCTTCGGTTATACAGCCACTGCATTGCTTTAGCTGACCCAGCTTCCACCAGGGAGATGGCATTCCTTGCCAGGAGCAGCGTGAAACCCAGCTAAAGCCCTTAACCCTCAAGGGAAGGAGCTGGCAAAAAACATGGTGTGGGGGGTGGAGAGGAAGAGGCAATCTGAGGGGCCAACTATATGCCACGTGGCTTCAGCACAGCTGCTGCAAGAAGTTCTTCAGATCTGTGAAGGAATCGGTGAAGCCTGAGATACAGACAGGGATGGGGAAAAGCCTTCAAGTTAATTCTTTAAATTGATTCTTGGGCTCCACTAGCAGCCAGAACCCCATGAAGGCTTTGAAAACCCTTGTGTCCTCTTTGCCTGCACCCACCTCCTCCAGCTCCAGCGCCAGCTTTTGCCGCAGCACTTGCTCCTTCGCCACCAGCGTTTCGTTCTGCTCCAGCTGGGTTTTCAGCTGTGTTGAGAAAAAGGGGAGAACACCTGAGAAAGAGATTTTAAAACAGAGACCCAAGAGATGGGCTAGTGGGGACAGCGCCAAGAAAGCTGGGCTTACACACAAGAAACGAGCACTGAAGCTTTCCCCAGGGCACCGGTGGGCAATAGGTACCGTCCTGGCACCCCCTCTCTGCACAAAAGCCAGAAGGATGCTGAAGGTGAGGCCAGGGCTTAGTTTTGCATTGCTAAATTTTGCTTGCTCCTCGGGTAATGTCATCTGGGACTTGGGACAAGAGGACTCCCCCATAGTGGAGGACATGCCTGACAGGTCCTCATGCTTGGGGAGAGCTTCACACTTGAGGTCCTGAGAGGGCACAGCCACTGCTGATGTCCTTAACTCAGCTCCAGCAAGATTTATGGAGCCTCCATCATCCCCACTGGCTGGGAAGGGATCACAGTGCAGCTCTGTCAGGGTGTCCCCTTCCTCCAAGGAGACCCATGCCCCAAACCTAATGGGACATCATTGCATGGCAATGTTGGCCCAAGGGCTTGCAGCACCCCCTGCCTGCCTCCCCCCAAATCCTGTCAGCCTGATGCCACGATGGAGGGCTCCCAAGAGAAGCAGCCTGGCAAAAGCTGGGTGGAAATGTGCTCCCAGTAGGACTAAGACACATAGTTGAAGTGACAGAGGGGGGCTGGCTTCCCCCCACAGCACACAGGACAGAGACACGACAGCTGTGGCAGCCCTGAGGAAAGCCACGCGTAGTTCTCCATGCGGTTAGAGACGGTGAGACAGGACAAGGGGCATGATTAAGGGTCAGCGTCTCCATGGGCAGCGGTCTCACCACCCTAACCTCGAGGGGCGCAGGCTCACTTGGGTCAGCTTGTAACCCCACTACTTCTCCATCCTGTACATGGCTCTTCATCTCACTCAACTGCTGCCTGACCTGGAAGAAGGACCAGCAAGCCTGGCTCAGTTACACACCCCGACACCGCAGCACTCAGAAGACCCGCAGGACTTTAGGTAACGTTTCATGACTTTTTTGCTTGTGCACAACCTGCAATGTTTGGAAAACCACTTCAGTTCCTGCCAGTGCAGGACACTGATACCTGACGTGGGCACCTTGAGGCACGAGAACTCCTTGGGGTGCAGAGCTCGTGCCTCTGCTGAGCAAACTGGACCATAGCAGCTGCAAGGCTGGGAAGAGCCACAGCATCCACGTCTCTGAGTGGCTCTGCAGCCCAGTGCTATCACCAAGGGTTTAAAACCAAATCTCCTGAGCCTCCCACAATCAAAGTATGGATTTAAAGACAAAAGCCCTCCTGGTTTTAGCTGGTCTGACCCTATATCCTAGTCCTCTCCCCCACTTACCCGAGGAAACCCAGCCCCATCCTTCAGCTCCCTGAGCAACCCCTAAACACGGTGGCACAGCCTCAGTCCTGCCTTCCTGAGGTGGGTGGTTGCTTAAGGCACTCAAATCCCTGGGCAGCATTGGGGTGACCAGCGTCCAGTTGTGGGGCAGCTGGGATTTTCTGCTACACACCAGCTAGTGTGAGCCTTGCCACTCTCCTTCCCACCCCCACCAGAGAAGGAAAGCAGAGAAAAGTCTCCTGGGTCTCAAACGTCCCCTCTGAAAGTCAGACCGGTCTTCTGCCCAGCAGCACCGGGTTTCCCTCTGCTCTGGCTGTGCCTTCCTCTACTCCCAAAACTCATGGGGAGGATGCTGGCCCCATGGCTGGGTTTGCAAACCACCCCCTGGCAGAGCAGCAAGGGAGGTCCCAACAAGGCAGCTTCAGGGGTCAGCCCCTTACCAGGGCCAGCTCCTGGCTCTGCTTCTGTGTTTCTGTCTTCGCTGCCTCCAGCTGCTCCTTGGACTCTGACAAGAGCTGCCTCAGCTGTCAAGGAGGAACAGAAAGAAAAATCAAAATCCATTTGTGCACTTGATTTTCGAGCCCTTTCGTGCAAACAAGCATTTATACGATGCAACATCTCCTCAAAGAGGCCATGATGGCATCACTTGCAAACCTTCCTGCTGATGCGTGCTCAGAGAGGGAGACAGCTCCATCTCACCTGAGCCACAAGCATCCCACAAACCACCAGGGAGCAGTGGACAGCATCTCCATACAGATCTTCCTGTCCCATCACCTCGCCAGTGTATCTCCTGACTTGAGGTGTCTATAACCCAGACCAGAGCAAACACCTCTGTTTTCTCCTGCTTTGCAAAGCTGCAGATCCCCATGGTGCTCCCCAGACCCCCAAAGTGCAGATCAGGCTCAGAAGAAAGAGGCTTTGAAGAAGGTAACTGCCACCACACTTACAACTTCGACTTCTTTCGTGTAGTTTTGGCGTTCGGAGCTGGCTGTCTCCAAGTGATTTTCCAGTTGTGTTTCCAGAAGAGAGGTGTATTCCTTTAGCTGGATTAAAAGGGAGGAAAGCAGCAGGAGGTTGATTGATTGAGGTCCAACACATCCCAAACATCCCATGGGCCAAGCTTGCCTTCCCCAGGGCAGGTCAGGGGACTCAGCCCAAGCACAGCACGAATCCATCTGACACCTGCATGGGGACTTTCTCCTGTACCCAAAAAATCTTACCTGATCTGTGCTCTGCAGATCTGCTTTCAACTTCTCCACTGTGTCTTCAAGGGATTTCAGCTGGAGTTGCGACTAAGCCAGAAAGAATCAGAGAAGGTCAGTGTCTCACATGGACACTGAGCATCTTTCATTCAACCAAAAACCAGCCAGGTTTCCACTCCCACCTCTCCCACTTCATCCTGTACCCAAGTGCAGAAAGACCTGACACCAAAGTGGAGTTCCACAGCCTGCAGGGCAGGAGCTCCTCTTCCTAAGGAGGGTAAATCCAACAAGCCCAGGCCATAAAACATGGAGCAAGGGAACAGCTTTTGCCTGCAGGACTTCAGCTGGCTGCAGTCAGCTCTCAGCACTTGAGAAACTGGCACCAGAGTCATCACGAGTTTCCTACTGAGAGCGCCTTTGGTTTGGAAGCAGCAAGGCAGACTTTCCAGAAGCCAAGCTGTCAGGAAAAGCACGGGGTTTGCATTTAATCCTGGGCTCATTTTTGAGGAGGACTCCACTGCTGCTGAATTTCTTGGCGAGGAGGAATTCACCTCTTCTCCACAGAGAGGCAGGACTGCTCTGAGACCTGCCCCAGCCACCAGACCTTCATCCCATCACACACACCACCAGCGGCCACGTCATCACACCCCCGTGCAACCCTACACCAGCCCTCAGCAGCGCTGGCGCTGCAGGAGCCAGCAACGGGCTGGGAAATCAGATTCCTCTTGCACAAGAGCTCGCCCACCTCCCCGCAGCCCCAGAGAACTTCAGAATCCCATGGGATGGATGGGGAGCAGCCAGACCCCTGGAGAGTAGCTCCATCTCGGTTCTGCATTCAAGGAGAAGGTAACTTAATTCTGCTTTGCAGAAAAGGCACAGCCAGCCAAGTTCTTCTAGACCCCACCTAAGTCACGAGAGCTCGTGGAACACGCTCCCCACCAAGCTCCTGGGCAATGACAACTCTCTGGCAGATGCCGGCTGGCTTTTTAACTAGAAAGAGCCCTACCCAGAGCCAGACAGACAGCTGGACCCAAAACTATGTGCAGTACGTGGCTTGGACCTCAGCTCCTTTCTGAAGGCTCAGCTAAAGCCAAGGTCAACCCAAGTTTTGAGAGCAAGCCAAGTTCTTCCAAAAATAGGAGTGTAAGAGCCCGGCACGTGCTCTTCTCCAATCAAGCCAGCGCCCACCATGAGGGGTCAGCCTGTTTTCCAAGCACTGGAGCCTGGGTTATTAAAGCAGTGACGTGGTTTCTCAACTACCATGTGTGAACTGGGGAGCTGCAGCCATTCCTCCAGCAACACTGGCAGGCTCTGGGCACACACCAGGCAGGAATGTGAGGTCCAGGAGGAAGAGAGGCTCAGCTCCTCCGTGAGGTGGGCTTCTTGTCTGAGGACAAGAAGGGGTGGATTTGGGGAGAAGAGAAAGTCCCTGTGTCTCAGTTCAAGGTTGGCAGGAACAGTTAGGGTCATCATCTGATTTACACTCAGTCACTCTATTTATATACAGCCCCTCTGAAGTCTGGCTCTTCGAGCTACAAGCCCAGGTGTGCCCCAAACACCCACCTTCTGGAGTTCCTCTTCAGATGCCGTGAGCTTTGCTTTCCACACCTGCTCCTCTTCCTCCACACTCTTCTGCAGGCTTCGCAGCATCCCTTCCTGTTGGCAAAGCCTCAGCTGAGCCTAAACCTCTTCCAGCCCTTCCAAACTGAGTAGTGTCAGGGCTGGAAGCCCTGGCACGCCCAACACCTCTCCAAGGATTTTGGCCAAAGAACAGGTGACAGAATTAGGTGCCCCAGGTGGGTCTAGGCGCTTCCAGTCCCTAGGCTGGCTTAAGCACCCTGCTCATCAGAGCCCCCACTGTGCCACATCCCACCAACACCAGGAAGCTTCCCAATGCAGTTGGGCTGTAGAGCCCTAGGAATTCTCCTATTCCCCTGCCTCACTGGCAAATAGTCTTCCCCTCAACGCACTGAGGGATGCCCACCACGAACCCACAGGCACCCTGGGCCGCCAGGAGATCTCCCAAGAGGTATTTCTTGTGGAAAACCAGCACACTACAACTTACCGTCTCCGCGAGGATAGCTCTGTACTGCTCACATTCTGCCTGTAAAGTGCTTTGCGCTTCCTCTGCCTCTTTTAATTTAAGTGCTGAATCCTGAGAAGAGAGGGGAGGGATGGGGAGAGAGAGAGAGAGAGGTGAGGAAAAGAAACTAGTGACCCTCGGGCACCCCTTCACTCCTCCAGTTTCCAGCCCCATCCCTTACTGGGGTCTCTGTTGTAATGGTCTGCTGCTTTAGCACAGCTGCTGTCTTCTCCTTAAACTCCTGTAGCCACGTGTCATAATCCTGAGTTTGAAAAAAAGATGAGAGAGAAGAAAAAGAAGACTTAGACATGTCTATCCTTCCCATGTGGTGTAAGCTCTGTGGGAGTCCAAGAAAGCCCACACTCACCTGCTGTGAGGACACGGTGACTCCAGGGAGGACAGAGAGCAGCATCTGCTTGGTTCGTGTCTGCAGTGTGTCTAGCTGTTGGGCCAGCTCTTCCTGCAAGAGGGACAGACTGGCATGGGATGGGGGTCTTGGGTGCCTGCTGGTCAGTCCTGCTTTTCTGTGCCTACAGGGGTGGGCTGGCATGAGGAAACCAGCCGATGGAGCACACTGCTGCCGCTGAGTACCACAAAAACGCCCCTTCCAGTTCACCCCTCTTCCTGGTTTCCCCACCATGATCAGCACTGGGGACACACGTCCCTCAAGACAAACTTTGGAGAAGCTGGCAGGAAGGTTGGGCCAGCACTGCTGCTAAAAGGAGGCAGGGAAACCCAGGGCAGGCATCTCTGGTGGCTTGGGGAGGCTGAACGTTTCCCTTACACCACCAGCACCAGAGAGAAACGCAGGGCTCACCTTTGCTTTTGTAGCACCGAGCAGTTTCTCCTCACACGCCTTCTCCACCGTGGTCAGCGCTTCCATTGCTTTCCAGTTCTTCTCACGAAGGTCCTGCCGAGACCAGACACACAGGGCAAGAAGCCACACGTCATGACAAAGGCCTCCGAGCTGCCTGTTGGCCCCCGTGGAGGATTTCAAAGCCTCCACCCAGGAAAGCAGCCAGTGGCCTTTGTCAAGGGTCTTCCATCCCACTGCTCACAGGTGCCCATCTCCCCTCCATCCTTGCAGTGGCCCAATGCACTGCATCGATCAAGCAGTGGTCTGAGGGAGCAGGGCAGAGCTGGATGGAGGCAGGAGCACCAGAAGCAGCCCTCAGGATGCCCAGAGAGCACACAGACCAAGCTGCCTCCACAAAACTGTTACCACTTCGTAGTAGAGAGATAAGGAGCAGAGGAACAGAGAGGTGTGAGGAACCCCTGCTCAAGGATTGCCTTGACTCTGCTGGGGTAGGATCTCCCTGGCTTACCAGATCCTGAACCTCCCAAGAGAACAGGAGACAAATACCTCCATCCAGGCAGCCCATGGCCTGCTGCAGCCCATCAGCTTGAGTGTGCAGCCTACCACAGGGATTCTTACTCTCCAGCAAAAGATGCAATGCCTCCAGTGCTCCATGGGGCTGGAATAACCTCTAGCCACACCACAGGAGCCATCAGGAAACATCTACAATGGGTTGTCATTCAAACCCCAGAGATCTGGGGTTTGGAGAAAAAAATTGTGAGCTGAGCCTGGTGCACTCACGTACGTTGTTTTTCGTCTTCTGTTGCTCCACTGCCTCTCGCAGCTCTGTGGCTTCTCTTTCCAAGGATGAGAGTTGGTCTGTCTTCTCCTGGAGCCTGGAAAGGCAGGATGCAGGAGTGAGTCTCAGCATTCACCTCCCTCCTATGTAGCAACCTGCTGAGAATTGGACCACAGCTCTTCCTATCCCGGTCTGCCCCGGGATCTACACCCAGTGGGAGGAGGAGGGAGTGGGACTAAAATCCACAGCCAAAACAATGCTGGAGTGGGATCTCATTTTCATCCCCAGCACCACCACCAGAACCTTCTACTCTGTTGGACCAGCCAGCCTCCACGTGCCTGCCAGCACTTACAGCCCTGCTTCAGAACAGACAGTGGGGCCAGCACAGGAACCAGTTAATATTTTAAACATCTGTGTTGGCCAGGATTGACCTTGTCTTCCCCAGCTTTGCTGTCCCCAAGCCTCCCTGATGGGGAGGGCAGGAAGCCCTCGCTCACAGGGCTCAGTGCCTGGGGAAGCCTGGGGCATGCAGACAGCAAGCTGGAGGTGCTGTTAGCAGCCTCCTTGCACACCTAGACCCACCTTGACCGTAGCTCCTTCATTTCTGCTTCATTGGCTGCCTGGAAGAGAGAAAGCACTTTAACTACTTGTCCTGGGCACGTGACATGGGTTAACCCTTTCTGCAGCATCCCAGAGCAAAGACAACCTAGGGACTGTCTTACCACACTGCCTGAGCTGTTGAACACCCTCCCCTCCTCCCACCCCAACCAAACAAGTACGTGACCTGCAAGTCTCTGTCTTTTTCTGCCTCCCTCATCTGGCCTGCCTCCAGCAGAGCTTCGATGGATTTGATCCTCTCCAGGAGCTTTGTGTTCTCTGAGCTGGCATCCTGCAGTTTCACCCTCATGTTGTCCAGCTCCAGCAACTTGCTTTTAACCTCCTTTTCAGAGCTCCCCAGCTGGGCCTGCAGTTCTGTTGGAGGAAGGGGTGAGAAACGCGGTAAGGTAGGTGCAAATGCATTCAGAGACTCCCCATCCTGCTCTACCCAAGGAGGACTCTTGGCCCAAATGCTGTCAGGAGGCACAGAAAGGACAGGCAGGGATGCAAGACAGCACAGGAGAGCAGCATTGGGGTGGCATCCTAGAACAGCACCTTGTGTCTCGCTCGCAATGACACCAGGCAGCCTAACTCATCCCTGGGTCTCCCTGTCCTGCTCCAACCAGCCCCACTGAGCACCCAGCCCTAAAAGCTCCAAGTCTGCCCCACAGCTCTCCCTGCACCGATCCAAGGTCCTCACCAGCAATGCTTTGCTGCTGTCCTTTGGCCTTTTCTGCCTCTGCTAACAAGCTTTTGTAGCTGGTCTGGGTTTTGCGGAGCTCGTCGCTTACTTCGTCCAGCCTCTTCTGCAGCGTCGCCTCCACCTCCCTTTGGGAAGCCTGCACAGCAGGAAGAGAAGGCTTTCCATAGCATGCCAGGCACCCTGGCCAACTTGAAGCAAAGCTCCATGTGCCACATACTGTTATTTTTAAGCTATGCTTTTGGGGGGGTTGGGGGGGGGTTAAGTCATCCTGCCCCCCGTGCTCCCCCTATCCATGAAGCATCTTGCCTCTCGCTTGCGTTTCATCATTTGCCAGCACTCAAGTGTGAAGCAGACAACACCCCAATGTCTCAGTTCTGGGCCAAGACCACGGTCATCCTCCCCTCCAGAGAGCTCAGTTCTGAAAAAAACCCTTAAAGCCCCATCCCTAACGCACAGCCCCAGCCCAGCAGGGAGAGGTCCTGCCATGGTGCTTAGCGGGACGGAGACACACAGCCACATGTTTCCACATGTGGAGGAATTTTCTGTGTGGTTTGGGCCAGGGAAGACTATTTTTTTTTGGCTTTTTTTTTTTTTTTTTCCATCTTAGAAAGCAGCAAGGAAGAGGCCTGGCCAAGGCAGGCGCTTCGAGGGGGAAATCAGAGCAGGAGGAGACAGAGCGTGCTGCGAGCCAGCAGCTCTATGGGTACAAGTCCCAAACCTGCAGATGGAGAAGCATTGCTTTGCATGGAGGGGAGAGAAGCAGGTAAACCAGCAGCCCCATCTCTGCCTGAGTGATGCTCCCAGAACCACCAAGAAGGCAGGACTTCTCTGGTTTAGGAGGATTTGGCCCCATATCCTCAGCTCAGAGCTCAGATCTCCAGGTGTTACTGCGGAGCATGTTCTCCCTAGCACCTTAAACACATCACTGGCTTTAAAGCCTTCCAGCTACTATGATTTATTTAATTAGCATGAAGGTGTGCAGCAAGCTGACAGCTCTGGAGAAGGTCTCCTAAAAACATGCCTAGAAGCTGATGGTTTGAGTCAGGAAGGGTGGCTTCTGCTTTCACGTTGGCTGTGTGCCCACAACACCCCGCCTTGCTCCTCACCTGCAAAAGCAGCAGGGGCCAAATTGAGCTCACACCAAAAGGAGATCTGCGGCCTCAGGCATCCAAAAAGTTACAAGCAAGGCTATCAAAGCCCCCTTGCTCTAGGGCACCTCTACAAAACCATTTTGGCAGGCACAGATACAGGTTTCCACCACCCCAGCCCCTTCTGTAAAGAGGTCGGAGCAATTCGGAGATCACAGCACATGCAGGAGTGACCCATTGCATCCCTCACCCTGACCACCTCCCCTGGGGAAAGAAGTGCAGGTTCTCAGAGCAGGGGTACCTGGGATCAATGCTCCCAGCCCCTGGCTTGAGCAAATCCCAGTGGGATGCTGCCACTCCTCAAGAAGATGCTCTTCCCTGCATGGGTACAGCCTGCCTGCCAGAAACGTGTCACTGCTCCTCGGCCAACAGCGTGCTTAGAGGCTCTACTGAAGAGGTGCCCTTTAAACACCCCAAAAACCCCAAACCAGCCATGTCCTGGTGACAACAAAATAGCCACGTGCTCCAGAGCCACAGGCTTATAAACAGCTGAGTTGAGAGAGGGCATCCACATTTGCATGAGCTGGTGGGGCCTCGTGGGTTTCCTCTCTTGCCCAAGGGTTACTGCCCAACAGGGTGCACCCTCACACCTTCACACCAGGCTCTGGAGCTTCACAGTGAAGGGAGAACAGCTTCCACCAGTGCATTGTGCTGCCTGGGCTTTGCTGGTGATGCTGCACAAGGGGTACCAGCCCATGCAATAAACTAACTGTAGGGGAAGGTAATTAAGGAGTCCACAAGGCAGTTTGCTGTCCTAATGTGGATGCATATCTCCCTCCAAGCTCCTCCCATGGCCAAGCCCACGGATCCCACACAATTTAGCCACCTGCCCCATCTCTGTGAGAGGAGCGGGTTTGCCAACACCTGCCTGACCTGCAGCTGCTCAATCTGCTTCTCCGAGGCCGCCGCTTTGATCTCCCAGCTCTTCCTCTGCTGCTCCTCTTGCTGCAGCACCTCAGACTTCTCAGAGAGCTCTTTCATCAGCTTGTTACACTCCTGCCGTAACTTGGCCAGCTCGGCGTTCTGCCTGCACCAAGAGAAGCAGGTTGGTTTAGCCCACAGGCCAGTCAGACACCGCTGATGGCAGCTAGCAGGGGGGGACACATCTTCCTGTGAGCCCCATTACAGGGCTTGAAACATCCCAGTGGTTGCATTCGCCTGTTTCTAGGACACGCCTGGTCCTTCAGGGAGGGGGTGGAAAGAGTTGACAAATCACTTTCAATCACAGGAGACATTCCTTTCTCATGAAGTAGAGGACGCAGGGATCTGTGTTCCCAGACACAAGAGGAAGCGCTCTCAGCAGCTGGAGTCTGCTCTGTAATTATTTGACCGCTGTTAATCACCAGCCATTTCAGGCTTTCTATAGAAAGGAGTGTGAAATCCTTCCACCTAGCAACTATGTGTTCTGCAGGCACCAAGCAGGTCTCGGTTCTCTGCAGCATCACTCCCACCTGTATTTCTCCTGAAGTTTGAGAGCACAAGCTCCCCTAAGGGGAAGAAGTGCCACAGCACCTTCTAGTCCCCTCTTCCACCCCCATCACTGCCTGTTGGCTCTAGCAACAGCACAGGAGACCCAAAGTAGAGTGGGTTTCCCCTGTCCTTCCACTTGGGAAGAACACCCTTGTTTGCCTTGTTTCCCCTGCCAGACGCCCCTCAAAGCCATTTGCCAAGCTCTTCCTCACTCCCTCTTCTACCTCCAGCTAGCTGGGGTGTCTGTAGAAGCACCTGCAATAAAGGGAGCAGCCAACCCCAGGGTTTGCCAGAGGGCAGCCCCCGGTCGTGCCCCCCCAGTCGTGCCCCCCACCCCGGCCTTACTTGCTCTCTGTCTGGCTGGTGGCCTGGTTGAGGGCATCCCTCAGGATGGAGTTCTCCTGCTGCAGGCGAGCAAGCTGTGTGTTGGGGCCGTTCTCCAGCTGCTCCTGCAGCGCCCGGATCTAGGGAAGTCCAACAGGGGTTAATGCCACCACCATCCCCTTTGTTCTCCTCATGAAGCCCATTCGATGCACAAGAGGCAACACAGGGGGGGTGTCTGCTGATGCTGCCAGTCCCCAGGAATGCAAAACTCCGTGAGGATGCTCCCACGAGCCTCTTCTCCCTCACGCACCATGGTGGTGAGGACTGCAGGGTCTTGCCTCTCCCCAAGGCTCCCCTGGCAGATCCCAGTCTTCTCCAAAAGCCCACACATCTGCCACCAAAAGCCCCCCAGCAGCCAGAGGAGGAAGCTGCAGGGCACAGGCCAAGGCTCACCTTGCCCTGGAGCTGCTGTGCCTCGCTGACGTGGTTCTCGTAGCTGGCCTTCATGCGTGTCTCCAACGCCACTATATCCCGTTCCCGGGTCAGCAGCTTCTCCTTCAGCTTGCCCTCCGTGGCCGCCGCCTTGGCCCGCTCGGCCGCCAGCTCCTTCGAGGGGAGAGGTCACCCAGTGAGTCATCAGCCTACAGGTTTCCCTGCTTTCAGGGGCTGTGAAGCCGGTGGCTTCCTAGCCTAGAAGACTTTTTTAAAGTTCATCCCTTTCGGAGCTGCCTCCGTGCCAAGCTACGCCGCTTCGCACTTGCGTTTCCTCCTGCGTTACGTTTTGGGCAATATGGCCACTGGATGCCACTGTTGTTCCACACTGGGCCAGCTCAGAGACAGGAGCAAGGCAGCCTGGCGTTTCTGCCCACCTCCAGCCACTAACATCTCATAAAGTTTGGGGGAAAGCAGGAAAATAAGAGACCGACAAACCCCCACCCTCCACTCCCTGCCGAGGCTGGGATGCTCTGTTGGCCAGCTGGGCAAAACCATGCTGAGGGCATGGGATGGCTTTGCCCTCTCCTCTCCTGCCTGCAGGCAGATGGACTCAGTGGGTCAGCAAGGTGGGATCTGTTCCAACTTCAACACCCAAAAAGAGGTGGAGGCAAGGGATCGAGTTAGGGAAGGGAGCTGTAAATAGGATCAGGCTCCTTAGAAAGGCACTGATCAGCACCTTCTCAGCCAGGGGATCCAGAAAGAGATGAAAAGGGGTTTATTTCCCTCCAGAAAGAAGCAGAAAGCTGCCATCTGTTATAGGAAGGGCTTTTCCCTACTCTTCCTACAGCTGCCAACAGGTGCTACCCTGCAGCTGTTTGGGATGGTGCCTCCCTGGGCTGGATCAGGCCCAGAAGAGGTCAGGCAGGGATCTCCTCCCTTGTTTGGGGAGAAAACCCCAAACAGGTGAAGGGCCCAGCAAGCCCCTGGGTGTCACCTCCAAGGGGAGTCAGATGTGGGGAGCAGGAGGCACGTGGTGAATAGCCCACGACGAGGATGGCCAGAGGGCCACATGGCACTTACCTTGCTCAGCTCCCGCAGCTTGTTTTTGGCAGCGGCTGCATCCTCCTGCTCGGTGGAGAGCTGCTTCTCCTTCTCTTCCAGCTGGCGTTTCAGGACAGCCACCGGATCACCCTTCTGCGTGGCCTGCCAGTGCGGGGTGGCACATCAGTGGGAACCACCACATCTGGACCCATCCCCTCCACCCCCCACATACACACAGCATCCTGCCCTCTGCTCCAGGCAAAAATGCCACTCTGGTTTCCAAGACTGACCCTCAGGACCTGCGTGCCCAAACACAGAGTGCTGTTCCCCCCCTCCGAACCCCCGAGGGTGCCGACAGCCCCAGTGACAGGCAGCCACGTTGGTGCTGCCGGCCCTACCGTGTGCCAGGTGTCCTGGACGATGCCCGCTTTCTCCGTCAGGATCTCGATGAGCTGCTGGGCTTCCCCCTCACTGAACACCATGCTGCTGACCGTGGACACAAGCGTCTTGTAGGGCAGGTAGAGTGCCCCATCCGAGTCCGCAGGGGCTAGGGAGGAGAGAGGAGGGGTTAGAACTGCTCAAGCCAGCGGTTGAGTTGAGTAGCATTATCTCAGTTGGCTTCAACCCCACAACTGCCATTTCAAACCAGCATCCACCCTGATTTCCAAGGCAAATTTGATACCTCACTAACTGAAAGCAGTATGAGAAGTGCTGGAGATGACCCTCACCACACACGTGTACTTCTGGAGCCGGCTGTCACTTCTGCCCGGCTTTGCTACTGGTCCCAGCACTGTGCCACCATCCTCCATCAAAGCAAGTGGCTCCCAACAGGAGCTGGGCAGGCTTTGCCAATGCCAGGGAGCAGAGACATGCTGGGCATCAGAACCTGGATCATATTGCAATACAACCTTGCTGGATGCAGTGGTGCCAAGACTGCAGAGTGCAGAAAGCTCATCTCCCGCCTTTCACCAGGCAGGTTGGTTCCAGCTCTTTGCTAAGAGAACAACACAACTACAACCCTTGCCCTGCCCATTTGCTAACCTGGGAAAGCCAAGGAGCATCAGGGACCACACTACTATTGTAGGACCATAGTGCACACAGTCAAGATGGACAGACAGTGGCAAGCAGTGGTTGGGGAGTTCCTGCACAGTATCTATGGCCCAGTGGGCTTATTTTCCTAAAAAAAAAATCCCAGAAGAAAAAGCAGTCTGGACTGCAGCAGCTCCAGAGCCTCTCAAGCTCTTAACACCAGGGGCTCCTGAATGCAGAGCTTGGAACCCCCAAGTAGCAAGTTCAAAGAAAGAGGTGAAAGTGCTGCATGCATCAAAGGAGAAACTCCCCTGCAGCTCCTAGACAGGAGACCACACTGGAGCACGTTCATCCTGAAGGACTGCAGCCTATGGAACACCCAACACTTGAGCAGCAGAAAGAAGTGAGGAGGAAGGAGCGGCACAGAAGAGGTGTTATGGACTGACCAGAGCCCCCATCCCTCTGTGCTGCTTAGGGAGGGGAGGTATAGGAGTCATGAGGGTAGGAGTGAAGTTGAGCCTGAGAATAAGGATGGGGCAGGGGGCAGAAAGAGTTGTTTTAATTTCATCTTTCTTATCTGTTTTAATTGGAAAGAAACTAAATTAGTTGAGTCTGTTTTGCCTGCGATAGTAATTGATAAGTAATCCCTGTCTCTCATCTTGACCCACAAGCTTTCCCATCTTATTTTCTCCCCCATCCTGTTCAGGACCAAGAGTGAGAGAGCAGCTGGGTGGGTGTCTGGCAGCCAGCCATGGTTGACCCACCACCGCAACAGAGCTGCAAATTCAGAGAACGCCTGGCAGGTCCAGCACACACTCTTTGCTCCTGGCTTCTGGCAGATCTATTTGGATGGCAGCGCTAAGCCTGGGTAGCAGCAGAGTCTGTCTGACCCCCAGCAGCCGCTTCCCAGCAGTGTGGCCAGGGCAGCTCCACCGTCTTGTGCAACCAGGGCCCAAGAGCTTGGCTCACACCCTACTCAAGCTGGCAACAACACGGGTGCAGCACCACCTCCCCTGGCCCTGGCTGGTTGGCTGGGTGGAGGGACCCACCAAGAGAAGTTCTGCCCATCTCTCGGCAGCGCTGCGCAAGTGAGCCTGGCACAAGGCGGGCACGATGCGTCCCCCACCATGCAGCTGCCAAAGGGAGCTGGAGGCAGCCTGCCAAGCCACGGCGAAAGGACGCCTGCGCTGCCGCCGAGCCCACTCCCAGGGTCGGAAGCCTCGTGCCTCGCCAGAGGAAATGGCAAAGCAAGAAGCGGTCGGGCAGCAAAGCTGCCATGGGAAAGCAGAGCAGGGACCAGGGGTCTGGAAAGGCGCTTCTCAAACCCAAAGGGACACAGGAGGCAGGAATGGCCCCTGCATGGAGCCCTGGGAGGCTGCAGCCCAGACTGGGTGCCCAGGTGTGTTTCACCGGACAAGGTGGCTCCGGCTGTCGCAGGTCAACAACCTGGGATCTGAGTACACAGTAACGTTGCAAGGAAGTTTGTGTGTGATGCAGGAGGCTAAAAGCAAACCACACAAGAAAAAAAAACCACCCCAGGGACGCTCTTGTCAGGTTTGCCATCTGCTTCAGTGCTGAGAGCGTGTCTTTGAAGACTCTGAGCACCCATTTTTATCTGCCACGGGATAATTTGTTGCTTCTGCCTTTAAAGAGGACAGACCACAGCTGCTAAAAAGGCTTCCCACAATACCTCGGGTCAAACTGCAGCCAGCTTCATGGTGGAAGTACTGCCAAGAGCTTTCCTTTGAAAAATACCACAGGAGCAGCTAAGACATCACTCGTGGCCTTTCAGACATGCAGGATCAGCATCCTTCATAGCCAGAGGACTGGGTGCTCGGAGCAGCCAAGAAAACTCCCAACTTACCAAGTGCTACAAGTTCATCTCCCATCCACAATCCCTCAGCTGCTACATCTTGGATTTAGGGCCACGGTTTTCAGTGTTAGGGAAGCACATCCCTACATGCACATGCCAAGCCAGTCGCCTCCAGTTTCACCAACCCCATCACTGTGATACCCTCCAGTAGCAGATGCTCAAACTGTTTCAAACCTTACCACTATGTGGAGATGGCCTTTATTAAAATCCTTTCCTCAGAGGAACAGATACAAGGGTTTCAACCCAACCTTGGAGCAAAACATGCTGCTGAGTAGCAGGCCTTCTTCCAAAACAGGGATGTGGAAACTGCCAGGTTTACATGTGCTGGAGAAGGCTAACAAATAGGGGTGTCTCTTTGTTTGGTTGTGCACACCACATCCCATCTTTGAGAACACCTGAGAGATTTCTCCCACACGTTCATATGGGAACACTTCTACAGGTCTGGAAGCACTCACCTTTCTAGTGCCTGTGACTATCACTTAACCAAAAATAAACCCCAAACTGTTCACACTGGAGCAGTGAGAGGCAAGGATCCAGATACAGAGCCGCTTCGCTCCTCCCTACACCTATTTACACCCTGGAGGTCCACCTTCCTTAATTTCTTCTATCTCTCAGTCAATCAAGTGAGGCATGAATAATGATGGGCAAGCCTTTTCCTCCCTGTGGCATATCCAAAGTCGCTTCTGTCTAACCATGCTATGATCAGTCCACCACAGTATAAAATCCTTTCGATCCTTTCTCCTCCAGTAGGCTGTTTTATTCACCTCCACTGAAGAAGGAAAGTCTAGCACTGATCCATCTCCCTGTAAAAGAGTGGTAGAGCTCCTGTGGGCTTTTAATAATCAGGAGCAAAAGGGGAAAACAACTTGTCTTGGCTTTCCACCCAGAGGTCCAGCACCTTGGCCGCTGCCACCCTCTCTCAGGAAAGGTATGTGCACCTCCCATTCATTCTTGGTGTACAGATCTGCTCAGAGACCTGCAACACAACAGGAGATCCAAGAGGAACCTGTAACTCTCCAACATCTGTGTGCTGGACCAAGCAGCTCAGGATGGACCAAGCAAGGGTATCTGATGCAGGAGGCAACATATTAGAGTAAAAACAAGTCAGTATGCTTGACTTCAACTCTCCTTCCCCTCAGAGAGAACTACAGTCCAGTACAGGCTTTTTCAATGCACTTTTCTCTTGGCACACGTGGCAAATCTCACCAGAGACAGCCTTTCTACAGCTGCCCCACTTCCAACACTGAAGAAGAATGAAGAGATCTCAGAATGGGACAGCTCTGTTTTAACAGCACCAATGTGCCGTGCTGGCTTACTTGATGGAGATGTATGCAGAGTAATTTGGCCTTACCTGTCTCGCTCTTCTTCTTGGAAGCAGCCTTCTTCTTGACAGGTCCATCATGCTTCTGCTCCTCGTGGGCTGGAAGAGCATCGGCTTTCTTGATGGGGACGGAGCTGATGACCGGAGCACTTTGCTGTGTGCCAACCGGTGGCACAGCAACAACAGGCACCTCCTTAGGGGTCACCTCCAAGACAGGAGAACTTTTGGGGACACTGACAGGAGATGAGGCCACCACCGGGCTAGGAGCAGGCTCTACCTTTGCCACCTTCTTCTCCTTCTTCCTCTTCTCCTTAGGTGACGGAGCAGGTTTCTCCTTTTCCTGGGGAGCCACTGACACTGCTGCAATTGGAGGCTCAACAGTTACAGGCTCAGGAACCACAGCAGGCTCAAGAACCACATCCTTGGAAGAGTCTATCGCTTCCTGCGTCAGCTGCTGCTCTGGGATCTTTCCATTAGGTTTCTCTTCCTTTTTCTTTGCTTTTCCTTTCTTCTCAACAGGTTTCTCTTTCTTCTTTTTCTCTATTTTCTGCTGCTGGGTCTTCTCAAGCTCTTTGCGCTGCTTGGCCAAGGCTTCCTCATAAGATGTCTCCTTCATGGAGAAGGTGGACACCAAGAAGATCCCGATGGCTGAGATCACCATAAAACCTCCAAAGACCATAACACCCAGCGTCTGAGGGTCGTACACATCCATCCTGCCTTGTTCTTCTGTGCCTGCAAGACACCAGAACAGTTAGTGGTCGTGGTGGGAAAAAACATGCAACAGCAGGGAGCTTCCTATGGACATCTGTGTGTCCAAATGGCACCATGCACTAAGATGACAAATGCTCAAGATTCACACAGCTCTGGTGAGGGTGAACCTGCCTTCATACCCCCACGTTTGTGCTCCTCCACTATGCTGCCTGTGCACAGCAGTCACAGCTTTGCAGCATCCCCAGCCATCTGCACCCTGCAGCACTGCTGGCTTCTGCCCAGCCCAGTGGAGAGGACACATGGTGACCACATCCCACTGGGCAGCTGCCTCCAGCAATGAGAGCAACGCCAGCAATGATGCCGTGTGCACAGATGCCACACGCTGAACCAAGTCACAACCATTTCCTTGAGATGCAAACACCAATAAAAGTCCTATGTTCAAGCTACAAAAAGAGAAAGTGCGGTCATTAATTATCTCATCTCTCCAACAGATGCTCTCAGGAACAAGTGAGACTTGCAAAGGGAGCGCTGAAACTTCTTCCACCTCTGCTATTAGCTGGCAGACAAACTGAGCAGTGTTCTTCCCACCCTCCTCTCCAGCCTCGGTTTCTCATCCATAACATGTGGAGCAGCAGCAGAGACCGCACCGCCTGGTCTGAGATCTGGCAGGCAGGGTGCATCCACACGTAGAGAAGATGCTGCTGTCTCCACTCTTCTGAACTACTAACTGAACCCTGTCCCTAGTTTTGAAGCCAGTCTCTTCTCTGCTGTCCACGTGGCTCCAAGGTAGCTCAGGAACCCCCCCCCCCCAGCTGCTCAAGTCCAGCATTTAATCTGCAAAGGGGCACTTTCCAGGAGATGCCAGGCTGTGGTTCCTCACCATCGTGCCCCAAAACATAATCAGAAAGATGCAGATGGTCCCGGGCTATCAGAGTTTCCCATCCCGACACTTAACTGTAAGCATTATCAAATTTCCTCTTTAAGAGGTTGTGGGTTGGGGAGGGAGGGGCTGGAAGGGGAGGAGGCAAAAATAAGAATAAAACTAAGGACATCAGCATCTTTTCAGAACCTCAGTGCTCACAGGGAGAGACCTCAGAGCTCCTTCTAAGAGCTGGAGCAGAGAACGTGCAGGGAGGGGATAACAGCGCAATGAAAACTCCTGAGCGGAGCTGGAAGGAACTGCAAAGCAGCTGTCTCCCACCAGAGACACCCGCCTGCCTGGAGAAGGATGTTTTAACCAGCAGCCCAGCGTTCCCTGCCCATCTCCAAGCATCCCAGGCAAAGCAGGAGAGAGCTGGCAGGCAGGAGGGCTGCCAATGCCAGCTGGAACCAGCCTCCCCTGGCAGGGCCAACTTTCTACCCCGGGGCACCGCTCAAGATCCCAGCTGATACTACAGGCATCGCTATTTCATGTTCCTGGATTTAAATGGCCCCAGCCTGCTCCATCCCAGCACATCTGGGGCCGAGTCACTCCCTTCTGACCAAGCAGCACTGCTTTGGGATGGTCTCCTCCAGGACAGACAGATTATTCCTAACCTGCAGGGTGAAAAGGGGCTGGATTTCCTCTCCCTGGCAGGAAACAAAGAGCAGGGCTGGAGAACACATACCCATGACCTTGTGCTGCTTTCACGGCTACACCAAAGCACCTGGGAGCTGTTTCGGGGGCAGAACCAGGCAACCTCCATTTCTCACTCAGCAAACCCAACACATCAGTGACAATAAACCCCTCCTGACCTCACACTGCCACGGCTTCGTATTTAGACATAGATCTGCCACTCCAGCTTAGGGTGAGGGCATTGCTGAGTGCTAGCAAAACCCCACCAGCTGTTACTGCCACCTCCAGTGCAGCTGGATGGAGCCTGTGGAGGACGGGAACAGAGGGGAAAACCCAAACCTGCGCTACGGAGGCATCCAGCATGCAGAGGATGGATGAGAGAGAATGGGATGGGGTTATTAAGGAGAGAGCTGGGTGCAGGAGATGGTGGTGCCGGAGCCCTCTGACAGCCTCACCTCTCACCCCACACTGCTGTCCATCCCTGTGTGTCCCCGCCACCACCCCAAAGCTCTTCCAGGCAGGGTGTTCGAGGCCCACGCTCCCTCTCCCTGTCAGGCAGCCTCACCCAGCCTGGCTGCAGTAAAAGCTGCCTGTACCTTGCCTCCTCTCAGGCTTTACAGCCAGGGTGAGATAAAGATGCAGATTGGCGTTAAAGTCCTTTCTAGCTGAACAGAACAACCCACAATAACCCCGTCCAAAACAAAACCAGCGCAAGGAAAAGCAACCCAGAGCACTGACCTAGAAGAGCTGTGGACCTGCTGAGAAGAGCTGTCCCAGCAGCTAGAGCTCGTGAAAATAGCCAAGATGCTCATATGGGCCATTCACAAACTCCCACTGCGGGACCAGAGCAAGCCCAGGCTGTTCCCAAGGTCAGGCGTGTCGGGAGAAAAATCCTAAATGAAGGGTGAGATACCAACCTGGCAGCGATTACTCCCAGCGGGGCTATCACAGCAAAGGGGAACTCTGGTCCTATCTCAATGCTCACACCTGTGGTGCGGGACCGGTCCTGACAGACCCAGTGTTGACTCCAAGGAGCAAGTTCTACCAGTAGAGTTCCTCCTGTGGTTGAGACTTGGCATGGACCAGCCCAACAACTCATTCAGGGAAGAGCCTATCGCTCCGGCGGCACAAAGACTGCACGCTGCCACGCAGCCTTAAATCAAACCAGGCTGGCTTTGGCATTCGGGGGATAAGGAAAAGTCTTCCTCTGGGAACCTTCTGATGCATGAATGCAAGAAGCAACATGCCACAGCGCTAGCATCAGGAGTGAAGCTCTGTTTTGGCATTTCCTGACCTCGCTGCCTTCGCCCTTCAAAGGGATGGAAGTTTGTTCCCGGACTGGCACAAGACACAGTCCCCTCATGAGCACCAGCAGGAGCTCATGCACCTTGCCCTTCGGCAGGAAAGCCCTCCATGCTTCCCAGCTGCGCAGAGCCTTAGCCAGGACATGGAGAAATAGGGCACTGGAGGCACCACTGCTTGTCTGCTCACAGATGCCTAGAGAATAGCTTCACATGTGTAGGTTCAGCTCGACAGCTAGGCCTTTGAAGGGGCTCAAAGATGTCGGCATCCTTCTGGTCCTCCATGGGACTTTGACCCCTGTGGCAGTGTTTTTCAGTGCTGATGCCCAGGCTGCTTTGGGAGAGGGTTGTGTGCAAATATCAGAGTCCACATGTGAAAAATGAAGTCCACATCCAACACTGAGCACATTTACCTGCATGAAGTTTCTTGAGCAGGATCATCCTCTAGTCCTCTCCTAGGCAAAACCATGGAAATCACCGCCTATCTCTGCAGGTAGACTCCTTCCCCATAATAGTTTGTTCAGATAAAGCGTTTCACCACCACCACTACAGGACTTAAGATGGGCAACTGGTATCTCACTTGGCCTTCTCATGCAAAGGAGCCAGCTGAAATGCTGTGCTCAGACTCTTCCATTCCTGTGCCTTTTTCTCGTTATCCATCAAACTTCCCAACATCCCAGATAACAGCCCAGGAGACCTGACCTCCCTCACCTCCATCACCACCCTGCACGTGCAGTCACCTATTTGCCCCGAGCAAAAGTCCAACTCACCCTAAGGAAGCAAAACCAGTAAAGCACCGAGCCTTGCTGGTTTTTCAGCACCCATTTCCAGGACGAACCAAGCCTCAGACACCTGGCCTGATGGCACCAGGGACATGCTCTTGCAGTCACATTTGCCAGAGACAGCTAAGTGTAAAGAACCAGGCTAGAGCCTTCCCCCCTGTTCAGCTTTTCCTCCCCACTGCGAGCACTTCCATGAAATCCACGGGAATTTAATACCTCCACCAACCCTGGATTAAATCAGCCAGGTAAAGCGTCAGGTGAGCAGCAGCAAAACTAAGAGACAGGTTGTGTATTTCTTTACACAGCTGAAGGAAAACATATCCATTATCTCCTCCTGGTCTGGACAGGTGCTGCAGATGGGAAAAGATGCTCTTAGCAAGCAGGACAGTTCCCCTGCAATCCATGTCACTTTGCCATGGTGGCATCTCGGGTTGGAGAAGTGTGGAAGGAGAGGCGATGGGCTGTCAGAGGGCAGTGAAAGACAGAACTGGGTTTGTGCAGCTGGGCTCTGCACAGCCCGCAGCAAAGCCTGTCTGTGAAGCACCTGCAGCTCCCTTTCCTCTCCAGCACCTCCCAGGAGGTTAAGAAAAACACCCAAATAAAAAGCTCTCCCCTCCAAAAACATGCACGGACAAGTCAGTGGAAGCTGGCTGACCCAACACAAGGTTCCAGGCCGAGACTCTGGCTTTTTCTGCAACACTAAATTAAATCCTGGGCCAGGAGGGCGAGATGCAGGCAGCAACTAAGAGACCGGTCGCTGTTTGGGGAGAGCACTGCCAGGCCTCTGGTTCAAAGAAATAAGGTCTCATCTCCTTGCCTGCGGCTTCCCTCACCAAAAGGCAGCAGGAGGGCAGAGAGGTGGCCCGTGGGGAGCACACAGGAGGGAGAGGGTGAGGGAGAAGGGGCAGGGAGGCCTGATCCCGCCGACAGCGGGGCAGGCCGGCAGCGGGAGAAGGCAGCAGCGCTGCCAGCAGATAAAAGACAATCACCAGATACTTCTTCTGGAATTTCTCTCTCCACCCTGTTGCGATAGAGACAAAAAATTAAAAACAAACGAGGGAAGCGCACGGGTCCTGACCGTGTCCCCAGCAGCCTCTGTCTAAATACGTGTTCTGCCCAAGTGACTGTGCATTTCCAGCCTCCCGGCACCATGTGTTAACTCTGCGCAGCAACTCCAGACCAGCCGCTGCACCCACCACCAACAGCTCCAGCTCCACTTAACCGAGCGTGTCCCAGCGCTCCATTAGCTCCTGCGGCCGCCAGGACCCTCGGCAGAGCTGCCAGCCCCCTTCCTACGCCACGGAGCAGGAAAGAGAGGGGCAGAAAGCCCGCAGACCCACACACCAGGCACCACGGCCTCGCACCGTAGCGCGGCTGCAGCTTGACCAACCTCTGCGGCGGCTGTTAGAGATGTTCTCTCCCCATCCCCAAGCAGCGTTTCGCCGCCGGCCCCCCACCAGCTTCTGCCAGGGGTTCACATCCCCCGTGTCACCCAACTCCTTCCAGCCATTTCCCCGGCGAGGCGGTGGAGGGGAGGCCGCTGCCATGGGTTCTGTGAAGGAGCAAGCTGACATTTCAGGTGGGGAGGGTTGCTCCGTGGCCACAGGTGGAGGGGTCTCGCTCTGCTCTCCCCACGGGACGGCGTTCCCAGCGGGGTGGGAGCGGGGCATCCCGCCGGAAAGCTGGCCGCGTCCAGTTTGCAGAGACCCCCAGGGGGAGGGGGGATGGGGTGTCTCCGCTTGTGGGGTCGCCACTTCTCTCCAAACGCTTCGGGTATCGCCGGACCCCGCGCTGCCGGAGGGAGCGGGGGAGGATTTTGTATACTATTGGGGGGGTGGGGGGGGTGTTAGTCAAGGGGGAAAAGAGAAGGGACAACCGCCGGAGAGCCGCGACCTCCTGTAACCGCGCTTAATCAGATTAATGAATTTCATCAGGCCGGCGCTCGGGCCGGGGAACGGGTCTGAGCGCGGCGGGGCGGGCGGCGATGCCCGGGGGGGGCGGCGGGCAGGGGCCGGGGCCACCGGGGGCGGGGGCGGCGCGGGGCCCCTCCCCTCCGGGGCCGTGCCCACACGCCGCCATTCCGCACCGCCCTCGCCGCGTCGCGGGGCCATTCATCCGCCCGATCCCCCCCTTTACGCTCCCCCCTCCCCCCCCCCCAGCAAACGTGGCCAGACCCCAAAGCCGGGTTCCCATCCCCCCCCCCACACACACACCCCCCGGCTCCACGCGGGACACCCTTCCGCGCCGGGGGGGGCGGCGGGGCGAGCCGGCGGGGCCGCGGGTGCGTGTCCCCACCCCGCTCCACGTCCGCTGACAGCCGGGGGTGGAGGGGAGCGCCGGGTGGAGAGGGTTCCCCTCGCAGCGGAGGGCAGGCGGGGAGCGGGGCGGGGGGGGGGTGGGGGGTGTCCCACGGGGCGATGCCCCGGCGGGGAAAGGGGCAGGGAGAGGGGAGAGGGGGAGGCGGTCGCCGCCGCTTTACCCACCCGTGCCGGGTCGCAGTCCCTCCTCGCCGCGGCCGTGTGGAGTCGTGGCACTTCCCGCGGCTGTCTCGCCGGGCTCGACGGCCCTGCCCCGCCCCGGCCCGCCCCGCCGCTCCGCGGGGCCCACTCAGCGCGGCGGGGCGGGACGGGATGGGACGGGACGGGACGGGACAGGACGGGGCGCGCTGCCCCGCCGCCCTGCCCCGCCGCCCTGCCCCGCCCCGGCACTTGCGCTGCCCCGGCAGTTTGGGGCATGCAGTGCCTGCTTAACCCCCGCGGGTGGGGGTCCCGTGTCCCTTCCCACCGCCGCTGGACCCCACGCTTGGGCAGCGGGAGAGCGGCCAGCTGCGAGCCGGGGAAGCAGGCTGGAGGGTCGGTACCGAGCGCCCCGGGCTCAGGAAGCCTCGCAGACCTTTGTCCCGGCGGTGCTGGCGGGTTGAGTTGCCCAGGGTTGACCTGCACCGGCACAAGCCCTAAGGCACGGCTGGGAGAGGATGGATGGGAGTCCTGGGGGCGCCCTGGGAGGGCTGGGGGTGCTGGTTCGTGTTCTGGACCCGGGCACAGGTGCCATGAAGCAGGTCGGACCCCAGTACGAGCTTTTTTTCCCCACAGGGTTTGCAAATGCTGTGTGCTGAGGCAGCGCTGGGTCCGGCCCAGCGCCCACCAGCCACAGCGTGGGGGCAAAACTGAAAAGAATTAGTTTTTATAGGTATGTAAATTAATATTTATAAATATGTACAGGGTGAGAGTCAGGAGGATGGAGCCAGGCTCTTCTCACTGAGAGACAGTGATAGGACAAGGGGCCACGGGTGCAAGCTGAAGCACAGGAGGCTCCATGTGACCATAAGGAGAAACTTTTTCACTGGGAGGGTGACTGAGCACTGGGACAGGCTGCCCAGAGAGGTTGTGGAGTCTCCTCTGGAGACATTCAAACCCACCTGGATATGTTCCTGTGTGATTTAGTCTGGGTGATCCTGCTCTGGAAGGGAGGTTGGCCTAGATGATCTTTTGAGGTCTCTTCCAACTTATAACATTCTATGATTCTATGAAAACCATGCCCAGAGCTGCCCACGATGGCCCACTAGTGCCAGCCAGTGTGGTGGCTGTCTTCTGGGCACACACTGTCTGCATGCCTCCTGGCCTGGCCATGACCTCCCACGGTGGAACAGAAGAAACTTGAGGTGCTTCTGCTCAAGTGCCTGTTGGTTAGCTATCTGGAAGTGATTTGTATCCCCCAGTAATTTGGAAATTAAAAGGGAAAGGTTGGAAGGGACTCCACATGTGAAGGGACTAACTAGGCTGAACTGTGGGGGAAGAGCCAAGGCACTCTGGGAGATGCTGTACTCTGCCACTCTGTGCCATGAGAACACAAGACCTGTCCTGACCAAAGGCCCATCTCCCCAAGAGTGTACCTCCGAGATCAGCCAAGCACCCAGACCTCCCACCAAGCACCCAGACCTCCAACCAAGCAGGGCCCATAAACTGATAGAGTAGAGGTTTGCTGCCTACTCCTCAGTAACTCAGCGATGCCTCCACATCTTTAGCCAAGCTCAAAGCCATCTCCCTCCCTTTCCTGCTCCCCCCTGGCCACACTGTGGTGCCCACTCAAGCTTGTGCACTCGCTGGGCGCTGACTGCTGAGTGAGAAATTAATTTGCTATTAAAGTGGCTGGGAGGGGAACGATAATTCAGCATCACCGGGCAGGCTGTCAGGATCTTCCAGCCTCCTGCCACCTCTCTCCTTCCAGCCTGTTGCAGATGCCTGGGGCACGTGTGTTATTGCATTTCAGTGGCCAGACCTTCTGAGGGGGTGGCAGGGGGGGCTGCTCTTAGCGGCGTCCCTGGGGGGGTACATCAGCTGCCGCCGCATCGTCACCCCTCGCGCGGAGAACAAGCTGCGCTATTGAGACTGGGCTGGGGACGGGCAGCAGGTCCTGCCCGCAGCCTGGTACGTCTCGACACAACGGCAAGGAGAATAAGTGACTGTTTCATGCAGGCTGATGTGATGGAAGAATAGAAAAGATATGCTAATGGAGAAACATTCTGGCTAATTATTATAATACAGCTCCTGCAGAGGGACCTGAAATAGGCACAAACACATCTGTTCCAAGCACTCAGGAGAACTTGGGAGACTTTTTTTGGGGTTTCTACACACTGCAGGCAAACTGGGCAGGGTAAGGCTCCCCACCACAGGCAGGACCTGGGCTGACAAGACCCACAAATGCGAAGGACGGCTGCGAGCAGAGAGTGATCCGATGTTCCGCCCTTCAGGCAAAGGCAACAAGGTTTGAGATCCAGCCCTGCCTGAGTCCTCTCAGGAGCATCAGCTGGTTAAAATCCACTAAGGACCTCCTCAAACTGAAATGCTCAGAAGCAGGAATGTGGGGTTTGAACAATGTCGGTGTCCCAAGCCCTGTGGGTTCCCACTTCCCCAGCTGCAGGCATGATACCTCGGGACATGGTTTAGTCTGTAATATAGGTGGTAGGGGGATGGTGGGATTAGATGATCCTGGGGGTCTTTTCCAACCTTATTCTATGATTCTATGATGGAGAAGGCAGTTGGGCACCCTGCCCAGCCTTGCTGCGAGCATCCCAGGTGACCAGAGGAGTTCTCTCATGCCTGCCACACGTTTAGGATGTGGGGCTGGGCTCTCTGGATCGCTTTCAACAAAGCTTTTGCCGTTTGCCCCAAGTACTTTGCTATTCAGAGACTGGCACACACTGCTCCAGGCCAGCAACTGGGGCGTGGGGAGGTGGCTTCACTGTCTCCTTCCAAATGAATAATCATGTGTCTGCTTCAGCATGGAATAACAACGAGGGCAAAGTGATGTGTGTGTGTTGTGTGGGGAAATGCACAGCTTGGGGTGAAACACTGGGCAGGCAGAGCTGGGATGGAAGCCTGGGTGCCGTTTGCCACGGTGGCACAGATGTGCTCAGAGGACAGCTCCCTCCCCAGCTGTGTTTCAGGTCTGCAGACAGATGTTCGAAACCCTCCCTTGCCCTCTGCACACTGATACTTACATGGTTCAGTGCTGCTTCACCCCACAGGACTCCTCCCAGCATCCACTGTCACCAGATGGTCTATTCTTGGATCTTCGCCCCCATTTTTTCAGATATCAAGCCCATACCTCCCACCATGCCATTTCTCACTGATTCTTGCACTGCACTGCTGATCCAGGCCACTGGGTCCTGTGTTAATGGTATAATTTGCTTTCACCCTGTATTGAAGGAGTTCTCCCCAACTACCAGTTCTCCCAACTCCTGCCCACAGGCAGCATCCAGCCCAAATCCAGAAGTCTGTGTACCCTGTTGTTAAAACAGCCAAAGTGCTGGCAATTACCCACAGTCGTCCTCACCGCTGTAAAGTTTTTCTTGGGTTCAATTTGAAAATCCCTTGCTCCAGCTCAAGTTTTTTCAGTTCCTAGTTATTTTTGCATCCACAAGCCTTTGGCTGTTGGTGAAGAAGCTGTTGTTTAGCCCTGGAAGGGCTCCAGTCTTTCCACTGGATGTATTAGTTATCCTAAATTCATAACCATCACTGGGGTATTTTTAGCTCTGCGCAGCGGTCGTGAAACAAACCTTGCCGCAAGGCGGGGGGACGGTTTGCAAGACTCCCCAAGAGCCCTTGCAGCTCAGCTCTTTCTGAAGGCCCAGGCTCAGTGGTGACCACGAAAGCCTACCTGGGGAGCCAGCTAGGGCTGTGACCAAACACCTCGTCCCGTCCCTGCGTGATCCAGGCCCAGGCTGTGGCTGAACACGCAGACACGCACGGCTTGTTTTCCCTTACAGGAGAACGGTCAGCCCTGCCCAGGTTCTGTGGTGCATTTCCATCCTGAGGCCTTGGGGAGGGTGGGATGTTCACCAGTACAGAGACATGCCACACAAGCTGGTAGAAGTGAGAGCAGCGTCCTTTGCTCCAGGCTGGGCTGCTGCCTGCACTATGGACAAGATGCCGCGTTGTCTACTAGCTGGGCTGATCCTCCCAGCCACCCCACATCCACAGTCTATCCCTTTGGAGACTCTGGAAGCAGCCAGCCCTTTTTTATAGAAGCAGGGGTTGGTACGTCCGGCCTCCGCTCGGCTCCCTGGCCGGCCCTCCCGGCCTGCGCTGCCTGCCAAGCACTCGCTGGGCTGGGTTTAGTAAGTGTCAGCTCTCCTCCAGCGATGGAAACTGGAGGTGGATGCTGCAGCGGGGCTGCGGTGGGACCCTGGGGAGGTGACAGCAAGAGCCTCTGGGTCATTCCTCTTCCACCTCATCCAGGTTTCCCCAGTGGCATGGCCGAGGCTTGGATTAGAAAGCGCAGCGTGCCACAGCTGGGCCTGCAACTGGAGCTGCGTACGCCCTGGCCTCCCCCTTTTTTCACCCAACTTCATGGGAGATCCCACCTGAATATAAAATATGAACCAGGATCTGCAGGAGACCCCCACTTCAGTGGGCTGACAGCCAGAGGCTGGGGTGACAGTCCAGTTCCCAGGGGTACAAAACACCTGTGTTTCAGCTGCTGGGCCTTGCTCTGGGTTTGTGAAATAACACTTTTTGCTGAGTGGGGACACACTCGTGGTGGTTTCGCCTCAGAACCATATTCCATGATTTCCCCATCCCCACCACCCTGCTCCATGAGATTCCCTGAGCACTGGTGGGAGGAGTGCTAGTTGGGGAGCAGGAGAGCCCCTCTGGAGGTCTGCACAGCCCCCAAAAGCCTCTGTCATTCCCCAGTGAGGGGTTTGCCATCATGCCAGCAGCCTCCAAGAAGCTGGTAGACAATTAGTTAAGGAGCTGCACCCACCCAGCCAGCCTTTGTGGTGGAAAAAACTTGGTTGCACAGCTGCTGAAGATGAGCATCATGTTTCTCTAGGACAGAGAAACAAGGTGGAAGATTGCTCCGGGCCATTTCAGGGCATGATGACCTGTGCTTTGCAATGGGACAAGGTCAGATATCCATGTGGTGCATCAGTGCCTCCTCTTTGGAGATGTTTTAACCAGAACTTGAACCTGTTCCATCAGAGAATTTACTTTAAAAAGACTTAAGTCTGCAGAGGGAGGGTTGTGAAGCTGCAGCACCTCCCATGTTTCAGCTGGCAGTGCATGAGTGTTAACCAGCTGACTTCAGACCCCCGGACACATCTTCTGGAGACAGGCTTCACACCAAAGAGACATGTCAGCCAGTAACTTCAGCTTCCCAGTTGCATGCCTGACCAGATCCACTCTGCAAGCAGTTCCTGCTCTCCACAGCAGTCAGGAGCCCCTGACTAATCACTCCGTGTCTGTCTATCTTGTTGGCACTTGGAAAATATTTCACATTCTAATCTTAATTTTCTCCCAGAACTCTGTATTGTTTCAGTTCAGAACGATCCTTAGCAGGAGGACAACACCAACAGGTGAGTGACTGGCAGAGGGATGTGCTAGATTGGATATCAGAGTTGTACACCTTAGCCTGTGCCAGAAGCTGATGTTCCTTCTGCTGTGATGGCAGGGAAGGAGATGATGGGCCTGGAGCATCTCCCCTGTGAGGAAAGGCTGGGTGAGCTGGGACTGTTCAGCCTGGAGAAAAGAAGACTAAGGGGGGACCTTATTAATGTTTATAAATATCTTAAGTATGGGATGCAGGGGGAAATGGCCAGCCCCTTCTCAGTGGTCTGTGGAGACAGGACAAGGGGCAATGGCTGCAAGTTGGAGCACAGGAAGTTCCACACCAACATGTGGAAGGACTTTTACACAGTGAGGGTGACAGAGCCCTGGGACAGGCTGCCCAGGGAGGTGGTGGAGTCTCCTTCTCTGGAGATATTCCAGACCTGTCTGGACACCTATCTGTGCAATATGAGCTGGGGAGCTGATTTGGCAGGGGGGTTGTACCCCATGATCTCTCGAAGTCCCTTCCAACCCCTGTGATTCTATGATCTGTTGTCCCAGCTGCTCACGGTCTTGATTCAGCACATGCCATGGTCCCCCAGGCCTCTCATCAAAGCTTTGGCTGCTTGAAAGTTTCCACACAGCTATGCTGGGCTCTGGAGAGCTGCAGGGCTGCAGGACCAGCTCTCTGTAGTCTTTGCATCAGCCCGAGGTCACTCCGGAAGGGCAGCTGGTAGACTGAGCGTAGCTGGATCCATGCTGACACAAACTGCATGCTTGGATGCTGCGGTGCAGGAGTGGAAAGCTGTATCACTGTGCCAGAGCAGGCTTGTAACAGGAAAAACCAGCCTAAGGGCAAAGCCAGAAACACAGGCTAATTTGGGAACACAATGGTTATGCTAATCAAAACACCTTCCAGAGGAGAAGGGAAGGAAATTACCTAATCCTTCATCATGCAAGGTGGTGTCCCAGCGCCCAGTCTGCAGGAGCAGGGCTGAATACAGCTTGGGGGAATGGGCATTCCCATCTGGGTAAGGAGAAAAGCATAGGGAGCTCTTCCCTCCAAACCTTCTTCATCTGCATTGGATGCAAGGGAGTCCCCCCTCTTCCCATCCCCAAACTGGCTTAGGTCCAGATAACTTTATGCCTCTCTTGAAAGTTTGTCTGGACACAAAGTTATGTGACTCCAGGAGCTGGAGCTTAACCAGAAACTTCTTCAGGACTTAGGAAATGTGGCCATATGGGTTGCAGTGATTCAGGGATGTGCAGCTTGCCTTGCTCCACCACCAACAGATTGTGATGGGGCAACTGCTGGTAATACCAAGGGAACTCTTCTCACTTTCCATGTGTAACTGTAGCAGCTGGTTGCCTGGCTCAACATCTGGAAATTGTAATCCAACTGAAAACAGCCCAGGGAGGACCTCCTAACATGCCAGGAGCAAATATAGCTCTCAGCCTTGAGAAATCCCAGAGCATGGCCCCAGACGGAGAATTTAAGGCATTTTGGGGGTGCTAGCACAGGAGGACACAAATGCACTTGCAGGATTAAATAAAAAGCCACAGAGTACCTCTGGTTTAAAAGAAAGGCGCCTTTTCTGGGGACAGGTTTCTCTGGGTGAAGCTCTCCCATGTTCACAAGACTCCTGCCTATCTCCCACCACACCTCAGACCTGAAACTGGCGCAACACCTCTCCTCCCGTAGTTGAAGCACCCTTTGGGGAGAGCAGAGGTGTTTGCTGCCTGGTGCAGCCTGAATATAACACAGGGGTAGGAAGAGACAGTCCAACTCTTTGGCTGTGCACCTGAGAGACGGTGCCTTCGCGCTGGGTTTGCATGCAGATGGCAACACCAGTTGGGAACAGAGTCAGAAGGGTGACTCTGGCTTGGGACAAGAGCCAGGAAGGGAAAGCAAAGACCTGAAGGGTTTTGTTCTGCTCCATGGTGCAATCAAAGCTGCAGAGAGAGATAATGCCTTGCACCCAGACGCTCGCCTCCGGACAGGTAATTAGTTTTTATGTGTTTATTTATAACTGCTGTGTCTCCCCAGCACACAGCAGGGATCACACGTGAGACTCCCTCACCTTGGGGTCTGCTGGCTGATGAGAAGCAGGAAAAGCTCACAGGCTAAAAATCTCCCTGTGGCTTTGTGTCACATCTTTACAGACGTGTTACTAAAGGCGATTTCCAAACTGTCACACCAAGAGGCTGCAGAGCATGTTGGATAGACAAGCAGTACCATCAGCCCCGCTTTTCAGGAGGAGAAAGGCAGGCAGAGGTCAGATGGAGCTTCTCCTGGGTCTCTCCTGGGGTGGAGGCATCTCCCAGGTCCCAGCTGACTCCCCAAGCAGCATGGCATCATCCCACCATTCGTGCCTGTCAATACACAGTGGTTCCTCCCCCCAAATCACACGCCATGCTCATATAAAATAATACACCCCTCAAGTGGCATATTTTTCTGGGGGAGAAAAATTTCCATTTTGAATATGGAATTCCCTTCTGCTCCCCAAATTTTAAGGGACTTTCTATGGGAAAAAAAAATTACTTGCAATTTTTTTTCCCCCCTTTTGATTTTCTCCTGTTTCAATGTTCCTCCAGCCCAGAGACACCAAAGGGACGCCCGTGGAGTATGGAACTGACCAGTCAGCAGTGGTGGGGAGGTGGGAAGTCAGGGGATGCCCATCTTGGAGGAAAGACCAGGGGAGGCAAGTGTCCCAGGACACTCTTCTCCAGCACAGGACACAGGTGCTGCATTGGCTCCCATGATGCAGGAAGGGCTGTGTCCAGACCTCACTTGGTCCAGGGCAGAATGGGCAGGACTGTGGGTGCAGGAGTTGGGTTGTACCCGAGGCTGGATGTGCCTGGGAGAGATCCTCTGTGGGACCCAGCCACCCCTTCTGCCCCTACCATCCCTTTGGGCTGCTGGAGGGGGGTACAAACCTTCATCAACACCACCCAAGCTTGTGTAGCTTCTACACCACCGCTTATTCCTCTGCACTATCAATCCCTTCACCTGCGTTTTGCTACTTCTCCTTATTTCCATTTCACTTGAAGCCCCCTCCCCTCCACACACTCCTCAGGATGAATTTCTCTTGCTGGGCACAAGCATCCGCTATCGTGAGGAGGGGTTTGCAAAGGGTTGGCAGCACCACTCCACCTCTGCAGGGAAAAACCTTGCTTTAGACCTCCTGAGATCTGCCACATCAGCACTGAAACACATCAGAAGGTCTCGAAGCCAGACACACCTAGGGATGGTTGTTTACCCAGAGAAGCTGAACCGGATTAAAGGGAGTGCTCTGAACGTCCTGACTGTAACGGGGCCGGTGACCCAGATCCTGAGGAGAAGACGACGATGAAGGGGGGAAAGAAATAAATATATATATATACATATATATATATATATATAATTTAAGCAGCTTCCTTCCAAAAAATATAGCAGGAAACCTCAGGCTTGGGGAGCAGTTAAACCTGTGTGTGAGGTGGCACTGAACAACGCCAAGGTAAACCCTAACTCTGAATTACTCTTCTTAGGGCAGAGCCGTGTACCTGCACACCACCACCCGAGAACACGCCGTGCTTGCTGCCTGCAAAAAACACTTTGTACTCGCCAGTCTCTTAGCAGAGCAGGGATTTTAATATCAGCAAATAAAGAAAAAGACCTTTCTGAGTAAGTATACAATTACACCCAGGTGCCAGGCTGACATTTCAGCCAGGTGACAGGCTTGAACCAACACACGGGTTGGCCAGCCCGGCCCTCGCTGCAGCAGTGCAGTGTGATGGCTGATGCTGGGGTGTCAGAGCATCAGGAGTTTGGGGCTTGGGGAAATTTTCAGGTCTGTGAGGAGGAAGGGTAGGGGTGTGTGGGAAGCTGGGAGTTGTGGGAGAAATTCCAAGTCCTGTTTCAGATTTGCCAGAGGTATCTCAGTTGTCTGCTCACTCCAAGAGAACAGACTGGTATTGAATTAACATGACAGGCACTGCTCCTGCCAGTCCTGGGATATAGCAGTGTTGAATTCTGCCCAGTGAGGAGGCACCCCAGAACCCTAAAAGGCACCACCAGGCTTTGTTCTGTCTCTCCCAGGGGAGCTGCTAACAAAACACCTCTTCCCTTGGTGCACCACCACTCATCCACGGCCGCGTGCACAGCTCACTTCCTCACATCCTCAGTTCCCCAGACACTCATGCAGTACCTAACAGAGTGGCTTCCACCTTGTCCTTCAGGTGTGCTGAAGCAAAGGCCACCCTGGAGGGGGAGGGAGGGCATGTCCCCAGCCACCCAAGCATGAGGTCTGCTGTCCTGGTGTGGCCATGAGCTCTAGAGAGACGTCACTTTTGCATTAACAGAGTTGTCCAGCAGTTGCCTTGGCAAAGGGCAGTGTTGTTTGGCATTTGACAAAGGCCTTAAAAATAAAACCAGAGCAAAGAAAAGAGATTGAATAGGAGGAAGCCAGGGAGTAAGGTCATGGCGACACTGGTCAGTTTGAAGTGCTCTGACACAGCAGAGCAGTCCCGTGGGCAATGTCCTTTGGCATGTTCACTCCCCCCAGAGCCCGAGCTCTCCGAGGGTGCAGATGCAGCACAGATCAAGCCCAGCCAGCAGAAGTGGCTCCTGCTCCCACTGCCAGGGGCTGTGACTCTCGGAGAGTTAATTCATCTCTTCATACAGCACGATAACCTGTGGGAATCGCTTGTAAAGAACAACACGTTGTAACCCCCAGGTGTTAAGATGTGACATAAATGCCAAGATTATCCTTTTTAAAACCACCAAATCCCTTAAAAGAATACATTTTGGGGTCTCTCTGACTTGGTAGAACATGCTTAAAAGTTAAGAGGCTTCAAGAGAGGGTAGGGGGTCACGCTCTCCAGACTTTTTCCCAGCTGTTCTGGTTAGAAACGAACAGAGACACACACACACATACGGTGTGATAACAGCTGTAACAGCTGTAACTTCACGTGTCCATGTGCAGCTGGAAGGGCAGACTTCAAGCAGAGCTTCTCAGCAGCAACTGCCCATGCAAGGGCTGCAGGAGGTCCCAGCAGCATGGCAGAAGAGGACGGGGCTAGCCAGCCTTTACCCAAAACAAAGCTGGCACATTCACAGCTGGAAGGCTGGGGTTTGTCCCTGGCTATATACACACACACATAGATATGTTTATATATTTATAATTTATATATATATATATATAACAATTACATATATATATATTGCTAGCTGTACTTTGACTCTGTGTACTCAAGCGAAATATTTACCTTGAGAGTGACAATGTAAAGCTTGCCTCTGCTCCTGGTTGCATACGAGCTCATCAACCTTTGACATGCGAATCACCACACTCACAGATGAACTCCTTCTCCAGGAAGTAAGTGTCATATGCAGAAGGGCTGTTTCTTATACCGGAGTCAAAGGCGACTCAGAGGGCTCAGAAGCGCTCAAGGAGGAGAGGGGGCTGGCTTAAAAGCTGTTTGGGCTTTTTTCCCCCCCAAAAAATTAAAGACTATCTTGACACTTGGATGAGAGGCATTTTCCTAAAAGAGTCAGATTTCCATTAATACCTAAAAAACTACCTGTCAACCTGCCCTAGTTCAAATGGAAGAGCAAGTTACACACTTGTTTGCAAATCTGTAGATATTACGGAGGGCACTTTGTTCCAAAGAGCAGATCAAAAGCTTTGGTATTGAATCGACTTTGGTAGCAATTCAGGGCAGATCATCAAAGCCTTGCTCAACCATCAGCACATGCTCTTCTGGCTGTGGGGCTGGAGGTGACACAACCACCCACCTCCTGGGAGAGGCAGTGGGGTGGACTGTCTTGGCTGATAGCTCTTCATCATCTTCAAGGAGGAGGACCCGTGGGCAATGCAGTAGCTCAGCCCTGCCTCTCCTCAGCCTCCCTGCTCCAAACCACCCCCTCACTTTGTTCCTCTATTTTTAAATGTCAGGCCACGATGTTCTTCAGAAGGTGCCCAACTCTGACAGCCAGGGCATTTACTAGAAACCTTCTGCATTTATTAGGGTTGTGTCAGTACAAGAAAAAGGAGGGAAGAACTTGTAGTATGGACTGTGCAAGCTCAGATCCTTGTTGCTCATGAAATGGCTTTTCACCCTTACCTGGCCAAAAAGCTGTCAGTCCACGTGGACACCAGACAGATCTCCATGCTTGCACCGCAGCAGAAAACCACTGAACCCAAGCTGTTCACAAGGTCACAGGAGGGCTCAATGTGAACCCCCCCCTGGCTCCCAGCCCAAAGGGCAGGTTTATGACCGCAGAGCCTATGCTTCCTCCTCAGCCAACTGGAAAGAAATACACTGTCACCCCAGAGCTTATCTGCATCATCCTGCAGTAACTGAGATAAATCCCAGCCGAGCCAATCAGAAGGTTTGATTTACCCATGCTGGTTTATTGAGCGGACTGATGTAGCTGTATCCATTAATCCAGCTAATTAATATATTAATTATTTATTTAATATAAGAAGGCTAATCTTTATATAGGTATATATTTATGGTTATATATTAATTTTAGTTATATTCTGCTTCTTTTTCTTCTCATTATTTTATCATTATTATTATTCTGCCTGACAATCCTGAATCTTCTTTAGCTGCTGGGAACAGTTTGCAAGAGGCAAGCTCACAGCAGATCTTGTGATGTTTTAAGGGTTACACAGGACCAGCCAGAGAGGGGGACACCCAGGGACGTGCGTGGCCAATTTTGGGAGAGCAATGCCTCTCCTGTAAGCAGCAGCTGCCGGGAACTTTTTGCAATCAAATGGCGGGAGTTAACGAAGGAAAAAGCAGTGTGGCACTAAATACACTGAGCTAAGTCAAACAGTGAACGAGTTCCAGGAAACTGAGATAACCCTGTAGACACAAAGATACTGCTCCAAAGCTCATGGAGTCAGTGGAAAAGAAAATCCTGTTAGCTTTTAGCAGGCTTTGGATGAAGCCCAAGGAAAGTCAAATAAGTGATCCAGTCCCAATGACTCTGTAATTCTTCCCAATTAAATAGCCACCCAAATCTCACACACGTTCCCTGGCAGCTCCTCGCTTGCAGCTTGGCCCCACGCAGGGAGTCTGTACCAACAATTACCTATACTTACATTTTTTTTTACTCACTAATTGCTACTGGGTCCTGCTCTCCTGGCAGCTCTCTGGTGTCTGCGGCTTTGTCACGAGACCAAGTGTTTGGCGTCTCTCCTTGAGCCTCCTGTAGCTACAAGGGGGTTTAAAGATTTCAAAAGGCAGCAAACAAAACCTGAGCAGCCCCCAAAGAGGCGTATTTCCACCTAACCTGGGAGTGCTCAAACCCGGGGTGTGGGATCCTAGG
Organism: Gallinula chloropus; assembly: GCF_964237585.1. Taxonomy (NCBI): domain Eukaryota; kingdom Metazoa; phylum Chordata; class Aves; order Gruiformes; family Rallidae; genus Gallinula; species Gallinula chloropus. The sequence continues at coordinate 74,386,636 of NC_140087.1, forward strand.
GTCACCCAGCCAGGACCAGCATCCCACAGCACAGCAGGGACACGGGGCAGGAGCTCCCATCACTCTGCACCCCTTCAGAGGGTGGAAGCCCCTAGCCTCCCCCAGGCACCCGCTTCCCAAGCAGAGGTGGACTCAAAGGCATCTGTGAGAGGCAGCAAAAGTCAGCTCTTCACAGACCCAACTGAGCTCTGGTTACAACACTCTGCCAAGAAGCTTTGCCTCATGCTTGCTGGGAAGAGCATTGCATGCAAGCTGGACACTGCCCAGAGGTCTGCAAGCCAGCAGGCAAAGGGGAAGACTCAACATCTCCCCTCTTCCAAAAAACATTTAGCCAGTCTGCCAGTTTATAAGCCTGCTGGCCCTGACACAGCCACATCGAATGCCAGTGGCCGATGACAGTGGATCACTGCACGTCATCCACCCGCCAAGATAACAACATGTCGATTGAGTCAGGGCCTGAGCTGAGCTGGGAGCCCAGTGCCCCATCCACCTCTGCAGAACTGCGGCATTCACCACGCTGGATCTGTCCTTCTCTGCCTGGGGAGTCACCCCAGGATGACTTCAGCCATCCCAAAATGATGCAGCTCTCCTCTAACCTCAGCTGTCGCTAGCAGGCAGGTATCAGATCCTCCAAATAATAGCTGCTCATCTTTAGGGGGGATCTTACCATCATGTTTTCCACAAGCACATGGAAAATGGTGTTCAGATGATGGATTAACCACCCCCTCTAATCCACCTGCAAAGCAGGAATTTGGGCCTGTCCCTAGAAACGTTCTCTTTCTATGAGAGTTGTGCTGATCCAGCTTACAGCCCACAGTTTTCTCTATGACCCTGGTCTCTGGTGACATGAACCAGCCTACATGCACGGTGCATGGCACAGAAACACAGCTACTGGAACAACTGCCTCCATGGATACCGAAATTACTCACAAAAGTAGGAATAACTCACAATGCTTCCTCCTCCCAGGAATACTCACGGCATTGTCTGTGAGCCCCTGCCCTCTCTTGGAGATACAATTTTGGCTACTGGTCACTGCTATGGACAGTACAGATTGTGCTATGGACAGTATGGAATGTGCTATGGACAATGTGGATTGTGCTATGGATTCCACAGGCTCAGGCAATGCTGACGTGGCCAGACCTTACAGAGGTTTGCAATGGGCTGGATGGATTGCAGATTCCTGATGTGCTCAGCATAAGGTCATTGGGTTTTTCTTTTTTCTCCCTTCTTTTCATAAAGCCCTTCAGTCGTTCAGCAGACAAAATCCAAATAGAGAAAGTAACATCTCTCTTTTAAAGAGGACTGTCTCAATTTTCCCAAGGGCTGAGCAGTTCAGTATCTCTCTCTGCTTTGGGGGGGGGGGATCTGGTGTGATACCCTGGTGTAAGCAGAATCCTTGTTTCAGCTGCTCAGCAGCCAGCAGACTTGGCCTGAGCATTTTACTTTTAAAAGAAAATCTGGGTTGGTTTTTTTTTCCCTTCACTCCCTTTAACAGCAATTGCATGGGTAAAAATATAGCAGTTCCAGAGTGCCTGCTCCAGAGACCACTGACATCAACAGCAAATTGCTCCTGCCTTCAGTGGGCTTTGAATCAGATCCCAAAAATGCAGCCCAGCCCATCCACATCAGCAATACCACAGTCAGAATTGAGTTCAGGCATCCTAGAAATCCAGAGGGGCGGAGGAAAAAACCCCAAGGTGACATCTAGGAAAAGAAATGTGCCTCCAGTCAGCAGCTGCCACAGGGCCTGGGGGGAGGGGGGTGTGTGATGGAGAGGGGGGAATCTCTGGGCACCACCACCGAGGAGTTAGAGGGACAACTGCCCTGTTGATATGAAAGTTATCCCGCTCCAGCTGGGCTGCTCCGTCTCTCATTCATGGTGACAAGTTTTACTCTCCATGGGCTGGTGGGGCAAAACTAAGCAACTGTTTTCCAACAGAAGGACCCATTTCCAAGGAAAAAAAGTGTCTTCCTAAGAATGATTACATTTACATGAGGAAATACAGACATCTGATTTCTAGGCACTCCCTTCCCCCACTGAATTTATAACATTGAAATGAATTGGAAGGGAAAAAAAAAAACCAACCCAAAACCTGCTGGGTTACAAACTTTATCAAAGAGAAGCTTTCATGACGTTGGAAAAGAAGTCAAGTTGACTTTGGAAAACTTTTCCTGGAAAAGGAAAAAAACTCCTTTTTTTAAAACAGTTTTATTATGGTTTCTAAAGGCCATAACACTTAAGCAAGAGCTGCATCTACTCATTCCCCCCCTCTAGTAACATTTTGACCCACTGAGCCCTTAAAAAATATTTGATAGAAGGAGGGAGTTTCTACACCCAGTAGGCTCCCATGAGTTTTCCAAGGACAGGAAAGAGCTGGAGAAGAGCTCCTATGAAGCCCTCTATCCCCACCAGAGAGGCTGGAGCACAAGCTGAACCATCACTAGACACCATAAGGCACAGATCACATAGGACTGGCACAACCATTTGGAAATGGGTCATTGTTGCAGGGGACATGAGCCTGGAGGGATTTGGTGGATTATTTGCTGAAAGCAACTGGGAGGCAGCTTGGCTGCAAGGGTACCCAGCACCGTAGGGCTGTGCAGCTTTGCCACCTACAAGACCCATGGTTGGTGTCTGCCTGTGGGCAAGGAAAAAAGATAAGGCTGGATGATACAGTCTGCTTCAAGGCAGGGATGTTTCAGGCTTTCCATGCCTACTGTCAGCTCCCTGGAGGTCATGTCCTCAGTGAATGAGGCAGGCGCTGGGTTGCAACTCGTGTGCTTCCCACCTACAATGGTGCAAGAGCACAGGTCCAGAGCTGACACCACAAACCAGTCCTGTTCAGGATTACTGCTGGTGGGGTACTGCACCCCACTGCTGTGACATGACCACTGTGGGCATCTGGCCAGGGATGGACCGTGCCCTGTTCTCTCTCTCCTGAAAGGGTTTGGGCTTAGGCCAGGTCTTTGTGCAACGGCATGAAGGTCTAGGCTGGGTTCTGCTAATGATGCTGACTTAGCCCTTGACTCCAGAGGAACATCCCTTCATTATGGTCCTCACCAGGTGCCACACAGGAAGACCACATGGTGGCTCAGATGCACATGCTTTGAACTCACAGCGGACCAGTCTCTTCCTTATTGCCCACATGTGCCCACCATGGAAGCTGTCACTTGGCTGGCAGCAGGGAAAGCCCTGGCAGACACATTGCCCTGGCTGGGAGTAGCCACTCTTGACTGCTAACACAGAGAGGATGGTCACAGCTGTATCAAGGGGACATCCCCTGCTGCAAACTCACATGACTCTTGCCCCAGTGTTTGCCCCACCACAGTTTACTTCTGACCAAACCAAAGGCAGCAGATCAGATCTTCCTCAGGCTGGCAAGGTGCTTTGCAGAAGATGGTGGTTACATGCATAAAGTGAAATACATCTTCTCTGTGCCATCCTTTGCCCCAGCACAAAACATCCTCCAAGAGTCAGCCTGAAGGGCACAGTGCTCAGACTTTCTTCTCCCTTGAGCCAAGTGACTCAGGGCTGGTTTCTTTCTCCTGTCTCTACTGAGGTGCAGTATGAGCTCCTCGTATTCGTCAGCGTTACAGCTGATCTTCCTACTGACTTCTCCATTCATAACAGGAGTTTGTGACTCTGCCAGGGTGGGTAGTGCCTGAGGGCCACCAGCATTACAGAGCTAGCTCCCATCCTGTCCATTCCCAGAGCTAGAGATGCCCAGTTTTTTCTAGGGGAAGGGCTGGAAGGGTTCATTTCACAAGCTGTCTCTTGTGGGGTTGTCCAAGGACTCCAGCATTCTGGTCAAGACACAGAGCTAGCCTAGTCCACCTGGAGAAAGCAACTTCTCCTGGTGTTTGATAGAGGCAAGTTCCAACTACATTGATGCAGAGAGAACCAAGCAGAGAAATGCAAGACCACCACCTAGAACTAAAGAAACAGGCCCAGAAGAAATAGTGAGCCATTGATTAGAGGGCAGATGAGCACCTGGTCAGAGCAGTCACCTCCCAGGCTTGGTCCAGTATTCCCTAGTCAGAGACAGCTCTCAATCGATACTGGACGCCAAGACCAAAGGACACCATCCCTTTTCATCCTGAAGGAGATTACTACACCTGTAGCTGGTTTCCCCCATCCTTGGGCAGCTCAACACCTTAGAGTAATCCTTTCTCAGAAGCCTCGAGGTTTAAATTACATCATGTCTGTTCTGATTGTCATTAATAATAATGAATTAGCTGCTATGCAGCCAGGCCTGTGACAAGGATGAGGTCCCATCATACTTGGTGCTGTCCAGGTGTGTGGGCAGACACAAGACCCTTCACATTTCACCCCCTGGGAAGTGGGACCAGTCCCACAGCAGCTGGAAGCTGCTGTTGAAAACCTCTGAAGCAGCAGAGGCTGCGTCCCCTCCAGCCCCAGCCAGGGAGGTTTGTTTTCTCTGGCAGCTGAGTTATCACGGCTGAAGCTGCCAATCTTGCAGAGAGAAAGCACAGGCTTCATTCCCACCCTTGCTCCTTCCAGCGATGTCGTCAGAGAGCTGAGTAAATAATACACGGTGTCTCTCAGCGTTGACATCCTGGGCAAAAGCTGCAGGGGAGGAGTGCAGTTTAGGAGCGTGCTGGAGATCAGATCGCCATAGGAAGGTACACTCATTTATTTTTCCAGCACAGATCTCACAGTCTCTCCATCTCCTGGGGCTTTCCTGGGCAGACTGGAAGGTCTCCATGCTGAAGTGTGTCAGCTAGCACAGGCTGTCGGGTTCAACACAGGGCACCATGTCATTAGGGCATATTAACAAGGGCCTGTCCCGACGATGCTGCAGGTTCTCCTGGCTCCCACGGACATCCAGGGTACACAACAACAGCTGTGCCAGCCCCAGGAGCCTCTGTGCTGCTTGGGGAGCACTGGTCAGGATCCTCGGTGCTGATTTTCCTAGGAGATTTTAGAGGCTTATGCCAGGGGTGAAAGACATCACCTCCTTCCTGCCTGGGCAGCTTGGAGCAGCTCACACTGCCATAGCCATGGCAGACAGCAGGGCTGCTGCAGCCAGGATGTCCTTGGGATGCAGCAGAGGCTGAGAAGACTCATGGGGCCCAAATCTCACTCACCTTTTCCAGCCACAACAGCCAGCTAGAGCAGAGTTATTGCCTCACCCTGTCTGATTCTGGCAGTGCTTTTGGTAGAGCACTTACCAGGCGGTGCTGCCTGGCTTCCCCCAGCCATGGGCAGCACACCCCTTGCCCACTCCTGGCTCACACTGCCCAGGGCTGAGGGGTCAGTCTGATCAGGGAATGGATCCAGCTTAAAAGAAAAGTCAGTACTGAGGAGAGAGAAGGAGCAGGGATTACTTTGGGAGGCAGAACCTTCCCTGGCTCACGGGGCTGCGATGGCATTACCGTTAATGACGGGAGCTGGGGAGAGACAGTCTGGTTTGAGGGGAGGGGAAGGCATTTAGTGAAGCAGCTGAGCAATGCCAAGTGCTTGGTGAGTACGTGCGTGCCCTATCCTGGCCACCAGCTTCACACCCCACCAGCCACACGCCACTCCAGAGATTCCTCTTCCCCAGGGCTCTGCTTAAATCATGCACTCACAATTTCCTACTGGGGAAAAAAAGAGAGAGAGAGGGAGATGTAAAGCAGGACTGAGGGAAACATCATCTCCTCCTCACTGACTAGCCAAGGAGAGCTGGCAATGAGAGGCCAGTTCTGCCTGCTCCGTGGTGCTTCGTTCTATTTGCCTTTCTGACACGTGGAGGCTCTTGGCTGGCACGGTGGTATTTTGTGGGCTGAACTTACACCCTTTCCTAGTTCTCCAGAGGGGTAAACACTCGACCCCCTCTCCCTGGCATCGGTGTGTGTGTGGACTTCCATCCCTGTGGGGTCAGATTTGCAGGTTGTCCTTTGCAGTTAGAATACTTACCCAAACACCTCTCTCTGAAGAGCAGTAAGTTGGTTTTTATCTTGGCTTTCAGCTCACAAGCTGACACAACACCAGAGATGATACGAGTCCTGAAAGTGAAGCCCCACAGGGTCCGTCCGGAATGAAAACGGCTTCGAAGCCGAAGGAGAGCAACGCTGACCTGCAGATGTGGCAGGAGACAAAGCTCAGGCTCAGCATGGACCCCACCACGCTGGGAGACAGGCTCATGCTCCTGCCACAGCCTGGCCACATCTCTCAGCACATACCACAGACCTCCAGCCAGGAGACCTGAGTGTAACAGCAGCACGGCTATGGAGGTGCAAGATTTTGGGATGTCATGGAGACAAATCCATCCAGCTGCTACCTCTGCAGTCAATCTGCATTACACCAATGGCACTGCCCAGTTGTTTTGGGTGCAGGAGACACAAAGCAACACCTTACCTGATGGAGAATGGAAACATGAAGCAAGAGCTGATGGTGGATCCCCAAGATGGTGAGTGACCCTGCTCCTCACAGATGCCACCTTACAGCAACTAACTTCCAGACAGTTGTTTCCTCCTCCTGTCTTTCAGAGGCACTCCTGTCAAAGATGGAGGGGTGCAGGGGCACGGGCAAAGATCAGCTGGTCCTCTAGCCCAATATGGTCCACTGGATGTGAAGTTCACATTGTCCTTTCTCAGAGAAAATTTGCCATGACTGACACCTAATGGGGTGCAGTCTATAACCCACAGGAACCATCCACATCTGCTAGAAGGACTAGAAAAGGTGATTTTTGTATCTAGCATGTTTTTTTGCATATGTTTTCATTGATATTGTCACTTTGTAGAGAGTTTTCAAGTGTTTTTTGATGGAAAAAGGGAATTTCCCAAACCTGTTTTGGCTAATGCTCCAAAGCAGGTGGATTCAAACCGTACTGCAACAGTGACTTACAGGATATGTAGTCTGATATCACTTGTTCTTGTTCTCCACAGGAACCTCATCTCCCAGAATGGACTCTTGTGAGTGACTTCATGGTAGTGTTGCACCTTCTCTGGAGATAACAGCAAGGTACCTCGCAGAAGAAGTGGTTGTACAGAGGAACTCAGCCACCTGGAAAGAGGAGGAACCGTGCATCTCCTAAAGGGCATGACATATTAAAAAAATATACAGTTTTTGTAAATCCTTGAGTAAGATGCTTGCACTAGCCAGGGAGCTGCCTTCAATGGCTGGCAGCAGTTTCCCTCGGGGCAAGAGCTGCTTTTCTCCGTCCTGCCCAGGAGAGAGTGATGTCAAGCAGCAGTATGTAGCTTAAGAAGAGGAGCTGGAGAGGGAGGAGAGCTGCATTTTCAAATATTGTCTGTGGTCCATACATTGCTGTGTCAAAACATGTCACATAAGCTATTGCCCCAAACAAGTCACATCCAAAGGTTCTGTCACAGGTTCTTTAGATTCATGTCTAGCCTGTGCCCAGCACGTACTCTTGTTCTTGTGGGTCTACCAGAGAACACTGCAGTGCATGGCTGCACGATTCTCTGCCATAAGTCCTGGGGAAAAGACACACCAGCCAGGGTTGTGAGCTTCTCAATGGCAGAACACAAAACCAGCTGAATTCTGGTCAACACTCCCAAATGTCTTGACTACCGAAGGGGATTTGTAGGAGTTACTGGCATTCCCATGAGGGACTGACACATAGAGCAAAAGCCTTCATACAACCACACAGCCAGCCCAAATCCTGGCCTCTTCCCACAGTGATTGACAGCCCAGTTACAGCAATTTGTCTTTCTGCAAAGAGGAAACAGGAGTTGAAACAAGAACTGCAGCCACAGCCCCCACCAGCTGCTGAGCTCGTTCCCTTTCTGTGCTACAATGGAACAGGCAAACCCAGAGCAGCCAAGAAATGACCCAGTTCAAATAAACCTGCAAGCAAATCTGCCCTGCAAGACAGCTGGGAGACCCTGCCCAGGGGCAAGAGCAGGCCAGTCAGGGGAAGGGAGTCCCGAGCTAAGAAGAGAGGTCTAGGATAAGGAGAAGTTTCCTGAGAAACACAGGGGAAGGGATAACAGCTACTAGTCTAGTTAACAATACAGCATTTAGCTAACAAACACAGTTGGTTCTGCCCAAATACCTGTAAGCAGCAGGGTACATGGCCATAGTGAGCAGGAGTTGCAGGTTACCCTTTGTAAACACAAAAGGAAGCAGGCACACTCATGCCTGGAACTGGTCAACTCCTAAGAGAAGCCACTGCCAGGAAAATCCTGTCCAGTACCTCACTGCTACAAGGTCGGCTCTAAACCCATAAAAATCTGTGTGAAGGGAAGATACCTTTCAAGAGAAGGGATGCCTTTTTTTCCTAGGCATCAATGAGAGGGTCTTTGCCATAACAGCTCCATCCCACTTATCCCAAATTCTCCCTCAGGGGCAAGCAAGGTGTCTTAAGGGAGTAGAGGTATTCATCAGTGCATAGAGCATGATGAGAGGGTTTGTGCTTTGGTTGCACACTGAACTGACAAAGAGGGCTTTAGCCCCCAGGTAGCATCGGTAAGGAGAGTGTGCCCTCTGCTTGCCTGGGCAGTGAGGGGATCCCCAGCAGGGACAAATCAGTGCTCGCCACTGGTGCAAAGAGAATCACAGAATCATAGAATGGTCTGGGTTGGAAGGGACCCCAAGGATCAGAGAGCTCCAACCCCGCTGCCACAGGCAGGGACACCAACCTCCAGGCCTGGATCTACACAAGGCTGCCCAGGGCCCCATCCAACCTGGCATTGAACACCTCCAGGGACGGGGAGGTGAGCAGCAGTGATTTCTTCCAGCTAGCAACAGGGATGGCTGAGCCTGGACCACGTAGGAGCAGAGGTTTCCCTGGCACCACCTTTGCTCAGGAAAAGCCTTCTGAAAAAAAAAAGAGTCCTGGTGAGACCCTTGCCCCTGGGGCAGGGGTGAGTTTTACCAGGGCCTGGCACTGGGTATGGCTGGAATTAAACCCCCATGTTGCCAGTGAGGAGCTCGTCCTCCCTGCCCTGCTCTCATAACCAGGCTGAAATGCAGCGTGGCTGCCAGAACACCTGCAGTCGAAATCGCCCCCGCGATGGGAAAGTCTGAAGGTCACAGATGGAAACAAATATTTGGTGAGTCGATGCAAGGCAGCCTTGAACACTGCACCTCCGGCCCCGGGGAGGACCCCCCTCTGCCCTGCCTGTGTGTGAGTGCCCTTCAGCGTGCCACCCACGCTGCCTCTGAGCCGCCCCGCTGCGCGCTCACCGCTCGCTTCGTTAATGTTTAGACTTCCCCAGCAAGGCCTGTCTAGGCTCAGTGAGCAGGGATCAGCGGCCTAAGTTAGCCAGAGACAAAGTGTTTACCTCAAACACCACTATCTTCTCTCTTTCCCGTAGGTGGAGCAGCCACGTTCCTCTTGGGCTTCTCTAGGTGACCTTTCCCCCACAGCCCAGCTTCTCCGGGAAGCGTCTGACCTACATCTCACCCGCTCTGGAGATGGGACCTGTCTGGCCACGTTCCTCACAACCCTCCTTCCCAGCCTGAGCAGCCTCACCCAGCTCCTTAGAGCATCCGAAGGGCACTGAGGGGCAAATGCACCTTCTGGCCAGCACTCTCACAGCAGAGCAGGGGAACCAGCTGGGACTGGGTGAAACCCCTGGTCCACAGGGCAGCAGGACAGGAGCGCTTGCTCATGGAACGACTGACCTGCTTTGATGGACCCGCTCTGCTGATGCACGTGGCTTTGGCCTCAGGATGCTCAAGGCACTGCTCACAGGAGCACAAAGGACTGGAGCTGTCTCAGGGTTGTGCTTGAACTGCTCGTGGTGATAACCCATGGGTACTGTCCCCATAAAATCATGGGAGGTTCTTACAGGATGCTGGGAAACATGATTTTTACATGCTCATATTCAGCATCTCAAACACTACATATCTCTCCCTACTTTTTTCTTTGACTCTTCCTTCTCTGTCTCCTTCAAAGTCTTGTGGGATTTCTTCCAGCCCAGCTCCAAGGAAAACCAGCAGCCTTGGATCCTGATGCAGGAATGTCACCACTTTGGCTGTAGACCTTTTGCTCCACCAGGACATGAGGGATTTTCCTCCACGCTAAATTTTGTTGCAGGAGGCCTGCAAATGGCATGGCACAGTGCTCTCACCTGAGGGAATGTTCTTCATGCCATGAAGAAGGTGTTTTACTGAGACCTGGGACCTGGCAAGATGTTTATGTCTTACCTCCTGACTCAGCAAACCTGGGCCTACATATGCCCCTAGTGACTGCTTGCTCTGTCAGGAGATTTGTGGAGAGGTGAGAGAGGGAAGACATTTTAGGGTTTCTTTCCCCCTCCCCACCCTGAAATTTTTCATGTAGAAAAATAAGCCTGGCCATCACAAAGGCCCTCCAGCCAAATTTACTGCCCCATCACAGCATGGCAGGAGAACATGAGACCCACCAGCCCCTCCAGGTCCCCACCCAGCATCTCAGTGCAGCTCATACAGCTGGGCTCTGCTGCAGCTATCCCAAGGGAAGTTCAGTTTAAAAGGAATTAAGAGGATATGGCAGCATTTTTACAGGATTAGTTTAACTGAGATCTGTGCCACTGACAGCGGTGAGCCTCAACGCTGCTCCTCAGAAAGAGCAACTTCTAAGACAAATCTTGTATTCAAAAGTCAGTTATTTCCCCCAGATAGCTTGGCAAAGGTGGATTGAAATGACCTTCCTTTCCGGAGAACTCGGTTTCCATCACCCAGACTCCACGTACCACCTCAATCAAGAGCCACAGGACGGTACGTGCCCTGGTGAGCCGTGATCCTTGTTGCAGGATTCTCATTAAATTCCCCCAAAACCCTTTGCAAGAGCAGAAAAACACCACATTAACCACTTCCCTGGTGCTGCCTCCTCTCCCCAGTGAAGGAGGTCTGCAGCAGGTTTTGTTTGAGATCTCCAGCTGCGTGGCTTTTTCCTCCTGTCACTGCCTGGCCGCCCAAGCGCATCGCAGGGCTTGGTGAAGCAGGCTCGACTTTCAGTCTTTGAACTGGTTTTAGACCTAGAACACCTGAAATCCTGGTGCTAAAAATATACCCTCCCACTTTCAAGAACTAAAAAAGTGGCTAGTAGCTGCGTTCATGTACCTGCCAGTCTGGCCTTGGCGCCCCTGTATGACTCCCAGTGAGCTATTTCCCACTTTAGAGAGGCGTGTTTGCTCACACATTTTTTTCACTTTAAGCCTTAACTTACCGTCTGCGATGAAGGGGCTGTTTGAAAAATAGCACTGTGCTCTCCTGCAGTGGTTTCAGGTACCCCAGTTCCCCTCAGTTCTCCCCAGCTGCATGGACTTCTGGGCCATGTGTAATAGCTGTTTCTCAAAAAACCTCTCAAAAATGTTCGGGGGGTGGCCCAGCAACAGGATTTCCAGACCAGCAAATGGGTAAGGGGGGACCTTATTAATGTTTATAAATATCTTAAGTATGGGATGCAGGGGGAAATGGCCAGCCCCTTTTCAGTGGTCTGTGGGGACAGGACAAGGGGCAATGGCTGCAAGTTGGAGCACAGGAAGTTCTGCACCAACATGCAGAAGAACTTTTTCACAGTGAGGGTGACAGAGCCCTGGGACAGGCTGCCCAGGGAGGTGGTGGAGTCTCCTTCTCGAGATATTCCAGACCCGTCTGGATGCCTATCTGTGCAATATGAGCTGGGGAGCTGCTTTGGCAGGGGGGTTGGACCCGATGATCTCTGGAGGTCCCTTCCAACCCCTATGAGTGTATGATTCTATGATTCTATGATATGGTCCCATCCTGCTAGCCTCAAATGCTCTGGGGTTGGTGCCTCCCACCTGGGCTCAGGACAAACCTTCTGGTTACAGACGCTGTCCAGCCCCGCAGTATCAGGACTAACCTGAGACAGAAGGAAGCCCCAGAGTTTCCCCTGTGTGTTATAGCCCATTGTTGCATTTTTGTGAGGCTGAGCTGCTGAGATGGTTTTTTTTTAAGCAGCATTTAGAGTTTTCTGCCAGCCTAATCTATAAACAACCAGCAATTCAAGGCCAAAGTCGCGGCCTGAGAGATAGTGAGCACCTCTGAGAATCACATATAGGAGAAAACAACCCAGAAGCAGCTGCATTTTGCCACCGGAGAAGGGAGCAAAATCCTGACTAAAGTCTGCTAAGAAGGGAATGGTGGGGGGAAAGTGTTTTAAGATCTGGTTACGTTTGGTTTAAGATCTGGTTGTGCTCCCAACTCCGGTTTCTTCACTGTTCTTTGTAGTTGTAGTGTAGTGTAGTGTAGTAGAGTAGTTTTTTCTCTTCTTCACTCTGTGTTGAGTCTGTTTTGCCCACACCAATGACAGGATGATCTCTCCCTGTCCTTATTTTGACTCCTGAGCCTCTTAATATACATTTTCTCCCCTGTCCAATTGAGAAGGGGAGTAATAGACTGACTTTGGTGGGCGTCTGGCCTCCAGCCAGGGCTAAACCACGACACCCATATACACCGGGTGGTCCAATCAAAGCTCAACAAGCTTGATGCTCTTGGTGCAGCTCTGAGGAAGGCTAACAAAGTAAGCCTTACAATATGGTTTTGCTCCTGCACACCTAGGCAATGCACCTGCTCCCAAAAACATTCAGAATGTGTAAATTTGATAATGTAGCAGTTTGGGAACAGCGTGGGTGCCATGCCCAGCTGTGTGACCACAAGTGTGCTTACACATCACCTCCTGCCCATGCTGCTGCAAATCTGGCAATAAAAGTTCTGCACTTACTTCTCCTGGTGCAGGAAGTGGCCCTCAAAGTCAGATTTTGTGATCTGGGGCCTGAAAACACCCCTGAAGCTGTAAACTGTACACCCACCGCCTGCATAATCAAGCCCTTGTGCCAAGCAGTCACTGCTGCCAGCATCATCTGCTTGTCCTGACCCTCCTGTGCTGCTGGATATCCCAACCATCCCAATGCACCCACAAATTGCTCTTACCCAGGATGCAGTGGCAACTGAAGGACAGGCAGATACGACTGTTCGCACAGCAGTTTGTTACCTTCTCCAGGAATCCCACATACAGCTTGCTTTCTTAAGCCGTATCAGGATTATCTTTATTATTCATACTTCCTCTGAGCACAGCGCTTGGTTTTAAGGAAGGGACTCACTGGCTGGGACACCATCTGTGCAGCTTGGAGCTGGAGACATGCATGAGCATCCAAGCCAGCCCGTGAGTGCAGGCACAAGCTCTGACCCAAGCGTGCAGAGCACCTCACACTTGGAGCTGGGGGTCTGGGATCCCACGCGGGCACTGGCTCAGAGTGTTGTTACAGCTCTGTCCCCATGCTGCCATCACTGCTGCACCCAGCTGCAGGGTGCAGGGAGGACGTGAAACCTGGCTCAAGCTCGGGATTTGTAAGCACAGTAGTTCAACCTGCACTTCCCCCTCCCACATGGGCACTGGCTCGGGGCTGGCAAACCTCAGTGTGACAGCTGTACGCATCGCTATTATCACACAAAGTACTGCCACAGCATCTGGCAGCCCTGTCTTTGGGCTCAGCAGCATACCTAGAAGGCAAATTACCCAAACTCAGCTCTTCCTACACGTTTTGAAGGCCCGCTTCATCTTGCATCTCTCCAGGCTTTCTGCCATGCAAATGGACTGCAGTTCCCCAGGTGACAAGGTTGAAGTGATGGAGCACTAAAACTGGAGCAGTGCACTGAGGGAGCAGGGCTGTTGCAGACAGCTTTTAAAATCTCTTGTATTTTAGCTCCTTGCCTGGGAGTTGTTGTGGAGCTTAGCAGAATTCAAGCAAAAACTAGACAAGGTACATCTCCAGCACATACATTGCAATAAGCCCCATCAACAGGCAGGCATCACCCCAGCATGATGCCATCCAGCCCTTGAGGAAGGAGACCAGCAGCAGCGATGTGGAGTTACTCCCCTGCTCAGAGACCCTGTGTAACGCAGGCTGCACGGTGGGTCTCAGTGTTTGCTGCCTCTGTATAGAACCCCCGTGGTGGTGGGCTTAGGTGAGAGGTGGTCTTAAGAGGCAGCTCAGCTGCAGAGGCAGCCTCCCTGCTTTATCACCCTGGCACGACGCAGTCTGGAAAAACAGCAGCATATGTCTGCCTGGCGAGGCTGAGGAGAGATTAGTGTGCTCATGGCCAACTGAGGAGGCAGCGAGGGGCACGCTGGCTGTTGGGTCTCTCAACAAAACACCCTGCACGGATGTGTGAGCTGTGCTGCCTGCACAGAGGCACCGGCAGGAGAGGCGGGAGAACATCTCCCGTTCTGGTTACCCACAGAAGTAAATGGATGAGAAAAGATCGAAACGTCATCTCCAGAAGGAGTAACTCAGAAACCATCCAGTTCAGGGAAACCAAAAATCGGTATTCTGGTTTGAGGGCCAAACTGTAAAAACGCTTGTTCGTACAGTTGTCCCTGCAACCCAGAGAGAAAGCAGCTGTGGGGGGGCTGGGTATTTTTAAACGCGAAACCAAGCAGCAGAAGTGTGAGCCAGAACTTTGCAGAGACAAGATTTCACCTATTTACATGTAATTAGGGGACTCTTGGCAAGGTGAGCGTTGCCCCATCACCTCTGACACCACCTTACAAGAGCTGCAGTGTTCGGTGCCTAACGATGCGGCCAGGGACTCTCAAGTGCTCTGTGAGGACCAACGTCAACTCAGGGCTGAGCCAGACCCTTGGCGCAGCATCCCAGGGGCCTTGCTTCCCTGCCCTGGCTCTTTGGGTCCCTTCGAGAGACCCCACCAGCTGGGCTGTTCCCCACCTCCCTCCCAGCTTCACCTCTGCCTCGGGAGCACGTCACACACACACACCCCGCCGCAAAGAGGGGCCTGTGCAGGAGCCGGGGCTCCCGACGTTCCAAGAGGAGTCATAAAGCTCCTTTTAAGCCGGGCAGCACAAAGCCGGGCCTGTTCGGCCGCAGGTTGGGGGCCGCCTGCCCTCCCTGCCTCTGCCAGGCACTGAGTCATCGGCCTGACGCCGGGGCTGCCAGGCCAGCAGGCCAGGCCAGCGGGTGAGAGGGGGGAGCTTGCCCTGCTAGCCACCACCACAGCCAAAACACGTGCTGCAAAGTATTAGTTTGGGGTTTTTTTTTTCCCCAGAGGTGCAAATGGAAACACTGTGGAAAAGACCTGGGTCTCCCATGGGGTCGCCACGTCGGAGGGGTCATGGTGCGAGTTCCCTCCGGAGGTTTGTATCTCCTGCCACAGACCCCCTTTCAAATCTCTTTTTGGTGTAAAGAAAAAGCCAGGGGCTCTACCTGCTTCCTTTTACAGGAGGGAAAGTGGAAGATATTTTTCCAGCTTGCAACATTCAGGACTCTCACAGAGGGGGCTTCTCCCTCAAAGGCTTGGCACCCAGAGTTCAGGCTGCAAAGGAATCTCTGCTGTTGCCTAAAGCACCACAGATACAAGGCACATAAAGTCTCCTGCCCGCTGACCAAAAAAAAAAATAAGACAAAAAAATTCATAAGAAATGGGTCTTTTTCAAGTTTTTAAAGCACTTTTATGATTCTGAGCCCTTCTGTTTTGGACACTCTGAGCTGGCAGCAAAGTGATGCTCACAGATCAGGGGCTTTACTAGCGTGCAGGGGATGAAGGTGTTTGTTCTCTCTAGCTCCCTTGAAAAGTACAGCCCAGTTCCCTAAGGGTAAGTGGAGAGCAAGCCTCCTGCAGACATTTGATGCATAACATTAGCAGACAGGGAGGAGAGCTAGAGACACACATTGTGATCTCAGCCTAGCATCTCTTGAGTCATAGCAATGGCAAACACAAATAAACAGCAGGAAAAAAAGTGGGGAAGGGGCCCTGCTCAGAGCCAGGGGTATGAGATGTGTTGGAGAAAGACATTCCCAATTCTCTCACCCTGCCCATGGCCACAACCCGGATACACACTCCCTAAAAAAAGGCCAGTTAGCACCAGCAGCAAAGAGCAGCAGCCAACTTAAAATTGAGGGAAATAGGAGACTTGGAGCCAAAAACATGAAGCCCTTGAGCACCTCACCTGCGCCCAGCTGTGCAAATTCAACAGCTGGGAGCCCGGGGCACTCGCTGAGTCACACTCCTAAATACATCCCAACTGCCTGGTTTTGCTTAGCAATTGCCTTTTTAGATTGAAAAAGAAAAAAGCAGGGGGTGAGGGGTAAAATAAGCAAACAGCTCTGAAGTCTGCAAGCTGAGAGAAAAATGACTTCATCGACAGACAAACGAAGAGCTACGGATGTCACCTCTCTGGATTTCTGCAAGGCCTTTGACACAGTTTCCCCCACAACATCCTTCTCTCTAAGTTGGAGAGATGGGGATTTGATGGGTGGACTGTTCAGTGGATAAGGAATTGTCTGGATGGTCAATGGCTGAATGTCCAGATGGAAGACAGTGGCAAGCAGTGTTCCTCAAGGGTCCATACTGGGACCAGTGCTGTTTATGATGTTGACAGTGGGACTGAGTGCACCCTCAGCAAGTTTGCTGATGACACCAAGCTGGGTGGGGAAGTTGATGTGCCAGAGGGATGGGAAGCCATCCAGAGGGACCTGGACTGGCTGGAGAAGTGGGCCCAGTGAACCTCATGAGGTTCAACAGAGCCAAATGCAAGGTCCTGCACCTGGGTCAGGACAGCCCCCTTATCCATACAGGTTAGGAGATTATGTGTTTGAAAGCCCTGAGGAAAAGGACCTGGGAGTACTCGTGGATGAGAAGCTGGACATGAGCCACCAGTGTGCATCTGCAGCCCAGAAGGCCAACCACATCCTGAGCTGCAGCAAAAGAAGTGTGGCCAGCAGATTGAGAGAGGCGACTCTGCCCCTCTACTCTGCTCTGGTGAGACCTCACCTGGAGTACTGTGCCCACCTTTGGAGCCCTCAGCACAAGGACATGGACCTGTTGGAGCACATCCAGAGGAAGCCACAAAAATGGTCAAAGGGCTGGAGCACCTCTCCTGTGAAGACAGGCTGAGAGAGTTGGGCTTGTTCAGCTTGGAGAAGAGAAGACTTCAGGGAGACCTTATAGCAGCCTTCCAGTACCTGAAGAGGTGCCTATAAGAAAGCTGGGGAAGAACTGTTCACAAGAGCATGTAGCAATAGGATGAGGGGTAACAGTTTAAACTAGAAAAGGAGAGGTTTAGGTTGGGTATTAGGAAAAAGCTCTTCAATATGAGGGTGGTAGGTCACTGGCACAGGTTGCCCAGAGAGGTGGTGGAGGCCCCATCCCTGGAGATATTCAAGGTCAGGCTTGATGGGGCTCTGAGTGACCTGATCTACTGAAGATGTCCCTGCTTACTGCAGGGGGGTTGGACTAGATGGCCTTTAGAGGTCCCTTCCCTCCTCACACATTCTATGATTCTATGATTCATCACAGGAAAAAAAAAAAAGAAGACTCATGGCAGACAGGAGGTTCATCCTCTTAATTTATTTTTTGTCTTCCCAACTCTGCCTTTCCTCTTCCTTTGTCTCCCAGGTTATTCCAGACATACTGACAGCAGCCCCTCGGCCGGTGTCACCCCGGTGTCCTTCTGAGAGTCTAAAGCACCAGGTCTTGGCACGCACCAAGGGCCGATTTGCCCATTGGCACCCGTGCTGCAGAGGCTGACAAAGGCCTTGCAGGCCTCTGCCCTGTGCTGAAGCCAAACACACCCCATTTCTGCTACCATAGACATCGTGGGCATTCTCCAAGGAAGGAATGTTTTTTCAGTCTGACACACTGGCTCTTCATGCCATGGTCCCACCTGCACTCACCCATGGATCCTGTTCTTACAAGCATCACAAATTTTAGTATTGACCTCCTTGGTCACAGCAGGTGGACCAGCTCCAGCTTTTAAGTGTGTACTGAGCTGAACAACATGGCATCCTGTGGTCTTGACCAGCAAGCAGAAGACTCTGAAGGGATGAACGGACTTAACCAGCATGAAATGGCTCAAACTCTCATGCAAGGGTACACCAGTGCAGCACATTTCAGCCACGCCAGCCCAAAAGCTGTTATGGGAAGGGGTCAGACTTCTTAAAAAAAAAAAAAAAAGAAGAAAAAACCCAACTCAAAGCCCTGCAGCTGCTGCTGACAAGTGTAGAGAAGAGGCTCCCCTCCCCTGCTGGGGCTGGCTGGGTCCCTGGATCCCTCTGCAAAGAAGATGGGTACCCAGGACACATTGGGGCATCCCAGAGATGCCCACTACTCTGATTCAGCCCCCAGCCAGTCTTGGAGTGGCACCAGAAACTGCCTCTCCACTGCCCAATCAGGGATCACGGAGAAGTCCTGTGCCTCTGCCCACCCTCAGGTCTGGGTAACCAGCCTTTCATAACCACCTTCCTCCCCCTTTTTTTATTCCTTAACTGAAAGAGTTGCTTTTACAGGGATACAGGCTGGAATGGGCGTCACCAGTTAAGCTATTTTAAACCAGGATTCCCTTTGCTTTACAAGGGCCAGCAGTTCTCTCCTCCCAGTAGGATGCTCTGCCCACGCAGCCCACAATGTGCTTGAGCACCAAAGCACAATGGGGAGGAAGCACTGTGAGGCCGGTGGGCCGGCCGGGACTCCCAGTGCAGCTCTTGGCTCAGCCACCCCTCCCCAGCTCCAGCTGTTTGCACTGAGCCCTGGGGAGCCTGGCCCTGGCTGGGGATCTCCAGCAGCCAGCAAGCCAACAAGCCTGCCTGAAGGGCCCTTGGGCTGCCCATCTCAGCCAACCAGGAGCAGTCTCCTCTGAAACACCTCTGGCGAATCCCAACTGGATAGTTTCAGGCAGACAGAACCAGGATTTACCATTGGATAAGCTCCTTCAACAGCACTACAACGTGTTACAGGCACTTGAGAGCAGAACAGCCAGCTGAATCACCCCTGATGCCCTCCAATCAGCCCTGAGCCCTTAATTTGCTCGAGGTGCAAATTAACCTTGCTGTGGTCCTTCCCCACCTGCAGCTTCTGGAAGTCAGAGTGCTGCTCCCCAAGTCCTGGCATCCATCTCTCCTGGGACTCCTCTAGAACAGCATTTCCTTGCAAGGAAAAGCCCAGGCAAACAATATCCTTTCCCTCCCTTTAAACACACTCCTGTTTAACTTCATAACCCTGTCAGGGCTGGCTGTGCTCCACAGCAAAGCTGTGTGGGTATTCCCACCTCTGGGCAAGGCATCACCTAATAGGAGCGACCTAGGAGATCCTGTAGGGCGCTCAGTGCTACTCAGAGCCAAGCACTTGTTAGGGGAGAGAGAGAAGGTGGTGTCTTGGATATTTTAAGCTTGCTCCACCTGAGTGCTTGGTAATCAAGTTTACATTAAAAAATACTTGATTTTGGTGGCAATTCTTTCCTGTCCCCAACAATAAGAAGTCAAGCCAAGCTCAGGAAAGAAACTTTAACCCCTCTCCTTGGAAACAGCCTTACATATATATTAAATTCCAGGCACACAACAAACACTCAGTTGGATCAGAAACTGCTTGGGGAGCCACCAGGCACCGATGCCCTGGAAGTCCTCACCTGGCTGCACCCTCTTTGAGGACCTGACCTGCAGCCGTCACGCAGCACTGGCACGGAAGCACTGCCAAGCATCAGTAACCATGCCAGACAGACTCACATGAAATTCTCATCAAGATGTCAGGACCAATTAGTGAGCACACAGGAGCCAGGACTGAGAGTGCTCCCCATGTCGGGTGGGTGGATTCTACTCCCAGAGTGTCTGCAAGCCCTATGCAAAGTGGCCAAGGCACCACGACCCTCATGAGATACTTCAGTAGGACCCTTCAGCAGGAAGGCTCTGCTCCATCACACATCCCTAAAAGCTACACTTTGCCAGCAGATAGTGGGGAAGGACCTGCAGCTCAGCAGCTCTGGGTTTGGCTTCCTGCAAGTTTGGCAGGGTGAAAGCCATCGACAGACATCAGTGGGTTTTGGATCAAGTTGGATGCTGAGAAACTGTAGTCATTTCTGTCCAAGTGCTGCAAGGGAGAATAAACTGCCCAGGCTTGGCATTAGCAGAAGCCCCCAAGGTGGAGAGTTTAATCCTTACCCCACAAAGGAAGTTATTGGCTAAGGAGGGAATTACCACCTCCTCATGCCATGTGTCCTCAAGTAACCCAGCTGGGAGCTCTCTTCAAGACATAAATGTCCAAGCAAAGTCAGCCCTGGCCTCTGGGATGAACAAACTTGGTCTCCCGCATCCTACACACCCAGAAAGTCATTCTGCCCAAGAGGAATAAGAAACTCCCAACCAAAGTGACCAAAACATTCCTTGTGTCCCAGAGCACCTCCTCCAACCCCCATATTGATTGTTTTCTTTCTTCCTTCCCACTCTCTGTCTCTCTCCTAATCCTTACTTTTCACACCGTCTCAACCATGCTCACTAAGGATGCTCTGGCTAACCAAGACAGCTCAAGCACACTCACAGGAGTGGGAACTCCAAGCAGAACCAGGATCTGAAAAGAAGCCATCTCTTCCACAGGGATGTGGAGTCTGATGGTACATGTGTCCAACGTCTGTCCGATAGCAAAGCCTGATGTGTGGGAGACCTCACCCTACTCTTTTCCAGAGTAGCTGGTATGAACAGCCTGAGTAGGATCCTTGGACTACAGAGACCTTCCTGTTCATCCCCTGGGAGAGGGATGGCCTTGTTCATAGCCCAGCCTCCTTGAAATCCTGCTTTTGGGCAATGAGCAGAGTGATGGGGACCTGTCTGTAGCTCTGGTCCAAATGGGAGGAGGAGGCAGCAATTCACCCGCTGTGAAGATGTGCCCCGTTCTGTTCTCATCTCCAGCTGGCTGGAAGTGGGAAGGAAAGACCTCAACACAGAGACCCTTCCATGTCCCATTGACCTTGGCAACCTTCCTCAGTCTCCCTTCTTACTCTTTCCTTAATTTTCCTTTCTCTTTAGAAGGTTTTCTTCCCCTCCCTCCCCACCTATGCCTCAGATCACCTCTGTGACTCTTTGCTGGATGGCAGAGGGGCTTCGGTGGGTGGGGGGTGTTGAAGGTGAGGTAGCTTTTCTCTGCATGGGTTTTTTTTTGCCAACCAGCCCTCACATGTGTTTCACAACAGGCAGACCACCACCAGCAAATGTCTGCAATCCTGGCCTGGAAAAGACAACACAGTCAGTTTGGCTGTAGAAGGATCACAGGATATATTAAAAGAGCTTATTAAACTCACTTTGGTCCTGCTCCAAAGCGTGTTGCAAGTCAGGGGAGAGTCTCCCTGTGACATGAATGGGTTTTGGATCAGGGTTGATACCATTAACCTGTGTGCTTGGGAGCTGCTGCAAACCCAGCCGAGTCCTGTGGTTATTACCCTGCGTGTAAGCCACCCCTAATAAAATAAAGAAGACAAACTGGCCTCCTGTGTTTAATAATCTGTGATGACTAATGGGTCGTCTGTGTTTGTTACTATTCCAGCGCTCACACAGCCTCGTCTTTCTCTAGCGCTCAGCTCGTCCTTTATTACAGAAACCACAGCCAGCTTTCCTGCAGAAGGTGAATTCCTTTCAGAGTCACGTTTAACTTGCTGCAAGCTATCCCTTTAAACCCAGGCTTTCACATCCAGTTACTCCAGAGATTATGAGGAATGCCTCTGCTGGTGTTTCACTGAGCCCATTTAGCCTTTTTTGGACAGAGGGAAGCATCTGAGAGGGAGGGCACATTTTTCCCTCTTTGAATCACAGAAGAAACACCACAGCTCATTCCTCATGTCCAGGCTGCTTAACCCTTCCCGTATCCAAGCAGCCCTCGGCCACTCCTCCGGTGGCGTTGGAGCCTCTTGCTAGCACTTTGCCTGCTGGTCTGAAAGCCCAGGACTCCTATTAGGTACCCCTGGGAAACAAAAGCAGGGTTTTTTCCATCCTTCCAGGGTTTTTTCCATCCTTCCAGGGTTTTTTTTCCATCCTCCCAGGTCTATAGCCAAGACAGACGTTCTTACCTCAATCCCGTGAAACAAACCACAGCCCAACACGCAGCCCCACAGCTCCTCGTGCTGTGGGGCCCTACACAGAAAGCCCAGAGAGATTCTTCTCTCTCAGATTCAAGGAGACAGTGCTTCCCACCCGTTCATCCGCTGCCACAGCAGCTGGTCTCCACGGGCTTACTGTACATCCCTCTGGCTTAGCTGGGTTTCCAAGCACACTAAATTTGCATCCACGCCACATGACCTAGGCATTAATCCTGCCCACACGGCTGGCACAGAGACTGCTGGTATAAGTTTGGCTGCAGGGACTGACTTTCTGATGATCATAACATTGCTAAGAGATTCCCCTGCACTCTTCTCCTCCTCCTCACGCTCCCACGGGATGATGTGGCATGCCAGATCACTGAGCTGGAGAGCACAGGGAAGGTCAAAGTACAAGCTGTGGGACTCAAGTGTTGTGTGTACGCAGAAGGTGTCTTAAGTAATGTTTTCCAGTGTTTGAAAGCAGGTTAAATTATCCATGTAGGCAGAGCCAAGGATGAAAGCAAAGCAGATCACAACTTCACTCTCTGGGCTGTGGTGCAGAGAAGAAAGCTGGTCACATTTACAATCATAGGTGCTGGGGTTCTTACGTGGTGTCTTTTAATTTAAAACATTCCCCAAGATGACCTTTAGATGTAAGCTGACCTTTAGATGTACTGTTTAAACCGAGATGGTGATTAAGATGCTTGTTTGGTAAAAGCCTGCTCTTAACAGAAAGGAAATCCCACGTAAAGGAACACTGAAAACACCGAAGTCTGACAGATGTGCCTGTGTGGAAGGCTGGAAAATGGAATTACATAGCAACAATTTTACAATGAAAGAGAAGAAAAAAGGGATTTCAGATGCTACAAATGGGGGGGGGGGGGGGAGGAGAGAGACTTAGAGAATTATCACATCTCAGCTGAGCCACGTAAGCATCTGCACCTGCACTCCCAGCAGTGGAGGAGACCCGGTGATGGAGCAGCGCTGCCTACCCCGAGACATGATTACAGCCGGTCTCCCATCTCAGCAGGCAGCAGGAGAGCATCTGAGTGCTCAGGCTATGCACACACAGTCGGTGATACAGCATCTGTGCAGCAGGCCACTCAGCAGCATACATTTCATCTCGGTTTTGCATGAGGAGAACATCTGATTTCTACTCAATTAGCCGTGGTGATGGGGTTTGTGCAGGAAAACAGGCAGTACGTGGTCCAACACGGGGGTTAGCGGGGCACAGAAACAGGCAGCCCCTGCTGCAGCACAAGGCTCTCCAGTCAACCTGCCAAAAACATGTAATGGATCTGAAGCAGAAAAGTGAGTTTGCATCGCTCATGACTGCCTTGTGTCACGGGGCTGGGGTGGTTTTTGATGTGGTGACCAGAAGCCCTGGAACCACAAACCCCAGTCCAGGGCACGAACATCGCAAAGGACGGGAGGCGGCACCGGGTTCGCCTTGCGATGAGCGGCACCGTTATCCTTGCTTTATGCTGACAAGCAGAGCCTTGAAACCTGGTTATGTGAGGACCACACAGATGAAAAGACAAACCTCAGCTCCTCCAACACACTTCCAGAAGAGCCTAAGAAACTTAAAAGTGACAGTAAGAAACCCAGCATGAAGAGAGACCTGCACGGTTTAGCGGTACCCAAGATGCAAAGATGTCAGCCATGCAAGGGGACAGCAGAGCATTTCTAAGCAGATACTTCTGCAGTGGCCAAAAGAACGGGAATATTCTGTTTTCCTTGATATTTTCATCAGCCCACGGGTGTGCCAGGACTTACAGGCACCTCACTAGAAGTGTGATGTTCCCCTTGCCATTGTGCCCAAGGCCAGGACCCCTTTCTGCAGCACTGATCAAGCACGCAGGGCAAAGGCAGCCCCTCTGTCTCAAGGAGCTTACAGGCTGAGAACAGATGGGTCATGTTGTAAGGAATGAATTGGTAGCCTTTGGAGGAGAGCAGAGCACAGCAGCTGTTGACACAAGGTTTCTTTGCCCAGGACTGAAATACTTTTGCCTCCAGGGAGGAACGTGGCAGCTGCTTCTGTGGGAATCTCAGGCGCAGCCACAGCTGGAGTGGGTGGTGGCAGCTTGTAGTGAGATGCCACAACATCCCAAGAAACTGAGGACATCTCAGCCCAGACCCCAGCCATGCTTTGTGTTTCCTGAGAGGCACATGTTCACATGTTCACCCAACACCTACTAGGGCAGAAAATACAGAGCAATTGGCTCCTTACCTGTAACTGAGGCAGGGAACATGTTTCCTGTGGGTCGTTCAGCCATGTGCAAAGCCCACAGGGCTCAGAAGTGAATTTCTACCCATACTACAGGCCTGGCTTTCCAAGTATAACATGGACCAAACGGATCAGCGACTGAAACAGGCCAAAGGGAGGCAGACACTATGATCCCACCAGTGAGGCTCAGGCACCAAACTACTTTGGGAGATCCCAGCTCTCTCCTTTGAAGACATGCAGAGACACTAATGTGTAGTGGGAGAAGGGCTTTCCCACCACTTTCTGGAGTACAACAGTGTCTCCTGTGCATGTTGAAGCATTGAAGTGAGATGCAAGTGGCCAAGAGTCCCAGTGCCCACCACTTTTCTTGGTGCAGAGCAACCAAGCTGAGAAAGAAACAAGGAAAACAAAACCAGTGAGCAGGCACAGTCTTCCTCCATACCAAGCTGGGACATCCCTTGGTGGATCTGGCTGGTCCAGAGGTGGTGGTGGGTGCGCTGAGCAGCAGATATACATGGCCTAGGGAGAAGCAATGGATGAACTCAGATCAATTATACTAAAAGATGCTGCCCAGCATGGGTGGAAACTGTCATGTTTTCCTATGGGAGAACAAGAGAAGGAAAGATTACCACTGAAAGGATCTCCAATATACTCTGGGGTCTCCTCTGCAAGGAGGAGGACTTGCTAGAGAACAGCATTGCACTTCCAGCTCTCCCCAGGTGTTTCCATGCTTCCTTTGATAATAAAGTGAGGATTGGGAGATGTAGCTTAGATGTGAAGTGCTGCTGCAGAAGGGAGTCCCCCTGAGCCCCACCCAGTGCTGTTGGGGACCTAATTACCATTTCCTTAAATCCTGTGAATGCCACAGGCCTTCTTGCAAGCAGGTTTCATTACCCCAGTGAGGGGGTGGTTGAGGGAGCCAAAACTGGGGCAGCCATACACGTACCACCCCCCAACAGCCTGCAGCACGCTACCACCTCCTGCCATGCCCTGGCTGTGTCTGGGAGAGCACTGCCTGCCTTCACTGGGCTACAAACCAAGCCACACATGCAACCAGGCTGGAGACAAACTGGCCTTGTCTCTGTTAGAAGGACGTGCAGACTGGCCAGTCTGTCCTTCCGCACGTTCAGGGATGGGAGAGGGCATCAGTTCCTCACCCAGGTCCCCCAGGGTAGAGCCCACAAGGAAGGTGAGAAAGGGGGAGAAGTAATTAAAGAGCCCAACAACAAAACCCCTCTGATCTTCCTTCCAGTGCCCTGAGGCAGGCAGGGAATGTGGGCAGTGTGGCTGGACTTGCCAAGACAGAGCTGTCAGCTGTCCTGTCCCAAGCCAGAAGAGTGAAAGACCATTTCTGAACAGCCAGTACCCCCCTTTCAACCCAGCAAAGCCGTTAATAAAAGTGCTATTACAAGCACTTCCTGAGGAAGTGGGAATATACAGCGTGAAAACACGCAGCCAGAAGGGGCAGGACTTACCAGTAACACCAGCTGATTCCGGCCTCCTCAGGGGCTACCTCTGGCTAATCCTCTCCTGCTGCTCCCTTCCACTTCACTAGGTCAAAACACAGAGCTGCTGACTCCCTGCTGGTGTTACTCTCCTCTGATGAGGGTCAGCATCTCCCAAACAAGCCGATCAGAAAATGGAACAACATCAGACTTGGTCTGGTGCATCATTCACCCTCATTTTGGCCAGTTCTGGGTGTGATTTGAGGGTTTGGGGCTTTCTTGCTCAAAAATAACACTGTTAGCACCTTCAAGAGCTGGCATGCCATCAGAAGCAACAGCACATTTCTCAAAACTCTTCTCTGTTATCACCCTTACAGCTTTTCAGACAAATCCCACCTCTACCCAAAATGTTACAGCAGTTCTCAGAAAGTTCACCTACCTTCTCTGACCACAGCCCTGGTTTCACAAATAGTGTCAGCAGCAACACTTAAGCCATCAGTTTTGCAGGGTTATTTCTAGCATGGGTCAGTTCCCTCCTCTGTTTTACTTCTGGACCTGGAATTGTGGGTAAACAGGGAGGCAGGAGTAGGGAGCGCTGCTTAAGCCCGTGTTTCTGCAAAGAGAAACACTTGGCAAATGCTTCCCAAGAAGCTTCTTCTGCTTCAGGAGGGAAGAGGGTAGGCATTCCTGAACAGCATCAGGAAAAAGGTTGGGAATTAAACCTTGTCAAGCAGAAGTCAGCAGTACATTAACAGCCAGGGACATCAGCAAGGATGCTTCCCTTTGCTTGTGAAGGACGTGGTAACAGAGCGCTCCCCGCAGCACCAGCACTGGAGCAGCCATCCT
Organism: Gallinula chloropus; assembly: GCF_964237585.1. NCBI lineage: Eukaryota > Metazoa > Chordata > Aves > Gruiformes > Rallidae > Gallinula > Gallinula chloropus. Next base: position 74,412,927 of record NC_140087.1, read on the forward strand.
GCTTGGGATGCTTCACATGCTCCAGGCTGCTGCAAGGGGGGTGTATTAGCAGTCCACACACCAGCCTGTTTCAAACCAGCTCTGTCCAAAGACTGCAACATAGATGTGCCTTTAAAGTGCATGTTAAAGCTTTTGCAGCGATCACAGCAGCTTCATTGCTTTCACAGCACCTGGCTTGTCTCCCCACTTTCTCCCTTTGAACACCTCAGGGTGGGAACAGAACAGCACAGTTTGAAAACTATCAGGCACTTTTTGCTATCCTGGAATTAAGGTAGGTCTGGGATTTTAAGGGATGATGGAGGATCCATCAGGAGGGAAGAAGGCTTTAAGTCAGAGCAGATTCCTGGTCCAGTCCACCAGGCAGCCAGTGATGGGGCAAGACCGGGCAGAAATCACGTGGGTGATGACCCTCACGCTGTGGAACCAAAGCCGTATTGACAAACCCACACACATGGTGGGGGGAGAGTAGTATTCAGGCAGGGACAGCTGAGCAGGCCCCCAGGAATCTAAGGCTGCCAAGAAGGGCTACAAAGATGATTAAGGGCCTGGAGCATCTCCCCTATGAGGACAGGCTGAAAGAAGTGGGCTGTTCAGCCTTGAGAAAAGAAGGCTAAGAGGGGATCTTATTAATGTTTATAAATATCTTAAGTGTGGGACACAGGGGGAAATGGCCAGCCTCTTTTCAGTGGTCTATGGAGACAGGACAAGGGGCAATGGCAAAAAGTTGGAGCACAGGAAGTTCCACACAGAGCCCTGGGACAGGCTGCCCAGGGGGGTGTGGAGTCTCCTTCTCTGGAGATATTCCAGACCTGTCTGGACACCTCCCTGTGTGACCTGTCCTAGGGAGCTGCTTTGGCAGGGGGCTTGGACCCAATGATCTCTCGAGGTCCCTTCCAACCCCTACAACTCTGTGAACCTCAATCAGAGCCCCTTTTGCTCCATGTGGGAGCAGAAACCTGGCTGCTGCACCAGGAGCAGAAGGGAAAGTAGAGTATTGCAGATCCCAGAGGGGCTGTGGCTCTGCAGGAGTGCTGGAGAGGGATGCCTCCAGCCTGCCCTGCCGCTGGGCAAACAGGCTACTGCAGAGCCACAGCAAGCCTTAGGATAAAGACACAGTAAATCTGTAACCACCAGAACTGGTTGGCTCAGAAAAGCATTAAAAGATGAGAGATTAGACACGTCCTTGGTTTATGACGAGCCCTGTTCTTTGTAGCAGCCTACAAACACCGGTCCTTCAGGCCAAAGGCACCTCTTGTTTTGTGGGCAGTTGCTAGATAAGCTCAGCGCCCCATAAATCCCCAGGTCCCTGAGATGATGCCCCTTGGCAGCATTACATGGCTGAAGGAAACACCACCGCTTCTTGCTCTTCGCAACGCCACAGTCCCACCCAGCCGCCTTCCCACACAGCTCCCACCCACCGCCCGCACGGGGAATTAATTCTCCAAACATCTGTTCCCTTCTCCCTGAGCAAACACCAGGCTGCTGATGGACCAGGGGAGGTTACAAATATTTACAGACAAGGTGAAGGTGGGAGCTATGCCAGGCATTGTGCTTGTGGGTGCTGCTGGGCAGCAAACGGAGTTGCCGGGGTGCCTGTGGCGTGTGCCTGCTGCAGAGACAGACCCAGCAAACCCCAGATTCAGTGGCAAAGCATTACTTTCTTGGGCTGATTTTAAGGCATGTTGTTTAAAGCTGAGATGCTGATCTGGAGAGCTTCCCTGAAGGCGAGGGAAGCAATGCTATTAACCTGCCAAGCCGTCACAGGCCTTGGCTAGATCCACAGGGTTCTCCAGCATGCCAGCCTCGTCGCAGCCCAGCTGGCTCACCACAACACCCCTCACCAGGCATTGGTGCCACAGCAAGCCTGCTGCCCAGCAGGAAAGGCTGACTCCGTGGCAGGAGACAGGCAGCCACAGGAATGCCCTACCACCACCTCCCAGACACCACCAAACAGCCAAAACACCCTCCTTTAGATATGTTTAGTCTCCCAGAGCTGGAATATCCCCCTGCTCTCACAGAGACCAACGAAGACTAACTGGCCTCCCACCAGGACTGAGGTGGCAGTTCCTGGGTTGGCTGGGCACTGGAACAGTGACTGTTAAGGACGGTTCCTGGTGTGGCTTCAGCCCAAGTCAAGTAGCTTCTTTCTGCAGGTATCCCAGATTTGGGAGACAGTATGTGTCAGACAACACTTCCAGTGGGCAGCAGGGACATGGCTACCCCCCTCTGGGGGAAGTTTAATAATAATCAGACTTGGCCAAACCCAGCCACAAACCACTCCCGCGTGTCTTTAACGTCCTTACAGCAATGCAGCCCCTGCATGCTCATTTCTCCATCTGGAGGCCTGAGGACAAGCACCCTGTGGTGGGTGGACTTTCTTTCATTCCAGTTTTTGCAGACTTGCTCATTATTTCCTCTTTGATCTGACCTTTGTAGCCATCCAAAGCATCAGGCCAGTCTTCTGGGGTTTCTCCCTTTTCCAAGGCTGGAAAACAAGTTGTGGTGATGAGGGGAACGCTGGTCAGGGAAGCAGAATCTGCATTTGATGCTTAACAGGGAGAATTTCACCCAGCCTTCCCTCAGTAAAGGAGCAAATTCCTCCCTGTAGTATGGAAATGTACATAGTGTGGGGGGGAAACCCCAACAAACCTCTCCTACCTGCTGCAGCGTCCTTGTCACAGCTGATGACCCTCCACTTTCTACTTCTCATTCCCCAGCCTAGCACTAGGCTACAAGAAGCACCTCACTGAAACAGGCCAAGCAACATACCAGCCCCAGGAAATCAGCTGTGATGTTGCTTTCACATATCTGATGTCCAGCCTCACTCACTCATCGCAACAAGAACCATACAGTGAGAAGACAACCTGCACAGCCCAGCAGGGAGGCACAGGGGGCCTAACCAAATGGCCAGGCAGGGATATGTGCTATGGTGGAGCCCATGGGGAGGTTCAGGGCAGAGCAAAAGGTTTTCTTTGCCCTCTTCTCTCACCGAGCAACACAAGCTTGTCCTCTATATGGGCACTGAATGGCTGGCACTTGTACACTCCTCATCAGCCAGCACAAAGGTCATGGAGACACTCATCTCTATATGCTTTGATGCTGAGGCACATATATGGGCTTGTTCAGCCTAGAGAAGGCTGTGGGGAGACCTCATTGCAGCCTTCCAGTCCCTGAAGGGAGCAGAGAAACAGGAGGGGAATCAGCTTTTTAAAAGGGCAGATAATGGCAGGACAAGGGGGAATGGATTAAAGCTGAAGGAGGGAAGGTTGAGATAAGATATTAGGGGGAAGTTCTTTACAGAGAGAGTGGTGAGGTGCTGGAACAGGCTGCCCAGAGAGGTGGTGGATGCCCCGTCCCTGGAGGTGTCCAAGGCCAGGTTGGATGGGGCCCTGGGGAACCTTGTGTAGATCCAGGCCTGGAGGTTGGTGTCCCTGCCTGTGGCAGGGGGGTTGGAGCTCTATGATCCTTGAGGTCCCTTCCAACCCAGAACATTCTATGATTCTATGATTATTCTCACAGTCAGGGGATCCTCAGTTTATCCCAATGCTGCAGGCAGCACTAGTTGTCTCCCCTCCATTCTCCCTCCTTTCAGTCTGTGCTCATTCTCTGTAGCGCTACAACTCTTCTCCTTTAAGCATCCCTACAATTCCAGGCCAAGGGGAGAAACCTGTTTTCTCTGGCCCAGCTCTGCAGAATTCTTTCCTAACAAGCAGAGAGACTGTCTGCAGGCAGCTCAGACCCTGGCAGTGCTTCCTCCTCTCTACCACTCAACACGATCTGGCTACAAAGCCCAGCACAGCAAAGAGCCCTGAAGGTTCAGGGGCTTGCAAAGCGCCTGCTGCTCCTGAGGCACTTGCTTCAAGCCAGGATCAGGACTCCTCTGCTCAAGGTGTTACACAAGCACTAGCAGAGGCCATGGCCTGTCTTGAGCAGCTTTGCAGCTGAGATTCCTGAGCGAGAAAGAATGCTTTTTGTAAAGCCAGTGTACTCATGAGGTATCCGTGCTACACAATACACCTGGGCAGAGGTTATAGGGACAGAAAATGCCTCTTCTGCAGAGCTCAGCAGGCTTCAGTCTGCTCCTGAACCAACTGATCTGGCCAGGGCATTAAGCTGTTGTCCCGTTCTGCACTGCATGCCCTGGGCAAAGTAGCTGAGACAACCTTTGCTTGCACGTTGGCGCGTCCAACACAGCACTGTCCTTGCCTCCTTGGGACAGCAAGGGGAACCATCTCTCAGCACTGAAAATTCACATTACTACAGCCCTGGGGAGTACTGACACAGACCTCTGGCCAAATTTGTGAGGAACCAGCCACGTGCCACACGTTGGGGGTGAGGAACCAGCACTCCATGTCACACACTGGGGACACCATCTAGGGGACAGCCACCTGCCCACCCCTATGCTGCCTGCTTTGTTACACCTCTGCAGAGCTGCACAACAGCCTCAGAAACAAGGAATGTGTGATTGCAGCAGAGTCACTTACTCAGCAAACACATCTCCTTGCAGGACTGCCTTATCTTGTGGCTTTGATAGGCTCAGAGTATGCACTGGAATACCAGGGCAGAGGGCAGGAGGTACCCTCAAAGCTCCTGTTTCCTTCTCTCTGTTGTGCTTCCAAAAGCATCAGTCTCTTTGACACCTCCTGCAATGTCCCCAAAAGCATGTTACCTGTCCAGCCCACAAATGAGCTCCCAGAAGACCCCAGACCTATTGCTCCAGGAGTGAGGAGATGGGCTATCCACTTTCCCAGCTCCCTGAGCCATGCTCAGGCCCCTTCTTATCTGCACAACCCACCTTACAGCAGGTTACTGAACACCAAGCAGGAATATTCACTAGCACAAAGCTAACATGTGATAACACAGCTCCTACATCCTTCCTGCCACGGGTGGAGCAAGGGGAGAGGAAAGAGGGGAGGAAACTCTCACCACCTCCATCTTTCACCAAGCCAATCCATCTCTCACCAGCTATCAGTCAGGGCGCCTGTCCTCCCAGTGTCCTTGCTCCTTTTTTAGCTCCTCTATAACCAAACAGAGCCAGGTGGTTTATTGACAGAGATTTCTCCACTAAGACACAGGGATGTTTGTCTCCTGCAGAAGACTCCCTGTCTGCATTGTACCTCCCTCTGGATGCTGGGTGCACAGAGGAGGCTTTAGCGGTCAAAGGGCTTGCGTACTCACGTACCACACGGCTTCTGTGATTAACCAGTTTCTGTAGACTAAATTACCCTGCTTGAGGAAAGTTTTTCAGCCAAACATCATCTTTCTTCCTTCCAGGCACATCCTCCAGCTTGCAGTTTCGCTCAAGGAGGCAAAGATTACACGCACAGTTCCAAGGACAGCAAATAAACAGCATGTTTTCCCCTCTTCCCCTCTATCCAAGGCTAAGCCACATGCAGCACTTAGTTTAATGTAGTTCAAAGGTTTTTCTAACCCACCCTCTCCAGTCCCTCAAAGGGTCTGACAAAAGAGAGCTCATAGGTGTGTGCATCCCTAATACAAAAGATGGGAAAACACACCCATCAGTCTTTTTTTTTTTTGGAGCATTGTCTCCATTGGTATTGCCTCCCTCCTTCCTCCTGCAGGACACCAAACTTTGGGTGTCCTTTTTGCCAATCCTGGCCACAGAGAAAGGAGATGCTGTCCTGGGGTCTAATGTGAGATGATTCATTTGCTCTCCCCTGAGCTACGTTCCTTAGCCTCTTTTAACAAAAGGATGCTCTGGTCCCTCTAGAAAATAAAAAACAGACTCTACGATGCACACAGTTGCCAGAACAGTTGTCACTGACAACCGAATTGAAGATTAATGAGACCATCTCATTGAGACTATTTCATTTACTGCCTTTAATTCCTCCCTTTGTTTCTCCCTTTGCACCAACACAAGAGGCTGGTGGGGCTTTTTCTTTTTCTTATAGTCTTGTTGATATCAGTGAGTGGTTTCCACGTCACCTTGCATGTTCTACAGGCCATGGGACTAGAAACTCCACGAGGACCAGGCAGTCTGAAAGACACCGAGCCAGGCCCTACACCAACCAGCCCAGACCCAGAACACCAGCCCCAGGGTCACAGCAGGCTTTCTGCAACAGATGGATGCAAAGCCTGAAAGGCCCAGCCTCACATCAGGGCAGAAGACCCACGTCATGTTGCGGTGAAGACATCTAACACACACTGTGGGTTATCAGTTGCAGAATGAAACAGCACAGAGGGTGGGACTGGACTTGTGCAAATATACCTAGGGAGGGCTGGTATAGAAAGGAGGAGGTGGTGCTTTGTGGTCAGCCATGAAGGGAAGATGTGAATCAGGTCACTGCACTTTGACTCCAGACAGACGTCACGGCCTGCCGTACTCAGGGCCAGGCAAACACAGCCAGAGAGGCCTATCGGCGCAGATCAGCCTCGCCTCCGCGCCAGTCAACACCGCGGTGCCAGGTTACATCAGAAGACACTCTCCCAACAGGAGAAGAAACAGTGAGAGAGGGCTGTTTGAACTAGGATTGCATCATGCTGCACTGCATAAGAGCTGGGCTGTGGCAAATCCGGGAACAGCTGCCAGGGAAATCCTGGAGTAGCTTCAAGGAGGATCCAGGAGTTTAACCCCACAGTCAGGGCCCTGGGATTTTGACACTGTTCCTATCACACTGGGTGGCAAAGGTGCTTCAAATCCACCCACACCACCCCAGTGAGCAGCTCCCAGAGGCTTTGCTGATGATTTAACAGCACGCAGCACTAGGAGTAACACAGCTAAGTTAAACATAAAAGTACCACGATACGTTAAAAGCAACAACTGGTGTACAGTGAGAAGTTGAAGAGCACAGATCCCTTTCCACTCCAGCCAGGACACCTCCTGTAACACCACGGTCTACATGCAGGACTATCCTCTGGAGCCTTGAAACAGCAAGTTCAGCTTCATGAGTGTCAGCACAAAATCTCGACCTAGAAAGCTCTGCCAAGCAGAAGTTGAAGCTCACCGCCTTGGACAGTGCTCTCTCCATTTCTCTTCAGTACCTAACATGACTCAGGCCTGCAACACTGGACAGACAGGACAGCAAGAGGACAGAACTAGACAACTGACAAACCCACCAGACAAACTGACAAACCCTGTGGAGGAAGGGAAAGTCCTGATCCAATGGTCCATCTACAGGTGATCAATAACCACTGCTGTGCATCAGTGGTAATCTGCGCGTGTAGCCTGTGAAGCAGACCACAGGGAAGGAGGACAAGCAGTGGTGACTGGTTAGGCATGCATGCCTAGCAGTGACCAAGCAGCTCAGCCTTTATACAACCCAATGATGCTAATAGTTATGGCTTGACAGCGCTGGTTGACCCACCACAGATTTGTCTTGTCTCAACTCCTGAGGGAACGGGGTCATCTTGCAGAGCCTGCAGTCAAAAAATGGTGCCAACATGCCCTGAAAGATCTTCCTCAAATCTCACCTCTTCCCCATCTTGTAAGGACAGGGTAGCTCTGAGCATTCAGGTATTTGCAGGAACAGAGGGCCAGCTGCTAGAGCTGCACGTAGGGCCCAAACTGCTGTCCCCACCTCCAGCAAGGGAAGATACATCTCAGTTTACCAGGTGGAGAACACAGACCCACCGCAGCAGATGCCTCCTGCACTAAGAGGTCCAAGGGAAGAAAAGACCTTCCTCCACAAACAGTCTAAGAAAACAGGAACAGGAGGAGCTGCAGAGTTAAAAGGAGAGGCAGATACTGTAAATTTGCTAAGTATCTTACTTCCAAGTGAAAATCCCTCCTGCTTCTCACATTAATCAGGGCACTTAAAACTAGTCCTAACCAGCTGCTCCCACCTCCTTTGTCCAGCTCTTCTTCAAATGCACAAGCAGCCCACTAAAAAACAGAGCAAATATGTGCAAAGATTTGCAGACAAGAAAAGGAGACCTTTGGAAAACACCCCATGGAAGCAAGCATCCCTCTCCCAGCACAGAGGCAGCTGTGCTTTACAGTAGGACAGTTTCCAATGTTTTCCTTCTCTGTGCAGACGAGGGATTTCCTGTCCTCCATGGCAACAACCTTGCATTTACTGAAGGAGGCTGTGCCAATAATCTCCACAGCAGAATGAAAAATTTTTAAAGTGGCACTGCCTGTTAGCTCAAGGCTTCAACTTGCTGATGTTTTCCACACTCACGGTCCAAAACCACTCTGCTGTCCTCCTTAAAACGTTTGGGAGCAGGGAGCCAATCTCCAGCACTGCCCACGCATGGGGAGTTATTTCCATCACTAGAGCTTGAGAAACTAATCTTTCTGAAGAAGTCACCAGCTATTACCACCTCCCAGCAAGAGCTGTCTATGCAACTTCTAGAGGATGAGCTGCTTCTAACAACAGTTCCCATCAAAGTTCACAGGTGGTTCCCATCATGCAGACAGCCCAGGTCTTCCTGCTGCAAGTTTAGCAGCAACGTGCCACTCTCCTGCCAGGGAAGGACTGACTGGACTAGTGCTGGTCCCATGGTTTCAAAACACAGCTGAGCCTCCCTTCAGCCCCTCTGAACCCCCCTCCTTGCACAGGCCTGTGTGCTGCTCTGCTCCAGGAGCACAGATTCAGTGCACTGCCTTGGCTCAAAGCCTGCCTTTGTTTTGGCCCATCTCATGCCATTTGAGTGAGTTACATCAGCTTGGCACGAGGCCACGCGAACATCAGGAGCAGCCCATGGGATGCAGTAGGAACAAAACAGGAGGGGAAGTGAGGCCATCCCCTTTCACAGTGGCAGAGAGCTCGTGATGAAACTATATCCGTGGCAGTCTCAAATCTAACAGGACAAGTTAACTTTACTAGAACATCTCTGCTAACCTGTTTGTGAACCTCTTGAGCCTAAAGAGGTTTTGTTTAGCAAGGCCTTCAAGGAGGAGCAGTTCAAGAAGGAGCTGCAGGCCCCTGACTAAATTATGCCAAACGTGAGGTAGGTTTTTGGGCTGAGCTACAGGTGCAACCTAAACCTGTGCTGCTTTACAGAACCAAGCTTTTTTCTTTTCTACAGATCCCCCAGAGATGGAGCAGAACAAACTTGATCCAAAGTAAACCAGACACGAGAAAACTGTATTGTTTCCAAAGCAAGTAGTAGCCAGCATTAAACAGAAACCTTAAACTTCTTTTTTCACCCGTATTTTATACTGGTGAATCAGACTCTTGGGGGTGTTTTCCCACAGAGAACAGGCTTAGGAAAGACTTAAGTAACAGCAAATCACATTAAACACAAGAAACAGAAAAGGAATGAGAATCCCTTAACTGATGGGCAAGGGCTTCTACAGTCCTGCCTAAAGGAAGTTAAGGTGCTGCAAGCAGCCAGCAGCCAAATTGTGTGCGCCACGCTCTACCTCTGAGTGATGACAAGAAGCTAAAGCATCATCAGAGCAGCACTCACAACGCATTTCCACCTGCCTAGGACTCCATCACGCTCTCTTGCGGAAAGTGACCTTGCAATTCAATTCCACAGCCAAGTCAAACAGACCCACAGAAAAGAGCACTAAAAGCCATTCCAACCGACACGTTTCGCTGCGCTGGAGCGGAGGCAGAACAGTCGTACCAGCAGTTACCACGTCTCCACAGAAGAGCAGCAAACCACAACCAAACTAAAAATCACCAGAGCTCATCTGACCGCTTCCAACAGCGGTGGATCGAGACAGCAGGAGCCCTGGAGTGGAATTTCAGATCCCTGCTAAACTTCCCTCACTGACAAAATTTCCCTGTGGAACAACAGACAAGTCACCCCTCGCAAATCTACCTGAACACCCCCCCTCCCTGCAACACAGGCACTGTTCTTGCTTGCCTGTTCAAGTTACAAAGCAGTGACTATTTTTAGCATGAAAGCCCAGCTGAGCTGGACTCTGATCTCAGCTGGGCCTTCTCAGCAGCTTACTAATGTAAAAAAGTAAACAAAAGGCAAGGCTGAGCCCACACCACAGCTCGGCCACCGGGCAGCGTTTTGATAGCAGCTGAAGCAGTTTGCAGGAAGCAGTAAGCTGGGAATGTTGAAAGCTGAAGTCAGACAAAAATCTGAGGGAGTGAGATGGATCACTAGCCCCTGTATTGCTGCTTTGGTGACCAGCAGGCTGCAAACTGACAGATATCTGTCAAATCCCTGTCAGATATTTCAATGTCACCAAGCGATGACGCAGGTGTTCAAGAGCACAAGCTGAAGTAACTCTTAACTGTGCTCTCAAGACACAGCAAGTGCTGGGGTAGCACTACATCCAAGAACAAGAACACTGCAGAGCTCTCTGCTTCACAGCATAAGCAAGAGGTTCTTCCCAGTCTTTTGAGAGAGACTGCAAGTGCCAGGGACTATTAATACCTGCTGAGAAAAACCTTCCCAGCTCCACATTTATGAGAAATTCACATTTGCTGCTATTAGAAGTGTAGCAAAAGGCTACAGAACTGCTAGAGGTCAGGACCTCAGATCAGAGCCCCCCTACAGAGCATGCAGTCAAGAAGGAACAGGGTTGAACAGAGAGGAGCTGAATAAATTGGGAGCACATTGAAAAAGACCTAGCCATGATGAGTCTTTTATTAAAATATCAGTAATCATCCTAAAATAAGTCAGACTGCAGCTGACTTGGGGCTCCAGTCAGGTCAGAGTGTTTAGCAGAGTTTCTCAGGCTTGTGAAGTAGCTGCAGAACCACTGTGGGATGCAGACCCAGCAACAAGGGCCTATATGCTCACAGCTCTTCCAGGCTTTCTGCATCCCAAAGACACAGGCACCATCCTCTGCTTGGTGTATCAGGCTTAGCACCTGTGGTATGTCTTCCTGGAACCATGAGTACTTGCATAAACCAGAGCAAACCAGCTCTTTCTTTGAGTACACTAGACTTAATTATTCCTTTTCCATGGCTACAAAACCTTGTTTTATTGCACCACCTGGAATCACAATATTGTGCAACAAGACACATTTATGAGCTTCTCATATCCAACCAGGTTGGTTCCCATCTGCAGTTCACAAATATCCAGATACTGCCAACTCCCTAAGCACAATTGCCACCTGTTTCACCCACCCCAAAGATATTCTCATTTTAGTATGCTTAACCCACTACAAATGCCATGCCAAGGCTGCAGCCTTCTGCATCCAGATCTCCTGATGCTACTCTCTCTTGGGGTCATCCTGTGATCCAGATACACTGTTCTGTGCCCATCTCAGCTGTTACTCTGCTGGAAACAGCCAGCCAGATACCTGCAGCACCCAAGGACTCAGTTCTAGACCACCTTGCATGCAGCATCCCAACAGCCATCATTGCTTCTCTGTAAGCAGAGATGTGCCACTGCTGTCCAAGGATATGCATCACCTTTAATGCTGAGCACATAGCTGGATTCCTCAGGATGCATGCTTCTCTTGAGAGGATGAAAGGTATGAGCTCATCCCCAAGATGAAAGAGAAAGCTAGACTCCAAAGTTACCCTGTGGAGAAGGGAGCACTGTATCCTGTAAGATCATACACAGCCCAGTGGCTGAAGGTCAGTAGAAACATTCTCCCTTGGAAGGCATCTTCCTCTGTTAGCTCCTGTAACACAGCACTAAGGCACAAGCTGGTGTACCTCAGTCACCAGCTGTGTTCAGAGAACATCCCTGACTCCTGGCTGCAGAGTGGTACCTGCTGAGCTGCTCCTGGGAGAACTCACAGCCCATTGCAGGCAAGACAAACTAGATCAGCAGGGACCTGCTATTTTAACTCCTGAAGGAAGCATGCCTGGAAGAGACTGGCTAGACCTAATATGAGTACCTGTGCTGCAGGCCAGTGGCATGCCTACCTCCAGGTAGTGACAGCATCTGCCTTCATCAACACCATTAAGGCTAGACATCTAACAAGCCTTAGTAAACCTGACCACACATTAGCTTTCCCTCTGACCTCATTCATATGGACAGAGAAGAACCGGCATCTGATGTGGAGATGCTGAGGCCTATGCCTGTTCAAAATCATTCTGCAACCCATAAACCAGAATAACAAGCTTGTAAAGGTAAACTGCTTTACAGATGTGATCAGCAAATACACACTAGAGTCAGTCCTTGCTTGGGACATCTATGAAACTGCTCTCATTCCCCCAACCAGCGTTTTTAATTAAGTCCCCACAATATTTCTATTGTTACTGGGTTATCATCAATATGAAGAAGTCATTTCATACTGATGATAACCCAGCCTGTGCTGATCTTTTCTGCTAAGGCTTTATTCAAGGGAAGTCACATCCAGCCCTGTTATGTTCAGCACAGTAATATTTCTGTCCTTCCTCAGGAGGAGGCTGCTCACAAGTTCATAATTTCTCTTATATACCAAATATGCCCAGCTGCCAGGTAAGAAAGTGGGGTGTACAGCAGCCTTTCCCCTACTTCATTACAACTCAGTCTGAGGGTAAACGCGTACAAGTAGTTAGCAGCTGTCCCAGGCTGCCACCCACTGGCCTCCAGGAACGCGATCTGTACAAGTATTTTCCGGTCAGGCACTCAAGTTGACTGTGCTGCACTCTACTGGCATAGCTCAGGCAAGACAGCCTCCTTCAGAGGAAGTGTTATCGGCAGAGACTGCTTCATAGTTACCATTTCTTGCCGTTACAGTTAATTTACAAGAATTACATCACAGTATAAAGCTGTAATTCCATCCACTCATTCTCCTGTATACTTTTAATCTGATCATATTAATACTTTAATCCAAGTCAAACTATGTCAAGAATTCAGACTGCAAACCACATGAGCAAGCATAATGAAAAAGCTCTAAACCAGTATTTTACAAAGGAAAAAGTGTCTCAGCTTCAAATACCCTGTTACTGGCAGTTCATGAAGCCTGTAATAGCCTAGATTTTCTAGAGTAGGGACACAAAATGTTGTTTGTCATGTGAGTACTAGCTGGGGAAAAAAGAAAAGCTTTTGAACTGAGTTGAAGTAGTTTAGGATAAAGACAGAGTTAAATTTTTTTCACTCAGCCTAAAGGCAATTCAGTATAGGCTGCAAGTTCCTTGCTACAGATTTCAAACCCAACTCCAGTAGCTGAGGGGTCTTTGGGAATCAAAGAGAACAGAGTTTTACTGTAGAACTGCATAAGCAAGATGCTAATTATCCTATGCCATAGGCAATGGGCACAAAAGGGCATGAAGCAGCCATGGCTTCTGACAGCACATCAGGAGAAAAGCTCATCCTGGCACATCAGAAGAGCCTAGGACCTTCAGCATGCTCCCCTCCAAATAAACAGCCAGAAGTGAGGGCACAGTGTGCATTTTTAGGAAAAAAAAATCAAAATCAAAGTTTTGCCAGCATGAATTGTCAGCTTGAGACCACTGGTTACCCTAGGGTTAAGTGGCTAGGAGCAGCATTTATAGGACATGTCATAGGTGACAGCAATTCTACCTACCAGCTCTCCTAGATAGAGGCTACATATTGTGTAGATCCAGGCCTGGAGGTTGGTGTCCCTGCCTGTGGCAGGGTGGTTGGAGCTCTATGATCCTTGGGGTCCCTTTCAACCCAGACCATTCTATGATTCTATGACTCACAAGCAATAAGCTTATGTGGTTGCTGCTGGAACTGAGATACTTGGGCAGAAGCTGAGCATGAACTGCAGAATCCTTGATCAACCAGAAATTGAAGTGTTCCTGTCAAAAGGCAAAAGGAAACAGAATTTAGACTTTTTTCACCCCTGCTGCAGTGTGCTGTGGCTGGTAAGAGCTGCACAACTTCCACAGGGTACCAAAATGAAAAAGCAATAGATCACAGAAGAGTAAACTGTTGAACAGTCCTTATATGCTGCCTTGGAGCCGCCTGTTCTCAGAGCTTCTCCAGTTGCTGTTTCAGGCAGCCCACCCAGCATACAGCCACACAATCTTTGAGCACTATTAGAAGTTTAGTCACAAGAAATTAAGCAAGTCTGAGATACATTTTGTACTCAGAAAGCTGCCTTTCAAAGGGTACAGCTCACTGACCTATATCCAAATATGCCAGTCTCTAGAAAGATGACCCTGGGTGTAAAGGTTGAGTTGCCTCAGCTATGGCAGTGCACACCCAGTTGACCATGCTCAGTTTGAAGAGGTTTATCTTACAGAAGACTGGCAGGGGTTGCCCTTCCAGAAGCCCTGAAGTTTTAAACAGCCTCTTGTTGCTAGAACAAGGTTTAGACCGTGACAAAATAAGAAGCCTTGTAAAGCAGCCTGAAGGACTCTGAGCCATGCTCAGACTTTTCAGAAGCAATGCTTCTGAAAAGCTTGTTTTCCTTCATCTGCAGCATATCAGAAACACAAGTTTAAAGACAGCTGCTCAAACAGCAACATGACCCAAAGTCCCCACATTTCATGTCAACACCCTTCCAAGAACCTTCATATCAAGTCAAATATTTTCTTGTGTTCTGAATGAAGAGCTTCAGGTGATGAGTAACATGCAGTAGTTCTGTGCCCAAAACATCAGCTTGTCATTTTACATACCACACAGTCTTACCATGCAACAGCTTGTTGTATCAGTCATCTTTATTTGCTGTATTGCCCAAGTGTACAAATACTGAATGTAGTTATAGAAATTCAAAATATATTGTAGTAGAAATCTGTCTGGGAAGTGGAATGTTAAGATATTTATTTTATAAAATTACTACACTTATACAAGTCACTCCCACTTGCAAGTTTTAAATATATCAGGGCTATGAAGAGACAGATTATGACTCTGCAAAAAAAGTTCTCAGAAAACATTGTCTGCTAGATGAAGTCAGTCAACAGCAAACTGATTTCTTACATTTGACTCATTTTGAGTTATCAGCCAACAGGATGTTAGCTACATCCAGACAATTCATACACAGTTTGGCTCTCATCTATACCAAGGTGGTCAGTGTATCACTATCAGCATATTTAAGTATTAGTCAAACAATCTCAGTGACAATATTTTAAGCTAATGACATTGAGCCACAAGTTGCCCCTGGCCAGTGAGTGCAATTGATGCTTTTTTCACATTTTCAGAGTAAGGCGCCTCAGTTCTTGAACAAGTCAATACAGCTCTGCAGGAGAGAGACATTGTTCTGGAAAGGAAGAGAGTTTCAGATGAGTGTGGCTGACCATTTAAATCCTGCCTTCCACAGTACAGTAACTTCCAAACTAGTAGGTCTGTCCCAGGATTTTGTAGCCTATGACAACACTTAAGATCTTATAGTGCAAAGACAGGTAGTACAGCATCAATGCCAGATCATGCCATCTGCCTCTCCCTGAAGGTCTGCAACCATGACTCAGTTCAGGGGAAACAGAGGCAAGCGAGTGCATTAAGTTTAAACTTTGAAGTGGGCCAAACTGAGTAGCAGTGTCAAGCCTTTTCAATGTCATGCTGAAGCTCAGCACTGAAGTACCTACCTGTGATGAAGTCCAGGACTATCATGAAGTGGGAAACTAGACTTTCTATCTTCAAAAGCAGCCAAGCATGCAGTCACCTCTCCCTGCTTTGCTCCCTACTCTAAATTAACAGACCTTACAATCTGCATACACTTTTCTGGATTAGAGTTGGTTAGCACCACATGGTGTGGGATCCAGAGCTTAGTTCAAACCTGCTCAGTAAAGCTTGAGAGGCTGCTGCAAAGCTGGTGTCTCTACTGACAAACCAAGTGAGCTGGGTTGACAGCCAGATCAAAAAGCTGCAGGATGTGCTCTCACAGCACTCAGATGCTGGAGGCAGCACCTGCCTCTAGACACAGAAGGGTCAAACCCCCCTGGATGAGGCTGCCTCATGAGAAGTGGGGTGAGCTGTTGTGCACCACCTGCAAAACTGAGGCTTTGCTCTTGCAGTGCAATAGGCTGGTGGACAAGGGGTGATAAATTGCAAACAGGTTTTCTGCATGGGACAGATAAGACAGAATGCATTTGTTCTTTGCATGCACTACACTACAGCTTTTCACTTCCTCTCCTTCCCCTCTTCAGATACCCACTAAAGAGCCCAGCTATTCTATTTCATACTTCCTAGTTTTAAAGGGAACCCAGCAAATCCTCCAAGTTACACTTGGAGTGTACACTTCTGTCAAGCTATGCCTGTTAAAATTCCAGAAAGAACACACCTTTGCATGTTTTATTTCCAGTTCTGCCATTTCAATTAGGTTTTTACGGAATGCTGCTATTCTCTTCTGTTTGAAGCTCATCAGTTCTGCAGAGGAGGAAGAACAAAGACAAGACAAATGTACAAAGCATGAATGAAGTTTCAGTAGTGCCCCTTATGAGTTCTGTTTTACAGCTCTAGTTACACACAGTATTTGACCCCAAAGAAGTTCAAGAGTCAGTCTTGCTGTTTCTAGCCAGAACTTGTATTTATCACATGACACTGACATCTTTGTGAACTTATCTGAGACAGAAAGGTTTTGTAGTAAGACAGCCAGAATCAAACTGAAGCAAGCCACACAAGCTCTGTGAGAACACAGAGCATTTAAAAGCCAAGAACATTAAAGGAATAGCATGTATACCATGAAAGCATGTT
Organism: Gallinula chloropus; assembly: GCF_964237585.1. Taxonomy (NCBI): domain Eukaryota; kingdom Metazoa; phylum Chordata; class Aves; order Gruiformes; family Rallidae; genus Gallinula; species Gallinula chloropus. The sequence goes on from NC_140087.1 coordinate 74,429,343, forward strand.
TCCTCTGTTTTATGTTGTCACCTACTAAGAACCAGTGTTTGAAACTGTATGGGGCAGTCCACTGTACTGGGACAGAGCAAAAGCCTGTTTGCACAGTTCAAATTGACATAATCAGAAGCCTGATTAGTTACCTCCAGGTGGAGGCTGATCACAAGAGTTCAGCCTGGAAAGGAAATACTAGGGGCTTACAATTAAGGCTGTCTAGTACTGACACTACTCTGCTTCACACAATCTTTCTAAAAATATTTAGCTGCATTAGTTTTACAGGCACCTACACTGCCCTTGTGATGTCCAGACTATTTGCTTCAGGAGAATGTTCAGAAACCTATAGTAGCTGGAGGTCAGATGGAGACCTGGACCACAGTAAGATCTCCCTTCAGCACAAATTCAGCAAATCCTGCTTTACCTTGTTTTGCAGATTCTGAAATTTTTTCAAACTTCTGACAGCAATCCTGTTGATGTGCCTCAGCCAGCCTGACATCCTTGCTCTTTAGTCTGGCTTTATCTAGAGCTTTGTTTGAGTTCTCATAGTCGACAAGAGCCCTTGTACGTCTGTACAGAAGGTCCTGAAAGTAGAGAGGAACAGCACAAAGCCTTACAAAGACTACTTCCCAAACTGAGGTTACAACTACCTTAGCAGCAGGGGGTTTCACTTCTTTCAGTACCATATTCTACTTCAACAAGCTATGCTCTCAGCATAGCAACAGGAGCCTTTCCCAAGTGCAGTATCAGGTTTTCAGGACAGTCATCTGTGGCTTACTCAAGGAAGCCCAAGGGCTACTGTAGACTTCACTTCTTTCCTTAAATTGTATCCTTCTATAAGGTGGGCATCCCTACTAAGACAGAATAGCATTTTCTGAATTCCCTCTGTAATGGATACACTATAATTTCATTTGTTGTCAGTCTGACACAGTGACTGAAGCACTACACTAACCAAGAGATGAGAAGCAGTATCAGTCTCAGCATCAATTCCTTTCTAATCTAGCAGCAGTGCAGCCTTGGTACCCAAATAGCAGTACACCACAGAGGGAACCTGTGCTGAATGCTTCAGGGTATGTGACATTAGTAGTATGACACTAGAGGGAGAGGCCCATCAGGTTATACCTAGATATCATTTCTCAGAATAGTCACTCTCTTGCCAAGTCAAATATTGATTAGAAAAAGAGCTGCTGGCAGGGCTTTCACAACCACAATCTACCAAACCCCTCTTGGATGTCCAGGCTCTAATGGCTTTCACATGTTCCTGCACATTCATGATAAATTACTTCAGTAGTTGGGATTTACTTCAGGATTTTTTGTCATCATTAGCTTTACTGACAACTCACGAGTACTCAGGAAGGGAAAGGGTTAGAATGCTGCTGCAGACTCAAAGGCAGTTTGCTCTAACTTACAGAAATTAAGAGTTCTTGCTCTCTACTTACCAAAGAGAAAAGAGTGGCATAGACTAGGCAATACAGAGTGTCTATATTCTGCTGTGGTTCAGGAGTGCTAGCTTTCTTAGCGCTGTAAAAACCAGACGGTCTTTTTTGCCTAACACCACCACTAATGAGTCATTGTGCCCATAATAAAGCAAAGCTTCAAAAAGAAAACTGTTCTCACCTTAGCAGCTTCTATATTGAGCATGTAGTATCTCAGCAGTTCAGAGAGCTTTAAGTCTTCGTCAGAAGAAACTCTACTCTCTACCTTCTGCAGAAGAAATCAAAGGCAGCATGTAACAGGTATCAGCAACATCCAGATACAAAGATTCTTTCCCCCCCCAAAGCTTCTCTTACCCTGAGTTTCTCAAAGAGCTCAGCAACTTTCAACAAGTACCTAGAGGAATTAAAATCAAACATAAATAGGTTTTAGGTACTTCTTAGTCCAATAAGCATCCAGATCAATTGGCAGAAAACCAGGCAGCTGAAGGCTGAAGTTTACTCCTTCATACAGACCCAGACAGAGACTCATGGCTAGGCAGAGACCTGGACAAAAGCTTCACTGCAAGGGGTGCTGGATTTCAGCCTAACAGGCTAACACAGTTGAGCAGCCTGACACCATTTGAAGTAAAAACACTGCATTGAGAACTGCCCTGCTGCTACCCTTCAAGAGGCATCAACTGTCTTGTTTATTCACCTCTACACTCTGTTTTAACAGGGTCTCAGTAAACTGATAGCAAAGTTGAGAGGTAGAAGAATTCACCTCAGAAAAGGTGAATAGGTTCCTATAGCTTGAAGCCCCCTACTGTTCTGGAACTTCAAACATCCAGGCCTAGTGTAAGCAGTGGCTGTATCTAACAGCCCATTAGAACACAGATGCATAATCTTTCTCCCATATTCTGGAAGTTTGTGAACTGAAAAAAGTTTAAAAAAGTCAAAGCTGCTTCTGAACAGAAGAATCCTTGATAACCAGCTCAATTCAGCTGCAGGGCACAACTGGCAAAAGATCAACTAGCTAACAGTCAGATGCACTAGGAGCATCAGAGGAAGGAAAGTTTCAATGTCACTTGCTTGCAATCCAAGTAACTCAAGCCAGCTAAGACTCAATCCCCTGGATTTTACAGAAGGAATTTGATATTCCCAGACTCAGGATATGCTTATGAACAATTAGAATTGCTCACTTTTTGATAACAGTAGGTTCTTCTAATGCCAGGCTGTTCAAACAAGCTGAAGTAGAAATATAGTCATCTGCAACATCTGCAAGAACAAGACAAGGTTTTCAGGCTGAAGTCAGCAAGACTGCAAGGTCTTTAGAAAGGTCTTTGAAAAGATTCACTTTTATGAGATCTTGTCATCTTATCTGCTTTTGCACAGGCATCCTTGATTCTGTTGTAGTAGTTTACAAGAAAAGTCTTCTCTTGCTCAAAAAAGTCTTCTACTTCCTGAAAAAGAGTATGACCTGTTAAGTCAGCTACATTACTGCAGAACACATGCTCTTCCCTGGTTTTGGATGGGCCAAAGAAACAGCCACAGCCCCCTGAGCGTTATACCCAATCTATTGAAGAGTGGAGCTCAAGACAAGATCCTGAGCCAAGGCTTTGACAAACCAAGTAGTTTTGTCATGTTTCTTTTTCACAATGAAGTAAAAGTGGACATGAAACACTGCAGGTTTTCTGAAGCAACCAGTAAGCTGGTATTGGATGGACCTTAGGGCTGCCAGCTGTTGGAATTTTATTTCCCAAGTCTGCTGCAACACAGCAGCTAAGCAGTTTACAAGCTTGCTTCACACCCACAACAAACATTATACATAGTATGATGTTTCATGGCATCGTGTTTAGGACACCAAGTCCTAAAGAGAAGAACTACCAGCTAGAGCTGGACCAGTTACAGGAGTCATTAGTATTTGACCTCATCTAGTGCAGACAAGCTCATAAATCACTTGTTTAAAGCTCTAAAATATATAAAAGCCACAAGCACATTTGATGGTGTAATTCTTCCCTCCCCACCTATATCTTACGTTAAGACAATTCTTGTGCATCCATCAGAAGCTTTGAACATGCATTAAAGTTTTTATCAGCAAATAGCTTCCATGTTTTGTTTCTACAGAAGCTAATATATGCTGTTCCACCCAACTTGGGACAGCCATAACAAGGAAGTTAGCATTTGTAACTGAGCCTCATATACATCAAGCCTGAAGCAAAGACAACTAACCTCACCCTGGAGCAGGAAGCAAAAAACAAATCAAGATTAGGGCAAGAAAGAAGGAAACCAGGCACCTTACCTTGACTCCAGAGAAGAGGACCTCATCAGCACTCTTTACCACACTTTTTAGAAAGCCACCAAACATCTCTTTTGTGTTTTTCCTCCGAACACTCAGCTGCAACAGAAGGGCCAAGACAGCTTTCAAGTTATTCCAAGGAGGGAAAAGTAGCTATTTCAACACTTGCAGTGTAGTAACATCATTTATATCTAGCATGTGACACAGCAGGCTGCTTTCCAAGCTCTCCATAACTCCCATAAAATGTTTAAAGACGGCTAATGCAACAAACAGTTTATACTAGAAGTTGTTCAACTGTTTCATGCCACAGATTTTCCCATTCCCAGGAACAGCTCAGTTGATCCAGTATATGTAAGGAAAAACATCCATCACCCATAAATAGATGGGACAAAACAGATACACTACTAATGTTAATACACCTCCATTCTGGTTTAGGACCGTGCCACACAGCACAGGTACACCTGAAGCATGCTAGTTGCTAAGACATCAGTATATACAAAGTTGGCTTCCTAACCAACTTGACTAGGATTAAAAAAACCACTGAGATTTATAGTGGGAAAAGTGTTAAGAGTCTTTCATCCTTTAATCATCTCATAGAAGCACTAGCAATATCTGCTTCCTGAAGCTGTGTGTAGATTTACAAAACATTCTGACTGTACCCAGAGAAGAGTGACAGCACTCCTAACATCTTGTCTCACTTAGATAAAAAAAAAATCATCTTACATCCTGGTCATACTCCAGGAAAACGTGAAAGTTGCGATCTTTGCTGAGCACAGGATGAGAAGCAATCCGCTGGAGGAAGATCTCATGCGAGGATACGGTCTTCTTGAAGACAGCGAGGTATTCACTGAAAGGAAGAACAGCCTGAGATCGTCTCTTGTGCTGCCCCCTTCAGTGTACAAAGAATTGCTTTAAGTTCACCCAGTGAAAAAATTCCACAGCATGCTTCTGAAATAGCTTCTTCACCACTAGCTTGCTATTTTCAATCTCTAGCTAGGAAGCTTTCCAGTTTGAGAAAAACTTTTAGCAACACCCCAGCTCCAAGACCCTAAGAATCATGCAGTAGGCACCCTTCAAAAGGGTCACACTCAAAACCAGTTACCACCAAATAAGTTGCTCTCCCAGGAGGCTTCTCCAAGAAGAGTTTTTGGCAATAGGCTCATTCTACTTACGCTTCCAGCTCTTGCTTCATTTTTGCAAACTCTTCCTTTGTCATAGATACTTCTCCTTCCCCTAGCTTCTGCATCTTCTCTCTTGGACCATCAAAGTCAGGCTTTGAAGGTGCTGGAGGTATCTAGCCAAGGAATTGGTTAGCAATAGATGATAGTAAATTAAGTTTTCCAAAACTACTTTTAGCCTTTTCTGGAAGGAGGCCCTTTTGCCTGACCATGGCAAGCCAGCAAGGCTCTTCACCCAGGTATCTAGAGGCATGTTGATATCTACACCCCTATTTATGCCTCCTAGCTCTGTACTACCCCTGTCCCAGGAGGGAAACCAACCAAGGGGAACTGCCTATATAATCCACCCTATAGCCAGCCATCTTACATGGCCATAGGGCCTCCTGAAGAATCATGGTAAGGAAAAAAAAAAAGAGAGTATTTCACTGTGTTATCTTCAGACAAATATTAATACTACTATAGAGTCAGAAATGCTTGGTTTTAAGGGTTTTTTTGTTGCTCTAAGTTATATAGAAAGTTAACACAGAGCCATACCACCCAAACTGGTTTTTAATTGAGGCAAAATATGGAACACCCAAGTCACTAAACAGGAGTAACATCACTAAATCAGACTTCATGCCCTTAGTAGTGTGCATGTTAAAAAAATCAGCATAGTCTTTTGTTTAGAGGTGCTTTTTTTTAGCAAGTACTTACAATGAGCCCTGCATACTCTTCAGTTTCAGTGAGCGTATCATGCAGCCACACAAAGTCTTCATGCTGCCTTGTAACTGAAAACTCAGGGCTTTGAAAAGCTGGCAGCGTAGTCTGGAAGAGAAGATATAGAAGCCCTACTGTTTTGTCAATTAGTGCTTTTAGAAACAGCTCTGTCCTTTTCCAAAGCAAGCTATTTTGCCTACTAAGAGCCTCGCCTACTCTCTTTTAGCTGAGCTGGCACTCATTCGGGAGCCTTACTACTAAGGAGACTATTTAAAGAAGAGGCACTGTTGTGTTGTGGAACAGCACTAATGCAGTTCTTTTTGTGAAGTTTCACAGTAGCTGGTTTCCCCACCCCTACCCCCAACCTTCTTTTGTCAAGCTAAGATTTAGCCAAGCCAGTTTAGTGTAGGAAGCGTGTTCAAGTCTTAGGAAACCTGAATTTTCTGCATACACACACAGAGGCACATTTAAATGGAAAAACTCCATCTACATTTCCTCCTTTGCCAAGCAGAACTTCACAGTTCTGTGCGTTAGAAATACACAGGTTACTTGCATAACACTTAGGAAGGCCACTTTCTACCCCATGATCTTACCTTAGTATGCACAGTAAACTTCACTCTGTCCTTTTCACTGAGGGCATCAGGTATATCAATTTGGAGAGAAGGATCAATGTTCAGGTCTACAGATACAGACCTCAGCTGCAACAGAATTCAGAGTATAAGCCTTGGTCAAACATCAAGTAGGTTTAGTGTTGACAGCTGATGACCAGTCTAGCATTAAGAACTACACTGCACTAAACTCCTGTCCCCAGAACAGCTTGTATGGGCAATCACAACAGCCTTGATCCTAACTGCACATCACTGAAAAGCCTTCCTGCTAAATACAGGAAAGGAGAAAGGCTTTTTAGCTTAAAGTCTGAAGAACTGACTATTAAGAGTTCATATTAGAGTTATTTGGGAAGTCTTTTCTCAAAGGAAGCATCCTCCTTAAGGTACTCCTCCAGCCTCTTTACTTGTGAGCATTTCAAGCCAAAGCCTATTATGTCACTTAGAGGATAGCAACAACCTTAACAGTGTTCTCTTCATTATCCAGTGCCTCCACAACACGGCAGAGCAGCTTTTAGAGCCCAGCCTTGTGACCTGTTTCCTCACCCTTAGAGCAGAGAGCTGCTTTAAGCTAAGACAAGAAGAATTAAGTGCTTTTATTACAAACAAGAAGTCATAGACAAAAGCCTGGTGCTTCCTCACGAGGCCTGCCATTCTGATCTTCCAGAACTGCTGCACATTTTAGTGGCTGTCCTGACAGCTACAGGCACTACAATCTCTCTGATCTCGGGGAAACTGGGGCTCAAAACCTCTTTAGGCTCACATACACCCTAAAAGCCAACTCTCCTCCAGAAGCAGGACCAAAATCCAAAAACAGAGGCACTATCGCTTCATCCATGTAATCTTATTTTTCAGGATAACTAGTATCATGCTGTTTGTTGCCTCCAGAATGCACATTTGCTGTTACAGAAAGCCCCACTAACCTGGTACAAGAAAGATATTTGAGCTTTGCTTTACAAAAATCTATTTACTACTTTAACTGCAAGTCTCTTCCTCTCCTAAATTCAGGTCTTGTTTACCAGACTTCTGTCAAGAAGGGATAAGACATTTTCATGCTATTTGTTTCCAGAGCAGCTCAGAACACGTTTGAGTATGCTGTGAGGAACCCTTTACAGGAGGCCGCAGAGCATACCAGACCTGCCTTCCCAGTGCTTCAGACAGGCCTTAAACAGAGCCAGCATCTTCCTCCAAGGCCATACTCCATTCCAACAGCCTACACCCAAAATATAATCTCAATCAAACTTTTCTAGAGCAGTGAAATAGCCCTCTTGGTCAAAGATGCTCTAGGTCATACACTACTAACATCTTCCAGTGATAGTCCTGTTCATATTCCTTGCAAGGACAGCACATGCTGACTCAGCAGACACCACCTTGATGGTCAGCATGTTCTGAGAAGCCAGGTAAATGGCCAGGTTGCACTCAGACACAGTAAGCTTCAGCACAGCCACCAGCCCATTTCTCCCTTTGGTTTTCATTTTGAACTTCCGTTAGCAAGTCATACTTCACTGCTTGTACCCAACCACTGAAGATAAATGGCTTTAATTCCCTGCAAGCAAAACAATTTAAGCATATGCAGCATAGATTACCAAGATTAATGCATACTTCCAGTTCTTATATCAAGTAGAATCATCTATTTAGATACCAATAGACTTTTACAAGCTATTAGACTCTAGTGATCAGCTTCAGTCACTGGTATTTCACAAGCAAGCAGGAACCTCAGCCTATCACATTATGGTGGTACCTGTGCTATGAAACCTGTCTTCTAAGAGGCCCTCACTTCAGTGCTGCAGCCCAGCAAATCATCCTTATTTTCTGCAGAAGGGAGAAACTGCCAGAGATCAAGGTCACAACACAGGAAGTTTGCTGATGAGCAACCGTTGGAGCCAGGCTGAATCCCAAGGTTACCCTTTAGAGATAATCCTGAATGCTTTCCCATGAAAGCAAGCTAGAGAACTGAACCACAGCTGATTAGTATGCTGCAGGGTGGTGAAACAGCAGTGCCAGACCCCACCAGCCAGGAGCTTGCCCCTAACACCAACTAAACACAGGTTTCAGCACTAAAGCCTGCAAGCAAGTGGCACCAGACAGCATCTGAGCAATCACAGATAGCTTGAACACTGCTCTAAGCTTCTGTAAAGCTGCATAAGAACTGTGGAAACGTAAAGCTCTGCTTCCAAAAGCTTTGGAAGCTCCCTCCCTCTGGTCTGGCCATCTGTGTACTGCAGTCCAGATCTAGTGGAAAAGCCTCTCTGGCTGCCTGCTGAGAACACAGCTGTCAGGCTAGCATGCACTTGCCTCTATCCAGATAGTCCCTGCCTAGACCCCCACTACCACTGATGGTTACCTGTTATCACCTGTGAGGGATACCCCAGTCACTGTATCCTTATCCTTTCAGCCACACTAAAAATAAACACCAACAAAAACCTCCTACCCACTACAAGTAGCTGCTAGCTAGAGTTAAGAGGAGGTATGCAGCATGTTGAGCTTCCCATGCTGAATTCCATAGGACAGAAGGCCTTTTATGCCACCCTGGGTATTGCATTGGCAGCAAGCAAGGACACTGAGCTTACAGAGCATGCCCTGGATCACAATTCCCAGCACCGCCTATATCCAAATGGACACAGTGGGACTCCAAGCAATACAGAGATTCCAACAGGACAGTCGCCTCTTTCCAGTCACCTCACAGGTTTTTACATTCCCCCTGCAGACAGGCAATTGTGGTACTTGCTAGGAAAACACAGGCCAAAAAGCAAAGGTATGTGGTTCAGAGGTCACTGACACTGGTTTGGACAGAAGCTGCCCCATTCAGGCACTAGAGGAAGGAGATAGCTGGAAGGCCACTGTTCAGACAGAAGTTTCACTGGGAGCACAGCTCACTGCCCGTTGCCAACTGAATAAAAGACAAGTTGGTCAGTGTTTCCCAGCCAGATAACACTCACAGCCAAAAGCAGCGAGATGCAGACCCCAGTGTTTTGCATCCTGCTTACTTATCTTTACTGTCCAAACAGGATCAGCAGTGCTAACAGCATGAACTGCTGAGTCTGGAAAGCCAAAGGAAACTGCTTCCTCTCAGCTGAACTAAGGAAAGGATTACACAAATCAGCCAGCCCTGAATTTGTGAACTCTCTTGTTAAGCGTTGTTGGGAAAGTAAGCCATGATTAGATGCTGTCCTCACACCCCTCCATGCCTAGCAGTTGCCTGCACAAGGCAGGTATATGCACAAAGCAGTACTGCTTTGCCAGGTTAAAGCATGTGTCACAGGCACTTCCCTGCACTAGCACCATGAGCTGCAGAGGCAGTGGGGCAGGAACACAGAACCTCCAGCTCCAATAGTCCCCAGGAACGTTACTGCAGGAGAGCTTATTGCCCCAGCAGGCCTCTCCTTACACAGAAGGAACTGGGAGCCAGCAGCAGTGCTCAGCTGTGCACTCCAGAGCAGTACACGCTCCACAGAGGGCCCGAAGTGGGAGACCAGCTAAGAAACAGCACAAGAGTCAAAAGCACCCCCATATACAGTGGTTGGATTCTGCACCTCAGGACTACATGAAGCCACTTGCTAAACGAAGTCTTGTACCTCTCCTACCCTAAACATCTGCTGCAAATGTGTATGAGCCAGCCTATACTTACAGGCCACTGCAGGCTCAAACTTCAAGCACATCACTGATTGAAGACAGCACAGGATTACTACCTCTGCCCTTCAGGAGTTGGATCTTCAGTGAAGGGCCTGTTCCCATATGAAATAGAGGATTAAAAAAAAAAGTGGTGTGCTCCAGTCCTGTGAATGTCACTGGAGGCTCCTAACTGCAAGGCTGAGGCTTTCAGGATTACACAATCACAGCAGCAAGGCTCCGGCTACAGAGAGCCTTCACAGTGACTTCAGGAGGATGGAATGCTTTGCTTCCCTACAGAAAGTGCTGGGGCAGCATTTCTCCAGTGAACTGCAAGGAAAGAGCCCCCCTTTTGTTATCAGTTCTGTAAGGCACTAACCAGGTACCCCTTGAGCAGATGTTCTGCACCAACCCTTGATCAACACAAGCACCTGCAGCATTAGCAGTTTATCATTCAGGACCATCATCCCTCCTACACCCATACTACAAGCAGGAATGAGGCCCAACTTGCTTATGATCACATGAAGGCTGTGCAGAGCAAAGGAATTAAGCTTTCATCTCCATGCCCCAGGCGTGTTTCTTTACCATAGCAGGCACCCAACCCAAGACCTTCCCAGGAAAATACTATCTTGGCTCTCTGGCCTGCCATGCCTGGAGACATTTGTCTGCTAGGATGTCACTGCTTCTTCCTTGCACTCCAGGCAGTGGACAAAATATCTGAAGTTTCCTCATCCCAGTTCCCAGAAACCAGCCCACTGCCCCTCACCCTGAAGGGAATATAATCCAATTTGATCAGCTGGGGAAGACTTATTCCTTACTTGCAGCACAGGCTCAAAGTACAGAGGATGATGCCTCTTGGAGCAGTACAGTGGGGAAACAGCTGGGTTGAGCTGGAAACTGAAACACTCACCCAAACCCAGGACAGTGCCCCCGCTTTCAGCTCTCATTTCCCTTTCTCAGAAACAGATCAGAGGCTTCTGGTTTGCAGTGACTACAGCAGATGTTAGAGCTGCCCTGATGCCTTCCACTCCAAGGCTCATGCCTCTTTATTGACTTGTACTGAGATGTCCATGGCTTCTAGATTAAAAAATGAAAGGATTTGCCTGTTCAGTAAAGATACTGTCCACCAGAACTGTCTGACAGCACACCAAGCAGAGTTCTCCTGGTTACTAGCCAGTGATCACATTAATGTTTCTAGGCTTCAGGACCAAAAGACTAAAACCAGATATTTACAATAGTGTTCTAATCAGTACTATAATCACCTGATGTGGAAGCCCAAGAGACAGAGAACATTGCTATGACAGGCAGTTTTACAGCACTTCTTTAGAGATGTTAAAGAAAAAATCCACAACAAAGAGAGCTGCATCACTTGATTACAACCCAGTGACGACCATCAGCTACCCAGGCTCCAGCTCGGCAGACCAGTTCCTGATCAGGCCCCATCCTAAGTAAACACAGCTTCATGCTTGGAAGTATCCCACAGAAGATGCCCTCAAGCCCCTGAAGCTGCTCAGTTCTGTTGAGCAGCCCAAACTGCCGCTTTTAGCACGACACCATTTGCAGCATCAGTTCTAGATGACTCGCTGCTACTTCTGCATTCTAACAAAAGAATCTGCCAGCACAAGCAACCGCGTGCAACACCCGATGGCCACCAAAATCAGAATCCATGGGCGTTCTCAGAAGCCACATTCATCCAGCCTTTTCCACATAGCCAGGCTCCCAGGCAGAACAAGGAGCCCTTGCACAAGGGAACATGTTACACAGCTTTATTTACTGCCAGCTACCCTACCAAAAACACCCAACCCTCTCCTTTTACTGATCACCTCCCCACCGTCATTCAAGCAACAAGTGACATACAAGACTTAAGTAGCAATTACATCTGCCACTACCCAGCATCCATTACTTTTTACAGAGTAGTCTAATTAAACCAGTTTAAGTGCTCTCCAGAGAGCACTAAAAGATCATGATGTTGCCTGGCAGTTTACACAGAGCTTTCAGTTCCAGAGGGCTTTGTTTTGACACCCAGGAGTTAACCAGGAGACTTTCAGACTATCTGGCCAGCAGATATTAGTGCTGTTTCAGTCATATTCAGCACAAGATGCTTCAGTTTCCTTTTAATCAAGATACTGTAAACATGTCTTCAAGTACACTGAACACAGGCAGCTAAGAGCAAACAGAGTCCATGTGTAGCTTTGATTTTGCAGCCTTCAAGAAAGACTTGCTGTTAGCTCTGACATTCAGCTGCAACAGCACAAGTTACATGCAACCATGAAAGTTGAACTGGTTTTCAGTTACTACTTTCACTAGAGAAAATTCCCAAACTTGTGACTGGGCTGTAGAACTCCAGTGATGCAATGGTCTAATTATTTTGCTTAGAAGAAAGATAAAGAGGGAATAACAGCTCAATTTAGTCACATTTAAATAGCATTCCTCACCAAGTGCAGCGCTTGCCAAGAAAGCAGAAGGCAGCTTCTATAGTCAGAGCACCTGTTATGACTGGCTGTGCAATAAGCTGGCCTGATCACTTTACCCTCCTGCCAGAGGGATCCGTGCATCACTCCACAGAAACCAAGTGGTCACACACCTCCTTACAGAGGGAGGGAGCTGTGGGAAGGACACTATTAACATTCAAGGAGCCCATAGTCCAAGAAAAAGCCTTGCTAGTTCACCTTGCTTCACCTAGCACTGCACAGGACACCTACACCCAACCCACTGCTCCCTCAGTTCAAGGGGTCAAGCAGGAGCTTTGGCAGTGCAGGTCAAACCCACCCTGCTGCAGCAGTCTGCCTGCAGAGTGCAGCCTATGGCTAAGCACGTGCTACCTCTAATACCAAGTCTGTCCAGCTAAGATGAAAGTCATGCAACAGAAGCAAACACCTAAGCAGCTTTTGCTGACCCCCCTGCAGCAAGGCCAGAGCTGGTGGTAGGCAGTCTCAGCAATCACCAGGCTCTCTTCACCTCATGGATCTGAAATTGTGTCATTACCCCAAACTGCTGGGCCAGCTTCACGGAGGCTGGATGTCCTTGACACTGTGTTATCCTTAGTCAGTCACTTGCATCTTGTAAGCGGTCATCTCCCTGCTTGCTTTTGAGCCCAGCAGCATGCAAAGCAGTTTTCTTGTTCAGCATAAACAAGACCTTTCCAGAGCATGTAGCAGAAGTTGTGCAGCACTGAGAACCACTGTTCAGGACCAGCAACAGCAAGTCCCAGGCTATGACATGCCATTTTATCTTCCACTGACTGCTCCGAGAAAGAAGGGCTACAGCGCTCTCAGTATTTTGATCTAGAGCAGTTTAACTGCAGGCTGAAGCCTTTAAAACACTATCCATCCACTCAGAAATACCAGGGTATTTTCACAAGCCTAGTTTGGCAATCCCACTATTCCCCTTCTAAGGTGCCTTTTCCTCCCCAAGACACATTACACCACCTTTCCCCACTGTGCTTCCAGTGATCCTTATCCTACCCCCCTTCCTCTTCCTACATATCCTGATCCTCTCCTGCTTCACCACCTCATGGTCAGCTTTTTTTAGTTTATACTTAGCAATGATTCCTATTCAAGGTTAATACCTAATGAAGCTTCCTTTACAGGCATAACTTTATCTACTAGCCACACACCAGTCCGATGTTGCTGTTTGCCTACCTAAACAGGAACAGAGAAGACAGAAATACTCTATCCTCCCCCCTGCTGCTGGAATACCAATACGATACTGTGCAGCCCTCCCACCTAAGACAATCTGGTTAATCTTCAGACATTTAGCATTAGACCTTAAAGCTACCCCAGCCCTCATCATGGGAATACTTTCCTCTCCCCCCAATAAATTAGAAGAGCCTTATAAACACTGTGAGGCAGTTGATAGTTTACCCTCACCTGCATGTCCTGCAAGCCTACAGACACTTTAACTCAGTATTCTCACAAAGCAGGTCCATTAATAGTTTCACATGCAGCAGAAAGAGGTTGGAAAAACAGCTAGTTTATAACTCAAACCAAATAACTCTAAAACACCTGTTCAAACTTTTGACACTTCTACTGGATCAAAATTGTTTTAAATTATTCGTGTGCAAGAGAAGCAGATGAAGTTACAAAAAAAGCCAGCTAATATGCACCTTCCAAAAGGCTGGAGAAAACACTGACTGAAAAAAGTTTAAGCTCCCTTAACTGCTCAAAACACCTTCCTGCAAGCGAGTTAAGCTTTGTCACAACACAAAACTACATTCAGACGCATCAGTATTAAAATCAAATAGGCAGCTTGCAGACTGCTACAGGTAGACTAGTTAGATTAAGCCAGAGCAGTTGTCCAGTATGAGCAATTATTTCAAACACTGCCTACATACACACACACTAATTCACAGAGTTCCTGATTTATCATCCAACTTGTATTTCCTCTAAGAAGTTGAGAGCCCCTACCATTGGGTAAGACCCCACACTCCATCAAAGACAAGACATAAGCCTCCCTGGCACTTCAAGCTTCAACGCTACTACAGAGAAAGACAAATCAAGTCAGCTACAGATGTCACAACCAAAGGAAAGGGGTGCCAGAGCTGAAGTGACAGCTCGCAGCCTAATTAGCACAGGCCACACACCCAGGAAGGCTGGTCACAGGCACACAGGGCAGCTGACCCACTGGGGAAGAGCAAATTTAAGCAGCCCTGGCAGAGGCACCTACGGTTCTTCATCGCTAGCGCCCAGCCTGAGGCCCAGCTCGCCACCGTGCTCCCGCCACAGACTGGGCGCTCCACTGGCAGCCCGCACTGTCCTACAGCAGCTGCGGAGCCCTTCCCTTCCCCTCTGCCCGTCCCCACCCCGTTTTATCCTTTCGCCTCCCTCTTTATCGTCCCCCAGGCCCCCCTCCCTTCAGAGGCAGCAGCCCACGCTCCCCCTGAGCAGCTGCACCCCGCCGCCTGCCCTCAGAGCCCCCTGGGCAGCGGGAGGGAGCAGCAGAAGGCACAGGCATCCCAGCAGCCAAAACGCGAGCGCTAAAACGCACTGAAACTAAAACCCGCCGCTAAGCCCAGCGCTGCCTGAGGGGAGCGAGACCGGGGAGCCCCCTCAGCCCGCACGGCGGGGCCAGCCCGGGGCTGAGCGCGGCCCTCGGCGGCGGGGTGCTGCCGCACCCCCAAAACTGGCTGCAGCCGGGCCCAGGGTGGCGCCCTCACCTTGCTCTGCGCGTCCTCCCGGAGCAGAGCCATCGCTCCCAAGCACGTCCAGCCGCTCACCAGCCTCCCCGCCACCGCCGCCGCCGCCTCATATAGCCCGGGGAGGAGCCGCGGCCGCCTCACGCCGCCAGCGACACACCCCCCCGCCGTCCCGGCGGCCCCCGCGCGGGCCGGGCTCCCCATGGAGGCCCCGGTGCCCGCCCTCTGAGGGCGGCGGCCATCTTGGATGAGGGCAGGGTGCCGCTTGCCCTCATCCAAGATGGTGGCGTGATACGGAGGTGTTGGGTTTGGGTTTTTTTTCCCTTCCTTTACAAGGTTTGGGTTGTTCACCTGAGGCGTTTTCAAAGAACGCTCGAAAAAAGAGAATCCACGCTTTCCTCATCGCCGCTCCCTCCAACCCCAGCGCGGGAGAGGAACTACAAGTCCCGGTAGGCCGCGGGGCGCCCGCGTGCGTAGGGAGGGCGGCGTCGGCGCCCGGAGTGCGCCTGCGCGCAGGTGGCAGAGGTAGTGGCGGGAAGTGCGGTGCTGGGGTAAGGGTTGCTTCGCGCGTTGCTCTTCGGGGGCCGCTGGCGCTGAGGGAGGGTCGGGCTGGGCTGGGCTGGGCTGGGCTGGGCTGGGCTGGTCGAGGTGGCCGCCTGTAGCGCTCCGTAGCTTCGGGGCCGCAGGACGGCCGCGGCTGTCCGGCCGCTGGTAGCTGCGGCGTGGAGGCGAAACGGCGCTCGCCCAGCTCCGGCCTCTCCGCCGGGCCTGGGTGCCCTGAGGGGGGGCAGCAGCCTGCCCCGGCTGCTGGGCCTGCAGCCCCTTCCTCCTGCGGGGTGCCCCCGCGCCCCGGCCGCACGCCTGGCAAGCGCCCGGGCCTCGCCCCGAGCGGGCCTCGTGGCGGGCGCAGCCCCGGGCTGGGGGTGTAAGGGGGGGGGATGCCCGCGGAGGTAGCGGGGCTCAAGCAGGGCTTCTTGTCCCGCGTCACTTGCCCCTAAGCGGGTGGGCGGGGAGGCCCGTACGGGTGTAAGCTGCCCGGCGCTGTCTGCGGTCTTCAGGCGCCTGGTGTCTGTGGGGAAAGGCGGTCTCTGCCGAAGGGCAGCTGCTGGGCACTGAGGTTAGGCCAGCTGTGGCCAGGATTGCTTTGCTGGAACCCCTGACTCTGTGTTAACAACCCTGTTTCCAACTAATTTCCTTCCCAGCGCTGAAGCTTCTCCCTTTGGTCCCGTGTACTTCTGTGGGGCTGTGCTTTAAACTGGGTTGCTAAACGTTCTTTTCTTTTTGAAATCACTTTTTTCTCCCCATACTCTCAGTTTTCCCCAAAAGAAGGGGCTGTGTTTATAACCTGGATAGTTCCAGTGATTTAGCTGACAAACTGCAGGGAACCAGGGAGAGGTGTCAGTGCAAACTGACAAGGTAGCTGTCACAGCCCTGCAGCGTGAAGCTCTAACTAGAAAAAAAAGAGAAAGTGGCTATTCCAACCCAGAAGATAGGTTACTGTTGCCTCTCTGTATCAAATAGTAATACCAGAGAAAAGCCTGTAATGCTAGCCAGAAATTATACTTTCAGCAGTGGATTTGCCTCTCTCAAATTAGGGTCAGAGGGCAACAGATCTGTAACTATTTAGTACTGCTCTTCTTGTTATCCCTGAGGTAAAGTGGCGCTTTTGTTTACCTGGTAGGTGACTGTGGAGAAAAAGCAGTAGTTTGAGGAAGGTTTTTATGGATGTGAACATTTTCTTACATAACCCATTTTATTACTCACTTAGTCAACTCTTTCCTATCCTGGAAAAACTTCTTCAGTTGCCTAGTGCAGTTGTAATTGGAGCTGCTAAGTCAACTAGCTCAGGAAACTTAAAAGAAGCCCTTGTTTGTTTGTTTATTTTTGATTGTGTTTTTTTCTCTCCCCCAGGTTATTTAATTTTGTGTTGGGTTCTCCAGTGTGGCTCATCATCCAGTACTTGAAGCAGTTCTGCCCGTCTTCAAACCCAAACCATTTCAGAGAGAAGGGATATGCTTCCCCAGAGAGAAATACCAATTAAATTATTTATGTACAAGAGCAGATCCACACACTCTAACTCCATTTCTTTCCTCTAAATGTAAGTTATTTGCATGGAAATGCCACTATGAATGTTTTATTGAGAAACAGATGATTCTTTATTCCACTTGGTACCAGCATTTTCAGCAGCCCTAGAACCTCCTTCTCTTTGTGGAACAGCACAGCAGCTGACAGGCTGTCCCTTTCCTGGTGGTTCAGTTCATAAAGCAGACAGACATTTCCACAGATATTACTCCAGAACAATATTGGCCATTAATTTGAAGTTCTTACTAGACATAACTGAAACACTGCGTCACTGTTACAGTAAATTAGCTCCAGGGCTTTTAGTATTGCATATTTTAATAGCCCTGTGATTCAAAGCACTGATCTAGTATAAATTTATTCCTTAAAAAATACTGAGGGGGCAGTTTACTACAAATTAACTCTACACTGAGTCAGGTATCATCTTGCTTCCTGCAGCTGACACAAAGCCAGAACAAACTTTTCCTTTTGTGCTCTGGCTAATGTAACAAACACACAGTCATTGACCCAGTGTTTATTCTGTTCTGATTAGTACACTTGGGTAAGCATATTAATGGTCATCAAACAATAGCCTGAGAAACTACAAGCTTGGATAGTATTATATTGGAATAAGAGGGGTTTTTTTCCTGTTTTATTCTAAATCACAGCTTCAGCAGCTCTGTTGAGAGGTAAACCCCAAGTGAGGAGAGATTAATTGTTCTGCACTGCTTTTTGTGATGAGAAAATACAGTGGAACAATTTGCCTATGGTATTAAAGCCTGGCCTTTATGTGTCCATTTGCTGCTTGCGTTGGGTTTTGTTACCCCCTGCAGCAAATTGACACCTGTTTCCTTAGAGGGGCAGGTTCTGTCAGACAGCCAATCCCATTCCAGCACCAAAAACTCTTATTAGAGATGTGATTGTCTTCTGAGAAGGGTGAGCTGCTGTAGATGCTGGCACAGCAGCTTTGCAGAGGTGAGCTGCTTTATAACAGACAAATGACAAAACGTGACAACCTTCTTAAAAATAAATTGATTGGAACAATTGACAGTCATAGTGAAGACACAAAATTCACTGACTGAAAAGTCAGTGAGAAGTGAAACTTGCATGCTTCATAATAAGCACCTCCTTATGCTGTTAAAAAATTCAAGCAAGCTATAAAAAGAGCTTTTTGACATCATGCAAGAAATGAGAGGCAAGAAAATTTGTTTATATTTCACCTAAGTTTGTAAGACTTCCTTAAATGTCTATGAAATGAAGCAGGGCAGTACTTAAGTTACAGCACATAGTCTGATTTCTTGCTGCTGTCTAAAGCAGGTTGTGCAATTTTTTTTTTTTTTTTTGCAAAACTTGCAAACTTTTGAGGGAGGAAAATGGTTGAAATTGTCTGGTTTGTCTTTTCATAATGCACCTGCCTGCGTTTTTCTCCTGTGCAGGCAAGACAGGAGTTTTGACAGGAACCTGAAGGTCAGAGGACACTCAGAGGGTCATGTCCATTCTTTCAGTTGAACACTAGAAAATGAGACAACAGGTGCAACTTCACTACCTAGCCCAGTTCTGCTGGATAAGGAAAGCAGATTTTTATTTGATTAAAGTGTAAAGTAGTGATTAAAAAAGGGAAGTGATATGTTTAAAGTATCTTAAATGGTAAGGTTTCCCTTGCAAGGTTGCTTGCTGTGTGTCTAGTCAGGCTGTTAAAAGTCAGTAGCAGAATTAACTAGTTGATACTTTCATTATTTTCCTCCATTTACTCACTTATCAACCTGTTTTAAAATCATTAACTATTTTGATTGATACACCTTGTAATTATAGGAAACCATTACTGAAGCCAGAGTGAGGCCATCTAACACCAGCATGGCAAATCTGGCTGCAGGGAACCTGGTGCTGTTTCAGAAATGCCACTGCTGCATGACACAAGGTTCTGATCCAACCTAAGTGTGTTTCCCTGGTTCAGATTTGCTTTTGACAGGTTAATTTTGTATCAGGTTACATGTCATCAGGTTACAGGACAGTTGCCACTTGCCCAAACCCCTTCAGAGTCAGTGTGAAAAGGTAAAGGCAGTAAAGGAAAAAAGCAGTGTATCTGCCTGCTCCTGATTAGAGGTCTCCAGCTGGAGGGCTTTGTCCTTCACACACGAAGGGCAGTGTTTAGGGAACCAGAGTCCAAGGCCTCAGCCTCTGTTACAAGATGCCTTGGTCTCCTCAGCTGTAGCTGATCCAGCCCTGTTGTTGTGAGCTGCTCTGCGTGGCAGGTGCCTTCACCCACACCTTGGTGTCACTGCAGTTCTACATGAGCACAAGATCTGTCTATACAAAGTAACTCCTGCTTTGTTTTCAGTGGCCCCTAGGGCTTGGGCAGCCTGTGAAGAACGCTGTGGAAGCAGTGTGGGGAAAGAAAAGAGTAACAGTTAGTTGGCAGCATACATTGTCTGTGTTCTTTGTTTGCAGAAGGGAACTTTGTAATGGTAAGCAGGTAACTTTCAGTAAGAGAGTAGGGCCTCAATTCCACTATCAAACACTGTAGAGATGTAGACATTCAAGTCTCTACATTTTATCCATGGCCATAAAGTTCCCTAGGACTTAGCACTACAGTTACAATGCAGTTTTGAAAGCTGTGCTGTGAAGGGTAATTCTGCTGTACTGCTTTTGCTTTTAAACTTCCTAAGCATCTTAGAACATAAGGATGTTTGAAACTCAGTTTAGGAAAACACTTTTATTTTTAAAAGATTTATTTGAATCTGGGGATACCTGCAGGTTTTCTTTGGCTTTCCCAGTCTGGTCTCCCACTTTCAACATGCATACACTGCTGCTGCCTGCTTCCTCCTAGGTGTATGGAAGAAAAACATGGTTTTATTCTCCAAAAGTCACTTTGTCCTCAAAATCCCCTTAAGCTGGGCATCCACTATAAATGTACTTGCTTTTAATACCTCCTAACAATGGGTTTGTTTCGTTCTGTTCTGCATAGCCTTTTTTAATTTCCCCCTCCCTCTTTGGGAGGGCAGTGTGTGGGAGGTGTTTGTTGCAGATCAGTGTTCTGTGGCTCTTCTCAGGACAGTTCTGATGCTGTGGCTGTAAGCACATCCTCTGCTACAGCGTTTGCTGCTTGCAGTGTTTTTATCTGTTTGCCCTGTTTGGGATTTTGCAGAACAGCACCTGTTCCTTTTGGGACCATTTCCTTTTCCCATTGCATATCAGTTCTTTCTCTTACTGTATTATTTATCTAATGGCATTTTGGTGGCATGAAGTGTATGAAGATGATTTATGGCCACAGCAGTTCTTTCTTTGGCAAAGGACAAAACTAGGTTTGTAGGTGGGGTTTTATGAATCTGGAAATCACAGATTTCTTTTTCCACAGGGAGAAAATATGGTAACCCACAGACAGATTCTTGAGAGAAGAAAGAAAACTTTTAACTACTCAGAAATGCTTCTTGTCAGAATGAAATTCCTACAGCCACTGTACAGGAAACCAGGGAAACTGGGAATGCTTTTTCAGATACCTTTTTGCCAAAAGCAGTTCCCATATCTGTGTCTGGCTACCTCCACTTGCCTTTACAGTAAGAAGAAAAAAGTGAACAGTTATGAACAAGTTGACCAAGAAAAATACAAGAACTTGGTCTACTCTGTTACATCCTATAAAACCAGTGCCCAGACACCAGAAACAATACTTGAAGAAGACAATTTGCTATATGGGCCACCTGATAAACACAGACCTCTGGTTAAAGCTGAAACAAAAACTCCCAAGAACTGGGTTCCTTTGATAAACTCCAGCAAGAAAATTGCCCCTCTCAGCAGGGATTCAAGCCTCCCCACGAAAATCTCTTTACAGAAAACAAATATGCCCAGTGTTACCCGTATTCTTCAACAGACCATGTCTCCACAGCAAAGCTTTTATCTAGAGAGATGGAAGCAGAAAATGATACTGGAACTTGGCCAGGATGGTTTTGCAGAGTATAGTAAAAGTAAGTGCAACCACAGTGTGATTACAAAGTAGAAGCAGTAGTCTGAATAGTGGGGCTGGGGTGTGCTGGCATGGCTGCTGTGTCTGGCCCTGCAAGTCAAGTGTTTTGGAAATCCATTAAGTTTCAGTTTCAAGGAGCAAGAGTGTGTTATGAGCACACATGTTATCAGTGAGGCTAAGCTCTGTCTTTGTTCTAGGACTACTGATATGGGTTCAGAAATGCGTAGGAAACAAGAATTAGACTGTAGACATCCTTTGCTCTGTCCTGTCTCTCCTTTATTTCTCCAAGTGATACTGTCTTTTTACAGATACCTATTTTCCAGCTGATCTTAGTGAGCCTGTTTGCAGACACAGATCTACTTTCTAATGTGATAGAAATTCTGAAAATATCACCCTAAATGTTCTAAAAAAACCCAAGTCTTGCTGTTTATGCTGAAGTTCTGCAGTAACTGCTTAGCTTTATCCAGTGTGTGTACAAATAGCCTCTGCTATGAAATTGCTGTGCATTTAGAAATTTTAATTTTGTCAGACCTACAAATGTGACTTACCCCAAGCTGTAGGACCAAAGCAGATCTTTGAGGACCCAGGGGATAGTAAGTAACCTCTTGTAGCAAGGTTGAGAAGTACTTGAGCACTCTTTAGATGGATTATTATGCTTTTTAGAACTAAGTATCCTTTGTTTATGCTTTTTGAGTTACTGAGTAGTAACTTAGTAACAAGCATTTCAGTGAATATGTTGACATGACAAGCTATTTAAAATTTATCTTTCTTGGAATCATTTCTGAGATAAGCCCTTACTTGTAGAACTGTGCCCACCCATATCAGGAGGAGATTAGCTCCATCCAAATGAACTAACACAGCAGAATGAGCAAATGCAGCTGAAGTACCCTGGGATAATATTTTAATTCACAAATTCCTTTGAATACATTAAAAATCATATTTTGTTTCTGATGAATTAGAACAAAAAAGTTAAGTAAACATTGACATAAGAGATACTAATTTCACTGCAGACAGTGTATTTTTCTGTCTCATTCCCTTCTCCTCTGCACGTCCTCAAGCTTTCAGTACAAAACCCAGGACTGGTATAAAGGCCATGTTGTGTAGTATCTAGAATACAAGTCCATCAGGTATTATGAGTAGTGCCTAAAATGTGGGGTGGATTTTTTTTCACACTTTTGTAGAACTTTTCCTCCAAGGAGAGCTCTTTCATGCAGCCTTGGAATCTATATTCCTGTCTGAAGAGGTGGCAGCCAAGGAGCAAGGAGAAGATGCTGTTATTTCCGGCTACTTATCGAGTGTGCAGCACGTCTTAAAAGACATCAGCGAAGTGAAAGCTCTGGAAAGTGCTGTTCAGCACGAGGCTCTCCAGTACCTGGGCCTGGTAGACTGCGTGGCTAAGTATCGGTGAGGTACTGCTTCTCTGAGAAACCTGGTCGTGCCAGTGTTGTGTGGTGCTCCCTGGCACCTGGGAGGCTGTGGCCCAGGCTGGAGCAGGTGTGCTGGTGATCTCCTGGGGGGAAGCTGAAAAGGGTCTTGTAAGAGGGGCGAGAGGCGTGAGCTCCCCTGGATGAATCTGATGATCAGATATTAGGGGGAAGTTCTTTACAGAGAGAGTGGTGAGGTGCTGGAACGGGCTGCCCAGAGACGTGGTGGATGCCCCATCCCTGGAGGTGTTCAAGGCCAGGTTGGATGGGGCCCTGGGCAACCTTGTGTAGATCCAGGCCTGGAGGTTGGTGTCCCTGCCAGTGGCAGGGGGGTTGAAGCTCTATGATCCTTGGGGTCCCTTCCAACCCAAACCATTCTGTGATGACAGCTATAGCTCCACATGGAGAATTCTTGCCGGAGCAGGGTATGAGGTGGTATGAGCAGTTGCCAAGAAACTGCAGTAGATATCAGCAAGTCTTGATTTCTGTGATCTGAACTGCTGCTGTGGAAGAGACTTGGGCTGGGGGAAGGAATGAGCAACGTGACATCAGGGTGAAACAGGCGGAGTGATACGCCTTTCTTTGCGGTCCCCTGCCTCGTTTCTCACCGTGACTGAACTTGAGTTTAAAACATTGTCCTGTCTTGTTCTCTTATGCAGAGGCCAGTTGTGTGTGATTGACTGGAAAACTTCAGAGAAACCAAAGCCATTTCTGAGGAATACTTTTGACAACCCGCTACAGGTTGCAGCATATATTGGAGCCATAAATCATGATGCCAATTATGACTTCCAGGTCAGTAGCCCTGCTACCTGCCAGGACAAGCAGCAGCATCCACATTATTTTCATTTCTTCCCACCTACTGCCTTTAGCATCTGCTATCCATCATGGAACTGTTGGTAGGGTTTCTAACAAAACAGCCTGGTCTTAGATCAGATTAAGCTGACATACCATGAAATAACTCTGCTACTCTTGCTAATCCTGTGCCTGTCAGCAATGGCTGTTTCATTGGGTTTAAGGAACCCAGTGGGACGCAGGGATGCTCAGCATCTTAGGAGGCTAGGTGAACTCACAGTGACATGGCACCTGGGCTTTGTTCTGTGTGGTTTTTGCTTGTGTTGTGAGTAGGAAGCAGGAGGAGAGGAAGTAAAGCAAAAGAGCCTGTGAACGGGGAAATACGGTGGGAGGGCATCGCTTGCATCATGTGCTGCTACATCCCACTAGCAAATGAGGGACTAAGTGATTTACTTGAAATGTTTGGGAGTGGTACAGTGTTTCCTCAGAGGAAGGCAGGGTGTTGTCAGTCACTTAATCAGATGACAGTGGAATAATATTCTTAAAGACTCCAGAAGCAATTCTAGCCAGGCCTGCTTGGCCTGAAGGATTGTTGTTTCAATGCAAAGCGTGGAAGAGGGGGAGTGGAAAGCAGAAGAGAGCAGGGTAATTCATAGGTTCTTCACAGGACTGGCAAGAGTACTGCAGAGCTCAGTAAACACAAGCACTTGACAGATGTGGTCCTTGCAGAGTGAAATACAGGCAGTAATTCCAAAATTCTGCTATTAACCTCCTGCCTCCACCCCACTTTCTCTTCACCCCAGGAGCTCTGTGGGGTGGGGATTAGAGCTGTTTGTCAGGTGTGAGAGATGTCGGAACGCACCTAAGTAACCATTTTCCATCCAGGCTGATACTGGAGCACGTTGTAGGTCTGGTTACATGACCCAGGCAAAACCTGGGCATTTTACCAGTTTAACTAGACCCTGTCTGATACTCAGGGTTTGAGTCCTCCACTTCTCACCAAAGTCAGTCAGAGCTTTGAACTCTCAGCGTTTGAATGTCAGTCTCTCCAAGTATTTTACAGGAGGTTATTACTCTTTTTATTCCCCTTCTCTTATCTAAGGTACTTTTAATTTAAGGGTGATGCTTGGCAGTGAGGTTTAGTGTGAATTGCTGATTAAAGTCGCATAGAAGCATTGGATTTCTAACCATCTTCTGCTTTTAACCATAGGTGCGCTGTGGGCTTGTTGTGGTTGCATATAAGAACGGCTCCCCTGCCCACCCCCATTTCATGGACCCTGGGCTGTGCTCTCAGTACTGGAACAAGTGGCTTTTGCGTCTTGAAGAGTACACAGACAGGAACTGTTCCAAGGAGCAAGTGGTCTGAGCGCAGAGCCGGAGCGAGCATCCCTTGTTTAAATCTTCCATTTGAATACAAGCTCTTTGTGGAGTAACTTTGGCTACTTTCTTAATACCAAGGTACCCCCCGCCCCTACATACACCTCAGGGAAGAAGAAAAACTTAGGCATGGGGGATGTGTCTTACACTCCCCAACTTGTGTTGTAGGTGACTTAAGTGGACCTGGCCAGATAAAGCCGATTTACTTAATCTGTTTTTCCCCACAGAGTTTATACAACCTGAGCTTAATAGGAAAGTTTCCCATTATCAAGTAAAGCAGTTTGATTAAATCATCCTTCTTTTGTCATTTTTGAGAAAAAAACCCAACTGTTGCAGAGCTGAGACTTTGTAAGTGAAGTCGGTGAGCTAAAGGAAAAGGACATTTGCATTGTCTGAGCTGAGAGGATGCAAACAGTAAACAAATGAGTCTAATAGACTGGGTTTCAGTCGGCTTAGCTCTTGCTCATCTCAGAGGTTTCTGTTCACCAGCGTGTTACTGTTTGTGGTTTTTCTAAGGCAGCAACTGGAAAAACTGCGCTCAGAATAACAGCCAAAGATCTCATAAGCACTCGTGTAAAATACTGAGACAAAGCAATTGCTGAGTAGAAATGACTTGGTAAAAGAGGCACCAAATTGTACCCGATACCCTTAGGAGTTTCCAACAAGTGTTCTGGGAAGGTGGAAGTCTGACGACTACTGGTGGCTCCTCCTGCAGGTTTCTAACTGGCTGCCTGGCCCGCAGAAAGGAAGAGTGAGAGGGTCAACAGGCTTTGTACCTTGGGTTGTGAGCTGTGGGTCTGAGCCACAAGGAGCCCATCCAGAGTTGGGTCCCTTCCAGCTCAGGATATTCCATGATCCGTGTGGAACCATCTCCAGAGTCTGGCTATAACGTTGCCCAGCGTGAAGAGGTTTCTTTACAAAAGCAGGCTTGTGACTTTGAAGCTGGGTGTTTTGAGGAGCAAAGAAACTGCTGATTTGTTTTCTGGGGTGGTTTGGTTTTGTGTTGGGGGGGGAAAGGGGGGGAGCGGGGCGTCCCTAATCATAGAATCATAGAATGGTCTGGGTTGGAAGGTACTCCAAGGATCATAGAGCTCCAACCACCCTGCCACAGGCAGGGCCACCAACCTCCAAGCCTGGATATAAGTTTGTGTATAAATGTTCTAAACCAGAAGTTACTTTTGAGGCTTGTTTCATCAAACCAAGCCTGTAAGACACAGAATGAGCTGTGATGATGTCGGGGGGGATTGCTTTGTCGCACAGAGGAAAGCTTTTTTCCTCATTCTCTTTGTTTTAATCTGAATCACATCTATGAGTTTTCACACCACAACTGCTGATTACAAATAAAAATACAGCCCAGCCCATAAGCTTCAAGAAAACCATCCAGAACCATACCTATAAAACCCAATGTGCAGGCTTGCTGCTGAGGAAACTTAAACCTCTGTAGCACTTAATCTGCTGTTCCTCCAGAGTACTGAGCTGTGGAAACCTACGCCGTGAGACTTGGTTCTAGTGGGACTTGCTTATTCCAACCTGGTCTGGTGATGGTACGGTTATTACCCTGTGCTTAAGTAGATTCCTATCTAAAAAGACCAACTATGGAGACTGGGAAACTGGGTTGTGAGATGACTAACCACGGCGACGCTGGGTGCACGCTCAGAAGTTGTACCTGTTCTACAAGTACCTTCCCACATCACAAAGTTTTAGCAAGGGGGTGGTTCAGCTGAACACGGTCAATTTTCCGCGCAAGATAGCTCTGTGGGCACGAAAGGGGTGGGCACAAGCAAGAGGTAAGATGCCCTGGGCAGAAGCAGGAGATGAAATGTGCTGAGTTCCCTGTGTTGATTTGGATTTGATAAATGGAGAGTGTGTGGAACGGTTGGGTGACGTCTGTGTGGGACTGGCGCCTTCACGGGCACATCATACAGCCCTTCAGTGTCTCAGAATCGGGTGAGGTTTCAGCTTCCTCCCGCCTCCCAGTAAATAAGGACGCATCCCAAGCCTGGGCACCTGTTGGCTTCACCTGCCATCATTTGTTTAACAAAGGCCTGGTGTCTGAGGAAGGCTGCCAGCTCCCCGGCACTGCCAGTTTGTAAACCGATCTGTAAGTCTCAGGTGCGCCTGTACCATCAGAGAGCCAGGAGGCGGCCAGCAGCCTTCAAAGGCAGGGCCGCTGGAAGTTCCTGGTGCCTGGCTGCCGCCAGCATCCCTGCGTGAGCTCTGGGACGCCTCTGCAGAGGCACAAGCAATGTCCTTTCGTCGTGTAACAGAACTGGCAGATTTGCCAGAGTCCTGCAACCTCCAACCCATGTTGGGAGTGGTTTAAACTGACTTGCCAGACCGTCAGATTGACATGCCCAAGGACCCTGCTACGGGGTGTACCTGTCCTCTGCCAAAAACCCAGCAGGCAGTTACTGCAGCTGCAGCGTCCAGCTTGTCAGAGCTTTGCTCTCCAACTAGAGTGGGGTTCTTTCTGTGCACTGTGCCTCTGTTGCTGGGAGTGCTTTGACTGAGCTCACACAGATGTGTCACCAGCACTTGTCTGTAGTTCTTTGGGCAGGGATGCTGGAGGGAAATAAAAAGCAAGGTGTGCTATGGTGGGGGAAACCCCCCACACACAGACAAACGGGGAGGGGTTTGGCCACACCTCTGTTGCTCTGTGTTAGGGCTGAGGTTTCAGGGAGCTAAGCACAGAGTCCTTTGGAGGTAGGTGAACGCTACTCAGCGCTGAGGTGGACTCAGCCAAGCGCTGAACTCAACGGGTAAGTTTGATGACAGAGACCTCACCAAGCAGGTTATCAGGGAGTGTTCAGTTGGCTGAAGCGGCTGTTGACGCCTCTCTTAGCCAGGCAGTCCTGTTGATGTCACTGCAAGCACGCAAGCGTCGCCCACAGTGAGCAACCCTCTACTTACACCGCTCGGTTACAATCGCATCATCTTCAGAGAGCTGGGGACCGGTGTGTGGGCTTTAGCTCTTGTTGCAAACTAGAGATCTTCTCGTTTACCTCAGGTGCTTTTCTCCCATGGACTTCCCCTTTAATAAAACACCCTGTGAACCTCACACAGGATGACAAGTTTGTTCTTTGCACGGTGGTGTCACTTTATTATCCTTGTTCTCAAGGTCCCAAGCACCGACAGTCAGATTAATATAATTAGAAATGCTTTAAAAGCCCCTGAAAGCTTTTCCCCAGCAGGGAGCCCCAAGCAGATGCCCATACAAAACTGAGGCAAACTGAGAAGATGTTTTACAATTCTCACAGAGACGTTCAGATTATCGTTCCAGTGAGGGTGATGATGAAGGTCCTGGCTATGACTCTATTTAAGGTGAGTTACTCTTCAGCTGTTGTTTCAATGTATATGGAATCCAGCAGGTTCTCCCCAGTTGTACAGCTTTATTTTGAGCATGATTTAAGATGATTTTTGAATTTCCAAACGAAATCCATTAATTGTTGTGCGTTTAATTTGAGGTAAAAAACCTGTTCAGTGTCTGTGTCTCCTAAGAGACAGGCGAAACATGAGCTTGAGTAACTCATGGTTGCTGGGAAAGTTACCACCCCACCCTGTCACTCTTAGAACAGGCACCCAAGTGCTCAGTATGGGCTGCAGCAGCTTCTGAAGGGTCTTGAAAGTGTCAGGTAGTGTCAGCAACCTGAGGCCCATGGGCATCCCTCTCCCCTGGTTTTTAAATCCCCAAATTCACACTTGATAGTCCCTGTAGGCTACCCCTGTGGTTATTATAGAATCATAGAATGGCCAGGGTTGGAAGGGACCTCAAAGATTCTCAAGTTCCAATCCCCTGACACAGGCAGGGAGAGAGGCCCACGAAGATGATTAGAAGGCTGGTGCATTAGAGGGCCTATGAAGACAGGCTGAGAAGGCTTCAGGGAGATCTTATAGCACCTTCCAGTACCTGAAGAGGCCAACAGGAAAGCTGGGGAAGGACTTTTTAGAAGGACATGGAATGATAGGATGAGGGTGGATGGTTTTAAATTGGCAGGGGTTAGATTTAGGTTGGATATTAGGAAAAAAATTCTTCAATTTGAGTGTGGTGATGCACTGGCACAGTGCCCCCCTGGGATAACAGGAGCTGAGCTAGAGGAGGAGCCCTAATCGCCCAGAGATGCAGTACCAGTCCTCCATCATCATCCCCACCTCCTTCCCTTGTAGCACCAGTCTTGCTAGAAGCCTTCTAGGCTCACAGCAGTTACAGATGAGAAGCCAGGTTGATGCCTACAGCTTTGCACTGATCCCAGGAGGCAGGGCCAGGCTGAGAGGCTCCCTCCTCCCTGCATTGCACTGCTCTGTGCTGTTAGCAAGCAGGCACTCCATCAAGAAAAAGGAAAAAAATATTCCCCAACCAAACACACACACACACCCCCCTCAACATACACACATACCATAAAATACACACACATTTGCATTTCATCATGACAGAAACATACATATCTTCAAGTCATTCAAGTGTTTTCTTTGGGTTTCTGGGTTGGTACCAATGGATGTTAGGAGCACGTGGTAGTAATCCCCCAAGTGAGCAGGACAAGTCCAGGAAAAGTCAAGAGTTAGGGTTACACTTAAATCTACACATGACACAGTAAGTTCACAGCTTAAAGTACCTAAAACGTGACTGTGAGTCTGCCCTGGAATAATGCCATTTGCTAGTGGAGAAAGTTTGGGAGGAAGAAGTTAGTTCTGCATCCTTACCACAAAGTTTCACCTCACCTTGGATCACGCTTCCACAAATCATCAGTTTTCTGCACAGGGAGGGGCTAGAGTTAAGGTTATTTGCACATTTTATCTTATTTACTGATACAGAGTACTACTTCAGACCATTTTAATTCATTTTGCATAGAACAATGTACTAGTAGCTGCTCTTACAGGACACTTTTCACCCAGACAGCTCAAAAGTCATTTTTGCAGGCAGCGACTGTTACTGTTTTTACAAAAATACCCTGGGGAAAGATGAACTTATTTGTCAGTGGGCACTTGGAGTGTGTGGTAGAGCTAAAATAGGAAACAGGTTGCCTGAATGTCAGTTCAGTAAATACTCCATCCAAGAGGTGACAGCCTCTTCCAAACTTCCCTTTGGTTTTTTTTTCCCCTTTTTTGTTGTAAAACAAGCTAAAAAGGGCTGATGTTTGCATGGTATATGGGAATATTTCTTTTAAGTTGGGGTTCTACCAACGTCAAGAGGGTCCCGTTAAGGAAAGCATCCCTTTTTGGAGTTTCTTTCAAAACTTGTTTTTTTTAAAAAAATAATATATATATATGTGTAGTCCTTACATGTAAACTTCATTCCTTTAGGCCACTGTAATCCACCCTGCTACTCATCTTTGTCCTCCTCATCTTTGGAGTTCCTCTGCAGGACAGGGCTCAGTTTGTTTTGCAAGACCGCGGCGAGTTTTTTGGAGGTCTTTTTGAGGAAAGCACTTCCCGGGTGGACGCTGCTGACGTGCAGGTAGAGGTCCTCCTGCGTGGGGCCCGTGTAGCCGCAGTCCTCGCACACGTAGAGCTTGTCCCGCCGCTGCTTGTAGGCGTACTGCTGCTGCACGCCGTGGATCTTCTTCAGGTGGGACTCCAGGGAGCAGCGCTGGGTGAAGGCCTTGTTGCACACCTCGCACTTGTAAGGGCGAATGCCTGAGACGGGGAAAGGCAGCGGGTTACCGGTCTGAGCCACCCTCCCCGTGACCAAGGAAGTCAACGCGGTGGGGAGCAGTAAGAAACCAAATGAGGGTCAACAAAAGCAAGCGTAGAGCCTTGCACCTGGGAAGGAATAACTGCTGGAATCAGTACCTGCTGGAGAGGAGCTCTGTGGAGAAGGACCTGGGGGTCCTGGTAGATAACAGGTTGGCCATGAGCCAGCAGTGTGCCCTGGTGGCTAAGAGAGCCAATGGGATCCTGGGGTGCATCAGGAGGAGTGTGGCCAGCAGGTCGAATGAGGTGATCCTCCCCCTCTACTCTGCCCTGGTCAGGCCCCACCTGGAGTATTGTGTCCAGTTCTGGGCTCCCTGGTATAAAAAGGACAGGGATCTCCTGGAAACAGAATCCAGAGGAGGCTAGAAAGATGATTAAGGGCCTGGAGCATCTCCCCTATGAGGAAAGGCTGAGTGAGCTGGGACTGTTCAGCCTAGAGAAGACTAAAGGGGGGACCTTATTAATGTTTATAAATATCTTAAGTATGGGACACAGGGGGAATCAACCAGCCCCTTTTCAGTGGTCTGTGGAGACAGGACAAGGGGTAATGGCTGCAAGTTGGAGCACAGAAGTTCTGTACCAATGTGCAGAAGAACTTTTTCCCAGTGAGGGTGACAGAGCCCTGGGACAGGCTGCCCAGGGGGGTGTGGAGTCTCCTTCTCTGGAGATATTCCAGACCCGTCTGGATGCTGATCTGTGCAATATGAGCTGGGGAGCTGCTTTGGCAGGGGAGTTGGACCCCATGATCTCTCGAGGTCCCTTCCAACCCCTGTGATTCTGTGATTCTATTCTCTGATTCTAAGGAACCAGCTAAGAGCAAGGCTCTGGTGTATCAGCTGTTGGGCAGATACTGAGCAGCTACTAGCCCCAGGAACTAACTGTCTAAATAAACCATTCTTACTCCCAGACTACAATTTCTAGGAATAGGCTGATAGAAAAGTTTTGAGGCGACGCAGGCAGACACTGAGGATAACAGGCTCCCATCAGCACTTTGGTCCTCCAGAAGAGCCATTATCAACCCTTTCAGAACAGAGTCCTGACTTTCGGAAGCCCTGTGATTAGCTAAAACTAGCAGTTTCAGCTAACCTTTCATTCTGGCTTTTATAATGCAGGAAATCTTCTATCTGAGTAAGATGTTAATTTTTCTCTTTGCCTGAGCAGGGCTAAAGGAGGCTTCGAGCGAGCGGCAGCCCAGCGTGAGCATACAGCCATCACAGCCCTTCAAACAAGTGAGTGTTTCCATAGAACATAGACCTGATGGCTGAGATGACAAGCTCAAGGTCTGGAAGAGAAGTGCTTGAAGGTGAACGAAATAAGTGTGCGTGTCTCCAGGGAAGGGAGAAGGGGCTGGCTTGTGATTTGGATGCCTGAGCGGTTTCGTTCAGTACAGGCAACCAACATTATGAAAACACTGAGCAGTGAGGAGTGTGGATTTTTGCCACCAGTGATTTAACAACCACCACCCCCCCAGTACTTCCGTGATGAGAAGCTGAGTGTTGAAAAAAACCTAAACCAGTTGTGATTTTACCTCCTAGGCTAGC
This sequence comes from Gallinula chloropus, assembly GCF_964237585.1. Classification (NCBI taxonomy): domain Eukaryota; kingdom Metazoa; phylum Chordata; class Aves; order Gruiformes; family Rallidae; genus Gallinula; species Gallinula chloropus. The sequence continues at coordinate 74,461,096 of NC_140087.1, forward strand.
TCAGTAAGTTAAAGCAAAAACCAGCCTTAAAACTGATGCAAGGACTTAACTAAACCCTTCTCTTTTCCTAACGAAACACAAGTGTATGGAAGATCAGACCTACGGTGAGTAATAGCCAGGCAAAACAGGGCAAACACACACATCCATACAGATGGCTGTAACTTTGCTCATGTTTTAAGTTCACTGCTCAGCTGCTGACCTTCCTACTAGGAATCCAAACCGCTCAGAAGTCCTAATAAGCAACAACTTGACTGGGTTTTTGCAAGTCTTGTGAAAGGAGGTTATCCCCATGCACCAGCTTAAACCATCAACACTGCAGTTCCCTGACACCTGCTGCTGTGAGACTGCTTCATTTAATGATGTTAAACTGTGACTGGAGAGAAACTCCACGTCTTCATTAGAATTCACAAGCAAAAATGTTGTCTATCTTTTACACAGAGATATTTTGGGTGCTGTTTCATGCTCACCTGGAGGCAATTTAAACCTCCACAGCCTCGGTTCCTGGTGCCCGCAGTGCTCCACAGGCACGAGTGCAAGCGCAAGAGGGGTCGTGCCAGGATGGCACAGCCCATCAAGGGTTTGGGAACCTCCTCATTACTTAGGAATCGTTTTAAACTTTGATTTTACTGGGTATGTTAGTTACTTTTTAACGTGTGGCTCTGCTTATGCTGTGAAGCTAAACTGGGCCATTTGGCTTTCGCTCTCTCTGACACTGCCCAACAGCCGCACAGGCTGGTTACAAACACGGCGCTGCGATCGCCACTGGGACACTGATATTCAGTAAGGTGCAGGTAGATGAGCTACAAAATAACCTAGAGCTACAAAATAAAGCCCACACTACCACATCCAACCCATCTGTCATCTTTTAACATTCAAATCTAGTCTGTCTTTCCTGAATAAGCAATTAACTTTGGCATAGGCAAAGGCCAACGTTTTCGGAGATGCCATATTTCATCCTGGAAAAGATCCATGCCAATACGCTACCCGTGCTGCTGCTGCAGCCTTCTTGCCCCTCTGTGACCCAAAGCACCAAGCAAATGCAATACATAGGGGTGTTCATCCTGGCTTTACACCAAAGAGGATAAATAGTGATGCCAGATTTCTTCTAGTCAACCTGGGGACAACCTAATCATGAGATTCACCTATCCAGACCAGTGGGTTTTACATTCCCATCCAGTACAAAGGTCCTTCTTCCCTTCCAGAGTCCTATGAAATTTGCTCCGCTCCTGCATCGCGAGTTCAACCCCACCTGCCACAGCTATACATGTTTTTAGCTTCTAAATAGAGACCCTCTTGGATTTAGTTTCTGAATCTCAAAGGATGAGGTGGAGAAAAGAATCACCCATTTCAGAAACACCAACTATACCCCCCACGGCAGCTCCCCAGCAGTTTCCTCACCACATGAAAGCTCTGCTGGCTCCAGCCAAAGCTTTCCCATCGAAATGAGCGGCTTTGTTTTCATGAGCTCTACTGCTAACAGCTCCTGCCCACCAACACACTTGCGTCACCTCTAGCCCTGCACATCGTTAATGAGGCCTAAGCCAAAGAAAGGGGCATTGCAGACTGAGCCCAAATAACTGGCAGGTCTTGCAGGTAACCACAAATCTGGAAAGTCGGAATGTGCCCAGGAGAGGTGGTGGACACATCCCTACTGTGTGAAGTCAAAGCCTCCTGAGCCTGCTTGACCTGCCAGAAAGTGTCTTTGCTTGGTGACGATGGGACTGATACGTATTTAAGGCATCACTTCCATGAAGGAAAAGAAAGAGTGATAGAGACGTGGCCTTCTCCCTGCCCCAGGTTAGGGTAAGCACTTCTGTGACCTGGGAGCTGGATCTGGGGCAACTGATCCAGTTCAAAAGAACGTAACTGCCACTATTTGTGGTGGGCTCAGGAACTGACCCCACTGCAGAGCAGCCACGGGAAGTTTGTCCCTCCAGCCCAGGGAAGTAATATGGAAGCAAGAGAAGAGAAAGAAATGTTTTTTTCTTTCTTTCAGTGCCATCATGGGCTTAAGTCACAGCATCCCCAGTCATGTCTGTACTGCTGGTACTGGGGGGGGAACAAGCCCAGGTTAAAGGCAACTTTTTCACCCACTCCCAATCCAACTGCTGTTGAGAGATTTTCACCCCGTGCTGTGACCCACACAACAAATGAGTAGAGATGGTTTAGACCCCTGGCCTAACTGATCTGGATGGCTCGATGTGCACCAAAAGGGGGCTGGGGAAGCTGGTAGCCTAAAGCAGGTGGGGATGCAGCGCACAGGGTTAGCAGAAGTCAGATGTATTGTCTAGTTTCCCTGAAAAAGCTGGAGGCCCAGCACAAACCAAACTCTGCTTTCTCCAGACAGTGCCAAAATCAAACCACAACCATGTGATTCTGTGATCCCACAGGACAACTGGTGGTGAAGGTTCACCAAAAAAAAAAACAAACCCAAGAAACTGCTGCTCGTTGCCTCTAGAGGGCAAAGCATTTTCATCCACCGCCTGCCCGCGCTCGCGACGATGCACGGTGAGTTCCCCCAGGTGGGTTATCCTGGGTGAGTTATCCTGGTCTTGATCACCCAGCCCCGGCAGCACACAGCCACACGTGCACCGGATCTGGATGTGCACCGGATCATGCACACACGCTCCTTCAAACAGATTCCATTACTTTCTCCTCAGATTTTGTTGGTCCCAGGTCTTTTATCTGTCTGTATCCCTGCTGTTCCTTTTCCTCCACCACATCCCCACAAGTTTTTGTAGATGTTTACCTGGGGTTCGCATTACTGTCTTGCTAGGTCACCTTCATCACCCATCCTTGTCCCACCTCACCCTTTCTCCCACCTCCCGCGACCCAGCAGCATCCCCAAGCTCCCGGGGAAGGTGTTCTCACCGGTATGGGTCCGGACGTGTCTCTTCAGATCAAAGGTGTCGTTGAAGCCTTTCCCACAGAAGGTGCACAAGTGTCTCTTCACCTGGCTGTGGCACTTGATGTGACGGTTGAGCATCCGCTGCAGGCGAAAGCCCTTGCCACACAGCTCGCAGCTATGCACCGTGGCATCGTTACAGGTGCCGGTGGTGAACTGAGGGATGGAAGAGGGCTGGGTGAGTAGGCATCAGCAAGAGAAAGCTTAACAGAGCACAAACAAAACACGGAGGGATGGGTTATTGCTGTGATAAAGGACTCTTGGGATGCATTCAAAACGAAAAGTGAAAGCGGTCGGGAGATTCTTGCTGGGTGAAGCCTTCTGTGCAATCAGGTGGGTGGCTGCCACAGATGCTGGACAGCTTGGCTTCGGGAGTCAAAACAAAGCCTGTGTGCTGGATGCCTTCCTGTGGCAGGGACCCTCATCCAGCTACATCCATGAGCAGGCAGGCTCAGGCTACAAGCACCTCTCCGTGCGCCTGCAGACGGGGATGGGAAGCCCTCCCTGGCATGAGACAGTGGTAGCCATGCGGGGCCTTCGCTACTCACGGTTCCAGCTGCTGTGGGTCCCTCAAAAACCAGCCAGAGGTGAAAAACCCCATAGGTTTGGAGAGATAAACCAAGGCACATTGTGCTGACTCGGCAGAGACTGAAACAATGGCACTAATCTCCTCCCCTTGGTTTCCCTGGTTTGTTAATTAACGACAGAGTGTCATTAGGGGTTAATCTCCTCATTCCCGCTCCTAACACCAAAAATATTGTGCCAACACCATGATCTAACTTGACTAAGGGAGACACTGATTCAGCTCTTGGGAAGAGCGTTCCTCAGAGGAAAGACTCAATGTCTGGAAGATGCAAACACTTTGCTGTTAGTTTAATTATTCATGGGGGAGTGGACATGCCACTCAGGCCAGGGGAAAGCTGGATGGAGCAGGCAGCACTACACACACACATCCATTGAATCTTCTGGTGCTTTTGGAGACTTTCTGTGGCACACTGAGAAAACTCAGCTCTGCCAAACAGGAGGTTTCACTGTGACTGTTATTGTCAGTGGCCCAGGTTAAGTGATACAAAGTAGGTTAAAGTCAAAGAGCAGTGGGGCAAACTCTACACAAAAGAGAGGAATACATTTGGGGGTTCTTTTTCCTGCAAAGCCACTCATTTTTCCCATCCTTCTTCACCTACTACTGAAGCAATGCTAGCTGAAACTGTAAAGAGTAAGAAAAAAACCCCCAAAACACAAAAAGAGGCAGCTGTGAAACCACAAAGTGTGAAACTAGAGAGAGAGCCGCCTGGTATCTGTTGACCAACAGGTAGGACTCCACCTCATGCAGCTACACATAGGCAGGGTGAAAGCCTAGTGTTACTCATGAGATTAATAACACGGTGGCCGAAAGCTGTCATCCCAGCAGAGACAGTGGGAATTTTCACAGCTCCTTCCAGCAAACCAGCATCCAGGGATTAATGAGGTGTTAACCAGTCACCAGTAAACACATCTCCTTCCTAGCACTGGGGTGGCCTGGCCCCACCTCTGCTGAGGAGAACCCTGGGTGCTCAAGAGATGGACGTGGTCCTCCCACCACATTTCAGGTCCTGCATCACCACCACATTTCAGGAGCTTGGTCTTGGGTTCTCAGGTACCACAAAAAGCCCACGAGCAATTCACCTTCTCAGCCTGGGGACCAAAATCTCCACTCTGCTCCTGCTGGCTCTGCTAAGGGGATGCACAGTCAGTACAGGCTTCTGCCGGGGCAGCAGAGAGGCTCTTGGGTGAAGTTAATGGACAGATAATTGCTCCATTTCGTCCAAACCTGCAGCTCTACCTCAAGGTGGCAATGGCCTTTCACAGCTTCAGAGGAGGACCTCTCCCAGCTGCTATCGTGATAAGTGAAGAGGGTGGGAAGATTCACCACAGGCCGCCTTGACTACAACCTAGAAGGCGGCCTTTTAAGGAGGCCCCACGTTAAGAAACGAGATCCACCCACGCACCGTGGGGCATGACTCCTGGCTGCCAGGGCTGGTCCTTCCTGGCTGGGTTCAGAGCTCCTGCAGGACCCGAGCCAAGCGGGTCAGGGGCAGCGTGTCCCAGGCGGGGATAAGGGAAGGCAAAGGGCACTGAAGATTACGGTGCATCGCTTACAAGGCTCGCCCCGCTGCTGCCATCCTAAGGCCAGCCGCTCTGGGGCTCCGTCTCGGTGCGTGGGGCGGGTGCCACCACCTCTAGCAGAGAGAGCCCGAGGGACTGTTGTCACCCGGCGTCCGCAGCCCCCACCCAGGCCCTGCCCTCGAAACGGGGTCACCCCATCGCCGGGAATGAGAAGACGGGGGTGCAGGCAGTTACCTTGATTTTCGACCTGACCACGGGGCGCTTGACGGCCAGGTCCAGCAGCATCCCCCCGGCCGCGCCCAAGTCGCCGGGGGCGGGCTGGGGGGTCGGGGGGTCGCTAGGCTCGGCGTCCCGGGTGCCGCTGCTCCCGTTGCTCTCCAGGCTGCAGCTGTCCTCGTAGCCCAGCAGTACGCAGCCGATCTCTCCTGCAGCGGGAGCGGGGAGGGGGGTGGGGGGGCGGAGAGGAGAGAGGAGTGGGGAGATGCGATAAAGAAGGGGGATCGCGGAGCCGCGGCCAGGGGAGGGGAAGCGGCGGGGGGTAGCGGGCGGGAGCCGCCGTCCCCGGTGTTTAACCTGCGGGCGGGCCGCGGGCGGCGGGGGAGGATCCCCGGCTCACGCTGCAATCGGAAACTCAAACACGAACGGTCCCAAAGTTCAAACACGCCAGCTCCGCCGCCTTCCCGTTATACCCCGGGCAAGGGCAGGAGGAGGAGGAGGAGGAGGAGGGAGGGGGAGGCCAGGAGTACATCACAACCCACCACCCCACCCCCCCCCCCCGCCGCCGTCCCGGTTCCTTTCTTCTCCTCCTCCCCGACGCCTTTCTCATGCAAACGAGGTTTCCCACCTTCTAGGACACACGCACCGCCCCTCCGCCCCCCCATGCCCGGGGGGTCCCGGGGAGGGAGATGCTACCGAGGCATGGGGCCGACATCGCCCGCTGGGGCCGGCAGCCGGCACCGCCGCCGCTGGCAGGCAGGGTCCCCGAGCCCCCCCATCAAGGTTTAGCACAGCCCTCCCCGGCCCGCCGCCTGCCCCCTCGGGGTTCTCCCGGCCCGGCAAAGCCCCATCCCCAACCCGCCCTCACCGAACCCCGCGGGGACCGGAGCGTCCGGTGGGGACCGGAGCGTCCGGCCGGGACCTCCCTCCCTCCCTCCCTCCCTGCGGCGAGCGGTGCCGGGGGAAGGAGCCCGTCGGCGCCGTACCTGGGATGTAGGTGTCGGCTCTCTCCTCGTCGGGCAGCCCATCCCAGCTGCGCACCGCCGGCTGCGGGCTCCGGCGCTTCACCAGGAAGGCTCTGGGCATGGCGAGGGCAGGGGGCACGGCTGGGCACGGCACGGCACGGCAAGGAGCGGAGCGGAGCGGCGGCTTCACCCCGCCGCCCGCCCGCAGCCCGACGGGGCGCGGGCGCTGCGCTGCCGTCTGCGGGGAGCGGGACCGCACGCACCGGGCAGAGCCGCCGAGGCGCGGGGAGGGGAAGGGGAGGGGAAGGGAGCGGGAGGGGAGGGAGGGAGGGGGGGGTGGGGGGGGAGGAAAGTTTCATAAGGTGGAATAGAAAAATGCACCAGGAAACTTGGGAAGGAGCATGCGTGCTGCAAACATAACGGTGTCAACAAGTCTGCTTACCTGTCCGACCGGTTGGAGCAGCTGAGCTTTGTTCCAGCCCTTCCTAAGGCATGAATGTTTGCAAAAGAATTTAACGTCTGAAAATTAAAAAAAAAAAAAAAAAGGAAGAAAAAAAAAAAAGAAAAGGAAAAGGAAAGGAAAGAAAAGAAAAAAAAAGCAAAAAGCGGAGGGGAGCCCGGGCGCTGCCGCCCGCCCGTCCCGCTGCGGGCCCCCCCCCCCCACGGCCGGGCCGGGCCGGACCCGCTACCCCGCCACCCGCCCGCCGCCGCCGCGGGATGCCCGGCGAGGCCGGGGGTGCTGCCCGCTGGTGGGTGCGGATCCCGCGGACTGCGCTGAGGGTCCCCCCCGTTCCCCCCCGCCGCGCCGCGCCGGGGCACCCCGCCGAGGGGAAGTCTCCCCAGGGCGCTGGGGAAAAGCCTGAGCTGTCCCCGGGGCAGCAGCAGGCAGAGAAAGTTGTTATTATGTTTCTTAATGACAAGCCTTTCTTCTGTTTTTTTAAAAAAATATATTAAAAAAGAGCTTTATTCTGTTGTTTCAGTCATTGATTTAAAATGAAAAACGTGTCACGGCCTCAGCCTTTTCTCCCCCTGCCACCCCCCACCCTGCCTCACTTTTTTTTTTGTTACCTCTTGTGCTCTCTCCCTCTTCCCGAAGTGGAAATGAAACAAAAGACAAGAGGACAGGGTGGGGGGTGGGGGGGGTTGGGGGGGAAGGAAGCAAAAGAAACAGAAGAAAACCCACAAAACTGCACTGAAAGGTCCCTGAGTGCAGAAGCCCATGCATGGCATGTCCTTGGGTATTTAGCAGCAGTTTTGGCGGGGGGGAGGGGGGGACTTCTCCTGCCTCACACCTCCTATTCCATCTGCTCTTCTATGAAACGCAGCGGAACCGCTCTCAGGTGCCTTCCTCATCCTTGCAGCAGAGCTGGCACCGGGCTGGAGCAGGGTGGTGGGACTGAGCACCAAGAGCTGTTTCCCTGCATGAAGAGGCCTTTCAAACAGCATCACTCTGTGCTGAGGTTGCTGCTTTTCTCCCAAAGAGCAAAGCACGGGGCAAAGAGAATTGATGGGAGTTTCACTATTGGTTTCATTGAGACAAAGATGTAACTTCAGGGGCTGGATCTAGAGCTCCTGGGAAGGACAGACCTTCAGATGCAGTGGCCAACTGGAAGACCTCTGCTTAACGTGTGTGTCCAGTGACTCTTTGGGGCAAGGACCACCCATGCAGGGCTGCTGGGGACTTTATCTGGGGGCAAACTGGTGCGAGCTCTTGTGTGGGTCTGAGCCCTGGGGATGTGGGAATGGCTGGAGTCCTGGGGATGGAGGACGCCCAGCTCCAAGCACCGCATCAGGTGCTGCACCCCCAGAGAGATCCTCCAGGCTGAGCATCCCTGAGCAGTTGGTGTTCCCAGCCAGGAAATGCTGTCTGGGAGCCACAGCAGCCCTAACCACTGTACCCCATATCAGCAGGGTCTACTGGAGCAATGCACAGGTACAGACACCTTCACCCCAGCAGAGGAGTTACCCCACCACCCAGCACTTCACCCTCCAGGAAGGCTGTAAAGCCCTGCGCTCACTGACCCGTGGGACAGGTCCCGGGGTGACCATGGGGGCTGGGGATGCTACCTAGCCCCCCCTGCTCCTGTGGGGAGTTTAAAGTCTCCACAGGTACAGGGGAGAAGCCACCTCAGCACACCTTCAGGCAATACCTCAGCAATACCACACGTAAAACCTTATCTTTCCTTCTTTCTCTTTAAGGCTATGTAATTTCTCTGTTATGTCTGAGATTTTGCTCCAGGTCAAAATGCAGCTACATGGGTTTTAATTGATTTTTTTTGCAATGCTTTCAACCTGAGGTTTCTTTTATTTTAACCACTCCTTGTCTTCTAAAGGAAAAGAGGTAGCAAATGACATTAATCACAAGACTCCCGAACCAAGAGCTTGCTGTGACTACTTTTATGTCTTCTTGGCTTTTTCAAATCCTGCTTTGAGGTTCCCATTTAGTGAGGTCCTGGAGCACACACTTCACTTTAATTGGGTGCTCCAAGTCAGACGTGCGCTTACAAGCAGGGCTGAATCAGGAACTAAATTATTATCAGCTCTGGAGCCCTGACACAAGTGGTCAGGGCTGTGGTGTGCCCAGCACCGTCAGAGGCATGGGGAGGAGAGAACGTCCTGCAGCCTCCGGTCAGGCAAGGGGAGCTGGATGGAGAGGCACCACCTACACGTGTCAGAGCATCTCAGCAGTGTGGGCTGCCTTCCCCTTGAGCTAGCAGGGGGAAATACAGACCGTTGACCAAACCTTGGTGCTGCTTGGCCATAACACAGAATAAAACTGCACTGCTTTTCTTAAAAACACCGTTCCTTGGTGTTTTTCAACCCAGGGGAGCCTGAGGAACATGCTCATAGCATGGCCCCACCACCAGTAGACTGCCCAGGGAGGTTGCGGAGTCTCCATCTCTCATATTCAAGACCTGTCTGGACGCCTACCTGTGCAATATGAGCTAGGGAGCCTGTTTTGGCAGGGGGGGTGGACCCCATGATCTCTTGAGGTCCCTTCCAACCCCTATGATTCTGTGTTTCTATGATTCTATGAACACATGTGCTGGGAGCCCCGCGCGGCACCATGAAGCATCATCTTTGGGCCACCCTTCGGCAAGGCTGACCACAGACACATCACCAGGCAGCCAGCATCCTTCTCCATACACCCGCTGAAGCAGCGTTGCACATACAGCCCCAGTGCTCTAATTACTCAATAACAACGCTAACGAGATAATGGCACACAAACCTTTCTGTAGGATCTTGTTTAATTTTCAGCCTTAGTTGGGTGTGGGAGAAAATCCAGTATGTTAAATTAACATTTTGGGTGTAAATCAAATTAAATGTACAAAATGCCCCGTAGGGTCAAAGCACAATGGGACCCACCCTTACAGATCTGACTGCTAAAATGTGTTTCATTTGACTCGAATCTTTTGGGAGTGAGGAGGGAGAGATGGGATCAAACAATGAATCAGCCATGTGTCGCTGTCGCAATCGCACCCTGCTCCTTCCCAAACTAACCCAGGGTGGTGGCGGTGGTGGGGGGGATCGGTGGCAGCACATGCAGGGCACAGGGGACTCGTCCCTTCTGGAGGACTCCCTCTCACTGTTCAGCCTCACCCCTGGTTGAGGTAACACCTTGAGGGGAGTGGGGGAAAGCATGCGTGGGGGCGAGGACGTGGGTGCAGGGAGCAAGGGAAGGAGCTGGGCTTGAGAAGAGCGGAGGGAGAGATGCTCGGTTAAGGAGGGGTAAAGCAAAGGGATGTGTCCATGGCTCAGGGGACGATGACTCTGTTTGATCTGCGAACAGGCAGTGGGTTACCTGTGACCCTGGGGAGCCATGTCCCACCTCCTTCTTGCCAGGGCAGCAGCAGGTTGTGCCCGCAGGGTGGAGGGACACGGCCCTGGCAGGGACAAGGGTTTGATGCTACAGTGGGTCAGAGCTGCACACCGCCGACAGGCACGGCCCCTCGGCAAGGTCTGCAAACCAGGCCTGTAGTACAGAGTCCAGCAAAGGAACCTTCATGCTTGGCTCCTGGTGGGATCTTGCCCCTTACCGTTGCCCCTCCTGCACAGAACTGGAGGGACACCAGCAGGTACACCCACACAGGAGGGTGCTAGGGATGCTCTGCCCATGGGTCACCCAGAGCCCTTTTTTTGGCAATTTCTCTCAATTTTGAGCCAAAGCAGGCTGGATGGAGATAAGACCCTGGTTGGTACAGGAGCCTGGTGATGCAGCAGTGCAGCCTTCAGTCTCTGGCTCCCAGCAGACTTCACCAGGGGGATTTATGCAAGTTTACTGACCATGCAAGAGATGCCACAGCTTCTATTCATTGGGAAGATGAACCTTCATCTTTTGCAGTCCATAGTGTTCCTGAAACACCAGGCCTGGGACATCTGGGCTGCTGCAAGTTCAGCTGATGAACCCCCAGGCTGCTACAAGAGGCATTTTGGGAGAGATGGCTGAGGGGCTGGGTGTCAAGATATTTCCCAGTCCTCTCCAAGAAGCATCCTGGTGTGACACTCCTTTCTTGAAATGCTCTGCGCTCCCCCACGTGAGGTGTGAAGGTGAACATGGAGCCCATCCCAGCACCCGGGAACAGGCACTGTGAGGACACCAGGAGCCCCAGGTTTGCATCCTGGCCACATTAAGGGAGAGGGTTTGTGGAAGGAAGATGCTGCCATTGCAGCCAATATGAGAACAAGGGAGAGTATCTCCTCTCCTCTGCAGCCTTTCCCTACCTGCTGCTTCCCTGGACTGCCCGGTAAAAGCCCAGCATGCTGCAGGGTCTTCACAGAAGGATTGTGGGGATCGCTGAGGACCACAGCGTGAGACCCCACAGAGGAGCACAGAGGAAACGCCCCACTGCTCAACAAAATCTGTGCCTGGGACACACACTGTTTCCAGCCCCAATTTTCCTTCCACCTGGATATCTGCCCTTGGTCTGGCAGCTCCACACCTGCACTGAAGTGTGTGTGGACTGCGGGGATGCTCCCCTCCACCCGCCCCGTGCCCCATCGCACACCTGCAGCACGGGGGTGACTCAGCTGGGTTTCAGCAGCCGCCCGCACGCACACACCGTGCCTTGCCGCAGGGGCTGCCATTGCTCCAGGGGCAGGTTCCCACCCGAAGTGTGGCATCTCCAGTGCCAGCGTTTGGCCAAATACCGGCTCGCGGTCCCCACGAGGTCAGAGGAGAGTGAGCATCGCTGGGGGTGGCACAGAGCAAAGGTACTGCCCATGTCACACCCGCACAACACCTCTCGTGCCACCAGCCATGGGGCCGAGCCTGACCGCTGGGAAGCTCTCCTTCCAAGCCAGGATTTGGCAGCTCCCCCAGTTAGATGAAGAACCACTTCACCACAGTGGATGGAGCCTGGGTGGCTTCGTGCCAGCGTTATCTTGGAAGGAGAGAGCAGCGGCTCTGCAAGATGCCCTGGTTTGGAGGGCGATCTGCTTTCCTTGGCTGAGCAGGGAAGAAGGGATGGAGAAGGTGCCAGCTGGGGGAAGATGGCTCCCCAGGCTGCGGCAGAACCTGCCCTGCCTGTGCTTCCCTGCTGGGTTTCAAAGCTCCCCACCGGGCTGACTCACCGGGCTCCTGTCTCCCTGCCTCCCACGGCCCCTGCCACTCCCAGCGTCTCCCTGTCTTTCTCCACCGATACCTCCGCTTCCTTCCCACTCCCCCCGCCGGCTTGGCGCTGTCTCTCCAGCCGCCCACTCGCTGTGGCTCTGCTCCCTCCGGGCGCCCGGCATCACCCCAGGTTGCCCAGCCACTCCCCGCTGAGACTCTGAGTCCCGCTCCCTGTGGAAACAGCACGCAGCCACCCCGGTGAAACTCATGCCGGGTGCGGGTCCCCAGCAGCATCCCCTGAGCATCCTCCTCATCGGTGGCACCTGCCACCCTGAGGCTTGGGGGAAGAGGCTGCTGGGGGACCCATGCCCACCACATCCTCCACTAGCGGTCCAGCACCACTCTGGGGGGAGGGGATGGGATGACCCCTTTGGAGAGGTGTCTGCTCTCACAGGGTGGTCAGCAGAGCCCTAAACTCACCAACTCTGCTGCAGAAACACTGAAGCCCTTTCCTCAGTTTTGCCTGCGCTGCTTACCAGTTTTTCCTTGCTGGGTTTCCTGAGATCCCACTGTCTCCCCAGGAATCTGGGTGAGTTTCTACCAAGGCTGATACAGCAGCAGAGGTTGCAAAGGTAGTGAAATCCCAGGAGTTTCCTACACATTGGTAGCTAGAGGATGGAAAGCTACTCCCTGCTGTGCTTAAAAAAATGTCATGTGCACAACCTTTATTGGACACCCGGAAATCCACACGGGCTCTAAGCTCCAAAAGCCATGATCACACAAGTCAGAACCCCTCCAGCTCCTTTAGCAACTGGTCACTGGTGGTAGCGGTCCTCAACCCCCAGGGTTCCCTGATATTTTCACAAGAGCCATCTCTCTAAGCACCAAACCCAACAGCTGCGTGAACAGTGAAGAAACGGGGTCCCAGCTGCTCATCCTTTCCGGCCAGGGGTTTGGATTTTGGGTTTTCTCTGGCAGGAGGTCACAGAAAGCTTTGTCCAGGTGGGTCCATCCAGAGTGGGTGTTGATACCCTTGAAGATGAGCAGCTTCCCTGCCTGAGCCTGATTACATCTCCTGAGGAGGCCCCAGCTACTGCTGGAATGAAGGGAGGAAAGGGTACTGCGGGTGGTCTGCCAAGACCCCGCGCCCTGGCTTTGTCCTCCAGAGAGATGTTCGCCCTCCCTGTGCTATGCACAGCCACATCTCCATATTCCTGTATGGCTGCTCGAAGGTGTCTGCCTCAGTGGGGTCATCCATACAAAAGACACACATTCCTTGCCATCAGGATGCACTGCCATCAGGATGCAGCACCATCAGGATGCAGCACCATCTGGATGCAGCACCATTGGGAAGCACTGCCATCAGGATGCAGCACCATCAGGATGCACTGTCATTGGGATGCAGCACACATCGGGATGCAGTGCCATTGGGAAGCACTGCCATCAGGATGCAGCACCATCAGGATGCACTGTCATTGGGATGCAGCACACATCGGGATGCAGCACCATTGGGAAGCACTGCCATCAGGATGCAGCACCATCAGGATGCACTGTCATTGGGATGCAGCACACATCGGGATGCAGTGCCATTGGGATGCACTGCCATCAGGATGCAGCACCATTGGGACGCAGCACCATCAGGATGCAGCACCATCCAGATGCAGCACCACTGGGAAGCACTGCCATCAGGATGCAGCACCATCAGGATGCAGCACCATCGGGATGCAGCACCATCAGGATGCACTGCCATTGGGATGCAGCACACATCGGGATGCAGCACCATTGGGATGCACCGCCATCAGGATGCAGCACCATTGGGATGCAGCACCATCAGGATGCAGCACCATCTGGATGCAGCACCACTGGGATGCACTGCCATCAGGATGCAGCACCACTGGGACGCAGCACCATCAGGATGCACCGCCATCGGGATGCAGCACACATTGGGATGCAGCACCATTGGGATGCACTGCCGTTGGGATGTGGTGTAATCAGGATGTGACACAAATCAGGGTATGCTGTCATCAGAACACGTGGCCTGTGCTCCTGGAGGCTGAGGGCTCAGGAGAGGAGAGCTGGGCAAGGCCAGCCTGTCCTGTTGGCTGATTGGGGCCACATCCTCTTATCGAGGGTTAGGGAGCTGGCAGTTGCACAGTCCTCTTAGGAAAGCTCCAGCAAAAGGTCTGGTGTCAGCTGGTGCTGGTGGAAAAAAAGATGGATGAGCCAAACTGGGGCCTGACCCAGTCGGTCCCTTCCCATGTTCCTAAAAATAGTGAGAGTAGTTTCAAAACGCCTTTAAACCCCCAGCTTCCCACAGCTGGCACAGGCTGATAAGCTGCCGTGCTGCCCCGGGGGGCTGTGGGGGCTGTGCTTCCCCCTTCCCACAAGCCCTGCCACCCCCCCACCAGCTCAAAGCTGGGTGGTAGAAAATCCCCCATCCCCTCCCCAAGGCCAAATGACACCTCAGGGGCCCCCAAGGCTTCCTCATTCCTGCCAGATGACCTGCCCGCCATAAACCCCATTGTATGCATATGGAGTCTATGCATTTCTTTACCATTTCAAAACCCTCCCAGAGGGGCTGGCTGGGCCATAGGTGCTGCCCTTGCCACCCCTCTCCTCCTGGAAGTGAATGGGCAGATTAATAATGAGACGGAGCGCTGATAAGGGTATAGAGGGTGGATGATGAGCTGGAGGAAGGGAAGGAATAACTGTCTCAGGCTGGGTGCTGGAGGAAGGTCCCACCCCTGGCCCGTGGAGTGCATCCCCCTGGGGACTTCTGCGGCAGTAGAAAGATGAGGTCCACCTGGACACCTCCTGGCTTGGCCATTGGCAGTGTGGATGACAGCTCAAGCACCATTCTGCTACAAGCTGGGCCAGGGGAGAGGTCAGGATGTCCCAGTGCTGCCTGTTAGAGATGGGCTTTTACCATCCTCTCTGGTTGCCTAGGGTGCACAGGCAGGGATCCAGCACTGCTGCCAGAGAGTCCCTGCCTGTCCTGCCTGTGCTAAGGCAGGGCATGTGTTCCAGCAGGCCCAGGATGAGCATAGGCGGTGGGATACATGCCTGCTGCCTACAAAATTGCCCGGGGAGCTCAGCGGTGTCACTTCCAGCTGGGCTCCTTTCCTTACAGCTGTGATTTGATAGCTGGGGGGGGCTCGGTGCCAGCTGCAGCACCCAGGGGTGTCTCTGCCCCCTCCCCACTGACCCAGCTGAGCCCAAAGCCTGATGTTACCCCCTCCTCTTCCTGCTCACTACACAACTGTACCGCCACTGCCCGAGAAGCCCTTCCTCCTCCTGGGTGAGCCCTGGGAGGATGGGAGCCAGGGGTGCTGCACACCACAGGGCTCACCCCACTCTGGGGGCCGGGAAACCTCCCTGCCTCGCAGCGGTCCCGGAGCTGGGTCAGGGTTCCGATCCCCAGGCTAGCTGTGGGGTGACTGCTCGTGGCATCATTACTCCGCCAACGTGTCAGGTGTCGGGTTTATTCTGCACCAGGGTTTTTATCTCCCAGCACCTTTTACAGTGTTTGCCAGGAAAAAGAAAACCCAGCCCCACGCCCGTCAGCGCCTCTGCCCTCGGGTCCCGACAGGGCTGCCGCAGTGCCTGCCTCCCGCTGCCCGCGGCCAAGGGTCTGTGCGATTGCCGCCAATATAGTTATAAAGCGCTGGGTTACATCCTCCTTTCGCTCCTGTACGGGCAGACTTTGGCCTCCACCCGCGTTTCAACCGCCCGTCCCTGCTCTGGGGAAGGGTGCACAAGGAGGGAGCCGGGGTGTAGCTCCCGGGGTGCAGGTACCTGCTGCAGCACCCCGAGTCAGGTCCCCGCTGCAGCACCCCAAAACAAAGATCACGGGCCAGCTGTGCCGTGGAAAAAGCGGAGGGAGATGCGGGGGAGAGAGGCAGCATCAGGACCGACCTCCTCCCTCCCACCCTGTTCCAGGGATGCCAGGGAAGCTGGGGCCACGGGGGGACCCTTCGAAACCCCCTCACCCCGGCTAGGGCAAAACAAGGCCACGATGGAGCCCACACCTTAGTTTATTTACCTGGAGGTGACCCGCTGTGGCGGCCACCCCCGGGCTGGCTGGCTAACGTGTAACCACACATCGCCTGGCTGTAAAACTGGCAGGGCTCATGGGGAGGCTGCCCTGGGCTCCTGCCCTCCCCGCTAGAAGGAGGAAGTGCATGGGGAAATTAAAATAAAATCTAACTGTTTTGCAGGCTGCCCTGCAAAGGGAAGGAAAGCTCCCAAGCTCCCTCGCTCACAAGGGAGCAAAAGAAGGGTTCTCCCTTTCCGGTTTTCTCTGTTCTCCATCATTAAAATTTCAGGAGGATCAGAGTCAGTCCCCCACGGTTCTCCTGAGAAGGATTGCCAGGGACTCAGGGCTCATCCACAGGGGATGAGCAGCAGATTTCAGCTGAACCGACGGCGAGAGCAGGTCAGAGGTGGCTTATGAAGCCCACGTACGAATGTTGGGGGGGATGAGTTTTGGTGGCTTTCACTTCATTGATGGCCTGCAGAAAACAAAACTCGCCCACACCAGGCTTACCTTCACCTGCCAGGAAAAGAGGCTAACCCAGTCGAAATAAGGCACTTTTAATACATACTTTCCATTAATTTAAACCATTTGTTGTGTCTCTGAGTACAGAGAAACCCCCAGTGACCCCACCTCTTAATTACAGAGGAGGGGCACAAAAACCTTCAACACATTTCCATTTTTTCCCTCTGCATTTTTCAAGGTTTTGGATACCAACAACAGGAACCCCCCTCCCAGCAACTCCGATAGAGACACTTACTGCCTGGTCAGGGCTGCCACAACCAGGTCTGGCACTGCTGGGGGTGGGGAGGGGAGGGGTGTAATTCCCTTTCTCAAAGCGGAAAAAGCATCGCAGTGAGAGAGAAGTGCCCACAGTACAGCAATTACAGGTTTTTGCTGCTGCTATTAGCGCTGCCCTAAGAAGAAAATCAATGCTAACACACCAGCAGGCACAGCACGCTCCCGGCCGCGGTGGGCTCTGCCACGTGCTCAGCTCTGTCTCTACGCTAGACCTCTGGCCGAGGGCGTGCAGGCACACGCACACACACACACGCACGCACACCCAGACACCCCCCCCCCCGGCCCTGGGCCAAGCGTGCGAGAGAGGGTGGCTGGGTGCCAGGCCCAGCTCCCCTCGCAGCGCCCGGGAGGGCTGGGCTGGGCCCGGCTGGGCTCTCCAGGGAAAATTCCTAACGGCAGCACTGGGAACCTCCTCCCGTGGCTTCAGAGAGCAGATGGGAACCTGGTTTAGGTTGAGTTTGAGTTTGTTTGTGTTTTTTTTTCCCCTTGGTTTTCTTTCCAATTGTCTCACTATAAGGAAGACATCAAGGTCCTGGGGCGTGCCCAGTGAAGGGCAACCAGGCTGGGGAAGGGGCTGGAGAGCAAATCTTATGAGGAGTTGGCTGAAGGAGCTGGGGATGTTTAGTCTGGAGAAGAGGAGGCTGAGGGGAGACCCTATCGCCACCTACAACTACCTGAAAGGAGGTTGTAGAGAGGTGGGCGATTGTCTCCAAGTAACAGGTGACAGGATGAGGGGGAATGGCCTCAAGCTGTGCCAGGGCAGGTTTACATTAGACATTAGGAAAAAGTTCTTCAGCCAAAGGATTACTGGGCACTGGCACAGGCTGCCCAGGGAGGGGGTTGAGTCACCGACACTGGATGTGTTTAAAAGACGGGTAGACGAGGTGCTCAGGGATCTGGTTTAGTAGAGGACAGGCACGGATGGACTCGATGATCTCAAAGGTCTTTTCCAACCTGATGATTCTGTGACTCTGAGGTAGCCGAGTCATTGCGTCTCAGCAGAGTGCTCCAGGTGCCCACAAACTCACCAGTGTGAGCTCATGTGCCTGCACATGCATGCCCACCTGGCAGGGAGGAAAAGCTGGCTCTGCAGAGAGGGAAGGAGAGCTAGCTCACCAAACCCCCTGGAAACCCCCCTGAGACCTTTGTGAAAACACACCTTTGGGATTATTTGTGTGTGTGTGTGTGTGTGTGTGTGTGTGTGTGTGTGTGTGTGTTTTACTTGTTTGCTTGCAGTCTGATAAGAGAGATTGGTTCCTTGTGTTGCAGAGGAGAAATGGAGCAGAAGAGGAGCTGCGAGAACCTGGAAATGGGCTCGACTCAAACGTCTTATCTCCATGCCCTGCCACATTTTGCAGGGTTTTCCTCAGACTTCAGTGCTACTGGTGACCTGCTAAGGCAAGCCACGATTGAGCACCCCGTTTTGGGGGTTCTCTGGTGGCTAAAACAGGGTAGAGCTGACACTACCTCCCCTTCCTTTCATGGGATGCTACCCTGCTTGGTGTAACCAGCTGTTACACAAAACTTATCCAGAACTCCTCTGTCGCCATCAAAATGGATGGAAGGAGCAAATAAATGTGGAAGTTGGAGACAGGACCTGCAATGCTGCCTTGCTGAGGAGGCTGGCAAATACCCGTGTATGAGCATGGAGGCGAGGGAGGGGTTGGACGAAGCACAGGGGTTGCACAAGCTTAATTTTCTTTGGAAACCAGGATGAAAATGCCCCCTAAGCATTGACTTCAGACCTGTTATCCAAGATCACCATAGAGATCTGAGCTGTTTGCCCAGGGGAAAAATGGCCTTCAGCTTTTCAGTCTCCTTCTCATGTGAGTCAACCTTTCCCTGACTGATGCTCAACCCCGTCTCCACAAGACAACACGTGCCGCTACACCCAGGCCAGCGAAGGAGGAACCAAGGCACAGGAAAGAGGGCATCAAAGAAGGGTAGAAGCAAAACACACCAGGAACCAGCTATTGGCAGCCAAGGTGTTTGTTTGAGGAAACCTCACGTGGAGAACAGCGAGGAGAGCCAGCAAAGAAAGAGGCCCTCCTGAGCCACGTTTCCTTCAGCACAAGCTCATCCTCTGCCTCACTCTGCGAGGACCAGCAGCGCATCTTGTCTCCTTGCAAGGAGTTACCACGGCTTTGCCAGCCACGCACACCCCGTCAGCCCTGAGAGATGTCCCTGCAACGGGGCTGGGGAGGTTGAAGGTGCGTTTGTTGGGGGGGTGGTGGGGGGGGAGGGAAACTGCAAAATCTTGTTCTCTCTTCTCCTTCTGCCAACCGCCAGCTAAAAAGTCTCACACCCAGTGGTGTGAAAGCACAGCCTGAATGTTTCCCACCCAGGAAACTTTTAGCCCCTCAAATGATTAATGCCAGGCTCAGGTAGAAGCACTCAGCTTCCAGCCAGGGCGAGCTGCGCCCTTCCAGGTGCTAAGGGCGCTGCGCTGGCTCACATCCGCCGTGCATCTGGCTCGACCCTGTTCTTGGCACCCCAGTGGCCTTGGACGCGTTACAAGCACTTAGGCATAAGCCTTAATAACAGTAAACACACCGATGTGAGCAAAACTATTAGACTCAATTGAAACATTATCATTCCCACTAATTTTGCCTTTCATTTTAATCACATTCATTCAGCAGACAGATGAAAAAGATTATACCGAGGAGGGATCAGCTTCACACGTTTGGTTTCCCTCTTCCACCCCGGACGGGGTTGGGGATGTGACCCCACCGTCCCCACGCAGCGACTGCTCCTTAACTCAGTTCTAAGTTCTACCTGGAAACACCTGAGCCTGGTTTTGAGACAGGGCCTGTGGGACCTGCTGAGGCTGAGATCCCACCATCCTGCCTGGCAGCAAGCTGCGGCAGATGCTTGGAAGGGAAAAAAAAAAGTACAGGAAGGAGTCGGGAACAAACCTACACCTTTCACAATAAACCTCCCACCTTCCTGTTTATCTGTGGTTTAAGAAGCTCACGAGACACAGGCAGCATCCAGACATCAAGGGTGCTTCAGGAATTTCTACTCTTCTTTTCTGAATCCACGGGCAAGTTCAGCTCCTGCAGTAGCAGCAGCAATGACTTCCACAACTCACACACGGGGCGACCTTCTTCCCGCTTGGTTTAAGCTTGCTACCCACACACCCACAGCTTACCCACGGACTGTGGAGAACAGTGAATGACTGTTCTTTGACCTTGTTCAGGGTTTTCTAGACCTTGTGGTACAGCCCACCTCCCTACTAGATACCCTTTTAGTCGACGGACTCCAGGAGCTACTCTTACGCACACACGACCCACTCGTTTGGGTGGTAATGCCACAGAGACCAACTACGGACAAGTTCCCTACTTTTCAGGACTGGGGGACCTCAGCCCTTGCTGGTCCCCCACAGCAGCTGGTGGGGGGGATGTGGGGGTGAGTATTGCAGGGTGAAAGCGCCCTGGAAGGCTGAAGTCCTTCAGCCAAAGCCTGAAGCTCATCTGAACGTGGTAGATCACAGCCGCTCAGGACAGCCATCTGTTGCCCTCGCACAGGAGCACTGGGAACATAAATTTTTCTCTGTCTGTAAAGCACTCAGATACTCTGGCGAGGAGGTGCCAGGGAAAAGCCCCTGGGGACAGGAATAACGCTGTCTTCAGAGCAGGAAAAGCTGCCAACCACGAGGCCTAAGGCCACACACTGAACAATGAGAAGGCACAAACAATTGAAGAGCGGCTTTCTCCAGCTGCTTGTTCTATGCAATCTGGGTTTCATGGGCAAGGGAAGCGCAGGGCCGGAGGTCTTCACGCAATAAAAGCAAAAAATCTTTCTTCAACTCAGGAAAGAAATAATAATTTCAAAAATAAAATCCCCTTTTATTTGTTTTTCAGAGCTGCAACCGCACCGGGCACGGAAGCAGAGGCTGGCAGGGAGCTCCGGTGACCCCTGCTCTGGCAAGGCCCCGGGCCACATCCCTCCACGGGGCTGTGGCCCTTTTTGAGCCGACAGCGTTCCTGGGCCGCAGGGTGCAGGCGCCCAGTCACGGTGACTGACCCTCCCGCGAAGGTGCGGGGCCCGGCCGGCCGCCCAGGGCTGGGTGAGGCGAGGCGAGCGCGGGCCGCCGCCCCCGCTGTCGTCCCGCCAGGACGAGGCGCGGCGCCTCAGCCCTGCGGCGCACGGCCGCGAACCGCTCCCTGTCCCGGGGCTGCCCCGTGAGGAGCGCGAACACCCCGCGCCTCGGCGGAGCCGCCCGAGGAGCTCCGAAGGCCGCCCCACGTGCGGAGCGAGCGGCCCCGCGCAGCCGCTCCACCCGCCTCCGCCCCGGGGCGCGGCCCGGGCCTTCCCCGCCCCGCCGGACGGGGCGTCCCTCGGCACTCGGCTACTCTGGCCTGGCTCGACGCGCTCGGCGCTCGGCTGGGGGCGGGGCGCGCCTCCTCCTCCTCCTCCCCCCCCACCCCCCCCCCCCCGCACGGCCCTTCCCCCCGCGGCGAGCAGGCGGCCTCGGCACGCGCCGCCCGCCCCGCCGGCGGCGGCGATGTCGAGGAGCTCCCGGGCGGTGCTGGCCGTCTCCGCCCTGCTCTCCGCCGCCACTGTGGTGGCCGTGCACGTCCAGCAGCGGCGGGAGCGTGAGGTGAGTGACCCGCCGCGGGGGGCGGCGGGGGGGGGGGGACGGACGGGACGGGGGGACGGGGCGAGCACGGCCCCGCCCCGCCTCTACGGCGGCCCCTGCGCCCCGCGCCCGCCGGCAGGACAGGCCCCGCCCGGCGGCGCAGGCCCCGCCCCCGCGCCCCGCCCCCTCACCTGGAGGCCTGGCCCGAGGTGTCTGCCCCGCGCCCCGCCCCGCACCTGCAGGCGCGGCCCGAGGCCTCGGCCCGGAGCCCCGCCCCCCGCCCCGCAGCCCCGCCGTGTGTCCCTGCCTCCGGCTACCCGCCCTGCCCCAGCCGGGCTGGCTTGGGGAGCCGGGTCCGCAGCGTCTCGCCGCCTTCTGTGCCCCTGCCTGAAGCCGGCGGCCGCACGGGTGCGGCCAGCCCGGAGGCCGTAGCCGCGCCTGCACGGCGGCGCCCTGCCTGCGCGCTGCCCCCGGCCGTCCTCTGTCCTCGAACTACCTTCCCCCTTGCCCGCCTCCTCCGCCGCCGGCACCTGCCCTTTCCGCGTTCACCCTTCTCCCGCCCAGCGCGTCCAACCCACAGGGAAAAGTAGCGGCCGGGTGAGGCAGGAGGGGCCCGGCGGAGGCAGGTTCCTCGCCCTGGATGCGGTGCAGGAAGGATGCGATCCGGCACCCTCTAGGCCCAAGGGCAGCACCCTGGCAGTGTTCCCAGGGCTCTCCCCTGTCCGGCCGTGCTGCCCTGCCTGTGCTCGTCCCGCTGGCAAGGCATCTGCTCCGCTTTCCCTGAGCGTGCCAAATGCCTCTCGCCACAGGGCAGGCAGCGCGGTTCAGTACTGCGCAGCCAGCCCTGGCTCTCTCCTTCTGACGAGGCAGGCAGAGTGCAAGCTGACCAGCAGAAATACCCTGCGAAAAACCAAACGGGAGTTTTCAGTGCTGCATTTACAAAGATAAGGTAATTCCTGGGAGGCACCTTGTGTGCAAGAGGGCCTCACAGCCAAATGTGTCAGATCAGACAATGGGGAGTCCCTGTACAGAGAAATCCTGCCCCGGACTGGAAGCCCCTTCCTTGCAGAATAGGTATGTTGTGTGTGACGTGAGTTTGGGCAGTGAGTGTGCAAGTTTAGACCCTTCTGATGAGACAAATGGGTATGGATATGAGTGCACACACCTGATTTTTCCCTCTTCATTCACAAAAAAAGTAGAAAATGCACACAAAAAAAGGCCTGTGTTAAATGAATGTTGTTGAAGGCCTGAAACAGTCAGGAGTTACCAAACAGTGAAGTTGTTAGTCCATAGCTCAGCTCAGTTGCCTGTTGCATGGGCTTTACGATGCAGCCTGTAAATACAGGATAGTGGTTTTTTCCCTCAAGAGATTCTTTCTGTCAGTGCTTGAGAATGGTGGATCTTGGAGGATGAGACGGATGCGGGTAAGGAAAGAGGCAGGTTAATCTGCTGCAGAAGTTGGAAAATATGCTGGATGGCACAGGCAAGAAGAGAAAGGCTGGTCTCTTGGAGCAGTGCTGGGGAATGGCTCTGCTTCAGCTGGAGATGACCTAGATGCTGGGCTAGATCACTCAAGCTCAAGATATTTGCAGGTGGTTGCTAGCTAATTCAGCGTGCTTGCCTTGAGCACCGAAGGTCTGGCAGGAACATGTGCTAAATGCTCCTGTGCTGGAATACATGGAAGCTGTACTTTGAGAATGTGCCACAGGACAACATGTCCTCTGAAAAAAATCTCCCTTGGGTGTTTCAGCAACACACCTAAACTTAATGGATGCTTTTGACCTTTATCTTTGGCTGATATCTCTCCTTCATCTCGCGGGCCATGAAAATAAATTAACATTTACAATACATTCATATTCTACAGAAGTAAGAGGCATAAAACAGTCCACAAGTAAATGAGTAACGCTACCGTTAGAGCGGGACCTGTGTATCATGAAGTAAGCCATGCCTGGGGCCACAGGCTAAAGCAGGAATGTGAAACTAGAGGCTGGATTACCTGGCCAGGATCCATGCTGAGCACTGAACAAGACGGCAGTCCCCTGGTATGTAGAGGCTGTGTGATAAAATACAAAACACAGGTAAATTAAGGGCGCAACAGCAAGTTTACAGTGTGCATTCTACCAGTGTGTGGAAGTGTTAACTCTTAACAAAAGGAGTGGTGGATCAGCAAATGAGTCGGTATAGTTACTGGCCTCTGGTTGCTTCGTATATTTCTAATGATACCAGGAAAAAAAAAAATAGGGACTCCCTGCCCTTTGCCTGTTCCTGTTGCTCTGAGCCGTGGAGGTTGCTTGGTTTGCAAAAGAATGTTTAATTGCTTTGGTTGCTACACCCAGGGTTGCTCCTGCAACCTTCTGCCTGGGGAGATCCTGGGTTTCCCAAACGGGACAGTGGTGGGCAGCTTTCTCCCCATGGGCCAGTTTTAACTTAGTTTTCCACAGCTGGAAGCAGCTGTTGCTGTGCAGGGTATCGGTGTCGCTGCGTCAGCCTGCCAGCAGTTTAGCTGACTGTCCTAGGGATGGAGTGAACAAGGGTCCACAAACCAGTCCTCCAGAACTTGAAGGGATCTCCCCAAAGCTGGATCTCACGCTAGCCTGATAACATATTTGCAGGGATATTAGTATTCCTCAAGATGCTGCTGCTGCAGGAGCGAAGCCAGAATGATCAATTCCTTTTGTTCAGCAATCAGTTTGACTTGCTATTCAGAAGCTCTAAGGCTCAAAGCTTATCTTTTATAAAAATGAAATCTGTAATTTTCTCTTTATAATTCTTCAAGTCAGGGAATAATGGCTTCAGGGGTAAACCCAGTTATTTAGATATTTAGGAGCGCAATTATTTGCATAAAGTAATGGAAATAAGTAATGTGGATATTCTGCAGTCCTGGTGTAAGGATCATTTCGGATTTGTCTTTATGCAAATTAATAAACTTTTGACTTTTATAAATGGGTATGCCAAGCACAAAGTCGTTTGAGCTTGTGCACATCAGTCTAAACTGATGCAGAAGACAAGCAGGCCAAACACCTGAGAGCAGAGGAAGGTGATGCTCAGATTTTAAAGGTGTCTTTTGCAAACTCTACATTTTCAAAGTAAATGCATTCACCAGCTGAAAGGTTGCAGCATGGCTGTGGCTTGTGAACGGAACAGAATCATGTTCTTGATGTAATTGTTCAACTGACATTCTCTCTCCCTGCATCTTTTCTTTATTGTTATTAACTAATAGTAAAAAACTACTGAGCTTATGAACTTTGTCTTTAGTGATTACTAATTTGCCACCCGAGTTCAGTTGATTGAAGCTGATGGGAAGGAACTGGTTTGATTAGGTTAATTTCCAGAGAAGTTTTGATTATTGGCTGACGTAAATGTTTGTGCATTTTCTTAACAAGATAAAATATTTCTTACACAAAACCTTTCTATTTTAAACTTGACAGGAGAAATAATTGCCTTTGGAATGTGCAATTATTGGCACTCTAGATGAAGAATAAATCCCTGTGAGAACTTGTCAAGTAATAATCACAAACATCTTCTAAAAAGACTGCAGGGTCAGCTTTCAAATAAATTATTTGCAGGTGCATTTTTGCATCATTCAAATAGGTCAAATACAGCATTAATTATTTTTTCCCCATTAGGCTGAATAATTTATTCATATCTCCAGTATACAGTAGCTAACCTTGGTGTCTGTGAAACTTTCTTATTCCTGAGTCCAAGCTGAGGATGAGTTGGTAATTTAGGCAGGTGGATAATGCTTTAACTAAACTGACCTTCAGCTACCATGAGATTCTCATCTCTAGTTGGGCTAAAATACGGCTGCGATCACACAGCTCAATTTAGATGTGAGCCAGGGTTGGCTCTCAACAATAACCTCATGGGGTTTACTCATTTATAATGTTTCTGTCTTCATGTATCGTGATTTCTGATAAGCTTGTGTCTGTTGCTTTGAAGTCTAGTGAGTGAGTATGACTAAAGCATATCGCCAGCCCCAGGAGTTCAAGCCGAACCCCAGAAGTGGAGCGTGCATCCCATGTTCTCCTTTGCACTGGCACTTGCCTTGGGTTAGCCAGGGCAGGGAGTTAAATCAGCAAAGTACGACTTGCCTTGTGAAGGAAAGAAAGAGTTGTTTTTTGCTGGCTGAGCTCTCTGGGCTGGCAGACCCTGGGGTGAGATGAGCACCACAGGGCTGGAAAGATGGCAGCAGCACCAGCTTTGCTTGGTTGAAGTTGTTGGAGAACCGTATCTGGGCTCTGTCACGTGCACAATGGATAAAATGCTTCATGTAGTCCCCATTTCCTTCCAGACTTAGTTTCAGCTTTGACATCTCTCCATCACTGTGTCTGATCTTAGTGGCTGCGCATCTGGAGCAGAGCAGCTGGTTCCCAGCTAGTCCCTCCCCTCCATTTCCCCACCCCGTTTTGGTTTCACCCATTCTGCAGTTCCCCTGGTGAGAGGTAAAGGTTAAATGTTTTATCTAATTATCAGAGTGAAAAAAAAAAAAAACCAACCTTCTAGGCAGCAGAGAGAGGAGAGGAAGGAGGGAACAAAACCTGCTTGGAATTTTCTTAGGGCTTTTTACATTCAGTGCAGGGTTTACCTATCCGTTTGAGAACTGCTGGCCTGCCTTGCACATTTTAGTTAGGAAGAACATTTTCGGTAAAGGGGATATTTTTTTGAAGTAAGTGCTTTTGCTCTTTCAGGAGCTTGGTTTAAGCAGGACTTGTATCAGCCTTGCAGCAAGAGTTTACAAGGTATTTTTTTAAGAGTAAGACACGAGCACAAAGATGATGACGCAGGGCAGTTTTTCTTAAAATCATTTCCAATCTGCCACCAAATTCTCTCCAAGCAGAGGAGAAATTTGGGGAGATGACTTTTTTTGGTGAAGATTTAGGGCAGAGGTTAACCGGATTTTATAGATCAGATCCATCCTGCATGGCAGAGGAATTTTGGGTGCATAGGACTTATTTGCTTGATAGCTTTCCCGCTTAGCAAACCTGCCCATCTGAAGTGGGTACAAATAAAGCAGGTTTTGGGGTAGTACCATCACCTTACTGATAACTGAGTACCAGCTCCTGTAGTTTTAGATTCAGACCACATGAAGTGGCTGTGGCTCTGGGGCGGTGACGGAGAACTGAGGACGTGCAAAAAAGCTGCCTGCAAGTGGTGTGAGCAGGAGGGATTAGAGCTGGGTGGGAGTTAATTGCATTCAGCATCCAACCGGCTGCGATAAACACTGTCCCTTGTGTTTTCAGAGGCTGCACAGTGGGGTTCTCAGAGATCTTGAGCGTCAAAGTCAGAAAAAAGAGAACATTCGCCTGCTAGAAGAGCAGATTGCTTTGACAAAGCAGCTTGTGGAAGAAAGAGACAAGGAACTAATGAAAAGAGGGTCCCAGCAGTCCTAGACATAGACTCAGACTGCAGAGACTTGACCGGCACATCCAGCGTGGAAGGACTTGTCAGTGTGAGGAGGAACAGCCCTTTGTTATGCAAACACCATCTAGGATGGCTAATAATGTTCATATGAGTGGGCTACTGAGCCGCCACGATGATGAAGCCACCAGGACCTCCACCTCAGAAGGCCTGGAGGAGGGTGAGGTGGAAGGGGAGACTCTGCTGATTGTCGAGTCTGAGGACCAGGCTTCGGTGGATTTATCACACGACCAGAGCGGAGACTCACTGAACAGCGATGAAGGTGACACGTCCTGGATGGAGGAGATGTCCTATTACTGTGAGAAGTGTCAGAAGTGGATTCCAGCAAGTAAGCCTGTCAATTGTCTTGTGTCTCTCTTGCATCACTGGGATGGTTGGTTGCACTGTCTTGCATATCTGTTTTACAGGGCAGTCCTTAGTTAGCTGTATTCCATCCTACGCTGGAGGAGAAAGGCTGTCATGGTATTGTGTGGAGCCCAGCAGCTTGATGCCAACCATGTGCATTAGGCACTTTGGTCCATGACCTGTGTGGGTGTCCAGAGCTGGCATTCCCTGTAAAGAAATGGGACTGTCTTCTTTAATTAGTAAAGAACGAGGGTGTGACTTCAGACACATGCACACCCTTCCAAGTCTTGCTGCTGGTGTGTTGAGGGGACTTTGGCCAAGCGACTTGGCCTCTCTGCTCACTCAGATAAAGATAATGGCCCTTGCTGGGAAGGCCTTCCTGGGGAGGTTAAGGGGCTTTGGAATGGGGGATTTTTGTTTAGTTTTGATTTTTCTCTGGTTAGTTTGTCGCATCTGTGGAGCATATGGCTACATCTCAACCTTATTGGTTTCCCGATAATGTGGATTTAATTTAGCTTTCACAGAAGCGTGACCAGCCTGTAGCAGCTAGCTTTTGGAGGCGTTTGGAGCAAGCTGCAGAACTTGATCCCTCTGCTACTGCTGCTTGCCATAAGATACATGCTGTTAGCAGCATAAGAGATGAGGCTTTACTTTCTAAATTCTGGATTTTTGGATCTATTATTTGTTCAGAAAGCTAGATAATGCTAAGCACTGGTTGTTGGATTTGTTGTTGGTTTGGGTTCTTTTGGTTTTAATTTTTGGGCTTTTGTGGGTTTTATTATTTTTGGGGGTATGGGGGAGTGGGTGTTGTAGCTCTTAAGGTGGCACCTGCCTGCAGGTACATCAGGACTGTCCTTCTTGCCATCCTAGCACTTTGCCAGAATTTAGTGTAGAAATCTCCTCTCCAGGCATGTTAGTGTTTTGATGTTCATGTAATGGAACCAGTGTTGTACTCTTAAGGTAGCATGCAGTTAAAGGGACATATTAAACTGAAATATAGTAATAAAATTAATAATAATTTTAAAAAGGAGCAGTTAAAGGTATCATGAGCCACCTCATCTAAAAGCACGTGATTTAACACTCAATTTGTTTTATTTTACAAAGATGTGCCTCTCTGGCGTTGCTGTGGAACAGATCCAAAGAGCAGAAAAAGCCAATCCCAGAGCAACATTAACTAGATACAAATGTGGAAAGTAAACGAGCTGGAAAAGGGAAATAGCGTTCTCTCTGCTAATTGCGGTTGTAGGGCTATCAGTTGTCACCTGTGACATGCTCAGACAGATTATCACTTTTCACATTTACATTGCAGAAAGTCTTTTAAACTAGGGAGGGTGGAGTTTACCCCCCATCAGGCGCCGAGGGCACCGTTAATGTTCGGACTGGGAAGCATTGCGCCCATAGGTGGCTAATGCTTGATCTGGTCTTTTAGAGGAAAACCTTTTGCGTGTGAATTTTCAAAAATGCCATCACCTTAACTGTTTCTCTCTCCTGTCATTTTATTTTTTAAATTTTTCTTACTTTTGTAAATTAACCCCTGGTGAGTTTAGGTGGCCTGAATCATGTGATTTGATTTTATTTTACCCCTCTGCTGCAGAAATCACAGAATTGTAGGGGTTGGAAGGGATCTCGAGAGATCATGGGGTCCAACCCCCCTGCCAAAGCAGCTCCCTAGCTCATATTGCACAGATAGGCGTCCAGACAGGTCTGGAATATCTCCAGAGAAGGAGACTCCACATCCCCCTGGGCAGCCTGTCCCAGGGCTCCCCACAGACCACTGAAAAGGGGCTGGCTGATTCCCCCTGTGTCCCATACTTAAGATATTTATAAACATTTATAAGATTCCCCCTTAGTCTTCTTTTCTCCAGGCTGAACAGTCGCAGCTCCCTCAGCCTTTCCTCATAGGGGAGATGCTCCAGGCCCTTAATCATCTTTGTAGCCCTTCTCTGGACTCTCTCCAGGAGATCCCTGTCACTTTTATCCCAGGGAGCCCAGAACTGGACACAGTACTCCAGGTGGGGCCTGACTAGGGCAGAGCAGAGGGGGAGGATCACCTCATTGGATCTGCTGGCCATACTCCTCTTGATGCACCCCAGGATCCAGAGCTTTGAACGCGTGGGGTTTTGCAGGTGGCTCTATCCCAGGGGATGGCTTAGTTAGCCCGAGCTGTATGGGGGTTAGCTTCACACAGCAACGCTGCCAAAATGCTTTCTTTGCTGATTCGGGATCGAATACATCGACTGCAGTAAAAGATGATACCCATTCCTGATAATGTTGGGCCTTTCTTTTGGCTCAGAGTCTCCAGGAAAGATCTTCCCCTGATAGGAGACATAGATACCTCAAAGCTTCTCCACCCTGGCTGCTGCAGTGCATCCTGGAGGCTGCTCTAGCAGGGACTGGCAGCCTTGCTTTAGCAACAGGGAAGGAGAGAGCTATAAAGACATGTAGCAGTGAGTGGAAAGATGACATGGAAGTGGAAGCTGATATACTCCCATAGCCTCCAATAGCCTTTGCAGTACCATACCTGTTGTAATGCAGCAGGGTTTGGGCAGAGGGGCTGTTTGTTTTGGTTTGGTTTGTTTCTTTTTAATTAGAGTGGGAAACCAAGTTGAAGTCTATAGGTTATCCCGGGGATGCAAGAAGGAATGAGACATGCAAGCGAGGAAATCCTTGGCTTTGTACCTCCTTTCAGATGTTAAGTAGAACACCCTTATTTTTGATGCCCCTGCTTTTCAGCTGGTTGCCACTGGCTGCTGCAACTGTGAAGCACATCTGTGCCGTCCACTACAGCGAGTTGTGATGCTTCCCGGAGCTGTCTGGGTCTCTGGGGAAAAAGGCAAAAAGCACTTTGTTGTAGGGAATCCAACTCTGCTTTGCAGCATTTTCTCCTACAAAAGGACCACAAAATTGATTTTTTGCCTTCTCATTTTAGGCCAACTGAGAGAACAGCTCAGCTACCTCAAAGGAGATAACTTTTTCAGATTTACTTGCTCTGATTGCTCAGAAGATGGGAAGGAGCAATTTGAACGGCTGAGATTAACTTGGCAACAAGTAAGTGCCATCAGAACAACCACAGGGCTTTCTAAAATTGTTGTTTATGTGCTACCTAGAAAAGGAGGATCAGGTATAGGTAACAAACATATGTATGAACTTCAGAAATTAATTACCTAAGGATTGGCTGCATATTAGAACTTGGGCATTTGGCAGGTAAATGGAAAGATAATCATACAAACCACATTCTTTTGGTCTTGTTTTTGTGTTGTGTTGTTTTGGGTTTTTTTCTTCTCCTTATGTTGCTTGTGAATTCATGGCTTCAGGCAGGTTTGGAAAGGCAAGGTGAATGCAATTTGGCTGCTAGGCATGAACAGTTTTTTTTGTGTATATGAGCAAATGTAAAACTAGTGAGGTGGCAACATACAAACAGAAAGCTTGCCAGCTCCCTGAATGCAAAGCTCCAACCTGGCTGCTTAATCACTAGCAATAGTCCTTGCTGGAATTTGCTATTTCTGACACTTGCACTCAAAAATAATTTGCATTATATAGCAGTCAGCCTGTGGGTAGGCTGGTGCACATCACCTTGCTTGAAGCAGGGCGCTGGATGGGTGGGCAGGCAGGGCTGGCTGCCCCTGCTTAAAATGAATCTGAGCAAGCAGTAGCTGCTGCTCACCATGAAGTGTTTCCACATGCTGAGCAACGGGCAGTATGTGTGAGACATCTGTTTGGGACAGTAGTGGTGTGCTGTCTCAAAACAGAGCATTTAAAACATGAGCTGTAATTCCTACAGTGCTTTCTCTCAGTGCCCGGTGCAGGGGAAGAGGTTGGTGTAGTGGTCTGTGCTAGCAGGCTGGCAAAATTCCATCAAGTTCCAAATCTGGAGAGCAATGGCCACTAGCATTACACCTAGGACTCTTCAGAGTGGCCAAGGGAAAGACAAAATCAAAACAGATGAGTTTGTATAGTGAAGAGACTTACCTGAGGTAGGATTAGGTAGTGGGATTACTTGTGACCATTCCTTTTTTAATGACTTTTTCCCTACCTCCACACTACATTCAGATCCCAGCTGTGATATAATTAATTTATACAACTGCTGTAAAACCTTATATCTCAGCATAAACCTGCATAACTAATGCAGCTTGTTATTCTCCTGGGATAGAGAAATCACTGGGAGAATGTGCTTCTAACAATAGAAAGACGAGACGGGCAGCATGAAAGCAGGAAGAAGATGGATTGCAGAAGTTGCTTATGAGATGTTGCACAAATAAGATATTTATGAGGGAGCAAAATATGGTGTGGATGTGTGTGTGGCAGCTCTGGGGGGCAGTTCAGCAGCTGAAACAGAGAAAGTTCACTTGTATCCACCGTTTTCCCTTCCAGGTTGTCATGCTGGCAATGTACAATTTGTCTCTGGAAGGAACAGGCCGTCAGGGGTACTTCAGATGGAAAGAAGATATTTGTGCTTTTATTGAGAAACACTGGACTTTCCTATTAGGGAGCAGGTAAGGATGTGGTGTTTCCCCAAAGGTCTGGTTGGTGAACCAAAGGAATTAAAGCCCCTTATATAGATGGACGAGAATCCTGGTGAATTTGGGGATGTCTCTGTTGAGCCTCACTAGTGAGAAAATCAGAGGATTTGATACTGAGAACCTGAAGGGTAGTCTTGAGAAAGAATAAGCATTTCTTGGATGTCACACAGAGCAATGTAAATGCATATATTTTGGGTTATTTCTTATCTTCCTGTAGGTAGTGTATGAACCTGCAAAGCCTTTGAGTATTTCTAAATAGACACAGCAGACGGGCTAGTCCTGATGTCACTGGGCCTTGAGGAAAATAACAAGAGGTCCAGCAGAATTGCTGTGCCAGTTGGCTGTAAAGCTTGCATGGGCCCAGTTCTCCAAAAAGGAAAATTGGGCCTTGTCTATTAGCTTGGTTTGGATCTTAAGAAAGTAGCTTTGACATAACAGCATTATAAACCACTGAAATGTTTTTCAGTGTGTGTAAAGCAAGAAGCTGTCAGAGTAAGAACCCTTCTTGTCAAGGGGCAGCCTTTGCCACACGGTGAGTGCTGTACAGGTGAATGGCACATTTTTTCTGAGTGCACTGAAGCTCTCAAACCCAAGTCTCTCTGTCATGTGGTAGAAAGGCAGGAAAAGAACTGAGCAAGCTGTAGATTTGATTGACTTCACAGCTTCTTTTCTTTCCCAGTGATTTCTCTGTTGTAAGATCTGGCCTTTCTCCCTAACCAGATTTGCTCTCTGGCTCTGCTTTCCTTGCTTGTCTGTGCCTCTGTTCTCAGAAATGT
The DNA here is from genome assembly GCF_964237585.1 of Gallinula chloropus. Taxonomy (NCBI): domain Eukaryota; kingdom Metazoa; phylum Chordata; class Aves; order Gruiformes; family Rallidae; genus Gallinula; species Gallinula chloropus. The sequence goes on from NC_140087.1 coordinate 74,493,314, forward strand.
TAGTATTTGTCTCCTCTGGAAACAAAGGGGATGCTGGCAGGAAGGCAGCTGATGGCCCATTGTCCCTGACTCAGAGAACCATCACTTCCCAGGGTTTGCTGCTTTTGAGACCTGCCCTGGGAACTAGGAATTCCTTGCTCTGATTAAATTCAGTTGAAGTGATTACTGGAGTCAGAGGTAGTCTGCCAGCTCTGCTTGCCTGGACAGTCCATTGATGGAGCAGAGGCAGAAGCACCATGTGTGTAGCCGTTCAAGGTGTGTCATGCTTTACTTCCATGGCATATTAGAACACAGCTTATCCAGACTTACTGTAACACTCCAGACTCTGATATGGGCCACTTGAGTTTAACCCATTTGAGGGTCAGTACTCAATGTGTGTAATTGGCAACACTCAAGACAGCAGCAAATACCTGTTTGGGCAAACCTGGCCCAGGTAGTGCAGTTTTTGCCAAAGCAGATGTGCAAAGGCGAGGAGGAATCCTGTGCAAATACAGGTTTAGACTCTGCACCATTAACCTGATTCTCTGGTAGCCAAGGGACTACCTCAGTTATTGGCTACAGGAGCAATTTTTAGTATTTCTTCTCACTTCTTCCCTAAACGACGTTGTAGTTAGCCCTGTGGCCAGTTCTGAGAGGAACAGGTGGTGCTCAGATGCCCAGTACACTGCTCTGCAGAGTGAAAAGCTTAAATGCAGCTCCCTGCTTCCAAATGGTGCTTCAGAAGCAGTTTGGTGTGGCTGGGTGGTATGTTGCCTAGTAAGGATCCTCCTCCCTAGGCTGTAGGAGAAATTCAAGGAAGAAATCCCCAAGCAGAGATAAGGCTCCAGGATGTTTCCTATGCATTTGTCTGTGGGACAGGGATACACCACTGTCACTAGGATCCCATTCCATTCTATCATCAAAGTGTTAATGAAGGTAGGAATGTCAGCATGTGAAGGCTGGGGGTCCCAGGGGCAGGGTAGACCTCTCCTCTGTTGGCTTGGCAATGTGGCAGCTCACTGGCAAAGGGAAATTTGTGTCTCACCATGCTGCACTTCCATGGCGTTTATGGAGCACATGTACGCAGGGCTTTGTGCATCAGAGCCCACTGGCACATTGTAGCACACCCTTCAGAGTGGTTCTCTGTTTGAGGAGAAATTAATCTTTAGCCTCTTTGAGGATAGGAGTATAGGGAGTATGTTGTCCCCCTGCATCAATGCCAGTGGCAGAAGCACTCTGCCCTCTCCATTGTGGTGGAAGGAGGAAGCTTTAGCATAAAGCACAGCTGGTGAGTAAGGGTCTAACACTTGTTTTCCCCTTTCCCCCTGTAGGAAAAAGACCTCAACATGGTGGAGCACGGTCGCTGGCTGTCTCTCTGTGGGGAGCCCCTTGTTTTTCCGCTCAGGGGCACAGGAATTTGGAGAACCGGGGTGGTGGAAACTGGTTCATAATAAACCCCCGACAATGAAACCTGAAGGAGAGAAGTTGTCTGCATCTGCGCTGAAGGCAAAAGGTAACTCCTTTGCCAGTGGTGTGTAGGTCCCTACCTGGGACAGTGCTGGAAGCCATGAAGGAGGTTTTACTTAAAACAATGTGTTTGTGTGTATCAACAGTTACAGGCCATGATGTGTTTGTCTGCTGTAATGCTTGATTTAAGAGGACTGTGTTGCACATACTGTAATAGGAGACACCTGTTGTGTTTTGTTGCCATTTTGCACTGTGCTAACCAATTTAAAGACTCTGCAGATTTCTGTAGGTTTTTTGTAGCTGAAATCTACAAGATCTCTGCTCCTCTTTACCCTGTGGAGGCTTTTTTGTCTTTGTCATTAGATGCAATTTCCCATCTGTGCAGAGGAGCAGGACCAGGGCCTTAATGAGCCTTTATGCTGCTTGTCCCAGAGTGAATTTCTTGGGTATTTTGAAAATACATCTTCTAAGATTTGTAGTCAATGTGTTCCTCTGACCATATAGTATGTATCCAGTGACTGCAGGAGCTCAGTGCCTGTTAGAATAAGCAAACTACTTCTTTAGCAGCTTCAAAGCCACCTCTGGATCCCATCATTACTGTGGAAGGACTCAGGAAGCGCGTAAGCCGCAATCCAGTTGAGTCAGCCATGGAGCTGAAGGAGAAGAGGTCTCGCACTCAGGAAGCCAAGGAGATTCGGAGAGCCCAGAAGGAGGCAGCTGGCTTCCTGGACAGGAGTACTTCCTCCACTCCTGTGAAATTCAGCAGTCGAGGCCGTCGTCCTGATATCGTCCTTGAGAAAGGAGAGGTGATTGACTTCTCCTCCCTGAGCTCTTCAGATCGTACTCCTCTCACAAGCCCGTCTCCTTCCCCATCTCTGGACTTCTCAGCTCCTGGTACTCCTGCCTCTCATTCAGCTACTCCCAGCCTTCTCTCAGAAGCTGATCTCATCCCAGATGTCATGCCACCACAGGCTTTGTTTCATGGTAAGAGGGGCCATGTTTTTTATATATTAAAGAGCCACATATAGCTGTCTAGGAAGATGTTTTTAAAAAAAAAAGAAACTTCCGATGAGCCACAGGATCTTTTCAAGATAAGTTGGAAAGTAACTGGTAAAATTGTCTCAGTTGCATGTAAGTCTGTATTAGTTCTTTGTAGTTGTATTGCTGAAGGGTAGGAGGAACCACCATTATCATCTTCTGAGGGATCCTGGATAAACAGTGGGTACAAGATTTCACATAGCGAATGCTGCACCACCCAGCATAAGCATTTCACTGCAACGCAGGTTACACTGTTAGACAGCAGCTCTGATTTTGCCCCCACTGTTTCTAAAATAGGAGAAATTTAATTCTCATGATGATGTTCCAGTAGCTCTCTGAGTTCAAACATCCCAATTAGCAGATGTCACATTTCAGTTAGGTTGCAAAGCACTGATGCAGGCTGAATGCTGTTAGTTCCTTAAGGAGCTTTTAATTGAAGAGGTCAAATCCTATGCTTCCACAATTCTAGCTGTTCCCTCAGTTTCAACAGAACTTCTCCAGGGTACGGTAGCTGAAGGTAGAGCTCACCAGCTTGGCCATTTGATCCCCAGTCTTAAGGAATTTCCAGCAGTTTAACACTTGTCAAAGAGCATGAGCATGAAACTCAGCAGTGACGTCTTTTCAGATACCAAACTGCAAGACACCTTAAGAGAAGGATTGATTCTGTGTCCTGAAATTAGACTCCTTATGGTGTGTCCTGTCCAAAATCAGCAAGTCCAGAAGTATATAGAAAATGGGAGTGTGTTGGGTAAACCCACATTATTTCTCTGTAGCAGAAAAGTCCTGTGACACCCCTTTTTGAAATATTTACATTTTTTTCCTGGATTACTTTGATCTTTTGAGCAGATGATGAGGAGATGGAAGGAGATGGAGTCATAGACCCAGGAATTGAGTACGTGCCCCCTCCCAGTGGCACTGCCGGTGCTGGCACTGTGATAGCAAGCAGGAAAAAAGTGAAGACAGCTGAGCAGATCAAGCAAGAGGTGGAAAGTGAAGAAGAAAAAACAGAAAGGATGGAAGGTGACAGTGAAGATCCCGAGGAGTCGAATGCATCGCTGCAGGTGAGGGGACGAGACAAGAGGAAGCCACAGCTGGAGAAGGATGCTAAGCCCAGAGCTCCCAAGCCTACCTCTGTTAGTATCTATGAGGAGAAGCTGCTGCTGAAGAGACTGGAGGCCTGTCCCAATGCCATGAGCATGACACCGGAGGCACGTAGGCTGAGGCGCAAGCTGATAGTCAGGCAGGCCAAGAGGGAACGAGGACTGCCACTCTTTGACTTGGACCAGGTTGTGAACGCTGCACTGCTTTTGGTTGATGGGATTTATGGAGCCAAAGAAGGAGGTGTTTCCAGGTCCCCAGTAGGGCAAGCAACATACAGAACTACTAGCCAGGACTTCAGGATCTTGGACAGATACCAGGTGAGTGTTTCTAAATGTAAGTGAGCTTTTGGCATTGGTTATTGTAGAGCTTTTGCTGCAGGCAGCGGTGTCACCTTGGAGTTATCTGACTCCCAAAGTGAAAAGGATTATGTGAGCAACACTCATTTGACCCAGGGATGTGTCCCCACCAATGCTCTCACAAGCCCCTTTCTTCCTGGGACATGTTCATACAACATAGCTGTCTATCAGTGTCATCACCACAAATTTCTATGTGTTTGTACTCCAGCCCTACCCAAACACTGACTGCAGAGTCCTGAAAGTACCCAAAGAGGCAGCTGCTCTTCCACACCAGCCAGGACAGAGATCACTTCCAGGTCTTTGCTGAGTGATGTGTGCAGTTCAGAGGTTTGGGTGCTAAATCCGAGAGTGCACTGCAGAGTCTTCTGAGGTGTGACTGTCATGCTGTAGGTCTAGACCATCCTGCCACAGTGAAAGGCCTTAATTCTCCCTCTGTGATACAATTCCCTTGTGTTAAGTCACTGACTTGATGTTCTGCATTTTTTGTGCACATAGACAGTGCTGCCTGCCATGAAGGGGTATCGACAGCAGACAACGAAGTTCCTGTATCGACTGGTGGGCTCAGAAGACCTGCTGACAGACCACAGCATTGTCAGTCCTTACACGTCCCGCGTCCTGAAACCTTACATCAGGTACAGGCTGTCAGAGGTTGAGTTTGCTCTTGGCTTGTGAACCGGCGGCCCGTGGAGAGGGCACCTTTCTTGGGCAGTGCTCCTTACTCATCCTCGCAGTACAACCTGGTACACTGTGGTAACACTGGAAGGATAGTGGGTGGGTTTTTTTAGCTGAAGGGTTAAACTGGCCCTGAATGGGGAAAGGGGAATCTCCAAGAAGGGTAAGGGTAGAGAGGGAATCACCGTAGCCATTCAGAGAAAGTTGCACCTGCTCTTGGGTTAGAACCCCTGATTTCCTTGCTCCTGCTGTAAGGAGAGGCTGGCTTGGCGCGCTGTAGATCCGGGAAGTGTCTTGGCCTCTGACACAGGGTGTTTTTTGCCGAGCTGGGTGCCGTTTTCCCACATGAATGGAAGACTCTGTTCTTGTGTTCCAAGTTGAGCATGTCAGAAAATATTATATGGGCAGTACCCATTCAGCTGCAGCAGCAGTTATTGTTGCTCACTTGCCTTTTGTGTTTGCTTTTCATGTTACTGGCAGGCGTGATTATGAGACAAAGCCCCCAAAACTCAGGCTGCTGGCAGAAATCCGGGCGTATCCACACAGGAATGATCTCAACTGGAAGCCTGAGCCAGAAGCACCCGTTGATTACTGCTATGTTCGCCCTAATCACATCCCCACTATAAACTCCATGTGCCACGAATTCTTCTGGCCTGGTAAGATTCCTTCAGCACTTTGGTTTTCTAAGAAGGAAGTGGTTTTGTTCAGAAAAAAAAAAAAAAACCTCTTGGGCTAAATTCTTTTTCAGTTGGTGTCTGTCTTGGTTCTTAGAAAACCATTATCTGATGTCACAGGAGTGCAGTTGAGATGGAGACATGGGTTGGGGCAGTGGGTGCCCGTTATGGGGGCAGTTATGAGGCTCTAGTCCTTTTGTAACAGCAGTAGCGATGTTCATCTACTGCATGGATCAGCTTCTGATCAGCAAACAACGTGGCAGACTAATTTAGAAAAGCCCAGTACAAACAGTACACACCTTTATTCGAAGTAACTGTTTGCTTTATGTTTTGATTTGCAGATGGTGATTCAACAGGGTTTGTAGTTCAGCAGTGCATGTTACAGTCTGGATCGGAGCTCTTTGCGCTACTCATTGTCCAGATTGTACAGTTCAGGGGAAGACAACTTGACATAACTTTCCTTTCACAAGCCTTTCTGGAGCTCACTTGTAATCCAGAGGCTGAACCCCTTTGTCATAGTCTCTCCTCTTCCATCTGAAGTTCTGGCCAAGTTGGGCTGTACCTTCATTAGGTTGTTCAGGACTCACCCTACTGTATTTAATGTAAGGAGCATGGGTGTGTTACACCGGACTGTGAACTGTTCATCACTGAATCAGAAAGTTGACACTCCCACCAGTCTCCAAACAGAAATCAAAATCTTTTCCATGGTGTAAATTTTCTGAGACTGGGATTATGTGATTTATTGCACCTTGGTTGTGTTTTAGCAGGACAAGTAAGCAAGGAGGTGATGCACCAGGAGATAAAGCTGATAAAGCTCAATATTTTTTCGTGCATGAAGATTTAGCTTCACAACGGACCTGTTACAGTCAGTAAGGGGTGGGATATGCAGCTGGGAGCATAGTTAAGATACCACTGTTGTTGAGAGAAACACCTCTAATTCCACTAAGTTTAGGCATACAAAGCACGGGGTGGGGGGGGCTTGGGGGATCCTATTGTGACATCTTAAGTGCTCAGTTGCATCCTAATAACCATACTCTCATGGTTTGGCACTTCACTGGGTAGGGTAGCCCAAGCCCTAGTTTTCCCACCTCTCCATATCCTTACGGTCAGAGCTCTTCTTGTTTCTCACCAGGCAGAAGCAAGTTTGCAGGTCGTTACCACAAATGAGCTGATGTGAAGCAAGATTCCCCCTTGTCTCTCACGGTATCTTGTGCCTTCATGTCCTAACGGGAAACATCTCCCGAGCGGAGGAGCAGTAAACCCTACTGAGCTAAGCATCTCCCTGCTGAGGGGACGGCACCGTTTCATCAACGCCAGCCTGCTCAGGGCGATGCAGCCTTCCTGTACAGACACGCTGCAAGGCACTTCACACTCAGTTGCAGCCTTGAGATAATGAACAGGGCTCCCTATTGCCAATCGATTCCTCCCACGTCTTACTCCACCCAGTTTACTCTCCAGCAAGAAAATAATTCGCCCGCTTGTTTGTGCTTTGGGTGCTTGATGAAGTCTTGCATCTCGTCAGGGGTGATAAGCATTACTGGAAAACACACTCTGCTGTTTTGTGTCCCATGTTCCAAAATTCATCTGCGACTGCTGGTTGGAGGCTGAAACTAGCATTTATGGCACAGCACCTCGTTTAGGGCCTGTCCACAAAAATTACCAAGCAGTCTTCTGTGCCTTGAACTGTGCTCTTTGGCCCTGACTTGCTGTGTGGATGCTCTTAGGCTGCAGCAGTGATGTGATCAGGCAAGGTAACAAACTACTCAGAGGTCACCAGCTTCAGGTATTTCTGTCCAGCCTCTGACTCACAGAAGAACCATGGCCTGAAGTGGCTGCTCCGTGCCCCAGATTAGAGAATGTGCATGCTAAAAGCAAATGTTTTCATAGCGTTGAGAGCTGTGGTCAGGCTCACAGTGCAGCTCCATAAACAGCTGACTCTGCATAACAGAGGAAGCAGCAGGAGTTCCAGGCCAGGTGGAGAAAAGAGATGGGGGAACCTTGTGTAGGTAAAGCTACCAAAGATGAAGCTGTTCCCTGGTTGCTGTGTCTTGGAGAGAGTCTGCAGGAAGGACAGCATGATTCAGTGTGTCTGGCTGATGCACTCTGAATCACTCCCCTTTGCTTGTCTGCAGTCAGGTCCTTCAGCATTGACCCGCTGCAATAGGAATGGCATATGCCAACCTGGTGCTGGCCTGGCATCCCCAGGTGGAATGCAGAAGTAAATCCTTATCTGTTGATGGTACTTTAGCCCTTAGGAGCCCCAGGCAAGGGACACAAATTTACTAGGACTCAATCCAGCAAACATTTGCACATGGAAGTGTCTTTATCCACGTGCATATTTAGAACTGGGTCTTTAGCAGTTTGCTGATTGCTCTGAATACAAAACCAAGGAAAGATTAGCTGGGTGCTGATGTTGGGTATGTGGTTTTTTTTATAATTTTAAAAACCATCCTGGTTTAGAAAACCTGCTTTTTGAGTTTTAGTTTCATCCTCAGGTCATTTGGGAGGAAATTAGCTTTGTTGATCTCTCCATGCACAAATCCCCAGTAGTAAGTAGGTCTTGTTTTGAGTGTCTGGTTGAGGCAGATTTGGTTCAATCTCAGAGTTTTGAAATTAAGGTAAAGGGAAGGGATTGAGTGTGTATTTCTAAGAGAGCTTAAAGCTCTGAATTTTGACACAAGTATGACACCATATATGCTTTTCTTTTGGTTTGCAGTGCTTTCCACAGCTGCTTCTCTTTTTTGTCTGTAGGGATTGATTTGTCAGAGTGCCTGCAGTATCCAGACTTCAGCGTTGTGGTTCTTTACAAGAAAGTTATCATTGCCTTTGGCTTTATGGTACCAGATGTGAAATACAATGAAGCTTACATCTCTTTCCTGTTGGTTCACCCAGAGTGGAGAAGAGCTGGGATTGCGACCTTCATGATTTACCATCTTATCCAGGTAATGAAAAGGTCCCATGTCTCTGCTAAAGAACTAGCCTTCCATTCTTCCTTGTCTGCAGGTATCAGAGAGTAAGTGTTTTTTTCCCTTCTGGCTCATTCTCCTTGCCCTTTCTCTGCTTACACACCCGCACAGATTGTCAGCAGCCTATGTAAACATCTATGGGGGAAATCACTTGAAAAGCAGAAACTTAAACTTACCTAGAAGAATGACCATACTAACCAGGTCCTCAGAATTAGTCAGATGCTGTAGACTTTGACCATCTTGGGATTAATTTTGTATTCTGCAGTAGTCAATAGTTCAAGTATTGGTAATACCATAAATGTGGGGTTTAAAAGAGAAAATGAGATAATAGTGGGGAGATTCAGTAAGAATCTATTGCAGCTTTCTTGGCTGCACCTGGAGGTTTATTCTGTGACCAAGGCTGTTGCATTAAATCACTTACTGATCTTAATCATTCTCTATTGCTTCTAATATGCTGGTCCAAATCCAGCTGAGCTGAAAAAAAAGAATAAGTGTTTGCAACCTCATTCAAATTTGTTCAAACCAGCTTGTACTGGGCTTTGTTCCACAGGGACACTTGGGAAAATTAATCTGAGCTAACTAAACGGGTGGTATTAAAGTAGTTAAACTTCATTAAATCTCTGAATGAATACTGTTATTCAGGTGGCCTTAATTCCATTCACTTTCTTGAATTAAGCTGCAGGAAAGCCAGCTTAATTTTGAGCGAGGATGCAGACAGATGGCATTTTCAGAGCCCAACCGTGCCTCTTCAGGGCCCACAGTTTTACCACTCCCTGAACTCTCTTGGCAGAGCTGCCAGTGTGAAACATTCCTTAACTTGTTTCAGTCAAGATGAGCCACACGAGCAAAACTCACCATCGAAACTGTTTTTCCTTGAACTCATTTGGCTGAAAGAGGTAGGGAGCACTGGCAGAGCCTTGGGAGCAGTGATCTGCAGCCTGGAAAAGCAGTTTTCACTGAGGGGTGGCTCTTTTGGGCCATGGAAGGTAACTCTTCTACTTACACAGCTCGCTGCAGCATCCACCCCTCTTTGCACTACATGTTGACACAGGCCACTTAACCAGTCTACTCTGAATTCAGCCTTTACATTTCCTGAGCGTCCCTGTGTAAAGTGTTTAAGTAAATCGCCCTCAACTGCAGTCTGTTGATGTGAGACATCGACACCCAGTGAGATCAGGCACAAGTGATGAGCCAAGGTTTGCAGGCATCCAGAAGCTGGACTCGTGTCTCTCCAACGGAGTTGGGATGGGTTGGCAAGTCAGCTGTGGAAAATCATCACAGCTTTGTGTAGGATGTATCACAGCCAATTAACTTAATTCTGCTTGCAGGTAGACTAGCTTAAAATTACCACGTTGAGGAGAGCCAGGAAGGTTTGAGGCTGGTTTGACTCACTAGCTAGAGATCACCATTGAACATCTGGCTCACGTTAGATTTAGTTTTCCTGACTGCTTGTCAGTGGTAGAAGGCATTTAGTCATGGAGGAGCAGAAATGGTGGCTGTGACCTTCTGTTCCTTGCTCGACTGTATGTGCTGCTTTGCAGCCTGCTGTGGCTGACACTGGGGTCTGCCCTCTGTAGCTAGAGCCACACTCACATGCTGTTTGGGTTAAGGGCAATTCTCTGTCTCTTGGATCAGTTTGGGGATGAATTCTGGGGAACAGTGTAATCTAACAGGAAATGTGTTCATGCAAAAGGTGCCTTGATGATGGGCTGGTTGTCAGAAGTTGCCCACTAATGCATCTGGTCCAGAGGATCAAACTGCATCATCTTAATGTTTTCATTCCAACTTCCTTTTCCCAAAAATGGTTCCAAATTTTTGTTTGTTTGTTTTTCCTTTTCTTGCCCACCTTAAATCACTATGAGAGCTTCCCCCTTGAGCGATCTACCTTGGAAATTTCCTAAAGGGTGTCACTGTTCCTACTTAGACCAGTTACAATACATTCCATACACTAAGAATGCTATTAAAACACCAGATGAAAGCAGGGAAAAAATACTGTATCGGCATCTTTATCAGAGAGGTGCTGGCTGGAATAATCTGGGATCTTTAGGGGAACTTCAGCTATGCCGTTTGCTGTCTGAACTGAATTCCCTGCCTCTCAGGAGTGCTGTGCCCTGAAGGATGGGAGAGGAGCTGGGTGGGATAGACAGGAATTCCAGCGTGACAGCCCAGAGGTGCGCTGGGGCTGCTCGCAGGTCCCAAAGAGCTCAGCTCTGTTTGCTGATGGGGAGGAGCGTGGCTCCTGATCCTCTGGCATGTTTTGTCTTTTCTTCAGGCCATTGTTAATAAGTATTTGAGATTGGTGCTGTACACCCAGATTATTTTTAATTAACAATTACTTAGCAATTGACAATGGAAAGCTGACAAATCATAATCCAAAACCTGCTTTCGTTGTCAGAGTCTGTGTTTCCCAGAAACAAAAGCTCTGAGAAAGAGCAGCGCTCTTTCCACTGTTGCTATGTGTGGTAACTTCTGTGTTGAGGCCTGCGATTTTCTCACATTTCCTCAGTAACTTGAATACCTGGACTGATGAATCTCTTCACCTCCGCATTCCCCCAGAGGCTGTCTCATTCTCTTGTTGTGATTATTTCCCCCCCACCTCCCTCTCCTCTCTTGGCAGACCTGCATGGGCAAAGATGTAACCCTTCACGTCTCTGCAAGCAACCCGGCTATGCTGCTCTACCAGAAATTTGGATTTAAGACTGAAGAATACATTTTGGATTTCTATGACAAATACTATCCCCTGGACAGCAAGGAGTGCAAGCACGCCTTCTTCCTCAGGCTGCGGCGCTGATCCATCCTCCCAGCTGCCTGGGGGTCTGTGAAAAGCCCAGTGTGTCAAGTGAGGGACTCCTGTGGCTTTCAGCAGGGGACATGGGAGAGCCAGGATGCACTGATGCCTGTATCCCTAGGACTTCAAGTATCAGCAGTACTAGTTGTGTGCTGCGGTGCAGTCCAAGAGGGCTGTTTCTTGCCTTCTGAGGGGAGAAGCCTGGAAATGCCAACTGGGACGTGCTGAAACCACTGGAAAACTGAAATATTTTTATGGGGAGTTTTCTTGCCACTGTTACTTTGGGGAGGCTCATTGACAAACACACACCCTGTCTCTCCCCACCCCCTCCCTCCACCCCCAAATACTTGTCCCCTCCAGAAGGGCCCCATGGATTTAAAATTTTGAAACATATCCAAAAAAAAGACATGGATTTTTTTCTTTCTGTTTTTGTTAATGTCTAAACTTAAGTCATCCAGTGTTTCTGATCTGACTGTTGGGTTGGGAAACACGTCTTGACTCTGTGAAGGGAAACAAGGTGCACCTAGGTGGATGCTAACGTTAGAAAGCTCTGCACATGCCAGAACAGCAGTACCAGAACCATGTTTTAGGAATAACAGAGAGTGTGTGAACTCGTGTGATCCCGAGAGCAAGGCTCAGAGGAGATGTCCTTCTGCTCCTTCCCTACTGCCTTCCTTTCCCTTCCTTGACCCTGTATTTGGTGTGAAGTTCTTGTGGTGCGCAGTGTTTTGTGTTCAGGAGCAAGACGTCAAGCGGGTTTGTAGCTGGGCGAGGTGGGACACAGCAGCTGCCAAATCAGCCCTTTGAAATCTCACCACCTATCTGCCAGTTGCTGAGGCTGCAGATCAGCCCTTTGGGCACACCTCTAACCACAAAGCCAGCCTCACAGGCTCCAGCATCCACCTCCTCCTTCTACAGACCGCTGCCTAGGAGGAACACGAAGTGTCAGTGGAGAGGTGTGGAAGGCGGGCGCTGGTTTGTGGAAGCAGTCTGTTGGGCGGCTGGAGGGCGGAGAGGGTAAAGGTGTGCCCGTTCTGGGAAGCATCTGGGCTGTGATTTCATGGCTCTGAGTGTAACTGGGGAGCAACAAAAATAAACAGAAATACCCAAGAATTAAAACCATACAAACCCCAACCGGTTTCTCTGCTACTGGGGTCCAGTCACAGTGTAGCAGCCTCGCTCTCTCCCTGGCTTTTATTGCCGATGAGCAGTAAGTTGGTGGTTTGCTCTGCTGCCTGACCAAAGGTCAGTCTGTGTGTTTTAAACACGAATCACATCCACTGTGCTGTGCCTTTCAGGTCAAGCCTGAAGAGAGCTACACAACTAATGTGGCTTCTTTGTTCTTAATCCACTGTGTATAGCTGTTAGGTAGCTGCCTAGAGCAGTAGTTGCCTTAATGGAGTGGTCATTGTGGTAAGAGCAGGGAGATGGACACAAAGTAGCATTTTGTGTAGCCAGTGTATATTGTCACCAAAACAAAACCAGTTTCACTGGGAGGGGAAAAAGACCCCATCCAAGCCTGGGTGCCTGAACATCCACGCACGTGTCTGCCTGCTCTATGCCTATGGAAAGTTTTCAGTGTTACTGATGTTACGAGTTAGCTGTACTTGGAAAGAAAAGAAGTATCTGTCTTTTATGAGTGGAATTAAAGCCCTTCCCTTGGAAAAGCCTACCTGATGCAGTCATACTGTTTGTTAAGCTCTCTCTCCATCAGCTAATTTCATTGAAATCTAGCAAACTCAAGGATGCAAAGCATGTGTGTGGACTGTGGACCAAGGTAAGAAAACTCCTCATTTTTCTACCAGGCATCTTCACTGAAGCCACACGCATGCAGGCCATAGCAGTGTTTCCTCACCTGCCAGAAGTGGGAGAGAAAAGATTGTTTGAAGAGGACAGTCAGTTCTGCATCATGTTCCCAAAGGTGACCATGGAAATGTTGAGGAGCTGCTTGTTCTGTGCTTATAGCTCTGTGGCTTGGTCCCTCAGAGGGAGGATGCTCAAGTGAACAGCCCAGGGATTCCTGCTGTGCTGCAGACCACTGGTTTTATCCAGGTGGTTCATTTACCCCCAGGTCCTCAAAGGCAGAGGAGTGCCTTTGAGCAGTTGCACCTCAGCCACTTCATGTCAGTCACCTGGAAAACAGAAATACCAACATTAGCCTTTTTCAGGGAGACTGGCAGAAATGAGCTCACTGAAGGTCACAGGGAAGGCAGATCAATATTGCTGTTCTGCAGGATGCAGAAACACAAAATCACTTTGCAACTTCACGTATCCACCAGGATTTATGTGGACATGGCTTGGGTTTTTTTTTTTTCGCTAATTTGCCCATATTTCTTGGAAAATAAGCCAGTTTGTCTCTATACCTATTATATCCAACACTCCCAGGGCTGCATGTTTCAGTTTTGTTGCTGTCATATGGGGAGGATACTCCACACCCTGTTCCTTGGTACCACCTCTGAAAATCTGGCATGGCTTTGAACTGCTTACCATGAGATCCTTTGCAGTTGGTCCTAATACCTTGGGAGAGAACAGAGTGCCAGTGGGTCCCTTTGCTGATGACCTTGGTCAAGATGAATAGCTGTGGTACAAGAAGATCTTCCAGACTTGGGAAGGGATCCCAGCACACCAGATCTGAAGGATGCTGGTGAAGCCTGTGGTATCTGCATTATTTCCTCCTGGAAACTCAGGTGTTCTGTAAGAGCTGGCAATATGAGTGAGCACAGGGCTCAGAGGCACTATTGGGTTACCAGGAATTCACCCCACACTTCCAGCAAGTCATCTGAGATCAGGGCCTCTCAGGACTAACAGGGGCTATGTGAAATGGGGTGTGCAATCTGATAGGGGCTGGTAGCCCTGGGGAAGGGTTGCCAGGGAGCTCTACCTGCCCTTGCTGGGCCAGCACCCCAGCAAGGCAGCCTGTGAAGTCACTATAAAACAGCTGCTGCAGCTCCATCTCTTTTGTGGCTGCACAGGGACCACTTCCAGCCTCCTCCCAAGAGAACATTTCTTCCTTAAAACGTTGAATAATGAGAAGCCTGAATGGCTTGCAGCAGCTTAAGGCCACTGCCTGAAGAGTCACGCACAGCTGGCTTTCTCTGCCATGGGTAAGGCTCCTGTAAGGCTCGCAAGGAAACAAACTGTGCTCTCAGCTCTGCTGGCCTCTCTGTGCTGTGGAGACGAGCGTCATGAGTTAGCTGTGATTAGAAAGCCAGCATCCACCCTGCTTTATGACACAATTACTCCACGCTTCCCTGAGCTGTGCAGCGACTGTAGCGGCGACTGCGGTTGCCAAACACAGCTCGGTTTAACGGAATGAAGTTTTCCTGGAGAATAAAGGTGGAACCTCACCCTTTCCTAACAGAGGAGCGAAGCCTGAACCTTTCCACGTGCTTGTCTGAGCTTTGATACTTCACAACCGGGAAGCTGCCCACTGTGGTCAGCTTATCACACCTGTGGATCTACAGTAGTTGAGCTGGGTAAATATTAGGATCATTCTGCATAGTAGTGAGTAATTTTGTACAATGCTTTGCAGTTTATGTTTAAACAGAAGTCCCGAGAGTCCTGATGGTGCACACAGGAGGTGCTGAATGCTTCTTTTCTGGTTTCAGATTCAGCCTGGGGGAAGGAGGAAAAGTCTACCTGGTCCATTCGTTGCCCCCTGTGCTGTGAGGATATGTTTCCTTGCAGACCCACCTGCTTGTGATTGGTAAGCTCTTAGGGAGTGGTTGAGCTAAGCTGTCTTTATCCCTTGCCTCTGACTACTTTACTTACATGAGCTCGCTCCAGGAGCTAACTTGGTCTATGGGGTTGCTCCCCTCTAGCCCTTGCGTTGTTTTTAGAGGAGAGTCTGAGCAAATACTGCCTACCACAGCAGACAGAGCAGCAAACTGAGCCCCTACCGCTGTGATGGATGAGTAGCTGGTTCTTCCCCGCAAAACCAGCTGCCTTCTGCCCTGTGGCGGTGAGCCAGAGAACCAGGTACCGCTTCCTTCCCCAGGCAAGAAGCATTAGTCAGGCAGAGACAGCAAGGTCAGCCGCTCCCGTTGCCTGCAGGAGGGGAAGGGCGGCTGCCTGTGGCAAGAACAGGCGGCCATTGCCATCGAGCATCGTGAGCATCTCTGTGCAGGTCCTGTTGAGACAGGACCCTTCCAGTTGTGTTTCTCTACCAGCTCTGCCCACATGGAAGCTCGTGGCACCTTGTATGGGAGTAACATTAAAAAAAAAAAACAAAGAAAATGTCGAAGTGGCAAACTTGTCCTCGGATTTGTGCTGGCAGGTTTAAAAAGATCATCCTTTCCCCCCCCTCCCCCATTCCCCCCCGGCTCATGCCACACCTCAGGCTCCTCAGGCGCTACACTGCAGCGTGGGCTGCACCCTGCCTGCCTGAGGCGGCTTTGCACGGAGTGTTGCGGCGGCGGGGCTGAGCCCCGCTTCGCAGGGAAGAGGGGGGAGCCCGGGGACGCTCAGCGTGCAGCTGGCACGACAGACCCGCGTCTGGTAGAGGCGTACAGCCCAGAGGAAAGCTTGGCCGGGGCGGCTCATCCACACAGCTCGGGGCTGCGTGAGCCGCTGCCGACCCCACGGCTCTGGCGAGGGACACTGCCCTCCCCCAGCTGCTGTCCCGCCCGCCGGGGCCTTCCCGAAGCGCGGGGGCCCTGGGACGTGACGGGAGGGCAGAGCCGGTGCCCAGGCAGCGAGACTACAGCTCCCGCCGGCCCGCGCGGCCGCCCCGCTCCCGCCCTGCCCCGCGCGCTCAACCGCCGCCGTTTGAAGCGAGCGATGGCGGCCGGTGCAGAGGCGCTGCCTGAGGAATGGCGGCTCTACCTGGTTCCCGCCCGCGTCGCCACCTTCCGCAACTGGCCCTTCACCGAGGGCTGCAGCTGCACGCCTGAGCGGGTGAGCCTGGCGGGGCAGCGGGACCGGGGGCGGAGGGGCCGGGGCCGAACGGGGCGCGGTGGGAGCGCTGACGGGGCTTTCCCGCCTTTCCTCTGCCCGCAGATGGCGGCGGCAGGTTTCGTGCACTGCCCCAGCGAGAACTGCCCCGACGTGGCGCAGTGCTTCTTCTGCTTCAAGGAGCTGGAAGGCTGGGAGCCCGACGACGACCCGCTGTGAGTAGCGGGGGTTGGTGTTTCCCCCGGTGCACCCCCCCCCCCCGACCCGCCTCCCGGGCGGGAGCTCAGCGCCGGGGTGGGGCCGCTGCTGGTGACCGAGGTGCTTGGCAGGGATGCAGGGATGAAGGGCGGGCTGCCTGCCTGCCTGTGTCTCACCGTGTGCTGCCTTTTTTTTTCAAATTGGGGTTTTTTTCCTTTTCAGGCAGGAGCACAAAAAGCACTCTCCAGACTGCCCTTTCCTCTCCCTTCAGAAAGACCCCACTAACCTGACGCTGCAGGAGTTCCTGAAGCTGGACAAGGAACGAATGAAAAATGTAATTGTACGTACACATCGGCGCTGTGATGCTTTCCTACACCCCCCCTCACCTTGGAGAGGCACTGAGTTTCTAGGCCTGGGGTTGTTTAGCTGGCCTCTTGGTGCCTTACCACAGTGCAGCTGGAGTTGTTTGTTGCTTCCTCGCTCTTGGTTCTCAGCCTTTACCTTACAGGATACGTAGCCCCCTTTCCCCTTGAAATGGAATGGTGCCCAGCTTAGTACTAGGCACTAACGTATTATTTTTGTTCTTTGTAGAAAAAAGAAATTGCTCAGAAGGTGACGGAGGTTGAAGATGCAGCCAAGAATGTGCGTTGTGGTATAGAAAATCTGGTCTCCTAGGCTACTACAGCTTCTCACTGGTCGGTGACTTCTGTGTCCTGTGTGTGCTCTGGCGCTGCCACTTTGGCTGTTTCCTTTTGGCTTTCAGCATGGCAGCCCCTGTGAGAAGCAGACTGAATTCTCCTTCACTCGAGTCTGTCCAGGAAGTACCTGGGGTTTGATGCACTGCATGTGTAATCTGTTTCTGCAGGGATTCTCCTGTTCTTCCTGTTGGTTTAATTAAGGATTACTACTTGTGGTTTTATTTTGGTTTTGTTTTTTAAACACAGCTGTTTCCATTTTGGAGATGCTGGTAGCAAAAACTTGTGTTTATTGCAAGACCTGGCAGGCACTTCCATTTTTGTACTGAATATACCAGTGCTTTTTGATACTTTTGGAAATAAAAAGAGGAAAGAGTTTTATAAGTCCTTTGGGGATTTTAAGATTGTGACTAATAATGTCTTACTATACCAAATCCTAGCGTGGCTGGTATCCTTGTAAACTTCTATTTGTAGTTGGCTGCTGCCTTATGTTGATGCATTTATAAATAAATGTTGAAGGCAAAACAGCAAAGCAGTTCTACTCAGTTTTCTGGGGGACAAGACTCTGACCTTTAATGCGTTGAGCTGCAGTGAATGCAGTTTTAACTTCAAAATGGGAAATAAGCTAATCAAAGCACAGCTTGCAGTGCTGTTGCTCTAGTGTCAAACTGTATTAAACAATGTTCATCAGGTCTTTTCTAAAACGTCCTTGGAAGGCTTGGTTGGTCCCTCTCCTTGCACAGGTTTGGAAAGGAAGAAAGGCTAGTGAACCAGAGCACGGACAGAGGAGAGTTGTGCTCGGAATTGCTGGGAGGGAATGAGGGAACCTTGTACACAATCACTGGCTGTTTCAGGGCCCAAGTAGGTTGTACAGGATTGTGAAGTCTGTGGCCAGAACTGCACGAGTGCACTTGGGTGCTCCCAAACTCACAGGAGCCCCCAGCTCCATCTCGGGGAGTAGGCAGTTGCAATCACACACTGATGAGACCAGCGTTCCTGGGTTTCGTAAGTTTGTCCAGCGTTCCCTGTCCCAGCTTACTTGTGAACAATGAAATAACTTCATTATTTCCAGCTGTAACAGCCAAATCGTACGCTGATTGCCCTTCTGCATTCTTCTTTTTTATGCTTGCATTGCAGCTGTAAATAAAGAACAGATTGTTGTAAGCTACTTAAATTAATTCCAAGTTACTGGAATTAATGAAGAGGCTTGTAGGTAAATGTTACGAGTTACTTCAGAGGTGCTGGATGCCTCTTCCTGAGAGGTCACAACTAAGATAGGCACTGAGCCTTGGGTGGGCTCTGGCCCTTCAGGATTGCCAGCTCAGTCTGTGTGGGCAGACTGAGCTGAGCCAGGGGCAGGACTTACCCCAGCAGCGCTCGGACACACTCCTCTCCCTCCGGTCCGAGTAGAACTGCCTCATGGAGAGCAGTGGTGTCCTGCCTGTGTAGGAGGAATGAGCAACGGACTTACTACCTGAGGAAGCCGTCCTGGTACATGGGGAAGTGGTCTAGGAAATTGAACTAAGGGAAATTAACAGGAGGATATAGAATACACTATAGGAGTCGCAGTGGGTTTTTTGGGTTTGTTTTGTTGGGGTTTTTTGGGTAGGATTTAGTGCAGCTTACTAAGTATTGAGTTGAATAGGAAATCAACTTTCCTAACAGAAATTAGGAAAAATCCTCAAATCTGGCCCCTGAAAGAAGGACTGTGAGTACTATTATCTGCTCAGTTGCAGGTTTGCCTTTTTTTTTTTTTTTTTTTTTGGCTTTGAAAGTAGCTCCTCAAGTACAGATTTGTGGAGGGGAGGTGGGAAGTTAATCCTCTCTACAATTGGAGCACAAGTGCTTTTTGGGTAAAATGTCAAAAGATATGAGGTGGAGAATCAGTGCTCACTTACGGCCCTGAGTGCTGGTCAACCTCAGCACCTTTCTGCACGAGAAGGGCGATGGCTTCTGCGTGCTTGTTAAGGACAGCCACCGTCAGAGCCGGTCGGTCCTCCTCGCCGATGCAGTTTGGGTCGGCTCCCTACAACACACAGGAGGGGAAAGGTGAGTTGTTAAAAGCCATGGAGAATTTTAGTGCCCACGTAGCTTTAATATGCCAATTCAAGTTGACTTTGTGCTCAACAGAGCAAAATGTTCCAATAGTGTGGTATTGTTTCTTCTGAAAATGCTTGCTCCTAGCTCAAAGCCAGAGTTACACCTGTATCACAAGAGCGGTCAAACGACACTGCAGTGAGGATGTGCCTTACTGCGCAGCAAAAAGGTAGAGGTGGTGCCTGATTTTGCTATACAGAGGACTTGACAAGCCCAGAGGAGAATGCCTTACACGCTGACCAAGTAGAAATTTGTGGAAAACATACAAAAATGTAAAATAGGCTGTTTCTTCTCTAAAATGCTCTTTCAATCTGGAGACTGTATTGCAGGGATGTTGTTTCCTAAGCATGCAGTTGAAGTCACATACAATGGTCAAAGAGCTGGAAAGGGAAACTTGAGCAAGCAACAACTTACTTCATTGAGCAGTTGTTCTACTAAGGAGATTCTCCCTTTCCCATTTGGACCCAGTTCGTCCAGTAGCTGTCTGGACTCTTGCTGTGGAAACACAGAAAGCAGCCTGTAACGTATCGCATAGTGAAAGTGTAAGTGGGTGGGCTTTTTCTGCCCTTGAGTGATGGTGGAAAATGCACACAGTGAATGCAGTGTAGCTGAGCCTTGGTATTACTAATCTCTGACCCTTCCATGGGAATGTCTTTCTAAGTCTGAGCAAGAGTTGGATAACCCAGGCTGTGTCTCACTATTGAGCTCTTGATCCAGCAAACACATCTGCAGACAACAAGCTTTATATCGATGCAGCTCTCTGGGGCTGTACAAAGATTTGTGCAACAAAGTCAACTTAAACATGGGCACAAGTTCTTTGCTATACAATTAAAGCTTCAAGCTTCTAGAACTTGTGAAACTACTCTATTTTGAACATGAATGTTTTGCCTCATAGAAGTCAGTTTACTCTTAAAGCTACAAGCAAACAACAAAACCTAAACCCTTTTATTTCTTCCCAGCGTTGCACCTCCCTCCTCTCCCCTTTTGAAAGCCCTATCACTTGGCTGAGCATTTTCATCTCTGGATTCATGTATCACAAAGATCTGTGTCTTCTTCTACCTGTTGAGTTGGCTAACTGACCCAAGCTTTGATAAAGGTACATTTCTCTTGAAATTCTTCATACCATTACTGACTCCATTTAGTAGTAGGCAGTGCTTCCAGGATGTATGGAAGTAAAGCCTTGCTTCTTGCATTAAGCTAGCCCTCACCTGTGCTAACACCTCAGCTTGATGGGAAAACTAAGTTGACTTAAAAGCTTCTTGTGTAGATCATCTTCCCATACTAGTTCACAGTCTGTACAAACTAATAGTAGTTCTAGCACAGACAAGGGCATCTCCTCTGGAGTCAAACTCACTAGTAGTGATGTCAAGGGAGGGGAGATAATGCCTCCTCCTGATGTTGCTTCTGAGGAAAAAAAAAACCCTGTAACTGAATCAGTCTGCAATGGTCCTTAGGCCTAACACTGTGTCAGTAACACAGAAAGGGTCCAAAAATGAAAGTAACAATGTAATGAAGTTCTTTGTAGGAACAAAGTTTAGTTATTTCCAGTTCTGTAATAAAGGTCTGTTAGCAATGTTCAGGTTTTACATTAAGTTGGACTTTTGTTCCCTTCCCCCCACCCCAGTGAGTGTAAAATGCTTTCTGTTTTTACCCTCTGGTGTTGCTGTACTGGCAGAGGATACGTACGGGGAGCTTATCTTCTGTTTCTATAACTGTTCTTGACTTTGTTCTTTTTATTTTGCCTCTCGAAAGGAAAAGATTATGCTCATCTTTGCCTACCAGAAAGGGAAACAAGTGTTAATTCAAAGCAAAGTCAGTATCCTAACAAGAACTCAGGGGTAGATCTGGAAATAATTTATCCTCGAAAATATTTTATTTTGTGTTGAAACCAAAATAATATTTATCAGTTTTCTACAAGAGAAAGTGATGAAATATTTGATGCAGATCAGACTGGTTTTAACAAAAGCTTTACACTAGGGCAGTCTTAAAAACTTGCTATTTTGAAATGAAGATTCAATGAAATGTGGAGTTTGGGGGGGGGTTGAGTCTTTTTTTAACTAGCTGCTGCTATTCAACAGGCTTGACTCAGATTCATGAATTGTTTTGACCAAAAACCTTACAATTTTTCAAGGCTGCTTGGCTCCCAAATTCTTAAGAACAAGACAAGAAGACCTTGGGTAGATACGTATGTCCGTTAGTTTTAAGCTATCAGTGCGCAGGAGGGTTGATAAGGAAATTACAGAGCATGTGGGAACCCTTTGAGCTGGTGCTATTGAAGTGCCTGGGATCAGTCACAGTATCGACACTCAGAAGGACCAACCCAGTGCCCAGGTCTTCTTGCCAGGTCTCAGACTGCAAGCACAAAGTGAATGGAATTTATACAGGACTTGGGTTGACACGATAGGAATTTCTGACTCCTAACGCTGACTTTACAACTAGTTGATTTGGTGAAAACCCAAGTCCAGTGCCTAAAATGCTGAGCTGTTACTGAGCCCAATGGGAGGTGCATACTAATCACCTCTGAAAATGAGGTCTGGAATTAATGTATTTCATCATTTCTCATCTTTGCAAAATGTGCCAAAGCTGAAGTCCCTGGCACAGCTCAGAATTAGAGATAATATTGGCATTTATGGCTCCTATTGTAAAAGAATATGTAAAACATCTGAAGATTTATCACTGCAATAAAAACACTGCTGGTAAGCTGCAACAGCTCTTTGGGGGTGAAGCATTCCCATGAGTTTTTGTCAGTTGGTATATTGCTTCCATCTCAACTGAGCCATGTTTTGAGCCTTCCTGATCAACTTCAGTAGCTGCAGAATGTTCTGATACAGGTTTGCTTGTCTCAGTGTCTAACCTCCCAAGCACTACTTCCCTGTTCCTGACTCCTGTAATTACAGTCTACCATAAAGATGTGGGGTGTGGGGGAAGTCTCACCACAACTGGTCTGATTGCCATCCTGTCCGTCTGTTACCTCTGTTGCAGTACCAGGGTAATGACTGTTGAACTTCACTGGTCTGTTAGTATGAATATCCTGTAGAACCATCAAACACAGGCAGTTAATCAAATTATCACATAATGCTGTTATAATCTTAAGTAGCAAACCCCAGTGGTGTTGCATATGAAAAATATATATATCAATGCATTAGGAAAATTATATGGAATTGAACTCCTTTTTTTTGGCAAAATAATGTAGTATTTTTTCAAAACCTCATCTTAGGTATTTGTTTTGATTTAGAAAACAAATAATAAAGGACACAACCTCACTTAATGAAATGAAGATGTTCAGCCAAATTAGTGTTTCTACTGCTTGAAAGGATCTGATTAACTCCTCGCTTGTGAAACAACGTGATACACCTTTTCAAGCACCACATGGCAAGGTAAGCTCATTAAGATCCTGCACAAGAGATGCAAGCTGAATTTTAGATCTTTGAAATGGTAGATTTTCTTCTTTGAAAAGCTGGAAATGAATATGTGGGTGGTTTTTGGAACAGGGTAATTCTGGAGGTAGGGATTTCAAGTGTTTGAATACAGTTAACAGAAGCTCTGGCAAACATTATATCCAAACTATTAAAAATTACTAAGCTTGTTTCTTAAGAGCACATTTTACAGACTGAAGGAAGATCTCAGACCAAGACCTGAGAGGTGCTAGAATGATCAAACAACATCAGCTGAAATAAGATTAACAGCAAATTAATGAAATGCAAGATGATAGCAACATAACCATGATGCCTGGCTTAATCAGATAAAGATACCTGTTCAGCCAGCTCCAAAAGAAAAAGATTCTTTTCTGTGAAATCGTAAGTTAACACCCTCTGAAGAAAATAATTTATTCATTAGGCCTGAATTATATATATATATCATCTTTACACTGACTGGCTTAGTGACAGCTTTAGACCTAACAACAGGCCTCATCCCCTGAACCGACCTTGTTAGCAGCAAGAGTGTAATTCAGTGTAATGGTGACTTCATAGTCATCCTCACAGATGGTAGCAGAGTTAATCTAGAGGGAAAGAGCAGCCATTAGTTTATCTTGTAAAAAATATATAAAAATAGTTTTAGGAACAGTTTTAGACATTAGGAAAAAGTTCTTCCCCAAAAGGGTCATCAGGCACGGACACAGGCTGCCCAGGGAGGGGGTTGAGTCACCGACCCTGGATGTGTTTAAAAGACAGGTGGATGAGGTGCTCAAGGATCTGGCTTAGTAGAGGACAGGCACGGATGGACTCGATGAGCTCAAAGGTCTTTTCCAACCTTGTGGTTCTGTGAATAAGTTTTGCTGGTGATGTTTATTCTGGAGAAAATACACAAAATGACATGTGGGGCCTTTGCCTCCTTGTGACATTGTATCAACACTTCCCCTCTAACTGAGCAAGGGGCAGGTGGTATTTTGAGTAACTGGAAATACCCAACTGACTGAAATGCCAAATGAATCCAAAAGATGTAATAATGCCGTGTCTCATGGAAGTTCATTCATTCTTCATCCAGATTTTGCAGCTGTGTTGTTCTTAGGTCTCCCTACTCTAGGAGAACTGCTTGCAGCTTTAGTTGTACCAGCCTGTAGAAGCACAAGCAACTCTCTTTATCAGTTCATTGAGACAGTGTTGCTGGAAAGCTGACTGTTGAAATCATACAAAAATGAGTGTGCAGGGGATTGGAAGGAAGTGGAATGAAGCTGATGAGGTCATATTGCAGCAGGTTCAGAATTCTGAGATAAGGTTGATTATATTTCTATAACACATGAAAACTGAAAAGGCAGCATTAAACCCAGATAGTTGGCATCTACTTTGAATCACTTCTGTTACTTTTGGGGGCAGTGGTTTCAAAACAATAGGATTACAAGAGGCCAAGAAGCAGGAGGAATAGCCTTCTCTAAGCAATTTAGTATTTTTCAGGCATATCCTCTAAGATCCTCTAGCAAAGGAAACAAGTTGCAGTGGACCTACACCTCAACTCCACCAAGCAGGTATCTCTCATATTTACACTTCTACTACAGCTTCCGAACACACTGGTGGACCCAACAGGTCTCAGTGGGTTTAGACATCAAGTGTGATGCATCTGATGGAGTGCCATAGGTCCCAAAAGTGTAATCTGACATATGACAATGAGCTTTCTGACTTCCAGTGTTCGCAAACTCTTCTGTAGTTGTTTCTGTGTGCTAGAGTTGGGGTGGGTTTCTTTTGGCTGGTATGTCGTATCAGGACAGCTAAGAAATAATGAGCTTGAACTCTTAACAAGGGACACATGTCAGACATTGGTAAAAAGCTTCCTGGTAGACAGGTCAGTTCAAGGAATTCCCAACCCTACTTCTGCCTGCATCCTACTTCCAGCTACTCACTGCTGACCTACTTTTGTACTAACACTGATGTGTCTTTTTTTCCCCTCCAGAGCTATTTTTAGCCTGGGTCAGTCAGGACATCACCAGGAGCAGTTGTGCTGGCAGCACCTAGGAGGATGCAGTGAGGGGGTGCAGCTCCTTAACCCAGCAGGGCTGCCAAAGAAAGCAAGGCAGTACTGCAGCTGAACCACCAGGATAATTGAGTGCAGAAACAAGACTGCTTGGGGCAATTGTGAAATCTCCATTGTTGGTGAGTTTGAAAAGCTTCAAGACAAACATCTGTCAGAAATGGTTCAGGCAGAGTTGATCCTCCCTTGGGATGGAGATCAAATGATCTCCTGGTCGTACCAGCCCTATCTTCTAGGACTCCATAGGAAGAACCTCCAGTCTTCACCTTCTTGCTATTAACTCTTTGATCATTTTAATGTAGTTTGGTGATGTCCTGAATACTACATCTCCAGTAAGAAAAGCAATACCCTGTTCCTATAATACTGGTATAGTTTGTACTACATGTAGACCACATAGAGAGAATTGCTGTTTTCTGCTTGTATAATCCAGCCTGGAGCAGAGGCAAGCTTATCATTATGTCCCATTTCTAGCAGGGCTTATTTAACTGACCAACTACACAGATGTCGGTGACCTGTTCTTTTTCTTGACTGCCTGCTGTGGGATGCTATCAAATCAGATGAGCAAGGACTTTCTCACTTCTATTACTTCTTTTAAAGCTGTGAGAAAGGAATAGAAGCTACTACAGGAAACAAAGCAGAAAAACACTTCACTAAATGAGCAAAAAATGGAATGACAAAACAACTTACACAACAGGTCCAGGTATAAAGAAAAGGGAGGCATTTATTATTCCATTGTTTATCTAGCAGACATGTTAATCTTTCCATGAGGCTGCACAGGAAGATATTACTCACAAGCTCCTTCCTACCTTTCCCATTCGAGGTTCTCCAATCAGTGCTCTGAATTCAAGGTGGTTCTGTGCGTAGCTTCGAAGGTGAGCACAGACATGATCCAGCTGCTTTCTCCAGTAACCTGATCAGAGAGAGCTAAGTAAGAGAAAAACCCCTGAAATTGTGATTAACATTTCTTCTGCTCATGTGATTGATGATTTAAACGATAGTACATTTTCACTGAGACAAAAAAAAGGAAAAAAGAAAAGAATTTTTCTCCAGAAAATTCCTCTGATCAAGAAAAGGAAAAGCAAGTTATAACCTAGAGAAAGGTGAATTACTTTCTTATCCATAGGTTGTAATTCATTCTGAGGGCACCTCTACTCACAACAAAACAACACATCTTGGAATTGTCCTTTGGAGTCAGAAATGGTTCTGTGTGAAGGAGAATCTCACACTATTCCAGATGATTAAAAAAACCCCAAACAATATTACAGCTAAGTCATTGTGCATTATTGGACTGATTTTTAGCTGACTTTATATCACTGGCAGGTAACAATAAGCCAAATCTGAAAACTGTGGGCACAGTAACTCTCTGTGTAAATTATTCCCCAAATAAATGCATTTCAGTTACATACGGGAGAGCGTGTTAAAAGCTTAAGCATTACTGCTCTTCTGGATGTCAGGATCTCTGGGAGAGAGTCAGCATTCCTTTATGCTGGGCACAAAACATGAGGGGCTGAACGTGCCTGGATTCAAAATTCATCCTAAGTCATGTAGAGGTTTTGCAGTTCCTGTCCAAGTATTTCTGAAGCAACGTTCAGTTGTCATCAGAGACAAAAAATAAAAGGACTTGATCTCATCCTCAAGGCTCTGACTAATTTAATTTTTGAGTATACTTTTGGAAAGTACAGAGTACGATTTATTTTGCTGTAAATAAATTGTGTAGGCTTGGTAACCTTGTTTAACTTCAACAATGAAGTTCTTATGGACTTATTCTCTCCTTCATGTTAAGTGAAGCTGAAACCAGTAAAGAGAAGCTAAGTCAGAAGAAAAGCATCGCTCTGGCATTTACAAGGAAAGGCAAGCACACAAGGTTTTTTGTGCTGGGAGGACTCTTCCAAGTCCAAACTGGTAGAAACTATGACAAACTAAACCAACAAGTCTTATTTGTTAGGCAGTATTTAGGAATATAAAAAGAAAGATCCACAGAGCAACATAAATCGTTGCCTGCCATTGTCTCACATGCAAAATCTAATATGAGTTGAAAATAGTAATTAAGAAAATCTAAGCTAGGCTGCTACTTGCTGAGTGATCCCTCCTGAGAAGTTGGTGTTATTTGCAATAAACTGGTTCATAAGTAGCCTAGATCCCCCAGATTTTATTTCAAAAAATCCAGATGGCCAGGAACATATTCTTGCACGTTTGACATTTTATTACATCTAAAAGGATTTTTGGCAGCACTGATGGAAAACTTGAATTCATGCTGTCAGTAGTTGATTACACCTATACCACGCTGATTTACTGTTTTTTACAGTAGAAAAGGAGAGGCTTCTTTGTAAAGTTTAGCTGGTAAATGACTTTGGATCCTGTTCAACAAAGACTAAAAGTACAACAGAAAAAGAAATAGTGTACACATCAGAGGATTAGTGTTTTGGTACTGCTATTTCCCCCATCCTAACTGTGTTTTTGTTCTTGTGGGTTTTTTTTTTTAATCTTCACAACAGAAAAGAAGATTAGTTAATGGCTGATAGATCAAGAAATGGAAAAAAACCCCAACCCAAACTTATTTAACTACTTGTTTAAAAAAAACCTAACATCAAATGTCTGATACTATTTGAGGAAATAATGGGGATATTTGGCATATATAAACAAAATTTTCCTGGGTCATAGTGTATGGTCTTGTTGATACATGTAGTTTCAAGCCATATATATAGCTCAGCATCACAGAAAGGGAACAGCATGAAAGACCTGACTGCAACAGACATTTTTTGATTTATAGAATGAAGTATGTTCCTCAGTCCTTGGCAGGGTCTAAAGGAGAATACTTTACATAGTGCAACTTCAACAAAGTTACCTCTGCTAAATGGATAAACATTAACACAGTTCAAAAGCAGTTCAGAATTTCTTCCCAACCTTTCCCAGAGAAAGGCATTCCCACTCACAAGTCAAGAGCTGTACTTCTGATAGAGATATATCTGTTACCTTTTTTTTTTCCTCTCAGCACTATTATGGGCCAATCCTTTATTATCTCTGACTAAATTAAGCTCCTTGACATGTTGAGTCAAGCGTTGTATTTCCTACAGTGATGTCTAAGAAAACACCCTGCATTTTAGAGCAAGGGAGCAGGAAAACAGGTTTCCTTGTGATAATTTTAAAAATAAGAGGGCATCATCTGGATATCTATGCAGAAAGTCAAATGAGGAATTTACAACATTCATTAGCAACTTTGTCTAGTCAATAGATAAATATTTTTTACGATAGCCTGAGGGGTTGACCCGCTGTAGACAAAAACTGGAGATGGGAAAGCAGATTGAAAAACATAACTGCTCCTCCAAACCATGGTTTGCTGCTGTAGTCTTTTAAAATTAGCTTGTTCTCTGGATTGCACAACTGGACTGTCCTGTGAGACTAAAGGCAATTTTGCAAATTGGGCCATTTATTAGGTCCCTAATTAATACTGAGGGACTGTCTTCAAGAGTTTGAGATCCAGAAAACTAAATTTGAAGTTTTCCAAGGATAGTAAAGCTAAAATCTCTAAAAAATTATGAACTTTTAAATGACACCAGTCAGTCAAGTGATTCCACAAAGAACTAACTGCCCAAACCAGGGACTGTGAAACAAAGTCATCTGCAGCACTGATGCAGCAGTCTGCACACAGTCTCTGCAATGAGCAATGTAGATGTACTGGTACCTTTGGGGGGCTGGAAGATGAGGCCCACCAGAGCTCTCAAGGTTTCTACCAACCCTGTTTTTCATAATCCTGTTAAGAATCCCTTAGAATCATAGAATCACGAAGGTTGGAAAAGACCTCCAAGATCATGCAGTCCAACCGTCCCCCTGCCACCTATATTACTTACTGAACCATATTCTCAAGTACCTCATCCAACCTTTCCTTAAATGCCACAAGGGACAGTGACTCTACCATCTCCCTGGGCAACCCATTCCAATGCCTAACCACCTTTTCTGAGAAGAACTTTCTCCTAATTTCTAACCTGAACCTCCCCTGGTGAAACTTGCAGCCATTACCTCTCATCCTATGGCTTGTTACCTGTGAGAAGTGGCTGACCCCCAGCTCACCACAACCTCCTTTCAGGTAGCTGTAGAGAGCAGTAAATTGTCTCTGAGCCTCCGCTTCTCCAGACTAAACAGTTGCAGGTCCCTCAGCTCCTCCTAAGATTTGTGTTCCAGACCCTTCACCAGCTTCTCTCTAGTTTCCTTTGCTTCTGAAATGTTTGTAATTAATTCTATAATAGCATCCCCAAAAAGTTCTTCACACAAGTTCTTCTTCCTTGTCATATATTTCAAAAGTGATGACTCCTGTGTCTGAGA
This sequence comes from Gallinula chloropus, assembly GCF_964237585.1. Classification (NCBI taxonomy): domain Eukaryota; kingdom Metazoa; phylum Chordata; class Aves; order Gruiformes; family Rallidae; genus Gallinula; species Gallinula chloropus. The sequence goes on from NC_140087.1 coordinate 74,522,021, forward strand.
GTGTCATTTAACAACAGGCCCATCACATTGTGGGGCAGTGGGGAGGGTGCTGGGAGGTGGGGTGGTTGTTCAGTGGTTTCCAATTCAAATATAGGGCTCTTGCTCTGGCCTTGTAGGATCTGAGGAAATCAAACTACCAACAAATTAGTATGGCTGCACAGGGGTCAGTAACCCTAATTCTGATCTTGCCCACACACTTACTTTTCGGTATTGATGGAGATCAGTGATAGAATTCTAAGGCACTGCAATTACAAGTGACTGGTGGGAAGGCAGACTTGTAAAGATGTTAATCAGTGGCTGCTGATGGTGCATTCCATAGACTATAATCTCTTCAAGAAGAAGCAAAGTCATACATCACAGCTTTGTTTAGGAAACATAAAATCAAAACTCCTAACCTCTTCCAGGACTAATGGCTGTCAGGAGAGGCTTGTGATCACTCATCTTTTCCAGCTTTTCTTTTTGCGTAATCAGCTCAAGCTCCTTCTTTTCCAACAGCTTGCTTGATGGGTAAAAAAGTCCAACAGTTTGGGTTCCTTTATCTTCTCTTTCTTTTAGTTCTGCCCTTGATTTGGGCAAGGAAGTAGGAAGAGGCTGCCAAGCAGCCCGAGCTTGAAATCGGTTAGCCTGTGGGGGGTAGAGGGGAAGGAAAAGTGTAAGTAATATAATTAGATGTAATTAAATGGCTTACAAACAGAAATTAACTGGAACAGTACACAAAATTGTAAAGGAATGAAAAAGCTAGCCAGAGGAATTATTAACAATTTAAACTTTTAATTACCGGTCTGTAACAATTTATCACAAATATTTAAGCAAAAGCAAAACTCCTCATGACTGGCAGCAGATAAAAAGCTGGCCTTGCTAGGAATTATAGTCGTTCTCACAACAGAGTTTAAAAGGCACTGTCCCTGGAGGTGTTCAAGGCCAGGTTGGATAGGGCCCTGGGCACCCTTGTGTAGATCCAGGCCTGGAGGTTGGTGGCCCTGCCTGTGGCGGAGGGGTTGGAGCTCTATGACCCTTGGGGTCCCTTCCAATCCAGACTATTCTGTGATTCTATGATATGCATGAAAGAATACCTTGTAACAGTAGGACACAAATAATTCAGAAGTAATATAGAAGTACTTAAAGAGCGAAGACTTCTGAAAAGCTGATTGGCTCTCACTTCACTACGGAGCATAACTCTGGAGTAAGGCTGTTGGCTAAGGCCACTTTCTGGCAGTTCTCAGAATAAACATGGCCTCACGTTTGCCCTCAGCAGGCTCACAGACACGGCCTTGCCTCACAGAGGAAACGAAGGGCGGTGTGCGGATCTGTACCCGCAGTGGAGCAGCCTGGGAGGCCTCTTCAAACCCGGCTTTGTAACGCGGTGTGTCTCACCTCAGAGAACCCCAGCGGGCCGCCAGCACCCCTGAGACTGCCGTTCCCAGAGGCCGCCCGTGAGGGGGGCTCTATGTAAACGCCACAGGACCCGCAGAAGCGAGCGTATGGGTGGTTGCTTGTACCACACTTCAAACAAGTGAAGTAGGATGGAGGAGGTCCAGGCTGGAAAGTTCAACGAAACAATTGTCACTACAGAAACAGATGATGCGTGGTGCAAGAATGATACAAGCAGTGGCATGAATTAAAAGGAGGTAAAATAGCAACACCTAAAGCCATTACGTTAGAAACATTAACCAGGATACCAGATTGCTAATGCACTGGCAGATGCACAGGAAATATTCAGGTATCTCTGGACTACACTATGGAGGCATCTAGCATTATGGGATTTTTTTTAATATATACTTTCAAAAATACTTCTTTTCTTTGTCAAAGCCCTGTAATTACTTGCCTGGTGCTTCCTGTAGTACTGAATATTGACTGCAATTATTTCCAGTTAATTTCTATGACCACCCCCAGAGCTCCCTGGGACAGAACAGGACCAATGGTCATGTATACATATAGGGGAATGGTGCAAATTTGATGTGGATGTAACTTGCATTAAAAAAAATAAAAAAGTTCCTCTAGTGTGGTGTTAGATTGAAACATTATAACTTTAAAATATATATGCTGGGAGAAATTGTTTACACTGATTGTACCATGCAAAAGCTCTCCTGAGCAGCAGTTAAGTACTTGTCCTTACTGAAGTTCATGAAAGTCTTCAGCCAAAAAGACTGTATGCAGCATCTCATCTGGCAATTGCCTGTATCGTAGCCCTGAGTACATATGGGAACCCTTGTATTAGGTTAGCCTGTACTTCAACCTTTGATGGGTAAGTTACTTGGGCAGAGTCGACTGCTACTCAGGCTACTATCAGGTTCAGATTAGATGTTAGGAAAAACATTTTTACTGAAAGAGTTGTCGGGGCCTGGAACAGGCTGCCCAGGGAGGAGGTTGAGTCACCATCCCTGGATGTGTTTAAAAAAAGGGTAGATGAGGTACTTAGGGATATGGTTTAGCATAGGATGGGAACAGGTGGACTTGATGATCTTAAAGGTCTTTTCCAACCTTGTGATTCTGTGACTCTATTGTATCCCAGCTGGTGATCATTGACCCACTGCAACTTGTTTGTATCTCTAAAGCCTTAAGTCACTGGCTGATGTGGGGTCAGGATGACATCTGAGTTTTTAATTTTTCTTTCCATAATCCCATGTGCTCTAAGCAGGTATTTTGACAATAAGTGGTGTGCTAACTAACAAGAGCTTTGCAAAGTTTGAAACTGCTGCAGGTCACAGATGAGTAAAAAGAGATTTGTCAGCACAAACACCACAAGCACGTGCCTTGGCTCCACACCAGTCACAGAAATGGGCATCGCACTGGTTAACACGATTGCATTTTGAGCACGGAACTGTCTCCCGTTGCTGGCTGTGGTAAGGTGGGGGGGTGTCTCCTCCAAACATGGGCTAATAAAATAAAACAAGCATTAGGGAGAAAATACTTGTTATGAAGAAAAGTTTACAAGACAAATAAGGAGAAAGAGGAAAGCAAGCTACTTTGGTAACATAAAGTAATATTCAGCATAAAATAACTATTTCAACTTAGAATAAGCAACACTTGGATCTAACCTGTATTTTTTTTCATTACAAAACCTCAGTAAAATGTGGCATTAATTTATTTTAAAATATTTTTAGCAGAACTAGTACCACAGAAAAGTTTCCTTATCAATGGTGTCCTTTTATACTGAGTATAAGTACATCTAAAGTTAAGAAGGTGGTTTCTCTGCTGGCAAACTTATACTTTGAAAACCAAAACACAACAGCTGTTTTTCTTTGTACCTTGCTTTGTAGTAGTGTGTCAGGGAAAGTATGTTCAGACCATGAGTGCTCTCTCTATTTGGTATTTGCTACATAAGTATTTTTTGCACTCTTGCCCACACAAGTTATATATTACCTGGCTTTCCAACTACAGTTAACTTTCATGGGTATGCAAAAGAGAACAGATTTTTCAGCTGGAACTTCTAGAAGCTGAGTATAGATGCTAGTTAGGACAAATAGGTCTTAAAATGTTTTTTTTTTTTAGGTTTTGCCTCAGACCTTATACAGTTTATTTTCTCTGCAAGGAAAGGAACAGGACCTGAGGAAAATGAGTTTGATTACAGACAGCACAACAGCAAGTAGGAAAAAAACACAAAATAGACCTATTTTCATCTGAGGCCTGTGCTGCAATTTGAATGATGTAATTTGGGGGGTTGTTTGGAAGATAAAATTTACAAGAGTCCAATTCTGTGCTAAATCTGAATTATTTAATAGCCATTAATATCACCATTATTACCAATTGTTAATTAATCAGGAATGAATATTGGTTATCTGTAGTTTATTAGTAGTAAATTCTCTGATTACCATTAATAGTTCTTAGCAAGCATTTAACTTTGTCTCTTAGCTACTGCAGGTCTCACAATTCAAGTCATATGCCTAAATACATATATAGCCATATATTTATATCTGCATTCAGTGAAGCAGCTAAACATATGTTTATCTTAGGTTAAGTACAGATTCCAACTGAAATCCACTTTGAAATGCTACCTCAGTGGCTAAACAAGAGACCTTTGTCTATAGCTACTGAGAGTTTTAGGACTCAGGAAGTTGCTATTATGATCAGAAGACTTTAACTCAGAAATCATTACTCTTCTCTCATTTCTGCATTTATAGCAACCTGCAGAAGTGAAATGTACCCTAAGGTTTTCATACAAGACTTTTAAGAAGTGAAAGCAAAATTCTTCTAAGGGTCCAAATGAGCAAGATAAATGGGGAGTTGAAACAGGCAGCAATTTTAGGGGGAGCATTTATTGTTGCTTTTCTCACCTCTGTGCAGAGTCACAGCCAAATACAAGCATAGTAGCTGTTTGCATGTAAGGGAAGCATCAAATGGAGATAAGGAAAATAAAGTAAAATAATATTTTATTTTCACAAAATATTTTAAGTCAATGAGAATGATCTTCCTGACGTGTATACTCAAGTTTTCTCCTGGAATTGACAACAATCTGGACACAAACAAGACTCCCTTGGAGTCAAGACTACCTGTGTTCCAAGAGACTCCTGAACTTTCACAGTGGCATTTGCAATCCTGACTTCCACAGGAGAAACTTGAAGGTCCACGATACACTTATTTTTGCTGAACATTTGTGATGGAGCATCTGTGGGAGTGCTAGGCCTGGATATGGCACAGGGGAGGGAATCTTTGCCTTTGTAGCATAGAGACATGGGGATATGACTTTGGTTTTCCAAAGAAAAAAGCCTGTTACACTTTGATTTGATGAACCCTAGCGTGGTTGATGCCTTACCGTCTGTAGTTCAGGCAGTTTGCTTTCACAAGTCACACAGTGTTTATGGTGAAGAGGATTTCCTGTGCCACATATCTGACAAATTACCTTCCCCTTTAAAATAGAGAAAGAATACATTTCACATAGTATTTCAAAAGTGTGAACAACAGTAATAGTAAGAGGACTTGATTTTACAAAGTGCCATGGTTATTCAGCCCTGCAGAGAGAAGACATCCTTCAAGTCCATGCTGTGAGCTTCAGACTTTAGTTAGCCCATTTTTGCCCTGTTTGAAGAGAAGAATGAGACTTCACTTCGTCCAGTCCACAGGAACCTCTCTGAATTGCCATGCCTGTTCAATGATCCAAATGACATCACTCGGCTCCCTCAGCACTCATGAGTGTGTCCCATTAGAGGCCCATAACTTATGTTAAGTCCAGTTTGTTTAACTGTTCTCTAACCTGATCCTCCTCCATCAAAGGTTAAGTCTTCCTTCCTCCAGACTTTCTCCCCTGGTCTCCCCGGTCTGACCTTATTAGTAGAGGCTGAAGTGTAGAGGGCAGTCAGTACCTGAGCCTTTCCTGCGTGCTGTGCCACCAGGTCACCACTGATGACACCCATACAGTCCTGAGAGCCATCCCTCCTGTGCCTCTGTCGTCCCATCAAGATCACAGCTCTACAACTGCACACAGATCTCCCACTCCTTATGTTCAGTCCCCATGCTGTGTGCGCTAGTAATGTACAGGCACTTCAGAGGGGCACCCCAGCATGCTGATTTCACTGAGGATTTCATTTTTACCTGGGTGGAGAGGGTAGGAAGGGTAGGGAGTATTTTGTAGGGCAATTTTTGTCTAATTGAGAACACCACCACTTACATATCAATGATCAAGACTGAGCTCTGATGTTCTAGGCACATACCCACTGCCTCAGTCCTGTTGATGCATCTATACTAAGCACTTACAAATGAGGTAAGCAGAACAATGGAGACAGGTTTGATTAACTTAAAATGCTTAGTAATACTAGGGGCATAAGTCATAGAATCAGAGAACGTCTCCCTGTGGAACACCAGTGCATTCCTCTCATTCACACAGCTGCCTCACGTGCTCTGCAGCATGCCTTCCCCAGCTTACATGGTTTGCTTTTAATGATCATTTCTACTCAAGAAATAACTAACTACTAACTCTTAAAGTGGACATAATGTAATTAGATAATCCCAAGTTGGATAAAAGTATTTGTACTGAAGTTAGAAGAATGCATGACAGGAGGTAACTGCCATTTAGGTCTATTTGTTCTTGATTACCTTTACGCAGATGTTGGTTTGGGGCTGCAGCTGTGGAGCTATTGGCGACTCACATACAATGCAGGTGGGTGTATTCATGGGCACCAGGTGCCTGCATCCAAGACAGGGTGCCATCTGAAGACAAAGCCACATTGTAGCACGTTAAGGATCATAAAGAGATCATTAAGGTTATCAATATTTTCTTGGTTAAAGTCTACATCAGCAGGTCTGGAATATCTCCAGAGAAGGAGACTCCACACCCCCTGGGCAGCCTGTCCCAGGGCTCTGTCACCCTCACTGTGAAAAAGTTCTTCCACATGTTGGTGCGGAACTTCCTGTGCTCCAACTTGCAGCCATTGCCCCTTGTCCTGTCCCCACAGACCACTGAAAAGGGGCTGGCTGATTCCCCCTGCATCCCATGCTTCAGATAATTATAAACTTTAATTAGGTTCCCCCTTAGTCTTCTCTTCTCAAGGCTGAACAGTCTCAACTTACTCAGCCTTTCCTCACAGGGGAGATGCTCCAGGCCCTTAATCATCTTCGTAGCCCTTCTCTGGACTCTCTCCAGGAGATCCCGGTCCTTTTTATACCAAGGAGCCCAGAACTGGACACAATACTCCAGGTGGGGCCTGACCAGGGCAGAGTAGAGGGGGAGGATCACCTCCTTTGACCTGCTGGCTACACTCCTCTGCATGCACCCCAGGATCCCATTGGCTCTCTTAGCCACCGAGGCACACTGCTGGCTCAGTCATCACTTGAAACTACAGCATTGCCCTAAGCAAGACATCTTTCTGGTGATACAGGGAAAAAATATACACCACTGACTTGTTAGACCAGGTTACTATCTCTTGTGAAGAGCTTAGTGAAGATCGCTACAGGAATCACTGCCAAAACTCAGTGTTCTTACATATGCCCACACATGTCAATGTTTAAGGTTTCTGTCATATTAGGTGGATCTTCGACATCTGTGAAATAAGAACTGGTTATTGGTCAACTAATAACAATACTTATTGCTGGAATAGTATGCATATGCATCCCCTGAAGATGTGGTGGTTGGTGTTGCTGGATGAGGATTAATCTGAATTTGGTAATGTTTCCTGATACAGGTGAACAAAACACAATTTACTTTCTCATTCTTATCCTTATTATATATATGGCACTTAAAGCAATCTATGGTTAATTTTGCCCATCATTTAAGAATTACATTGGGTGCACTGCTAAAGGTATTGAATACAACCAGAAAACAACTTCCCAAATGAATCCATAACTAAATAATGGTTTTGCCAGCATTGACTGTGTAACTTGGTTTCTCCAAAGATGATTTGTTGGTTGTTATGTTTTGCTGACCTGTGCTCCTTCAGGGGGCAGGAAATGACGTACTGGCACTGGTGGGACAGGAGATCCACATTCCTGACAGAAGTGAGCCAAGGGGTCCGACAGGCGAGGTGCAGAACAGTGTGCACATCTGGAAATAAGGGCAAGTTGGCTGAGCTTGTTTTAGGTATTGTACTGCTGCACAGTAATGAATAGTCTGGAACTTGCTCTGGCAGGACTCGGGCCACTGATTTCTTTGATGTGGTTTCCAAGCTGTGGTGGTCTGCCAGACCATGCTCCAGCATCCATGATAGGAGGGTCTGAACTCTAAACAGTTTTGCAAGGTGGAAAACTGGCTGCTATGGAGTTTCTTCCTCACCACGTGAGGTAAACAAGTCCCCTGACACGCAACCCGTATCAGGCCTCACTGCTGCTCCCTGGGGAACCACTCATGTAGATCACATAACCCTTTTGATACTGATAAGCACAAACGTTCCCTGAGACCACTCCAGTGAGCAGTTTTCATCTGCAGCAGTGAGGGCTGTACCGTAATTTGAAAAGACAACTCTTCCTCTGACCCTACAGGTGTTAGGAGTGTTTTTGTAAAGTTTGATAAGATAGTTGATTACTGTGTATGGCAAGTTGTAAATAAAAGACATAAATGAAAGAATTTTCAAAGCCCAACCTAAATCACATTCTTTAGTCATAAGCCAGTGCCTGTCTTTGCTTTCCTCATTTTATAGAGGCCCACAGTATTACCAATTTGGTTGCAAAAGGCAATTGTTCAGTTACTTTACAAATAGGTTAAAAGGGGAAACCACTTACTTGAGGAAATCTGTTTCCTTTTGTATCCTTGACACCTGTGTGCTTGCTAAGCTCTTCCGGCTTGTCACTGCAGAAGAACTAGCAAACTAAAACAAAGGTGTTTTCTTTAGCTTTAGTAAGCATCAGATACGTATGTTATTTGAGACAGACTGTGCTAAAATGCGTTGCTTTAAGGAGTATCTACTACATTTGATCCCCCCATCAGCTGCATGAAGGAGCTTTTTCCATTAAAAATAAATCAATGTCTTGCTATTTACTTCTCAGACAGCATTAATATTAAGTTTTAAATATCAACTTGCCAATTTATAGCAGTAAGTATTTGCTAATCCCAGATTCAGTGATTTCTGAGAAGAGAAGTAGTAGGCATGCAGGCATTATTCATCTGCTTTGCCTAGTTTTGTCCTTATTGATAGCTGTGCTATTTTGAGCATCCACGTGGCAGTGTGCATTACCAGTAAATTTAAATTAGTACTGTATAATACAGCCAAAGGCATTCATTTCTGAGAGATTATATGAGAATGATCACAAATCTGCAGATCTTTATTTATTTTTTTATCTCAACTCTCTTTTGCAGCTCTCCTCAACACCCCTTCGCTTACCCGTAGCGACTCCATCGGTAGCGCCGAGATAGATTCCTCAGTTGTTTCCACGTGGCTGGCAAGGAGCTGTGGTCCCTGCAGGGACCTGTGAGCAGACTTTCTTTCTCTTTCCAAGTCTAAAATCACAATCCTGTTATTCCACTGGCATTCATTTCTTGTAGTTAACATCTACCTCTAAATCCCAATAGCTAAGCATATTTTAAAATGTATTTGACATCCAGATTTGGGGTTCAAATCAACTGCATGGAATTACAGGAAATCAAACTAGAAGAAACCTCATTCCTCTCTGAAAGAGCTTACTTTTGTATTTTTCTCTATTTAAGGCTTGCTTCCTTCCTGCATGCTCAAAAAACCTGAGCTCCTAAGAGTAAATTAATGAGTAAACATTAATATGATTCCCTTCTCTTAACCATCCTGTTGCTGTTACCATGGAATAATAGGCTGTATCCACAGACAAAATCTGGGTCAAGCTTTCATTTCTGCTCTGTGTAATCTTACTGCAAGCAAAAATCAGTCAAGAACTCTGAAAGGACTTGCAGTCCCATTGATTCAACAGCATTTCCTGGCATAATGGGAAACACAGAGTGGACCCTGCTGTGCTGCAGACAAACGAATGCCATCTTTACATGTTTATAAGAGATAACATGAAATGTATGGAAGGTCATTTTTTTTTCTCTATTTGCAGTGTTGATCAATCAAAATTGGAATTCCCAGAAGATGTTCTGCCTCCTGAGATGGTTTTAAAGTTACCCATATTTTGCCAGCAATGTAAGAGGAAAACTTGCACTATTTTCAGGTTAGACCAAAATATGGTTCAGTTTTATTAATTAATATTATACCTTGACAATCTCGAGGTGCTTCACTCCAGGCAGGCTTGATTTCCACATTCATCCCATTCTTCTTTGGTTTTGCAGTAAACATTCCCCCTTCCCTCTCCTAAAAAGTAATTCCATTTGAATTCTAAAGGACATTTTTGCTTTTGCTCTAATCTCCCTCTTGCTACTGTTATTTGTCATGATTTTAAAAGTATTTGGCTAAGGTATTTATTTTAGATGCAAACATTTGAAAAACTTCAGTTATAGATGTATTGGATCTGAACTGGTGGTAAAAGATCAGTGGAAAATAAAGGAAAAAAAGGTGTTCCCTTGAAATTCTAATATTACAAAAAAGGCCAAGGCAGCAAAGATGGGTAAACAGAAAATTACAAATATTAAAATTATAGGCAGTCAAGGTTTAATCTCTAAGTATCATATATACCACATTTATATTCACACAAGGTGTTTCAGTTGCTAAAGTTTACCTGTGTGATGACGTCTTTTAGGAAACTCTTGTCATTTCCTTCCACAGAGGAGAGGATGTTTGGTTGCTTGTACTCCACCAGAAACACCTTTGTTACAACTGTACTCTCCCTGCAGTCCCTGAAAAACAGTGTACACAAAGCTATATGCATGCCACAAACCCATGTGTAGTAAATCACTAGTGAAAGTGGTTCATCTGCTGGAACATCTCTTCCAAACTAGCAAGCCATTGTGTCAGTTGCTAAGTGTAATCTTGGGCAATGCTCTCAGGAGCTACTGCTTTTGTTTCAGTTCAAGTTTCAGATGTGTGAGGTAAGAAGTTAACAATGAAATATATGAATCCTTTGATCCCTGTACATCTTTTACAGGTGAAGCTCTTGATCTCCTGTGTCTGGGGTAACTGGTGGTGTTTGCCAGCGTTGCAGGAAATAGAGGAGGGCAAGCCTTTTCTTCCATTCATAACACCAAGCCATAATCATTTTCCTAGTCAAACAGCGGGTAGCGCGGTGTTTGTCTGGTACAACAACGGCCAGTCTCTACTATTTGTTAAGCTACAGCAGTAACACTGAAGCTGCTGTATAAAACACACACAGGCCCAGGTTTTGCACGTCTCTGCACAGGGAATACAGTGTTCTTATACTGCAGTGCAGACATGAACAAAGGCTACCTGCAGGTGCTAGTGACAGGCAAGCAGAGATCCACAAGTGGAGTGGAAGTTTTTGCTCCCTTGGAAATAAAACATAATGCAACAGGACACAAGCAGAGAATTCATGTGTGTTCTCTGTCTCTAAGCATGAAGGTTTTCTGGAGAAGGTCAGTGGCTGTCCAGCAAAATCCAGTTTTCTTTCTATTTACTGTAGTTTTACTTTACCCCCAACTCATACAACATCGTACTCAAGCTGTGAGGTTTAGCATTCCATGCTCCTCTGTGAGAAACAGCAAATTTCTGGGGTAACCAAGTTCTATAAATCTGCTGAATCACTGGATAACCCCAGAAAACACTGTACTAGTTCCTCTGGCATTTCTGATGATCACACTTAAAAGATTGAACTCTAGGTATTTACTGGAATAGGCTGCCCAGAGAGGTGGTGGATGTCCTGTCCCTGGAGGTGTTCAAGGCCAGGTTGGATGGGGCCCTGAGCAACCTTGTATAGATCCAGGCCTGGAGGTTGGTGGCCCTGCCTGTGGCAGGGGGTTTGGAACTTTATGATCCTTGGGGTCTCTTCCAACCCATGCCATTCTATGATTCTATGACAGCGTATTTTACTAATTTCCCACCCAGAGCCTCTACGGATCATTTGCCTACATCCACAGCCCCGAAGATTATCTGAGAGATAATCCAACTGCACAAAACATTTAATATATAAAAAGCACTATGATAAGGTGGTGGAGCCAATGCAACCCATGAAGAAGATCACTTGGACTGCAAACTGCAACAGGGGTGTCTCTCATTTGCATGGTGCAGAGTGCTTTAAACAGCATGGCTCCAAGCCATGACAGTGATACATGTCCCTTGTCAAAACACAACTGAAATCAAACAGGATACTTACCTTGTAACTGCCAGTGCCTTGACCATGATTTTCCCAACGGGCAATATGATAGGACCCTTATACTTAAACGTGTTACGCTCTCCGTAGCCAGGTTTCCTCATGAGTTCTGGTTTGCTTCCATCTAACGTGTAATAAATGGAGACCTCAGGTGTATCTGGAAGTCACAGAGAAGCTAATTAGCCAAACCTTATTCAACCGCTGAAAAACAAAGGTCTGTGCTTCAGAGCACTCACTACCATGCTTGAACTTTCTCAGATAAACAACATAAAGCAGTACCATAAAGGGCTGAATGTGTGGGACCAAAATAGTTTCTCCCATGAAAAATTAGTTACTTGACAAATGCAATTCACTATAAGCAATATTTCTCTTTTTCTAAAGTAGCTGTGCAATGGGTTTTTTTCTATGAAACAGCTTGTCCATTCTAATGCCAGAAAAGATATTTTCTCCCCTGGTGAAAGATGAGATTTCAAAACTTGTAAGGAAAACCTTTGGAGTGAGCCTGGCATACAATGCTTTCAATCACTCTTTTTACAGGCGAAGCAAAATCCAACAGCTTAAAAGCTTGATCTTGGAAGCACTGCAGACTGCTAATGTATATGAAGTAACTCATATGTCAATAATATTGCAGAATGCATGAAATTAAGTTCATTTGGTATATCAAACATGTTGGTTAATTTTATAAGTTCCTTAATGAAATGCACACCCATAAAAATCCTAATTAAATGCTAACAAAAGTACAGAGGCTTAAAGTTTTGTGTGAACACAGAAGAAAAGGTTTCACATAGAGAAGGAGCTCTTATTCGTACCTGATTTTATTTCTATTAGAGTATTTGTGTCTATCTCATTTTTAGCCTTCCCTGGAAGAGGGACTCGTAGTGGTATGACCTGAGGAACTGAGACAGAGCCAGCTGTCATTTTTCTCAGCAGTGATCTTTAAAAACAGAAAAAGAAAAAGGCAGGCAATCATTTTCCTAAACAGAAGAATGCATTGAGAAATACGGTCTTGTAATGTGATTTCTCATCTTCATTTGTTTCTCTTAAAAGAGAGAACACGGTGTTCTTTAAGCTGTTAGTTCTCATTAATATTTGAGTGGTTTTCACATTGAAAAGGAGATTCTAGCAACCCTCACACTTCTAACTTACTCTCCTGTTTCAGGACTCTGAACAAAGCTTGGGATGAGCGCTGTCGCTTTCATTTCACTGTGGCCTTGCTCAGTGAAATTTCCAGGCATTTGGGCGAAACAGCTTCAGCATCATACACCAGTGATACATGGTAGAAGGGAAAGGGCTCCACCCTGCTCGTGGCAGATGTGGAACCAGCCTCTTTGCTTCATTACGGCCACCTGAGTACACACAAGATGTCCTGAACAGGACTACAGCAAGCCAGGCACTGCTGGAGCTTATCTCCGCTGCTGCATGCACTATGAATGTACCTACAGAACCTACAGGGTGCCAAAAATGATTTATCATGATTTACATAGTCATTATTGCGTTAACGCAACTCAAGGATGAAAATTTGCATTTGGATAGGATAACGTTTTACAACACAGCGAGATGTACTTCAGATCTGGGGAAGTGATACTCGGGGCAGGGAACATGCCTCCACTGGAAGGATTTTGCTTTGTAACCAACCCTTCGAGCCTCCAGAAGCGTCTTGTACGCGACTCATCAACGCAGCCGGGAATGATTCAGCACAGGAGGTGTTCCTGGTCCAGGCTCTCACCGGGGCTACCCGAGACAAGCCACCGCGCTGCTGCCGCCGCTCCTTGGCTGGGTCGCCCAAAATAGGGGTTGACGAATGCGGGCAGTTCCCAGCCAGCCAGGGGCTGTACGCGGTGTAGATGCAGCGGCGGGCGGACAGATCTCTCTACCTGACGCGAGAAGGGCAGAGAGTGTTTTTCCTTAAGGACCTGCCTGGTCCCGGCAGACCAGAAGCTCAGGGTCCCGTGTCAGCCCGCTGGGAGCCCCCTCACCACTGCCAGTCCCCCATCGCTGCCGGTGCCCCATCGTTGCCGGTGCCCCATCGCTGCCGGTGCCCCACCGCTGCCGGTGCCCCACCGCTGCCGGTCCCCCATCGCTGCCGGTGCCCCATCGCTGCCGGTCCCCCATCGCTGCCCGTGCCCCATCGCTGCCGGTGCCCCATCGCTGCCGGTGCCCCATCGCTGCCGGTCCCCCATCGCTGCCCGTGCCCCATCGCTGCCGGTGCCCCATCGCTGCCAGTGCCCCATCGCTGCCGGTCCCCCATCGCTGCCGGTGCCCCATCGCTGCCGGTCCCCCATCGCTGCCGGTGCCCCATCGCTGCCGGTCCCCCATCGCTGCCGGTGCCCCATCGCTGCCGGTGCCCCATCGCTGCCGGTCCCCCATCGCTGCCCGTGCCCCATCACTGCCGGTGCCCCATCACTGCCGGTGCCCCACCGCTGCCGGTCCCCTATCGCTGCCGGTCCCCTATCGCTGCCGGTGCCCCACCGCTGCCGGTCCCCCATCACTGCCGATCCCCCATCACTGCCCGTGCCCCATCGCTGCCGGTGCCCCAGCCGCTGCCCCAGCGCGGGCTCCAGCCCTGCCTGCGCTTGCCCGGACAGGTCAGGCCGCACTCCCCGTCCCCTCACGGCACAGCCCGTCCCGTCCCTACAGACAGCCCCTGCGCACCCCGCCCGATCGCCCCTTGCCCACCCCACGCGATCCCTGCTGCAGAGCCCCGCTCACCCCGCGCGGTGCCAGCCCGCAGCCCGGCCCGCCCCGCGCGCTGCCCCGCGCGCTGCCCGCCCCCCGCCCGCAGCCGCGTTACCACAGACGCCGCGCGCCCCGCCGCGCCTCCCCCGGCCACGCCAGCGCCAGCGCTGCCCATTGGTCCGCCCCCCCGCCGCTTAGCAACGGAGCCCTTCCCGCTTCGTCGCGCGGTTCTAGCGTCATCTTCCCGCGCTGCGGGGCCGGAGCCGCTGCCGCCGGCGTGGGCCCGCTGCGCCATGGCGGAGGTGAAGGTGAAGCCGGAGGTCCCCGACCCCATGGAGATAGAGAACAGGTGCGGGGCTGAGGGCTCCGGTGGGCGGTGCGGGTGGCACCGCGTGCGTTGAGGCGCAGGCCGGGCGGGGTGGGGGGAAGCCGGCCGTGGAGGGGCGGCGGGGGTCGAGGGGAGTGTCCCGGGGAAGTGGCAGGGGCGGGACGTGCCTCGGCCTGTGGGGTGGGTGTTGTTTGGGGCCCGGTGGTGGTCAGGGAACGGGGCCTGGAGGAGAGGTTTGCTGTTCCTGGGGCAGCGTGTCCGGGTGCCTCGGCTGCCTGGGAGCCTTGCAGCCCTTGGAAGGGGATGGGGGGGTGTTCTGCTTTAGGGGACTTTATTTTTTTTCCCTAAAAGTTATTTAATTAGTGTTTGCGGTCTCTGGCCAGCTAGCAACTCCATCCTGGCAGGACCTCTTGTGTAATGAAACAGTGCAGGGAGCTCTAAGTCTGTGCTGTTACTAGTGAGAGCCGTGCAAAACAGAGCACCGGGTTCGGTGCTGTCACCAAGAGCGAAGGCAGTTTGCCCAGCACTTGCAGAAGTGCATTTATCAACACAGGGTGCCAACTTCCCTCAATAGATACGTCCAAGGACTTCATGGTTACTCTTCCTCTGAGTTGTTCTTTCCCCTCTTTTCCACTCTGACACTGGTTGGATTTGGTTTTGGATGCAGTGGGGTTTTAATCTTGTTTTTCTCCTTCCTCAGGATTATTGAGCTGTGTCATCAGTTCCCTCATGGTATCACAGACCAGGTGATTCAAAATGATATGCCTCACATGGAAGCCCAGCAGCGAGCCATGGCGATCAACAGGCTGCTCTCTATGGTAGGGTGATCTCAGTCTCACCTTCCTCCTGTTACTTCAGCCAGACCTTTGTGTACACAGTTTGTATGGTAGCAACCTGCTGGGCAGGGCTAGCGTATTATTCCCTTTAGATTTAGCAGCATGTTCTGTTATTTACTTTTGGTTGCCATAAGCACTTGTGGTTGCCAAAGACAATTGAAACACACCTGAACTTCAGTGATTTAAAGTTGACACAAATGTGTGTATCCATGTGGATTTCTAGGTGATGAAGCTACGACTGAAAAGTACCAGGTGTGTTTTTTGTGGTGTGTTGAGTTCTGTGGTTGCCTTTTCCCTGTGTATTACTCTGTAAAGCGGAGCGTGATGCAATGGTCTATTGAAGCAGTTGGGTGCAAGTGTAGTTGCAGTTGTTCAGCAGGTGGAAAGATGGACACATGTGATAACAGTGACGCCCCTTAATGATTGGCTGGAGATAAAAGAATGGATGTTAGCACATGCTTTTATATGTGGAGATCTGCTCTGAACTCCTCCCAAAATCCCAAGGTTGTGTATTGCTCTGATAATAAGCAGCTGAACCATCTCAAGTAATATTGGAGCATCTCCCCTGTGAGAACAGGCTGAAAGAAGTGGGGCTGTTCAGCCTGGAGAAAAGGAGGCTAAGAGGGGATCTTATTAATGCTTATAAATATCTCAAGTGTGGGACACAGGGGGAAATGGCCAGCCCCTTCTCAGTGGTCTGTGGGGACAGGACAAGGGGCAATGGCTGCAAGTTGGAGCACAGGAAGTTCCGCACCAACATGTGGAAGAACTTTACACAGTGAGGGTGACAGAGCCCTGGGACAGGCTGCCCAGGGGGGTGTGGAGTCTCCTTCACTGGAGATATTCAAGACCTGTCTGGACCCCTCCCTGTGCAATATGAGCTGGGGAGCTGCTTTGGCAGGGGGGTTGGACCCGATGATCTCTTGAGGTCCCTTCCAACCCCTGTGATTCTGATTCTGTGATACAAGAACCTGGTGTCCTTCACACAATGTGGAAGTTAGGAGAAATAGTAGAAAGTGTGTAGGGCTTGAGAAGGGTCAGAAAACGTATTTGTTACTTGTGATAGATGAGTGGATACTTCTCAAGGAAAAAATACCCTCAATAGTATTATTTCCAGTGGTTAGAAATGTTAGTTCACATGAAATAAGGTTCTTGTTTTAGAAGTTTAGAAGACTCTTGTCATGTTCTGAAAGAAGCTTTTTGAAAGAAAGTAAATGCATGGTGTCTCTCTCTCTCCTAGGGGCAACTGGACCTTCTCAGGAGCAGTGCAGGTCTCCTATATAGAATCAAAGAGTCTCAAAATGCAAGGTAAGCCTTGTGTTTGGAGGATAAATATATTTGGAACACAGACATGCAACTCACATGCAGCACTGCTAAGATACTCTGCAGTGTCACATGGATTTGGTGACATGGCTGTTACACAGACACTTGTTTCAGGAGGGTACACTGAACTCCCCATAGGTGAGCCAGAAAACTTTTAGGTGCCCTGCAGGGAGGGTGCTATGGGACTGTAGCTCTAATTTCATAGCAGAGCTCCTGGTCCAGATGACAGAGAAGTGATCTGTGCAAATGTGTGTGTGTGCTTGAGTGAAATCCAGCTGAAGCCGTCTGCGACCTGTGGTTCTGTGGTCTTCCTCACTGTTCCTGTTAGAGGATTTGCAGCTGTTCCAGAAACACATGCTCTTTGATTTATTAAAATGTACCTTCAAACAAAATCTTGTGATACCTATATGAATCTGAGTAAAAGGTGCCAAGACATTTTTCTGGAAAGAATTATCCTTCAAAATTACCCTCAGCACAGGTGTGTCATTCTTTCTTCCAAACGCTTTAGAAAATGATTGCTGAGTTCAGGCTTTCTCAGACCAGTGAAAAGGCATGTTTTAGAGTTGGATGAGTGCTACTATCCCTTTTGGAGATGTTCTGTATACAGACAGATTATCTTAAACAGTGCCCCATGCTGTGTTTGACCTTCCATAGTTTTGTTAGTACATGACTCCTGCTTAGGTACTTTTCTTTCATGCTGTTCTCTTTTCTCTTTACTGTGCCTTCTCACTGACAAGCTTGGCTTGATCCAGAGATGTTTAGTGTCATGTGTTAAATTTGCCAATGCCTGGCTTATTGTGTGGGGTGTTCTTTGGGGTTTTTTTCCTTTGTGCATGGCTTTTTTTCAGCTTAAAATCTACCTTCTTCCAAATGTTGGACCTTGCAAAAATCCTGATGTCTGTCTTATTTTACAGTAAAATGAAAGGCTCTGACAATCAAGAGAAGCTGGTTTACCAAATTATAGAAGATGCAGGCAACAAAGGTAGTTTAAACATAATTGTGAATGGTGCTGTTTACTTATGGAATCATTCCTGTCCAAACTTTTAAATGTGTGTCCAGGGAATACAAACATAAAATCCAGAGTCCCCTTATCAGGTCTGTAGCTAATGTTTTGTGTGTCTGCTTTTTACAAACAAAAGAGAAGATGACATGTTTCTTTATTAAAATAGCAACCTGTCCTGCTTGACTTTTGGGATGGGCTCTTTCAGAATACTTGAAATAGGAATTATGAGTTATCTATGGGGCCTGTCAAGCTGAGGCATCCACAGAACACTCCCTACTTAAAATGTGGATTTAATAGGTGTACTGCCAGCAGGAACCTCTGCTAGAAGCTAGGTATTTTCAGCAGTGACATGCTATGGTTAGGATGGCAGGTAGAACTGGCTGTCATTTTTGTTGAAGCAAACCCTAGTTTCCAAAAAATGCAAGAGCATTTCTGTGATGTTTTCATGTTGGCAGTGAAATGGGGTCCACTTGTAAGAGCTTTTGGGGAGACATAAAGGGCAGAAGGACAGTGTGGCGGTTGTGGTATGTGTTCCTTGAGTTTGTCAGTTGTTTTTGTTCCTTCCCTTTCTGTTCCTTCCCTCCTGTCCTGGTTTCAGCTGGGATAGAGTTAGTTTTCTTCCCAGCAGCTGGTGCAGAGCTGTGTTTGGGATTCAGGATGAGAATCATGTTGATGACACACTGATGTTTTTAGTTGTTGCCGAGCAGTCAAAGTCTTTTCAACTTCTCCTACTGCCCTGCCAAAGAGAAGGTGGGGGCACACAAAAAGCTGTGAGGGGACACAGCCAGGACAGCTGACCCAGACTGGCCAAAGGGATATTCCATACCATATGATGTCATGCTCAATATATATATATAACTTGGAGGAAGCCAGCCAGGGGCTTGAGCTGTGGCTCAGGAACTAGCTGGGCATCCATGGTGTGTGGGTGGTGGGCAGTTGTGCTGTGTATCACTTGTTTTGTGTGTGTCTGTTATTACCTGTCCTATTAAACATTCTTTTATCTCAATGTAGAAGTTTTACCCTTTTATTCTTTTTATTATTTCCCTGACTCTGACCCCCCTCCCACTGGTGGGGAGGAGCGAGCGAATGGCTGTGTGGCTGGTTCAGCTGCCTGCCAGGTGAAACCACAGCACCTCCCTTGTTCCGGGAGTGGTAGGAGTGAGGATACATCCTATGGTTGGCAAGGGAGTGAAGTGGTGTTGTGATGTGGTTTTTGGTTTGTGTGTGCAGAAACAAATGTTCTCTTCCATTCATTTCTCTGTTTTGTTTTAAATAGGGATTTGGAGCAGGGACATTAGATACAAAAGTAATTTGCCTTTAACGGAAATCAACAAGATACTGAAAAACCTGGAAAGCAAGAAACTAATTAAAGCTGTTAAATCCGTGGCAGTGAGTATCTTGTGGCTTTTGTAACTGCTTCAAACACTTGCTGTCGATGTTTGAACTGGGGACTGGGAGCAGAGAAACGTTATCCTGCCCCCAGCTGTCTCTGTGTGCACCACGGCCTCTGCCTTCAGCATGCAGGTTTGAGGCGCAACGCGCGAGAGGCTGTAACGCTTCTTCAACACCAACACACTGCTAACAAGCTGATTAATAAACACAACAGGACAAGGGGGGGTGGATTGAAGCTAAAGGAGGGAAGGTTTAGATTAGATATTAGGGGGAAGTTCTTTACAGACAGAGTGGTGAGGTGCTGGAACGGGCTGCCCAGAGAGGTGTTGGATGCCCCATTCCTGGAGGTGTTCAAGGCCAGGTTGGATGGGGCCCTGGGCAGCCTTGTGTAGATCCAGGCCTGGAGGTTGGTGTCCCTGCCTGTGGCAGGGGGGTTGGAACTCTCTGATCGTTGGGGTCTCTTCCAACCCAGACCATTCTATGATTATTACACAGTTCTATGACTCTTCCCACTACTACCAATGACACCCTGTTCCTATCAAATTGCAGTTTTAGTTCTCACAGTTCTGTATTGCACACAACTGGTGTGTGTAGTTCTTTACCTTTACAAACCTCTTGTGCTGCTTGCTGCTGATCTGCAGGTCTGTCACTGCTTTTTCTGCACTTCCATACCTGTTCTTTAAGACCTAAACCCAGGGAAGAGCCCAGTGGGTTTCTCTCCAGCATCCCAATGGGCTTAGGTCCACAGGTCAGCTTCCCTGCTGTGTGTAGGTGTCCACGTTCCTGTTGTCTGCAGATCCTTCCCTCTTGTCTGTTTGTTTTTTCATTTCTTAACTCTTTTTTTCTATAACTCTTCTTTCTCCACCCAAATAAACAACTTGCCTGTCATTACTTTTTCTCTGTTGATCCTAACATTGCCACACCACGATTTGGTACTGAAGCAATCACAGTGTTCATACAGGACTAGTGATAGGGCTACTTAGCTGCAGGTGGCCTTGTGAAGTTTGTCTTCCCCAGAGAGCTTGAAAATCCCTTCAGTTAATTATCTCATACTGGACTTGTATTGTTTACTTCAAACAATTTCAAAGACATTTGATTCTGTTCTGGCCTTGGCTCCTCTACTTTATTCCAGTTACTCAAGTAGCTTCTTGTGTACAAACAGTTCAAGTACCAAGTCGGTACTTATCCTTTTCTGTGCTTTATTTCCACACTGTTACAATGCTCACGCAGAATCCTACTCTCCCTTACCTGCTTAATTACAAATCATGGGTATTAGTGTTTTCTTTGGGCATTCTCCTGGTTCCCAGCAGAGATTGCCTTGTTGCAGTGCCTGGTAAACCTGGAAAACCACTTGTTTGTGAACTTTTGGGAGCGTTATGCTGTGTACCTTTTCTATGTGCTGATCTCTGCACTGTGGAGGCAATACCATGGCTTCTGTGTGTGCGTTTGCAGGGGTGGGGGGATAGGAGTGAGGGGTGAGAATAACTTCCTAAATAAAATGGAGATAAACAAGTTGGTAGCAAAGCAGTATTTTTTATAATGTTCTTGTGAGAGATACTGGCTGTATCTAGTTACACAGGGGCCCTAACACTGCTGAAACTGCTTCAGTGGTTGCTGAGTTGTCCTTTAACTGTCTGCTAAGGTCAGGACTGAAGCAGCATTCCCATTCAAGCTGTCTTGGTGTGTAAGCCTCTCTGCTAAGTTTGTCTTTACTGTCTTTTAAAGACAGTTTCCTGCAGTCCTTTGACTGTGTCGAGGGTGATTAGAGTCAGTAGGTTAAAATTAAACTCTGAGATCTTCAGTGAGGCTTGTATCATGTGTGGTGTTGGTGGGATTGTCTCTTATGCTATGTTACAAAGTTATTAGGAATCCAAATGTATTGATCTTCTCTTTAACACCACCTGGTCTGTGGGTGAAACATGTTCACGGCAGCTTGAGTCAGCTGGGTTGCTGTGCCCCAGGCTTCAGGTGTAATGAACTATCATCTCCTTTGTAGATGTCCTCCTGAATCTTCCTTTCTGAAGGAATTCCAGCTGTAAAAAGCTGTGTGCTGTTCTCTAACAGGCATCCAAGAAGAAGGTGTACATGCTGTATAACCTGCAGCCTGACCGCTCGGTGACTGGTGGGGCTTGGTACAGCGACCAGGACTTTGAGTCTGAATTTGTGGAGGTGTTAAATCAACAGTGTTTCAAATTTCTACAGAGTAAGGTGAGTGCCACTGGAAAAGTCACCTTCCATTTGTTTTGTGCAAGTAATTTCTTTTTCTTTATAAAACCAGTGACAGGCAAGGCTTGAGTTTTCCATACTGTTTTCCATAAGTGCTGGCTGCTGGATTGATAACTGGATTGTGTTTATCACAGCAAATGTGATGCTGTTGCTTTTTAATAGTGTGTATTTTTCACACTCTGTACAGGGAGCGAAGCCTCCCTTCTCCAAACTGCAAGGACAAGCTGGGTGGCAAAGAACACAGGACCAAAAAAACTACCAAAAGTCACTGTTTTCCCTGCAGAGCTCCTAATTTCTGAGAGTATGGAAGGTACTGGTCAGTCAGCTCTGCCTGGAAGATAATTTTGTTTAGTGTAGGTGCAGGAGAAGCCTGTTCTCTGTTAAAGAAGTCCTGTGCAGATCGTAGTGTTTCTCTGTTCTATGACAATATATTTTAACTGGGACTGGGTACACCAGAAACCTATTTTGTATCAAAAAAAACCCAAACCAACCAAACCCTGCCAGATGCTGATATTCCTTCATATTAATCTAAATGTGTAACTTTTGTGTCGTATTTAGTGTAAAATGGTGTTTGGTTATACACTGCATTGCCTCACATACATCATTCTTAAGCTTTGCATGCTAAATAAAAAACATGTCCCAGAAATGGTCTGGAAATCATACTTCAATTATACTTCAGTCTGCCTGAAACTAAACCATGAACTAAACTCTCTTGGCAGTGAGTGCTGACTATAACTCTTTGCTTTTTCTTAGGCAGAAGCAGCTCGAGAGAGCAAACAGAACCCCATGATACAGAGGAACAGCTCATTTGCCTCATCACATGAGGTGTGGAAATACATCTGTGAACTAGGCATCAGTAAGGTGAGAATAGAGTTATCTTACTGCTCTCAAAATTCTCAGGGCATTACTTGCTGCATGAGTTGGGACCTGCGAATTTGGTTGGGATCCAGTAAGTGCCGTGGGTGCTGTGTTGGAAGTGGGCTTTACTGCTTTGTTGCTTTTTGAGAAGGGTCATTGGTGCTGCATGGGATTCTGGGGCAGTTTGTACATGTGTTTTTTTCAAAGATATATAAAAGAATTAGCATTTGCATCTTTATTGATGGGAACTGAAGTATGTTTTCCTTTAACAATCTCAACAGCTTTATATTTTATAATTTCTCTCAATTTTGCTTATGCACTTCAAGCAGTTTTAGGGGAGGGGAAAAAGAAAAAGGAGGAAAACCCCCCCCCACAGTTATTGGTGACCATCAACAGGCATCTCTCCATTGGTCAGTCTGCCTTCTTCAGGATACTCTTCCTGCAAAACTGTAAACCTGTCAGGCTAGGATGATGACACTTGAGTTGCATAGGGAAGTTCTTTTTGGTAAGCTTAGGCTACTGTAATCCAAAAATGTTTGGGAGGTAGGAGGTAGAGGTGTTTGCTTTTCTTTTTGTATCTGTGTTACCCCACGAAGTGCCCAGCAAGAGCAGCGCCTTTATCTGGGCTTGGTTTGAACTCCTAAGGGTTTGTTACTCTTGGTGTTTGCTCATTTACTCCCTCCAGGAGCTTTTGGTACGTGTGTTTCCTAACATTTATTGTGTAAATTATTTCTTAGGTAGAGTTGTCGATGGAAGACATTGAAACCATTCTAAACACACTCATATATGATGGAAAGGTGGAGATGACCATTATTGCTGCGAAGGAAGGGACGGTCGGCAGCGTGGATGGACAGATGAAGTTGTACAGAGCTGTCAGCCCTCTCATACAACCCACTGGATTAGTCAGGACACCCTGTGGACTCTGCCCTGTAAGTGATTCATTCTGTGTAGGAATAGGTGGCTGCATGCAGAGCTTGAACACGGTCCTGCAAATGGCCAGACAGCGCGCTGCCAGCTGGCGTCCCTGAGTGAGCCTCATGGCCTTCTGAGCCAGCAGCCCTTACGTGTGTTAGCCCTGGTGCCTTCTGTCTGGTGTGAGAGGCAGGGTCTTTAGACCAGCATGCATCCCACTTACATCCTGTCTCTTTCCTGGACTGTATGTGGAAAGGGTGCTGTCAAGTGTAATCTGCTCTGAATGATTATATTTTCTGATCCTGAATTTGGCTATTTGTGGGGTTTTTTTAGCAAGCTAACTTATGTCTGTCTAGCTTGTCATCTGCTTGGATTGTGAACTGGTTTGTAGGAAAAACTTGCTGGTGTGTCCATTTGCATCGTCTTCTACAGTGGGGTCTGTTTTGTTTCTTCTCCTCAGAGCTGGCATAGGGCTTCTGACATTTTGGTCTCTGCTAGACTACTGCTGTCCTACTGGAGAAGGAGCAGAAGGCGTGTGAGACTGATTTCCAGTTTGATCATGCTTGCTTTCTGTTGCAGGTTTTTGATGATTGCCATGAAGGTGGTGAGATTTCTCCATCAAACTGTATTTATATGACTGAGTGGCTGGAGTTTTAAAGTGAAAGAAAACTGTAAAGTGGATTCATATTTCACAGCCAAGGTGATGAAGCAGCTTGCTTTTTTTAAAAAGCAGACTGCTAAATCTGTGAGCAGCTACAGGGCATGGAGTGACTTTTTTTTAATGAAATGCAAGGCAGCAACATGTCCATTGCATGAGCAGCCCTGTCAGTGGACTGGAAATCAGCTGAAGATCAAGGCTGGAGTGGAAATGTAGATCCATTCTTGTACCAAATAATTGGTTGTGTGACTTCACAAGTGCCATGGAACAGCTGGGTGGCAATGCATCACTTCCAAGGATTGTCATGTACTCCACAGATGCTGACTGTGAATGAGAGAAAATGTCCTCAATGGGAAAACTTGCTAATGTTTGCTGCAAGAATGAGATTCCAGACTTTGCTTTGGACTAATGCTGCTGGTGGGTGCTTAAGTCCTAAAGGTGACACTTTTCCCCCATGTTAACTACCATTGCATCAGATGCAGGAACCTGATGTGGGAAAAAGATTCAAAATATATCAAAGTGAACTCACTGATTCGTTATTATCTTTCTTACCTGTTAATTTATCATTAAACCTCCAATTATTTTCTCATGTACATCTGTGCTTCATTTCCTCTATTACTGCAAGATCATAATTTGTTGTATTTATTCCTTATCTAACAGCAACAAGATATTCATCAGATCTGTGTTGGTGTGTTCTAGCAGCTGCATTGTGTACATGGACATGGTGGCTGAAATATTCTGGGAGAATTTGTTCCTCTGGCTTGATGGTGCAGGGAAAGATTCTATAGATTATCTGAATACCCTCAGGGTTAAAGAAGATGTTGATGACAGTTAATTGTACATGAATATTGCCTCTGGCCTTGGTGTGTGATCTGAGAAAGGCATGATACTGGCATATTATCAAAAAGCACAATCTTCTCTTTCTGTGGCATGGAGCCAATTTGTGTTTCTTTTAAGGATGACATCTCTGGGTCCTTCTCTGTGTGACTCTGAACTGACAAACTGGCAGTAACATGCAGACTGTGGTGCTGTCATCAGCATCATGCCCAGGGTATGCTGGGCCATGGACCCCTTTCTACTTCCCTCTGGCTACTTGATGTCCATTTGGCAGTATTGGAAGGGTGGTGGTAGGTTCTAATCCCACTTGGGATGTGAACAGATTTTTGTGCCAACTCCGTTAGGTAACTAGTTACTCCACCCCTTCCTTTTCCCCCCTAGAGATCGCTTGACTACAGGTAAAGTCCACTCCTTTTTCATAAATGGGACTACTGTGCACATATGGTACAGCCAGCTCTCTGCCATCCTCCAGGATAAGAAAGCTGAGATGAAGTACTAGAAGGCCAGGGTGGTGTAAACACGTGAGCTATGCAGAGACAGCATGGTCCCAGTGCAACGAGCTCCCTGTGGCTTAATTTTGAGGTGTCCAGCCTGGATCTTCATGCAACTGCTCAGTATCCTCATGATAGCCTCCCAGCACTGGGAACCAATCAGCAGGACAAGCACATCACCAGATGTTGCATCGAACTGTTTTCAGAATTTCCTCTCTGAAAACAAGCCCTTCTGGATGCTGTGTTGGAAGGGTGGGGGTCAAACACCTCTGCAGCTGATTTATCAGCACGCCCTGTAACCTGACCACAAGTAGTAAACAGTGACCAAACATGGGCTTTGGAAGACAGTTTTACCTAGCAAGAGTGGGAGGCTTTACAGCAGCTATTTCTCTACTGTCCAAGAGTTTGCACCTTCCAGAAGTGGTTCTGGATCCCGTATAAGCATTCACATCTTGCTCAGTTCCCATTTTCCGACTTGGAGCACGTGTTGTGGACAGAAGGCTAATGGTGGTAAGGGCTGTGCAAAGAATTAAAAAGGTTTCTGCT
Source organism: Gallinula chloropus (assembly GCF_964237585.1). NCBI lineage: Eukaryota > Metazoa > Chordata > Aves > Gruiformes > Rallidae > Gallinula > Gallinula chloropus. The sequence goes on from NC_140087.1 coordinate 74,547,699, forward strand.
CCATACAGGAAAGGTAGAGCTGCAGAGGCAAAGGCTGGGAGCAGCTGGGCATGCTGTCTCGACTGGAGCACACGATTAGGGCTGATAAGCTGAGTGTCCGGGAAGGAATCTGATTGTATTAGCTGGTGTGAGCACTCACAGCCAGCTCTTCCTTTGTTGCAGTGTCGTCTCCAGGTGCCAGGGATGCATATCTCTGCAGAGGCTGGAGATCCCTTACAAAAGAGATGGGGCAGGATGATCAGATGTTTGTTCTCTGTCTGCCCCCTCTAACCACTCAGCACACTGGCGCTGCTCACTTCACTGGAGAGAGCCTTAACCTCTGCTTCAGCCTTGTGTTATGTGGCCAGAGGTAATTCCATTGAGGACTGGGGCTGAGGTTGCCTTTGTCTTCCTGCGTTCAAAGAGGGCCCAACACAATGGGGTCCTGAATCCTGCTGCTGCAGAGATAACACCTTGTTTGTGCTCTGCTGCAGCTAGGAGATAGCTTTCAGGGAAACAATGGGACTTTATCATGCAGGCATGTTGCTTTATGCAGTATAACTGTGGAGAAAGAGGTCGGCATCAGTGAACACCTTTAGGAAGTACAGAGCTGGTGCATTAAGCTCTTTAAACCCAAAACAAACGACCCAGAATTTATCTGGTTTAGTTGAATTTTGTGGAATCTCCTTAGTGTTGGAGCTGTAACAAGACTTCTCAAATTTGGGGGAAAAAAATCCCAAACAAGCCTAAAGAGAAAAGTAAAGCAATTCACTTTCCTATATGTAAAATAGAAACCTGTCTGAACTATTTCTAACTGAATTAGAGGACTGATCTTTCTACCTCTGGATCTTCATGACCCTGGCTAATAGGTCAAACTGCCATTTTTTAAATTTTATTTTATTGTTTTTTAAATGGGGAGTAAATGTGAAAAGGAAACATGAGCAGTGGTTTGTTTGGGGTTTTTTGTTACTTTTTTTTTTTTCTTGCCTGAGTTTCTCTAGTCTTCAACCTGGCAAAGCTGTCCCTCTTCAAACTGGTATGAAATGGGGCAAATCGTAAGAGGAGCGGCTGAGGGAGCTGGGGATGTTTAGCCTGGATAAGAGGAGGCTGAGGGGAGACCTTATCACCACTTATCATCAACTACCTGAAGGGAGGGTGTAGAGAGGTGGGCGATTGTCTCTTCAGCCAGGTGACAGGAGATAGGACAAGGGGAAATGGCACTGAGCTGTGCCAGGGCAGGGTCAGATTAGATGTTAGGAAAAAAAAAATACATTACTGAAAGAGTTGTCAGTGCCTGGCACAGGCTGCCCAGTGAGGGGGTTGAGTCACCTTCCCTGGATGTGTTTAAAAAAAGGTAGATGAGGTACTTAGGCATAGGACAAGGTAAGTTGCACTTGATGATCTTCAAAGGTCTTTTCCAACCTTGTGATTCTGTGATTTTGGGGGTGCTAGTGCTAGCTCTGGTATTGAATATGAAAACATCAGTGCAGAAAGCTGAGAGCCAAGGCCAGAGCGTGGGTGATCGCTTGGAAGCACGATCTGCTCATTTCTTTACACAAGCATCATACGGATGGTCACAGATCAGCTGGTGCAGGACCAGGAGGTACCTGCTGGGGCAGAGAGTTCACTCCTGGTTTTGTGAGCCCTGGGCTGTGCTGTGCTGCAGCCCCTGACCTCGCTGTTCTGAGCGGTTTCCTCTCTCTGGGTAACTGTACAAAAGCAGGTTGGGGGTTGGTCACACCCAGATGCCGCTTTCACAGGGAACCAAGTGCGAGGCTGCTTCTCATTTCCAAGAGAAACATTAACTGCGCTACCAGGCTGTATTGTGAACCGACAGAGAGAACAGTTAGCAAGTGCTGGTTAACATGTCAAGCTTTGACAGTCCAAACTTTAAAACATTAACAGTAATGGCAAACTTGAAGCTTTGGTAATGAAAACATTCACCCCCTGGCTGCTGGGGTGTTTTTTTTGTTTGGTATTTTTTTGTTGTTGTTCTGGCTGGTTGGTTGTTTTTTTATTAAACTTCGTCTGATAATACCCCTCCCCTTTCTAGGTGTTAAGCGTGATGATATTCATTTGGTGCTGCTCGAGTGCCACCTTCCGCCTGGTGCTGGGATGGCTGCCCTAGGGCTCCAGAAAGAAAAGCGAAAGCTCCTAAACCCCTGCGCTGGTTTTGGGGAAGAAACAACAGCGAGTGGGGACAAGTGGGTCTCCTCTTGCTGCCGAACGCTTCAAGCTTAGAGACAAGGCGACAGGCACCTTAACGAAGAGGGCATCCTCCGCTGCACACAGAACACCTTCCCCTTTCCCTTCCCCTGGCAGGGAGCACGGTTTCATCCCTGAGAAATGGGTAGCCAGGCAGTCACAGCGTAGCCTGGAGGGGGCAAAAAAGGTGCTGTGAGAAGCCCCCACGGGTGGTGTCCAATTTCTTGCTGGAAATGTACATTCCTATCCGAGAAAGTTAATTATTGCATTTCACCCCCTCTTGAGGAGATCCTGGGGGGAGGAGGGAGAGCAGAGCTCAAAGTGTTCTCCTCTTTCAGTTGTTCAACACAAAACAAGTTGGGGCTTATGTAGGTAGCCTGTGTTTCTCCCCCTCTCTCCCGTTTTGTGAGATTGTTCCAGGAAAACAGAAGAATTTTTACTTTAGTTAACTGATCTAGAAACACAGGACTTCAGGATTTTGCTCCTCTTGCAAACTCACAACAGTTGCATAACGTTATAATTAATGTAAAGCTAGCAGGGTGGGCACAGCATAGCCCTGAAGTCCTGGTCCCAGTAAGACAACATGGCAATGTGAGGGAGGTGTAACAAGAAGGATCAACTAGCAACTCCTGGAGAGCAGATTTGCTTTGCCTTTTCCTGATACTACCTGGAGAACAAGTTCTGGGTCTGAAGATGTTGGTGCTAGTAATTTGATTTTCATTCACTTTAGCAGATAAGCATAGTTAGGGGGGGTTTTTTTACTTTTTTTTTTTTTATTCCTACTGAATTTGTGACCTTTCTGCTCATGTTCGGATTTTACACAAGCAAATTTAACCTCTGCAGAGCACACAACTTGCCTTATGTTACTTGCCCTATGATTCTATCCTATGATTCTATGTTAGGAGCTGGGAAGGCAATATCAATATCCAGCTCAGCAACTCATTTTGCTTTGTTTTGGACCTGAAACATTTCTCTCTCTCCTATTAGATGCTTTAATAGAAAGGATACATTTTCCACCTTGGGAGGAGGAATGGGTGAAGGCTCTTGGCTAAAGCAGTTCCCTCAAGCATTCCCTGGATAATGCCAATCTCCCTCTGGCATTCAACATTCTGAAAATAGCCCCTACCTGTGTACTTACAAAGTCTTGCTCTGTATCTGTCAGCCCATGCCTTCTGTCCTTTCCAGGGAAGAGAAGGACAGCTGATGGATCCAAACTCTACAGTGGCCCAGTGGCAATTCCGTCCGATCTTCTTCCACTGCTAAAGTATGTTGAAATCTCTTGAGGGGCTCAGAGAAGAGAGTTGAAAAACTTGTCCTCTCCTCAGTGGTTTAACTTCTTGCTATTTCTAGTGTAAACAAACTCTAGGCACAGAGTGGGAACAGTCACAGGTTTTTACAGGTGCTTGAAGGCGGAGAAGGGATTGCCTTTTTTAATAGCCAAGCATTCCATCACAGAGTGGGCAGTAACGTTTAAAACAATTATATTCCTAATTGATTATTATGCATAAAAGTTGGCCATGTTTCCTATGTATGGTTTATACCAAACCTTCAAGTAGTTAAGAAGAGTCTAAGATGTGTGAATGTCACCCTGCAGCTGGTCACAACGAAGGCAACCTAAGCACCATAGTTTGCCCAGCTTTTAGGTTTCTTATGCTAGTTAACTGAGAGGAAGCAATGCCACCTGTGTCAGTAGATATCCTTGTTGCTAGTTCTCTTGGGGTTTTTTTCATCTGCCATGTGAGAGGTGTAGTGAGACAGCAACATAACTGGGTGAGTTTTGACATACCTGGGAAAGACAGGAGCCTGGTGATCAAACCTGCAGGGAGGACCACACTGCCACACAGTATTTCAAACGTTGCTCCTGTTGTTTTAAGCTCAGTGCTCCCAAACAGCTTCAGAATGAACTTTAAGCCTTTTTCTCTTATCAATGATTCTAAGACAAATAAAATATATTGAAAACAGATTTCTGTTGCATTTAAAAGAGAGAGAAAATGGGGGGAAAAACCCAACCCACACAAGCTTGACAGTACAGGGGTGAGTGAACACAGGGCCTTAGTTTCCTTTAAGTAAAGGTGGAGTGATGCTCATGCAGCAGCCTGGGGAATATTTATAGTTTGGCCACTGCATGAGTGTAAGGCACACGTCCAAACTATTAGAAGGGGGATGAGATGTTTCATTACATTGCCTTTTCCCCTAGAAGTACGTGTGAAAATCAGCAGTGTTCAGTGACAGATTTATGTGCATTCATTAAGGTAGGACAAACCCCACTTAGATGGCATTACATGAAGCTCCAGTGGAAGATTCATGTCATTGGTCTCTCTAGGAACAGGCTTTGCCTTGTTGGCTTTCAAAGAGCCTGTGGGAAGCGACCAGAGAAGTGGGCAATGGAAGAGGGGACCTATCTGTCTAGTTTCAAGGCACAGACACGTGTCTGAGGCAAGTCAGACTTGGTCAAACCTCAACCACACATCTGCAGGCAGCATGCGGTATTTCTGGATGTGTGGCTGTCTCTGGGTCTCTCTTCTTCAGGAGGTTTCAGCACAGGGGTTTCCCTGAGGGCTGAGGTACAGGTTTCCTCAAGGAGTGAGGAACCACTGCGGCTGTAGGCTAGCTGTGAGGGTAGAGCAGGCTCCCACCTCTTCTCTGGGATCAGCGAGGGAGGAACATACACTATATTGGGGCCAGGCATATCCACAAGTGAATGCTGCCATCCCAGGTGTGTGATGGGGGAGTTGCGCTGCCCTCAGGGCAAACCGAACCAGGCACAGGCTGCCTCGGTCCCTTCCAGCTTCCAGCCACCCCAGCCTGCCAGCCCTGCCATGCCGCTGGCCCTGGGCAGCCTCACAGCACAGCCTGCTGCTCTTGTCGGAGCCAGTGTGCCTGATGGGGATGCTGAGAGTCCCTCCTGAACACGACAGCACCCTCCGGAGCTGCCGGGATCCCTGAGCGAAGAGCTGCTCCCCTCATCCCGCGCTGCCGGCTTGTGTGGGAGGGCGGCGCCTCACCTCATACTTGGCACCCCGTTAGTCGCCATTCCAGCGTTGCACCTGGCACCCTTACTCAAGATGGCCTCCCTGACGCCGCCGCCTCGCCATGTCTGGTAAGGTCACGCCGCTATCTCGCCTTCAGAACCGCGCACTGCGTGCCCTTAGCCAAGATGTCGGCGGAGCGTCGCCGGGGAAGGGCGGGGTGTGCTGGTGCCGCCATCTTTCTGGCGGGCAGCCTGTACAGCTGAGCTGGCCTTGCCGGGCGCGCGGGGCCTGCCGGGAGCGGGCGGCGGCCGCGGCGGGGAGCGGCGCGAGGCGGGCAGGTGGGCGCTGCGGGGAGTCCCCGCGGATCTCCGGTCGTTGTGGGGGCAGCGGGTGGCGGTGCTCCCCTGAGGGGAGACCGGGGCTCCAGCGGCGGCCTCTGTGAGGCGGTCTGGAGGGGTGTGAGCGGCGTCCCCTGAAGCGGGGCGGGGGGGTGGGGGGAGTCGCTGGCGTTCCGGGTGCGCGGGGGACCTGGGAGGTCGGTGGCGTCCCCTGCGCGCTGGGGTTGCGGGGGCTCGGTCTCGGTGCCCTTCCCTGTGAGGGGGTCAGTGGAGGTCCCTACGCGAGGCTCTGGAGGGGTCAGTCGCGCCCCTCAGGGGATGCTGGGGAAGGGTCGGCGGTGTCCCCTACGGCAGCCTGGGCGTGGGGACCGGCAGCGTCCCACGGAGCAGCGCGGGGGCTCGGCGGCGTCACCCGGAGCTCTGCCAGGGCCCGGGACGGGCAGTATCCACTACCCCCCCCCCCCTCCCCGCCCCGCACCCCGGGGCTGCACTGAGCGGTGGGGCCTCGCAGTGTCCCTCAGGGCAGGGCCGGGGTCACCCGCGCCCCCCGGGGCTGTGCGGGCAGTCGGCAGTGCCCCCCGTAGCACTGCGGGGGTGGGGGGCAGTGCTTCCCCCGTGGCAGGGCCGGGGATGGGGGGGCCGGTCAGAGGTGGCCCCTATGGATTCGATAGGGGTCTGTGCTGAGCCCAGGGGCTGGGTGATCTGTGGTGATCCCAGCTTTGCTGGGAGGGGTGGGTCAGGTCAGCAGGGTCCCCTATTAGCAGATCCCATACGGAAACTGGAATACCCCCGCAAGCTCGTCTGCTGAGTCTTTGGTAGGGTTTATCCTCTCCTGGACAGGGGCTTTGGGACCTCCCTGCCACCGGGCCAGGCCCTGGGGGTTGCTGTGTGACTGGGGCCCTGCTTTTGTGGGAAGCTGGCACATCAGGCAGGGACTTGGCCCTAAGCTGGCCTTACGCAGCCCAATTTTGGGTGTGGGAGCCTCCTCTTCTGCTGTCCAGACCACAAATCAGGGCCACAGCCTGTGCCAAACCCTGCTGGGGCAGTTGAGGCTCAGGCTGGGGCAGGGGGGTAGTGCTGGGCTTCAGCTGGAACAGCAACATGGAGTAAATTTGCCCTGTGGTTGCACTGCATACCTGAGATGTCAGGTGTTTATCTTACTGTTCTGATGTCCAGGACCTTTTACAGGGACACTCAGCTCTGACTTTTACCCTGACAGACCCGTTTGTGGTGGCAGTGTGTTGCTGAACTCTTCCGTTTGCCACTCTGGGGGTGGGGGTGGAAATACAGGGCAATACCCAGGAGCTTGATTTGCATCATTGGTAGCAAGGACATAAAAAGTCAGTGAGTTTGGACGTCTCGTCCTCTGTGGGAGGTGATGCTTCTGATTTCTCCTGCCTGTACCCATCCTGAATCTCCCACCTGCAGTGAGGACCAGGGCTAAGGTAATCCTGGAGTGTCTGTGGCTGGAGGTGAACCTCTGAAGTTCCTCAGCCAAGAGCAAGTCATTGTGCTGCTGCTCTTGGTGCTGTGAGTTGCTGCCAGTGATGTGTGGTGTTTGTGGTCTGGATTTTATGGGGTTTTGGTAGACTTCTTTGGTAGACTTCTCTTTCTCAGGGATGTGAAAGGTAGAGATGGCCTGGGAGGTCTTGTTCAGATCTTACTCCTCAGAGTTTGGTAAAGTGTGACTTCCCTGGTGTGTTGGGGATATCCTCCTTAAATAGCTTATCTCTTCTGAAGTCTGCTGGACTCTCGATTCCTCCCTTACTGCGAGTGGGGCACACTGCCGTGCACAGAGGATGTCTAAAATCACCAAAGACCTTTTCTGACCTTTTGTCATGTGCTCCTTTCCATCCTTAAGCAGGGCAGGCTGGCAACTAGATACTTGTGATGAGTGTTTGGTCTCAGACTTGGCCCTGTTTTCTTCCCACAAGGTTTCATCTGAAGGCTTCAGGATGTGTTCAGGTGTGACCTGACCTGAGTCAGGCAGGATTGCCTTGAGGCCAGCCTGGGGCTCAGTGGGTACTGGGATGTTAAACATGGATTACAAGAAAAAAACCCACAACTTGCCATCTGGCTTTGAGTGTCAGATTTCCTCATTTCTTCATTGGATTTGATTGGGTTTTAATTGTCTGGGATGTTGATGAGCGCACTGGACAGAAGAGATTAATGTAGTCACATGGTTCGTTTGTTAATGGGATGAACTCATTAAAATGTATTGGCTTTGTCCTGCCTTGTGCCTCATGTGCTGACCTCCCTTGCAGGACCATTCTCTAAGCAGGTGATCACTACCTGAACGTGTTTTTATGTCCTTTCAGAGCTCCTGCAGTCCCATGGCGACGTACCTGGAGTTCATCCAGCAAAATGAGGAGCGGGACGGAGTGCGTTTCAGCTGGAACGTGTGGCCCTCCAGCAGGCTGGAAGCCACCAGGATGGTTGTCCCCCTGGCCTGTCTTCTGACCCCGCTGAAGGAGCGTCTTGACCTGCCACCTGTGCAGTATGAGCCGGTACTTTGTAGCAGGCTGACGTGCAAAGCAGTGCTCAACCCACTCTGGTATGAATTTCTTGGCTTGGGGATGTTAAAAAAGAGTCTGGATAGTACCTAGTTTTTATCTGAGCTTCATTACTTCCTTATTCCCCCTTTTCTCTGCCTGGTGCCTGGCAGCCTCTTTCATTTAGATGTACTGGGTTTGTTAAAATCCATATGTGCCTAGTGACTTATGTTCAATGCCAGCCCATTAATAGAACTGCCAGAAGCAGGGGACAGAGGAGTGCCTTTGGGGTGGCTATTAAGGCAGGGATGATATGGAAATTGCCAGTCCTCTTACCATCCCAGGGAATTTCATGATGAATTATGAAACTTAAAATAGGCAAAGATGACAATTATACTGATATTGTTCTCTGGGCTGTGATGTTCACTTGTTTTCCTGCTTCCTACACATCCTGCTGCTTGTAGGTTGGCTCCAGTATGGGCATCAAGGCTTTCTTTGAACATTTGCTGAGTATTCAAGAGGAATAACCTTAATCTCCAAATCATGTGAGGATCATACATACTCAAAGCGTAGCACTGGCCTGAGAGTAAGCAGGGGAGGCCGCTGAGAGCAAGGAAGAGGGCTCCTGAATTAAGAACACGACCAGTCTGTACTGCACCAGCTGTTACAGGATGTTGTAAGGGGTTGAGGAGAGTAAACTCTTTGGGGCAGGGAACAGCCTGTTTGTTCAGTGTTTGTGCAGGATCTGGGTGAACAGCTCCTGCTGCTCTGTAACCGGAGTACTTGTGTGCTGCACCTGTACAAACAATAAAGTGACTGAGATAAGCACAAGTGTATTGAAAGAATGGTTAGACCCAAGTCTTTGTCTGCCAAAGGCTGGGCTCCAAAATGCTGCCAGTGGTCTGTCATGCTGATGAGCCTGGATGTGGCAGGGCTGGATGAGCTAATGGACTTTCTGGCAATAGAACAAGAGTCTGAATCCCTAAAACTCTGTGTTATTGGAGTTGGAGTGTCTGATACTCTGTTCGTTCCTCAGCACTGTGGACCAGTGTAGATAATTGTGGAGTTGTGCTGTAAAACTGTTCCTCTGGTTAGACTAATGCCTCTCCTTTCCCTTGCAGCCAGGTTGACTATCGGGCCAAACTCTGGGCTTGTAACTTCTGTTTTCAGAGAAATCAGGTAAGTTGGGAAAGTGTCAGCCCTTCCATCTCTTCAGAGAACATTTTATTGATGGCATCCCCAGGCAAAATATATTAAGCACAAATTCCACTTTTCTAGATTCCTTTCTTTGGCCTTTTTCTCTTGCTGAACCCAGGCCAGAGTACTCGTTAGTGGATCTGTTTTACCTCACACCTTGTCTGTTTTCAGTTCAGCTTTGCCAGTGATTTTAGCAGCATGCAGGACATAGGAAGGAGATAAAAATGCTATTTTGTCCTATGTGTTTCCAGCATGTTTTTGATACTTGACATTTACTTTTCTTGCTGAATATGACATTCACCAGATTTGAATAGACTTTTGCCATCAGAAACCATTGTGTAGCTAAATTAAATTAGCTAATGCATAGCTGCTGCTTTAGTCCTGCCTTGTATTTACTCTGGATGGATCAGCTGTCTGTACTGCTGGCCACTTCTTGTCTGTCCTTGGGAGAACAGCAGTTTGGGTCTCTTGTCATGAATTAATCAGGCTGGTGCAGTGGCAGTAAATGGAGTTGAATAACTGCATCATGAACAGGGCTGCCTCTGTTCTGCAGGGGAGGGTCCTACATTTCTGTCTTGCAACTTCCTTGTCCTAAGTTTTTGTTCCCTTTTTCAGTTCCCTCCACCATATGCAGGCATTTCTGAAGTCAACCAACCAGCAGAGCTTATGCCTCAGTTTTCAACAATTGAATACATAGTGCAGGTAAGTGAATTGTCGGCCAGTTTGAAGCCCCCAGAATTTTCTTGTTTATGACATGTTCATGTATGTGTTGGATTTACTTAAGATAATGCAAATAGATAACATTTCTGCAAGGTGCTAAAGACAGGGCTTGTTTTATTCCTTGGCTGGAAACATTATAAAGAATTACCTGGCATATACACATCCTTAGTAAATCCCTCTCTTTCCCCTTTAGAGAGGCCCACAGACACCGTTGATCTTCCTGTACGTTGTTGATACGTGCTTGGAAGAGGAGGACCTGCAGGCGCTGAAGGAGTCCCTCCAGATGTCCCTCAGTCTGCTGCCTGCTGATGCTCTGGTGGGGCTCATCACTTTTGGCAGAATGGTCCAGGTTCATGAGCTGAGCTGTGAAGGCATTTCCAAGAGCTACGTGTTTAGGGGCACGAAGGACCTGACAGCTAAGCAAATACAGGTATGTTCTGCCACCTCTTAAGCCAGTGGCTTGTTAGCTCTGTTGACACCACTGCTGATCTTTCAAGTTCTGGGCTCTTGGGGAAGAAGGAGGGTTCACTGCTCTTAACTTGTTAGGCTGTTTCCCTCCCAGTATCTGTCCTGTCTTTTTTGCCTTTGTAAATTCCTTGGAAGCTTGTCCAAGATAGAGTTTGTGTGTGTCTCATAGTGGATGCATTGATCTATTCCTACTGGGAGTGAAAAGATTAATAATTTCACAGATTTTAATTTACTTATTGCCACAGTATTGCAGCCCTCTGGGTATATTACTTGACAGCAAATAATAAGCTTAGTGTTTGAATAGTACATCTCCTTTGCCTCTTCTTTACTGTTCTCTAGGATATGCTTGGGCTTTCAAGGCCAGCTGTCCCCATTCAACAGGGAAGACCTCTTCAAACTCCAGAGCAACCTGTTATTTCAAGCAGGTAAGCTGCACCAGCACAGCAGAGGAGCAGGACAGATGTTTTATGCCCCTTTGGGGTCATGCTTCTAAACTTGGGTTTCCCATGAGGAGCCTTTGTATGAAGATTTAAATAGCATTGTCTTGTCACAGTTATTTCTTTTCACACCTCCTACTCTCTGGCTCAGCAAGTCCAAAAATTGGTTGATGGGCAAGCAGTGACCCCTGAACAGTGAAGTTGTACTTGTTTCTGTTGAATACAGTGCTCTTTCTCAGCTCCTCTTTTTCAGTGGCAGCTCTTGTGCATTTTCTTAGACTAAATCAATGTTCAAGCTCTTTCTTATGCTTCCTGTGACTTTGCCTTCTTTTCAGTTCCTGATGTCTTGCTTTCATACTTTGTAAAAATTATTTTGCATCGAGCTGTTATCTTGGAAAGTTTGGATGTAAGAAAGCAACATGTCATGCGACTCTCTGCTTCTCATAACTGTCTCAGTGCAATGTATGTGTGGTGGGAACAAAGAGGCACTTTCTTTCTTCTCTAAACTAAAAGGACTTATGATCAAGAAAGCATTTCATTTGAATTTTTACAGGTTTCTGCAGCCAGTACATAAGATTGACATGAATTTAACAGATCTGCTTGGAGAACTGCAAAGGGACCCATGGCCAGTGACCCAGGGAAAGAGGCCTTTACGTTCCACTGGAGTAGCTCTTTCAATTGCTGTTGGCTTACTGGAGGTATTTTCAGTGCTGCTGTTTGAGATGAGCTGGTCACAGTACTGAGATGTGAGCAGGTGTCAGTCCAGTTTGGTCTGTGGGCAAGTTACCTTGGGCTGCAGAGGTACAGTTTGTCTCCACTGACTTAGAACCAGCTGGTGTAGAGGGGGCTGGGAGTTTACATCTAAATAGTAAGATATGCAGGTGTTTGAGGGTCTCTGATTCTTGTTTGTGTGACTGTGTGGAGGTGATACTGTGCACTGGACCACCTAAGATGTGAGTGAAAAGAACAGAAACTGCTTGCTTCCTGTTGTGAAGACACCAAGCTTGACGTAGCTTCAGTCTAAACTTAAGAGTGCTGTGACTGTCAGGAAATGTGTTGCTGTTTTTCAAGGTGGCCTCTAGCAGAGACAGATCCCTAATGATATTACAGAAGCATATGCAGACGCTTCCCTAAAGAAAGTGTTCTTACCATTTAATCAGTCTCTCCCCTTTTTTTTTAATCCCTCCCACTTTTCCCCCCTCCTCCTTCCCCTCTGATATAAGTCTTTATTTTTATTTTAGGGCACATTTCCAAACACAGGGGCCAGAATAATGCTGTTCACAGGTGGGCCGCCAACACAAGGACCAGGCATGGTGGTAGGCGATGAACTGAAGACACCTATCCGTTCTTGGCATGACATCGAGAAGGACAACGCGAGGTTCATGAAGAAGGCCACCAAAGTAGGTGCTAGTGCCTGCTGGGTGTGTTTGAAAACAAAATCTGGATAGTGTATTCATGTAGGGAAAGGACATAACACAAACCTACCTACACTGCTACGGTGACAGCTGCCCAGTGGCCTTCCCCAGGGAGCAAATGTCCATTCTTTTGATGTGGGAACAGTATGTGCGGATACTTGCGTGACTGTCCTTGAAGAGCCTGAGCCTTTGTGTATGTTAAATTGTGAGAATGGTTAAGGGAAGGGTAAAAAAAGACTGCCTCCTGGTTACTTCTCCAGTATGGTCTTGTGCTTTCTGAGAGAAAGTAGTATTTCAATGCTGATTCTTAACTGATGGTGAACGGAGAGTTTGTTCATTAACATCATTGTATGTCCTTCCGGGGAGGGAAAAACCCCCAAGCATTCCAAGAATTGGTCACTTCCAGAAAGCCTTCTTTGTCTTCCTGGTGTATGAAAGCAAGTTAAAATAGTTGAAATGTCAGGCATGAAACGTGCCTGGCAGCTTAGAGGAAGCAGTATGGCACCTCTTCTCTTAATTATCACCTGGAACCTTTGGATCTCCAGTAGGTTATTGCAAAGATCCCATGCAGTTCATGCACTCTGTATTTGCCATGTAAAGCTTAAGCTCATCCAAATGCAAACCTGGTAGGAGGGAGAAGTGTGCCCCAGCAGACCACTGAGGGTAAAACAGCTGGTTTTTCACTACAGCACTAGTAATCGCTTCATTTGTACCTTGTGTTTCACTTGTTGGCCTCAGCTGGAGAGCAGCAGAGAAACTGCCCACCCTAAACACTGTGTATGTTTTTCCCCAGCACTATGAGACTCTGGCGAATCGCACTGCAGCCAATGGACACTGCATTGACATTTATGCCTGTGCCCTGGATCAGACTGGACTGCTGGAGATGAAGTGTTGTGCAAACCTTACCGGGTATGTTCATAGCAGGAGAGCACAAATTTGGCATTCTATTTATTTATTTATTTATTTTTAATTTAGGGGGAAAATGGTTCAGAAAGCAGTTAAATTTGCTGTGAGGGCAAAAGCATGAGATATCATAGAATGGTTTGGGTTGGAAGGGAGTTTAGAGATCACCTAGTTCCAACCCCCCTGCCGTGGGCAGGGACACCTCCACTAGACTAGGTTGTCCAAAGCCTTATCCAACCCAGCCTTGAACACTGCCAGGGAGGGGGTCTTCCTAACTCTTTCTTCTAAACTATGGTTTGAATTTGCCAGGAATTATATGGCAAACCTCCCCTGACCCCAGGCCACGTTACTGAAGTCTCAAAGCAGCATGTGAATTAGCACTGCTGGTAGGAAACTCAATGTCCTGCTTTGAGAAAGGTATTCTAAAGCATGGTGCATCATGTCGCTTGCAAATGCCTTCTGCCTCCTTGGGAGATAGCAAGTATCCTTTCCAGAATATATGGGATATAGAAGCTGTGCTTTGTTGTGTGTGCATGACTGAAGTGCCATCAGAAAAGCAGAGCACCAGGTGTAGTGGGAAGAAACTTTGTGTGGGCCAGATTTTCTCTGCTTGGCAGCTCACTTGTGCTTTCTTCAGGGATTCTTGGCTTCCCTGGATCTAGTTTTAAGTGATGTCTCGAAGGGGTGAATGTCTGTGTTCCACATTGCTGAAAACTACATGGTCTCTGTGAGGAGGGCTGTGTGCTAAACTGGGCCTGCTGGGGCACATCTTGTTGGCCATTTGAAACCTGCTGTGCCTAGGGAGCCAGAGGCTGCTTTGGGCAAAATGCAGAGTATTTGTTTGTACATGCTCAGGTAATCCTCAGTAAGCAGAACAGAGATTGTTTGACCCTTTAGTTGCATTACAGAGGTCCTTCTGGTCAGGACTGGGTTTACCAGGGTGTTTGGGCAAGGCACAGCGCACACCTACGCACCCATCCTTGTGCCACAGGGGTGCAGTCATCCTGTCTGTAGCATGGGTGGTTCCAGACCTGCGGAGGGAAAGCAGGCTGAGCAAAGCCCTTTCCTGGGTCCAGGTGTTCCTAACTGGTGGAATGTGAGCATTTTTAAAGCAGCTAAAGGGATGGCAAGAAATGTGGTTGAGAAAGCAAGCTGGCAAAGATGGAGCATTAACTTGTCTGGCTTTGGAGGTGCATCCATGAGTCTGCATTCCCTGATGTGAATTCTGCCTCTGCTTTAAAACAGTTTCTGCATGTGTCCGCATGTGTGAGGGTTGGAGGGATCTATCCTTTGTGCTTTACTTCTAGTTCCTGGTTGTTTCAGTTCCTTGTGTATCACTTTTTCTTTCCCAGAGGACACATGGTGATGGGAGACTCCTTCAACACTTCTCTCTTCAAGCAGACCTTCCAGCGGGTATTTAACAAAGGGTTCAACGGGGAATTTCGGATGGCTTTTGGTGCAAGTTTGGACGTGAAGGTGAGAGATCAGTTTCACTAGATGACATTAACTGGGAAATACAAGTGCTTGCTGTTCATTCAGAAGTTGATTAAATATCTGGGGTATAGAAAATTCTGTATGTTTGAGGTCAGCTGTAGTACCTGTTTTGGGAGAAGCACTGTACTGGAGGGAGTGGAGGGATTTTTGTTTGAAAGCTTATAAATTATAATGTTTTTTTAAAGCCACTGAGCTCAGCTTCTCCTCATTCAGCAAGGAATATTTCATGCTTTCTCGTGGTCACTGTAAATGTGTCATCATTATTAAAATGTGACTATGTAGATTCTCTTACGTTCACTGGTTGTACCAGTAGGTGATCTGGGAAAGCACTCTGATGCTTTCCCTGACAGCCACGTGATCATCTGATCAAAGCTGAGCAACTGATATAGTCTGTGTGTATTCTGTTTGGCTGAATTGATTAAAATAAAAACCCCAAACAAACAAAAAACCCAACAACAAACCCATAACTTCTTTTACCTTGTTCTAGACCTCTAGGGAGCTGAAAATTGCAGGAGCTATTGGACCGTGCATATCCCTGAATGCTAAAGGGCCATGTGTCTCTGAAAACGTAAGTTTCTGACATGGAAAAAGCTTAAAACAGAGTAGTAAATACACAGTGCAAAGATTATGTCTGTACCTACAGCTCAGTTAGAATGTCAGCTGGAGAAGAACAAACTGGAAACATCCATAGCTAAAGACAGTCTTTTCAGGACTAAATCATTGCCCCATAAAACTTTCTTTTAACTGTATGTCCTTCAGTAACTTCATTCACACCCAAAAGATAAGGAATCTAGGTGGCCTGCAATAACTTGCACTTCTGATCAGAATTTAACATAAGCTTCCCTTACCTGCTGCTGGAGACAAAAATGCTGTTTTCTTTTCAATTCTGTGCAGGAGCTTGGAATTGGAGGAACATCTCAATGGAAAATTTGCAGCTTGGACCCCAGCACAACTCTGGCCATTTACTTTGAAGTGGTAAATCAGGTCAGTTCTTTTTTTCCCCAGTGACATTCCCTGTGCTGCAGATGATGGACAGCTGCAAAGCAGCCAAGTGTTTTATGCCAAAGAAACAGTCTCAGAGGTTGTTTTCCAATGCATAAATTGTCTAATATTTTTGTTCTGTACAAAACCTGCATTCTTTCCTTGTCTTCATCCTATAGTATTTATTTAACAAGGAAGAAACTGTCTCTTCACCAGTCGGTGCTGCAGAGAATAAAAACATAAATACCTTCAAATTCTTGGAGAATTACTCTTCCAAGTTGCACTGACTTGATGGCTCAGGAGCAGCTTTTGGCTGGGGAAGTTTCAGAGCACATGGAAGCTAGGAATGCCACCCCAGAGGAATTCCACATGCATCCCTCTCTTTGTCTTCTTTGCTGTGTGGGCTCGTTACTGCTGGGAATAGGATGCTGGACTCACAGGACCGTAGCTCAGATCTTCTACTGCCATTCTTATCATCTCCAAAACAATGAACATTAAGTTGCAGCTGTCCTTTAAAGGACAAGCTGATAAAGAGTCAGGCATGAGGTTAAATGGGCCCAGCACCACTTGACTCTGAGAGCTGCTGGAAACCACTACGCTAACAAACTTCTCTCTGGTCTTTCTCTAGCTTGTACTCAAATTATTACTTATTACTCAAAAACGTATTAATTATTAGTCAAAACCTTATTATTCATTAAATAATGTCCTGGAGGTTTCTTTATTGTACAGAGTTATGGAAAAGCCAGCCTGTTTTGAAGGCTTACCTTGTTTCGTTTGCAGCACAACGCACCCATACCTCAGGGAGGCAGAGGAGCAGTGCAGTTTGTCACTCAGTATCAACACTCCAGTACGCAGAAACGCATTCGTGTCACCACCATAGCCAGAAAGTGAGTATCTCATGACAATTGTTTGTCAGAATGGCAGAAACATAAGCTGCAGTCTGAGCTGGAATCTTTCTAGCTTTTTATTGCATGTGTTGGTGTGCTTATTTGGCACAGGGAGGGTGAATGTGGTTTGGGTTGTGCTGAAAGTGAAGGCACGTTGTGCTAACCTTTTACTAACCCTATAGCTGGGCAGATGCACAGACTCAGCTCCAGCATATAGAAGCTGCATTTGACCAGGAAGCAGCTGCTGTGTTGATGGCACGACTGGGAGTGTACAGAGCTGAATCTGAGGAGGGACCTGATGTTCTGCGATGGCTGGACAGACAGCTGATCAGGCTGGTAAGGCTGATAGGCTCTGGTTGGGAACATTCTTGATTTTAGTAAAATGGTGTCTGGAAGTGAAAACACCATTCTTTTTTTCCAGATTGACTGTCTTCATTCGTGCTCTGATCACAGTCACATAGTTGTAGTACGTGATAGATCAGAAGTTAGTATGATCAGCAAATTTGTGGGAGGATAGGTAAACATCCCATCATGCTGAAAGGGTTAAACTTGAGATTAAGGAAGTGATAGTGAAACACAGAATAATGCAGGTGGGAACGGACCTCTGGAGGTCTCAGGATCAATCCCACCCCCTCTCCCTGCTCAGAGTAGGGCCAGCTTTGTAGTTAAAGCAAGCTGCTCAGCTCTTGTTCAGTTGAGTTTTGAAGATCTTCAAAGATAGAATTGCTCTCGCTTCTCTTGACAACCTGTTCCAGTGTTTGATCTCAACCACTGTGATTTGGATTTTTTTTCTTTCCCCCCAGTCAGAATTTCTGTTTCTCCAGCTACCTGGAGCAATATAACTCCCTGATCCCAGTCTTCACCAGGCTGAATAAATTCAGCTTCTTCAGCCTCTCGTTCTACATGAGTTGCTTCAGCCCCTGACCAGCTTGGTGGCCTCTGCTAAACTCACTCCAGTATATTCATGTCTGTCTTGCACTGAGGAGCCCCAAAGTGGACACAGCATTTAGGTGTGGGCTCACTGGTGCCAAGTTCAGGGTAGTAATGACTTCCACAACTTCACCCTCTCTTTCTTTGAATTTCACAGACCTGAATTGCCTAAATCAGTTTGGGCTTTGTCCAAATGGCCAGTGGAGTTGATACTAACAGATATAGCACGTTAGACACTGGAAAAAAAAACAGGGCAAATATCAAAGGTTTGAGCACTAAAGCGCACGTGGGCATGCTGAAACCATTGTGGAGTCATAGTTACATTGCTAAAATTGTTGATGCTTCTTATTTTCAGTGAAGCAGGTGGTGAGATGCCAGTCTGCTTGTGCTCTGGAGGGAATTACTTTCTGCAGAAATGTTTCATAGCATACAAAGCAGCTTAGCTATAACATGGAATTCCTGATTTAATGGAAAAAAAAATGGGTATCACTACAAACACTAATTTTTTTCATTCATAGATACTTTCAAATGTAGATTATTTATACATAAAAAGATAAATAGATTGAACCAGCATTCTCATTCCAGAAAGATATAGAAACCACTGGCTTCCAGAAAAAATTGCCAGTAACTTTTTTTATTACTTGTCATTGTCACTTTGAAGCCTTGGTTGCTCTGTTTAAAAACAACCAAAAGAACACCCTTTTTTTAAAAAAAAGGGGGAAAAAGATAACCAGAGTATCCGTTTTGCTTCCAACAGTGTCAGAAATTTGGACAATACAACAAAGATGATCCCAACTCCTTCAGATTGTCAGAATCATTTTCTTTGTATCCCCAGGTAAGAACTTCACTTCCAACAGCTGTGGGGAAAGTGACAGAGATGATAAAAAAATCTCATACCTTTTATCAGATTCAAGAGGGAAGGGACAGATTTTTTAAACATTTATTTTATTTGCTGGGGTGGCCCTGTAGTTAATAAGCTAATAGTACTTTTATTTGAAAGAATTTGCTGTTCATAAAGACTGGAGTTGAGTGCAGAAGTTCTGGCAACTTGCTGACGTTTCTATTCTCCCTCATCTTTCTGTTGCAGTTCATGTTCCACCTGCGACGCTCCCCGTTCCTGCAGGTCTTCAACAACAGCCCAGATGAATCTTCCTATTACCGTCACCACTTTGCCAGACAGGATCTGACCCAGTCTCTCATTATGATCCAGCCCATCCTTTATGCTTATTCTTTCCATGGACCTCCTGAGGTGAGTCTCTGGTTAACAGGAAGAGGTGGATCAGTCCCAAACAATGACTGTTAGGTCAGAGAAACACTATTTCAGTAAAAACACCCCTATATATTTTTTTTTCTTTTTAATCAAGTTAATTATTAAAGGCTGAGATGGGGCAATGGAAAATATTAATTGTCTTTTTATTAAACTTAGAGCTTTCATTAAAAATAACAAAAGACAACACTTCCCCCCACCACATCCCACCAGGAAACCTCCCACCCCCAATATCCACTGAATCCTGCAGCTGTCAGCAGTGCTTTTGCTTCTTTGCCAGAGGCTGACATCTCCACTGCAGGCCTCAGCCCTTCCAGGCAATCACCTCTCACCAGCTGCTTGTTGTCAGCTGTTCATGCAGTGGTGTTTAACTATGTTCAGTGGACAGACACGGGTTCCCTTTTACCAACAGCTTCCTTGAAGGGAGTGTGCCTGGCAGGGAAGAGACACAGAAGCTGCTGGAGTAATATTTTGAAACCTTGGCAGCATCTGTCAGAATTCTTGTATTACTCCTTATCATTCTTGAGAGATTTTTGTTCAAGGTGACTTCAGGTTAAACTTGGAGCCATAGAAATTGCTCTCTCACATGCTGTGTTTCATACAGCAGCTGATGACCTGCTGCTCAGTTCAGTGATGCTGCTGGGAGCTGACTGCACCCTGTGGGGGGTGAGCAGCTATTGGTGGAGTCACGTCTATCTGGGCAGGGCTGAGCAAGCCCTTCAGCCCACCAACAAAGGTTAATACAGTTCTGAGGGCTTCGTGGCACCTGACTTTCTTCTTTATTTTCCCCAGCCGGTGCTTTTGGACAGCAGCAGTATTCTTCCTGACAGAATCCTCCTGATGGATACTTTCTTCCAGATAGTTATCTACCTTGGTGAGGTACAGTGAAATACGTTCTCATTCTCTGTTTGCACGCCCTCCCTCCTGCCACACATGCAGATGGTGTTGCTGTTGGCATGAAAAGAGCTGCTTGCAAACCCCACGCTAGTATAATGGCATCATATACATGCTGCCAGTTACAATGCAATTACATCCCAGTCTGAGTTAACAAAAAAACCCGCTAAGGGTATGTGCTGCACTGAGTAACAACTGTCATGTGTGGTAATGAAGGTGCTCCCTTACTATGCCTGGGAGAGGTCAGAGAAACTTGAACCTAAACAGGGCAGAGAATTACTGTCTGATTTGTCAGATACATGACATGCTTGGCTGCTGGATTTTGACACTTCAATACTGCTGCTCGTAAAGAAATCAGTTACAAATTTTTCTGGGTTTTGCTTTTAAATACTGGATGCTTTTGACAGCTGCTCCTATATTCCTTCTGTCATGACTGAGGTAAGTGCTTAGGTGCTGGCCCTGTCTAGTCATCCAGATTTATACCAGTATCCAAAGCCTTGGCTTTCCAGTGCCCTTTCAGTGTGCAGACCCATAGGTCTGTATTTCAGTCCCATCAGGTTTTGTGAAAGACCAGTATGCTACTGTGGCTGCAGAATGGGAATGTCTTGCACCCTAAAGTAGTTATGGGGTAAGGGAGGAAGCAGAAACTCTTTCTACTACTTTCTCTGGAAAACTCTCTTTTTTACCCCATAGCCTTTATAGTCCTGTTTGGGGACGGGCCCTCATCCAGTTTCTTCTACCTAAACACGGTATCATACTGGAGTAGTTTAAATAAATCCTTCTTGGTTTATGGTCAAACATACACCAAAAAACTTTTTGGGAGGCATTTTATCTCTTCCCTTTGTTTCTGAACTAAGCTATTTCAGTGATATTTATCAACTGTTACTGGAACACCTGCAGGTTGGGCTGATGGTTTTCAGCAGATCCTTTAGCATCTCACTTCACAGAGGATTTGTTGCCTTTGGGAGACGAGCAGGGACTGACAGGAACAGGGGTTGAAAGCTTGAGTTAACAATGACAATACATCTTCCAGAGTTAACTAATGATTTTTACCTACTGTGGCAGAGCAAGTCACTCAGCAAAGGGGTAAAATTTAGGAAGGGCTTAAAAAAAGGAAGGGCTAAGCATGTGATCTGTATATATATATATATATAGAGAGAGAGAGAATGGTAGGTACATATGGTTAGTTACCTCACCTTAAGGCAACAGCTGCTTTATTTAAGACCAAGTCAGATTCAGAATGTCAAGTGATTTGTGTTTCTATGTTGGTGCAGGCTGACACATAAAGGATTAAAGATCACTTTCAACAAATGGATTTTGCACTGCACAAACTGCTGGCAGCTTTTGTGTTGAGTGCCTGTTCTTATATTCATGAATGGACAGAAACTAAATAGCGTCATTGCCAGAGTACTGAAAGTGTGCATAGGTCTTATGCTCTGTATGTAGAAGTGCTGTAACATTCTGCTGCCCTAGAATGAGGGGAGGCTTGCAGATACCTCTGTGGCTTTTTTTAATTTCCTCCTTGTCCTATCAATAGACTATTGCACAGTGGCAGAAAGCTGGTTACCAAGACATGCCTGAATACGAGAACTTCAAGCACCTCCTGCAAGCCCCACTGGATGACGCCCAGGAAATCTTGCAGACTAGATTCCCAATGCCACGTTACATCCACACTGAACACGGGGGCAGTCAGGTAAGGAGGTGTATTGTTGAATCAATGCCAGTCTTTTTCTGCTTTGCCAGAAGGATGAATCTGTAAGTTAAGTGCGGTGGTAATTTAGGTTTTCAAAGTATAGAGGTTGCGTATTTCCTCATGAGCTGCAACATTGTCTTATAAAAGTCAGTCACTTGCTGGATATACTTTGAAATCTGATTTAACAACAAAAAAAAAAAGGCCAGTTTAATTATCTTTTTATTCCCTAAAGAGGTGGGAAAGAAATTATTTGCCTACATATCTAAACTTACCCAAGACAGGTAGTGCAGTTAGTGTGCTAGGACAGCAAGTTACCCTGACTGACTGACCACCTGTTCTTTTATTCTCGGATGCAGAATGAGGATATAAACCAGTTCCTATTTTTGCTCTTCCTGGAATTGTTGTTCAGTGCCTGTCAGTGCCTGGCTTGTTTGTAGCAGTGAAAAGGCTTGGAATGGTGCTCCAACAAGATGATTTGGTATTAATTGACGATGTGACCATGTTACGCCAGTTCTCCACTGGCCTTTTTTCTGAAGAGCAGTTGGGGGCACGTGAGGGCCAGCACTGGTGACATGCCATGTCACATGGTGGAACCAGAGCTGCCCTGCCAGGTGAGGCAGGGCACCTTGTCCCGTTGTAGATGAGTTGTCTGCACAGCAGGGCTGCTTCTGGACTTGAAACCTGTTTGAGTTCAATTAGTGCCTTGCTTGCAGAAGCAGAGGAACACCCCTAGTGTATCTAAGGTGGTGAGAAGTCTTGAGGGAGCGGACAGGTCTGTCATTTTACCTAACTGCTGCTCTAATGTTTTGTCTGTCATAACAGGCCCGGTTCCTCTTGTCTAAAGTGAACCCTTCTCAGACTCACAATAATCTCTACGCCTGGGGACAGGTAAGCAATGGGAGAGCTGCTCGTTGTGTAAGAACACCGTAAGATGTACAATTCCCTGTCTGTCTGTGCGGTAGCCACGTGGCCACACACAGTGAGCAGGTTATGTTTGTCCTCCATTTCTAAGCCCAGAGCTTTTGCAGACATCTGTGACTGCATTTGAAAACCTTACTGTGCAAACACAGTTATTTCTCTGTACCAGAGGATCTGATAATGGAATTACCAGCTGAGAGTGCAACGGCTGCAGTGTTTTAAGACACAAACTTTGTGTGTAAAGTTTATGCAAGTGCGATTTTTATGTAGGCTGCTTATTCAAGTCCATGGTTGTTGATAAGATAAACAGTACTGGTGAGGAAGCATTAGGTGATGAGATGATCAGAATGGTTTTCATACCTGCATGATTAAACTTGTGTTCCTGTTCTTGTACTGAATCACCCTGATTTTTCAGCAAAATCCGGTTGACTTCAGGGCTTTTTCTCAGTGGATCCAGGCAGAGGTGTTGCCAGAACAGCTCTGTACCCTACAATAGCTTAGTGGTAGATGGGTGGTCTCACAAGGAGTGCACTTTGACTCTTTGATCTCCCTTCCTGTATCTCTGCTACATGTGGGATTTATCTGAGAATCTTACAGCCTCTTTCTTTACCTTGCCCATGCAGAGCTTTGAGCAGCAAAATGCCTAATGCTTTATAAAGTAGTTACTTTTATTTTTTCCAGTAGTTTGAACTGCATTAGTGGGTAGTATCAGTGCCCTTGCCGAAGTTTAGTGGCTTTCCACTAGATCTGTCCTTTGCAGGGAAAAAGCTGGTTGATTTTATAGGCAATTAGTTCAAAGTGCTAACATCTGATTTGCTTTCAGTTAGTCTCCAGTGTGAACAAAACTGTTTCAGGCTCATTATTTCTTTATTTTCCTGCAGGAATCAGGAGCTCCAATCCTGACAGATGATGTTAGTCTCCAGGTATTCATGGACCACCTGAAAAAGCTGGCAGTTTCAAGTGCATCGTGACTTTGATCCAACCGAGCAGCAAGAAGAGAACAGTTACACAGATTACATTGATGATAGAAGTGGAACCATTTATTTACATTTCCTTCTCTCTCTTTTAGACTGAAGTTTTTTAACTATGAAATGAAATAAATATTCAGGGAGAGTTTTGTACTTGGCCCTTCTTAGATACTAATTTATTTGTATTCCCTTTTGTCTGCATTCTGTTTAGTCTTTTATTTTTCATACGCTGTCCTTGGATCTAAAGGGTGTTTTAGCCAATACAGATTTTAACAGCTTAACGTGTAATGTGTTGTGTTCTTGAAAGGTGGCTGTCAGCAGCCAGGGGCTGTGTCACTGGAGAATCACAGAATCGTAGGGGTTGGAAGGGACCTTGAGAGATCATGGGCTCCAACCCCCCTGCCCAAGCAGCTCCCTAGCTCATATTGCACAGATAGGCATCCAGATGGGTCTTGAATATCTCCAGAGAAGGAGACTCCACACCCCCCTGGGCAGCCTGTCCCAGGGCTCTGTCACCCTCACTGTGAAAAAGTTCTTCCACATGTTGGTGCGGAACTTCCTGTGCTCCAACTTGCAGCCATTGCCCCTTGTCCTGTCTCCACAGACCACTGAAAAGGGGCTGGCCATTTCCCCCTGCATCCCATACTTAAGATCAAGAACAAGGCTGGGTGTGGATAAGAGCGCTGCTGCTCAGCACTATCCCTGGTGCAGCTGCACCAGTGCTGGCCCGGGACAGCCTCTTCCCGTTTCCGAATGCCCAGCACCGGGGTAGGCACAGGCCATCGAGAACAGCTTCAGCTGCTGTTGCCTAAGCGATGGCTTCATGCCTGAAGCTTGCTTCAGCGGGCGGCAGAGGCGCTGCTGAGGGTAAGGCTGGGCCGAGCGCCTGGGGGAGGGCGGAGATGCTCTGACAGACGCAGAGGGAAGGCGAGACGCGCAGCCCCCGCGCTGAGAAGGGCGGGGGCGTGCTGAAGCGTTGCCTGTATGGCACCGCGACGCCAGAGCCCCGCCCCCCTCTCGCTTTGGCACGGCGTTCATGGGCTCCGCGGGCCGGGCTGAGCCGCCTGACGCCCCCTCCGCCGCGTCAGCCGCCGAGCTCCCGCCGGATCTCGGTTCCCAGCCGCCACCGCGCAGCCCGCCCGCCTGCCCCCTCGACGTGCCCGCCGCGCCCCGCCCCGGTGCCGCACGGGCTGGCGGCCCAGCCTGACCTCTCGCCGCGGCCGCCGCCTTCCGCCCCTCAGCCCGGGCGCATGCGCGCTGCCCTATTCCTCTCCTCCCCGGTCCCCAGTGTCGCCCGATTGGCGGCGGGGCCCAACCAATAAGAAGGGGCGTTGCTGGAGGACGATGCGGGCGGCGTTATGGAACGCGCGGGCGGCGCTGCTGTATTCGCTGGGCGGCTGGACCGTGCTGGGGGCCATGTTCCACTACAGCTCCAAATTCGGCGCTGACGCCGAGAGCGGTGGGGAGCCCGGTACGGTCTAGCGCAGCCCCGCGGCCGGCGGGGAGGGGGGGGTGTGTGCGCTGGCTGGGGTCAGCGGGCCGGGCCGTGGTAGGGCGCCTGACGTGAAGGGGCGGGGTTTGCCAGGGCACGGGGCTCAACAGCCATCGGGGCGCAGGCACAGCTGGGGAGGCTTCGGGTTGTTCCGCGGCCGGCGAAGGCAGCGCTGGGTGCTGCCTGGGCTGGACTGCCCTGGCAGCCTGCCCCGGGCCTGCCGGAGCTCCGCGGCCGCCGAGTGCGAGCGGCTCCCGGCATCCCGAGGAGGCTCCCCCCGAAGGAAGAGTCAGCCCCGCGGCGATGGGAAGAGCGTGGGCTTCACGCCCGGGGGCAGCAGCAGCAGGCTCTGGGCCCTTTTCCGGCCGGTTGCTTTTATTTGCGCGGTGGGAATGGCCAAAGCTGCGCTGAGGACAGCCCGGGCTGGGCACGGGGGGCGTTTCCTTACCCAGAGCATGGTCACACGTTGGAACAGGCTTCCTAGAGAGGTGGTCAGAGCCCCAGGCCTGTCAGTGCTTAAGGATAATGTCCTTAATGTGTTTTAACTCTTGTTCGGCCCTGAAGTGGTCAGGCAGATTGAAGCTCCTTTCCAACTGGAATATTCTCCTATTCCATTGCTATTCTATTCCCTCTTGTGCCTCCTCAGCAGCCTGCTGCACGTTAAGATGTAGTAACATGGAGGTAGCACTAACATGGGTTACTTGGAAGCCAGCTGCTGTTGCTGCTACTGTAGTACTGATGCTGGTCTAGTATCAGTGCAGCAGGGTACTGTAGTAAATCACTTGTGTCTACGCAGCCACCACATCTTTACTACGTGTTTATCAGAATTTGAGGAGGAAAAAGATGACTGGATGCCTGTGTAGCTGCTGTTTTGACTTAACTTATGTTATGCTCTTCTTTTTTTTCCTACCCCTTAGCCCCTTCCTCCTTAGAGAATGAAACTGAACCTGAGACAAGCCATCCAGGCCGCCAGGAAATACATACTAGAGAAACTATGTTTGGATTAAAAGTAACAACAGTAGTAACATACAAGGATGTTCAGCCTCCAATTACTCGACTGCTCAGGCGTATGACATCATTGTTTGATTCTAATGATGGCCCTCCTTCTAAAGGTTGAGTGGTCCAGAAAACTGTGTGCAGGAGCTGGCTTGTCCAGGCGCCAGGTACCAGACTGTGGGTGGAAAGCTTCCTCTGGCATTGCTGAAATGACAGCTCCATCTCTGACGTGACTTCGCAGACCTCGCAGACCTTCTTCGCCTGCTCAGATCATCGCTGTTCTTTGATGTCTCTTTTATTTATTAAAAGTGACCTGGGTTGTGAGGCATTAACAAATCTGTGTGCTGCCTGGCGTTTTGTGTCTGATGGCCTGACCAGGTGGCCATCAGGGCTTTTCTGTGAAGTTGCTTTCCCAGCTGCTGTGCAGGATAAAGGTGGGTGATCCAGGATGTACCTGGAAGGCTTCTCAGCTGCTCAGCTGTGAGATGGACACTTTGTGACAGGAAGGAACGTAGTTTATTATTTTGCTGTTAATTGCAAATAAAAACCTACAGAAGATGTGTTACTAGTGCAGAGACACTACTGTAAGCTGAAAACTTACACTGGAGTTCTCTGCTCCAGGCCCTCCCATCAGGCCCTGTTTTCTACAGGTGTTTCCCTGACCCTCATAAGTGCCACCTCCCTTTATAGGGTACTGCCTGCAGCTGCTGTGGCTGCGACTGTCATTCTATAGGGTATGGACACCACCTCCTTCCACAGGAAGCTGTGCCTGGCCGCTGTTTTCCATAGGTGTTTTCCCCAGCTTCTCCCACTGCTGACCCTCATTGCTATAGGGGCTCCCTCCAGCCACCATTTCCACTTCTAGAAGACTGACCCCAGCTTTCTACAAGGGGTTTCCCCCAGTCCCGACAGGCACTGCCTCCCTCCAGAGGAAGCCGACCCCAGGCCCTGCGCAAGAAGACCTTCCTTTCTGTAGGGGCTCGCCCTTGCAGCTGCCTCCCTCTTTCTATAGGCACTGCCTGTACCCTTTCCTAGGACCTGCTCCTCCTGCCCCACCGCCGATCCCTGTAAGGCCACCCTGCAGACACCACCTTGCTGTATGGAAAGCCGTCTCCAGCCCCTCTGCCCGCACACCCCAGGTTCTATATGAGCTTTAATACCACATGACCCCCCCCCCCCAGCCCACGCACCTGCAGACCCAGCTTTACAGGCTTCTGCGGTCCCTACAGCCAACAACTCCTTCTCCAGAAGGCTCCTTCCAGACAGTTTCCTACGGGCACCCCCAGTGTCCCTGTAGGCATTCCTGTAGAGGATGCCGCGCCAGCTCTCTGTATGTTTCCCCCAAAACGCCCCTCTAGGAGCTCACTGCAGAGGGAGGGTCACCGTCCACACGCAAACACACACCCGCCACACCCCCCCCCCGCGTTTCTATCGAGGCTTCCTATAGAAGCCCCTGAGGCAGGGCTCGCGCCGGCGCCATACCGTACCGACCCTATGGCGCCTCTCACGGGGAGCCTGCAGTAGCACCTCCCACCCGCCAGGGGGCGCTGCGAGAAGCGAGGGCTGGCGGGGAGGCGGCCGCCGTTGCCTAGCGCCGCCGTCTTCCCTCTCTAACCTCCCCCCTCCAACCTCTTCCCCCCCCCCCCCCGCACCGGCGCCGGGGCCTGCGCTGCGCGGCCGTGCCACCATGAAGGCCATCGTCCAGCGGGTGGCCCAGGCCAGCGTCACAGGTCAGTGTGCCGTCACCGGCAGGGACACCGGGGCCGGGGGAAGGGGGAGGCGGGGGCGGGCGGAGTGACGCTCCGCCTCTCCCTTTCCCCGGTCCCTGTCTCCCTTCCCCGCCTCGCTCCCCCCTGTCGCGGCCTCCGAGGACCCCGCAGCGCCTTCCCCTCAGCTCCTTCCCCTCAGCGCCGTCCCCTTCTCGCTTTGCGTGCGTGTGTGTGTATGTGTGTGTGTGTGTGTGTGTGTGTGTTTGGGGCGCAGCGCCATCCCCCTCGCTTTCTCCCGCCGCTAACGTGCGTGGGTGGCCGGGCTCTCCCTCCCCCCTCCCTCCCCTCCTCGCCGTCCCATCGTTCCCCTGCGTGGGTTTTGGGTGGGTGGCCCGGCTTGCTTTGCTTGTGCTGCCGGCCCCAGTCTCCTCGCGTTGCTCGTGGCAGTGCCGTTCCAGTTGCTGTGTCCCAGAATCACAGAATCATAGGGGTTGGAAGGGACCTCCAGAGATCATCAAGTCCAACCCCCCTTGCCAAAGCAGGTTCCCTAGGACAGGTCACACAGGGAGGCATCCAGAAAGCTCTTACATATCTCCAGAGAAGGAGACTCCACACCCCCTGGGCAGCCTGTCCCAGGGCTCTCTTGCCCCCTCTATGACAAAGTTCTTCCGCATGTTGGTGCTGAACTTCCTGTGCTCCAACTTGCACCCATTGCCCCTTGTTTTGTCTCCACAGACAGTTGAAAGGATCCTGGCCTTCTCCTTCTGTCACCCACACTTAAGATATTTATAAACATTAATAAGATCCACTCTTAGTCTTCTTTTCTCAAGGCAGAACAGCCCCAGTTCACTCAGCCTTTCCTCATAGGGGAGATGCTCGAGGCCTTTAATCATCTTCATAGCCTTGTGCTGGACTTTGTGTCTTGTCTGTACCAAGAGTGGCCTCCCTGCATGGCTTGGCAGTCCAGTTGCAGTTGCCTACCCGAGTGGCTTGCATGTGTTGGCACAAAAGATCACAGAATCACAGAATCAATAGGTTGGAAAAGACCTTTGAGATCATTGCGTCCAACCATTCCTGTCCTCTACTAAACCAGATCCCTGAGCACCTTGTCTACCCATCTTTTAAATACACCCAGGGTTGGTGACTCAACCCCCTCCCTGGGCAGCCTGTTCCAGTGCCCGGTAACCCTTTCCATGAAGAACTTTTTCCTAATGTCTAATCTGAACCTGCCCTGGCACAGCTTGAGGCCATTTCCCCTCTTCCTGTCACCTGTTGCTTCGATGAAGAGACCAACCTCTCTACAACCTCATGTCAGGTTATTGTAGGCAGTGATAAGGTCTCCCCTCAGCCTCTTCTCCAGGCTGAACAACCCCAGTTCCCTCAGCTGCTCCTCTTAAAGTTTGTTCTCCAGCCCCTTCCCCAGCGTGGTTGCCCTTCTCTGGGCTCACTCGAGGACCTCGATGTCCTTCTTGTTGTGAGGGGCCCAGAACTGAACACAGTATTTGAGGTGCAGCCTCACCAGTTCTGTGTACAGGGGCACAATCACATCCCTGGACCTGCTGGCCACACTGTTTCTGATACAAGCCAGGATGCCGTTGGCCTTGGCCACCTGGGCACACTGCTGGCTCATGTTCAGTCGGCAGTCAAACAACACCCCCATGTCCTTCTGTGCAGCTTTGTAGCCACTCTTTCCTGTGCCACACGGGGTTGTTATACCCCAAGTGTATCTTGCACTGCTTGCTTGTGTTGGCAGGGCTGCCCTGATTACTGCTGTGCATGGCTTTGCATGTGTTGCCAGCGCCGTCCCAATTCCATTCTCTCACAGGTTGTGTGTGCTGTCACTCCAGTCAGTCATCTGCTCGCATGTTTGGCAGTGCAGTTGCAGTCACCCCTTCCTATGGCTTGCATGTGCCAGGTGCTATAATACGAGGTGCCCCCTTGCATTGTTTCTGTCTGTGGTGCCAGGGATGTGGCTTGCGTGTGTCGGCACTGTAATCACACTCCCTTCCTTGCATTGCTGCCGTGTGTTGGCAGTGGGGTTGCAGTCATCTCCTTGCATGGCTTGTGTGTGGTGGCAGTGCTGTCCCAGTTGCCTTGGCACATGGTTTGCACGTCTTGTGTCTATAATGAGAGTTGTCTCCTTGCATGGCTTGCATGCATTGGCGCTGTAATTGTGGTCATCTCCTTGCATTGCTTGTATGTGGCTATGGGGACATCTCAGCTGCCTCCTGGCGTGGCTCACGTGTGCCAGCACTGTTGTCTCAGTTGCCTCTTTGCATTGCTTCTGCTTGCCAGCAGTACAGCTGCTATCACCCTCTCCCGTGGCTCGAGTGTGTCGGCACTGTAACCAGAGATGCCTCCTTGCGTTGCTGTTGTGTGTTGGCAGTGCAGTTGCAGTCACCTCCTTGCATGGCTGGCATGTGCTGCCACTACAGCTGCAGAGATCTCCATGCATTGCTTGTGGGTGTTGGCACTGCCATCCCAGTTGCTTTCTCTTATGGCTCACATGCATTGATTCACCGTTTGTAGTCACCTCCTTGCACTACAGGTGTGTTGGCAGTGCAGCCTGAATCACCTTTTTGCGTTGCTTGCACGTGTGGGCCGTGCTGTCCCAGCTGCCACCATACATCACTTGTGTGGGTCCAGGCAGCCAACGACAGTCCTAGTGCTTGCTTAGCTGCTGGTAGGGATGGTGTGTCCTGATGATGTGTCCCTGCTACTGCACTGGTTGGACCTTCTGACTTCCAGATGCTTAAAATCCCCAAGAAGTTTGCCTGTGAGGCAGTGTCTGTTCTGGGGCCCAGGGGAAGGTGGCGTGCAGCAGAGTAGCCTGCATGTTAAATAAACACCTTCTGCTTGTGTGCGGCTGGTCAGTAAGCGCTGGAAGAAGGTGCCTGGGAATGGGCTTCTCTGCACACCTGGTACTGTGGATGCAATAGCAGTCAGACCCCATCAGCACTGGGATTGTGCTGACTTATTGCCACATTTCTGGGTAGGATTTCGATTGTTCCTGGCTGTTAAAGTGCTTGACGTGTCCATCTGTGAGGGAGTTAGTGCTGTGCTTAGCAGGAGGATAGGTTTCTGAGCCCCCTTCACCTTTCTCTAGGGGCCTGCTCTCCTTTCGTTTTACAGGATGCTTGGGGCTTTTTTTCCCAGCTGCATAAGCCTGGGTATAGTTGGGTAGCTGGTACTTATCTCAGATTTAAAACTTCATTTAAATCTTTCACAGGCATCTCAGGCTCAACCATGTTATAATTTAAATTAAGACAATTTACCTAAATTAAGGTAATATAAAACATTTCTTAGGAAAACACAATGGTTTGTGTTTTATTCTGTCATTTAAGAGGTTGTGTTCCCTACTAGGTGGGTAGAATTTGCAGGTTGTTCAAAGTCTTGTTTCAAAAAATCCATGAGGACTGTATCAAACATATCATCTTTTCACAAGTAATGTAAAGTCTGTAGGGAGTGGTGGAGAAGAGTACACATTGATGTCAACAGGGTGAATATTCTTTACAGAGATTGGAGGGAATTCTGCTGGCTCTCCTGTTATCACTGCTGATCCAGTTGTAGTAAAAAAGTAATCTTTATGTAGTGTTTTAAAATGCCAGAGTAAGCATCTTGAGCTAGTCCCTCACAAACGAGTCATGATACTGAGCAGGCTTTTGAAAGAGGGCTTCTGCAAGATCTTTACTTAAGACAGGGAAGAAGGCTTTAGAATGATGTTTTCTTTGGTGGTTGTACAGTTGTCAGCTGAAATCAGTGCTTAGCTGTGTTGTAAAACAGGACACTGCATTTAACCTTACCTCTCTGTTTTCCTCTTCCCCAGTGGGTGGTGAACAAATAAGTTCAATAGGACGAGGCCTCTGTGTGCTGCTGGGCATTTCCTTGGAAGATACACAAAGAGAACTGGAGCACATGTAAGTCACGTGTTTCCTTTTGCCTTGTACTCTTATTTGTGCCTTTCTCATACTGAATTAGTGATACCTGTGCAGTAGCCAAACAAATGGGGCACTTCTGTTGGGAAACTCAGGTTTGCCTGTCAGGTCCTCTTCGGATATTACCCTGAAGTTAGAGTGACTCCTTAGTTAGAGTTTCATTTTTATGTTCCATTGAGAAAAAACTGTTTCCATTCTGTTTGTTTTTTTTATTAGGAGCAGATCAAAACAAAGAATCAATGTGTTGGGTTTTTCTGATCTCCCTTTCTTGAACACCTGGCTTTCTTACTGTATGAATTTACCCTGAAGGACTTGACCCTTTGAGGATGGGATGTATCAGAAACCTCAAACTCTCATTTTAGCTTCCACATGACAAGTTTTCTCTTCCATAAGGTTGGAGAGACTCATCAGCTGTTTTTCTGTAAAAGTGAACCAGTTTTGACAGTTTGGAGGGTTGGTTCTGGCCATCTGTTCCATGGCCACAAAATACTGTGATGGCAAACAATTGTGCCAGAGAGTTCTCCAGGGGCTTCTGCTGTCTCATTTGGACTGCTCATTGTTCTAGGGCTGACCTCAGTTCTTATGGAGGCAGAGAAGAATAGGGGTAATAGAGGTAACTGATAATAGACGTAACAGGTAATAGAGGTAACTGATGTCAGGAAGAGGAGAGGCTCAAGAATTGAAGAGAGAAGAATGTGAGCAAGGGTGAAAACCCTTAGCAGGTGTGGAGGAAAAAGGAGAGAGTGGTGTTGTGATCTAAAGGTCGCTGAAGATCTCACATAAACATCTGGCACTTGTGGAGAATTGCAGCAAAAGTGAAGGTGGTTTTTTTATGACATGCTCCATTGGCTTGCCTTACTGCTTGCATCCTCAGAGTGTATCATTGCTTCTTGTTTCTACCTTAGTAAATATGAAATATGCTCTGAATAAGCAGGTGATCTTTAGAGACTGTGGCCTGTCTCAGTGCCATGTTGTTTGGATGACTGAGGAAGGAAAGGCAGGAGCCAGCATCTGAAAAGAAGAAATAAAAGAAATCAGCTTAGCCTGCTCTTCAAATCCTATTAAAGGAAACTTTAGTAATCCTGTAAATGAAACAAAACCCATCTTTATCATTAAAACACAACAGCGACAATGATTTAAACCTATGGCTGGGGCCTTCCAAGGCTTTTCACAGAATCACAGAATCGTAGGGATTGGAAGGAAACTCCAGAGATCATCTGGTCCAACCCCCCTGCCAAAGCAGGTTCCCTAGGACAGGTCACACAGGGAGGTGTTCGGATGGGTCTGGAATATCTCCAGAGAAGGAGACTCCACATCCCCCTGGGCAGCCTGTCCCAGAGCTCTGTCACCCGCACTGTGAAAAACTTAATTCAGGAGTCAATTCCATTGTTCTTTGACATGGACAGATTGGCAAGGGTGTCTTTTGTGACTGTGCCTCAGGGGTGTTGGACTCTGCGACCTTTAAAGGCCCCATCCAACCCAAACTATTCTCTGATTTTGTGTTTCTGTTCTGTAACAGTAACACAGCCTTGGCTTTATTTTATGCTGTCTCACCTCTGGTGCAGTGTGCAATGTCTGGGATGGCTGCAGTTGAAATGCTTTGCACTTGATTCGCTCCCATGTTTATAGGTGCTGGGGATTAGTGTAAGCTAAAAGAAGAAACCAAAGGCAGGAGAGTGGCATGCATGCAGTCTTAGATCAATCGAAGTCCAGCCATATTCTGGGTTACAAGCTGCCCTGCTGCTTTTCATGATCCGTTTGTGAAAGTCTCCTTGTCCTGTCTGAGAATTCAAACCAGTCAGTTCTGCCCCGCAGATCAAAAAATCATCCTTAATACAAATACAAACAAGTCCCAGTCACTGCAACCTGCAGTTCTGCACTGTTCCCTAACTTCCTCCTCCCATCCGTGACCAGCAGGTTGAGGGAGGTCATTCTGCCTTTCTACTCCTCTCTGGTGAGACCCCACCTGGAGTATTGCATCTAGCTCTAGGTCCTCAGTACAAGAACTAGGGACAATGTGGACCCTCTCTGGGAGAAAAAAGGACACCTGGTTACCTGGGATATGGAGAAGGCTGAGGTACTCAACATTTTTGCCTCTGTCTTCACCAGCAAGTGAAGTCACATACAGCAAAGGCAGGGCCTGGGAGAATGGAGAACCACCTGCTGTAGGAGAAGATCAGGTTTGAGACCATCTAAGGAACCTGAAGATGCAAAAGTCCGTGGGACCTGACAAGTCCTGAGAGAGCAAGTGGATGAAGTTGCAAAGCCACTGTGCATCACATTTGAGATGTTGTGGTAGTCTGGTGAAGTTCCCATTGACTGGAAAGGGGGAAACATAACCCCCATGTTTAGAAAGGGGAAAAAGGAAGACCTGGGGAACTACAGGCTGGTCAGTCTCACCTTTGTGCTTGGTAAGATCATGGAGCAGACCCTCCTGGAACCTGTGCTCAGGCACATGGAAAGTAAGGAGGTGATTGGTGACAGCCTACATGGCTTCACTAAGGGCATGCCATGTTAGAACAAACTTGATGACCTTCTACACAAGTGACTGATGTCATCTACTTGGACTTGTGCAAAGCATTTGACACTGCCCTGCATGGCATCCTTGTCTCTAAATTGGAGAGGCATGGATGTGATGGATGGACCACTCTATGAGGAGTTGGCTGGACGGTTGCACAGTTCCAATTACTCAATGTCCAAGTGGAAGGCAATGAAGAGTGGTGTTCCTCAGGGGTCAGTACTGGGACTGGTGCTGTTTATCGCCTCTGTTGGCTACACAGACAGTGGGATCGAGCGCAGACTCGCTGAGTTTGCCGATGACACCAAGGTGTGTGGCGTGGTTGACACACTGGAGGGAAGGGATGCCATTTAGAAGGACATTCAGAAGGGTGAGAGGTGGGCCCATGTGAACCCCGTGAAGTTCCACAAGGACAAGTGCAAAGTCCTGCACATGGGTCAGGGCAATCCCAAGCACAAAGACAGGCTGGGCAGAGCACGGATTGAGCAGCCCTGGGAAGAAGGACATGGGGGTGTTGATGGACAAGAAGCTCAATGTATCCCAGCAATGCACACTTGCAGCCCAGAAAGCCAACTGTGTCCTGGGCTGAATCAAAAGCAGCGTGACCAGCAGGTTGGTGGAGGTGATTCTCTCCCTCTGCACTGTTCTTGTGAGACCCCACCTTGAATACTGTGTCCAGCTCTGAGATCCCCAGTATAAGAAAGACACAGACCTGTTAGAGCGGGTCCAGAGGAGGCTAGGAAGATGATCAGAGGGCTGGAATGCCTCTCCTACGAAGACAGGCTCAGAGAGTTGGGGTTGTTCATTCTGGAGAAGGGAAAGCTCCAGAGATAGTTTATTGTGGTCTTTCAATACTTAAAGGTGGCTTATAAGAAAGATGGGGACAGGCTTTTTAGTAGGGTGTGTAGCAATAGGGCAGGGGGTAACAGTTTTAAGCTAAAAGAGGGTAGATTTAGACTAGATACAAGGAAGACATTTTTTATGATGAAGGTGGTGAGGCACTGGACCAGGTTGCTCTGAGAGGTGGTAGATGCCCCATCCCTGGAACTGTTAAGGGCCAGGCTGGACATCGCTCTGAGCAACCTGATCTAGTTGAAGATGTCTCTGTGCATTGCAGGTGATATTGGACTACAAGACTTTTAAAGTCCCCTTCCAACCCAAATCATTCTATGGTTCTATGATTTGATAATACTGATGAATAAGTGCTGTCCTCATCTGGCTTGTGGGGCTTCGTTTGGGAAGAGTGGTAGGAGGTGATGAGGCTGAAGGATTATATGTGAATCATGTTTGGAAACAACCATAGTTTAGCTTGATCTCATTTCATACTGAATGTGATTTCCCAGTGTGGAGGGAGGATTAAATTTCCCAAAGCTATTTGCATGTTAAAACATGTTGTGATGTATAAAATCAGATACTGAAGAGCAAGCTTCCTGGTTTCCTCTGCTGTCTTTCTGTCACCCTGTAACTTGCAGTTATTCCATCCTGATCTCATGCCCTGTGAAATGATGCTGTTAATGAATGGTCTTGACAATGTTATGTGTAAGGGCCTTCTTGGTTATTCTTTGCCTAATGGGATGAGATTCCCATGGTTTAGGAAGGAAGGGACAAAGGGGTACCTTGTTATGTGGAGGCAGAATGAATATTCATCTGTCTTCCCTGTTATCTCATCCTGTGGGGTGGGCTGTCGTGGTTTAACCCAGGAGGCAGCTAAGACAACCACACAGCCATTCACTTACTCCCCCTTACACTGGAATGGGGGAGAATATTGACAAGAAAAATGATAAAACTCGTGGGTTGAGATAGCTTAATAGGTCAGAAAAGTAAGGTAACAGCAATGGTGATAATGATAAAAGAATATACAAAACAACACAGGTGATAAACACCAGAACTGATGCTCAGCTTGTTTCTGAACTGTGCCACCTCCCAGCCAACCCCCAGCTGTATATTGAGCATGACATCATATGGTGTGAAATACCCCTTTGGCCAGTCTGAGTCAGCTGTCCTGGTTGTGTCCCCTCCCAGCTTCTTGGGTGCCCTCTGCCTTCTCTTTGGCAGGGCACTGTGAGGAGCTGAAAAGTCCTTGACTGCTCAGCAACAGCTAAACTGTCAGTGTGATATCTGGCAGTAACTTGTACCTGTTGATCCTGCATGGGACAATTTAGAAATTATCTTTTTCTCCTCCTAGGGTTCGGAAGATCTTGAATTTGCGACTATTTGAAGATGAAAGTGGGAAGCACTGGTCCAAAAGTGTGATGGATAAACAGTATGAAGTATTGTGTGTGAGCCAATTTACTCTCCAGTGCATCCTGAAAGGAAACAAGCCTGACTACCACATGGCAATGCCCACAGAGCAGGCGGAGTGTTTTTATAACAACTTTCTAGAGCAGCTAAGAAAAGCCTACAAACCAGAGCTTATTAAAGGTAAGGGCAAAGCGTTGGTAAGGTCCTTCATATCACCAGTGGACCTTGTTTGTTAGTGCTCTCCCTGATCATCACTTACTTTATTCTGTGATTTGCTGTCTGTCTTGCAAATTAGCTTTCTTTACGCAGCAGAAAAAGAGGGGATGTTACAATATTTTCACTAGCAGCCCAGTGGGGTGGTCATCTTCCTCTAGCCAAGCCATTTCTTGGCATTCTTCTGCAATAGTTTGACATGTAGATGTTCTTGTATTGTTACTGGCTGTACAACATGTGAACAATGACTCTGACAACATAACCCATAGAGGCTGTAGCCATGAGAAAAAGCTCTAAGGTAAAGCTCCTTGGAAAGCTGGATATTTTATGCAGTGTAGCTAGTTTAACCCAGGAGGAACATTTTTTTCTGAGGTTTAGTCAGGCTTAAAGGCATCACCAGTGTGTGATGGACAGTGTAGCTCCATCTGTCACTTCAGTTTTACACTCTGTTGGATGGTAATGATGACAGTGGGAGGTGTAATGTGCTACTTGAGAACAGTGCTCAATTTAGACTATCTTTTCTCAACTCTATGCCATGTGTGCAACAGTGTTCTTGTTACCAGCAAAGGCCTGGCTTCCCTTTGTGTTTGTGCTCTATCCACCCGTGATCTTCACTGTTTGCTTTTCTGTTTGTTTTCTAGCCATTTTCACATTTAGACTTGAATTTTTGATACATTTTCCCAGAAGATAAGTGTCTAGAAAAGACTTTTTAAAATGGGGACTACTGGTAGGTAATGGTCAGCCTTACTTTCCTTATGAGGACAAAAAGGATAAAAAAAGACAGAAAACTGCTATTTGGGAAAGGTTTTGAGGCCAATCTTCAGACTGACTGTACATGAAGGTAATTATCCCAGTGCTTTCCACGGAGGCGTGGTTACAAGCACGCATGAAATGTCCATCTTGTGTCAGCTTTCCAGTAGCCTGATATATTCTTCCAGTCAACATTTGTTGATGATAATGTGTTTCTGATACCCATCCCCTGCATCCCTTTCAGTCTGTAACATAGAAGACTTAAATTCTAATGAATTCAGAGTCTGTGCTTTATGAATCTTAATCTCTGTTAAGTTATGACTAAGTTAGGACCCATTCCTCTGCCTCTGAAACTGGTAGTAGAACTTCCTGGGAATTCAATAGGCATCAGATCTACTCTACTAAGATTTGATTGAGTTGGACCCTTATGTCCTGGTAAACTAAAAGCAAGTGTGGACTTTCCTTCTTCCACTTAAATGAGGTATGGAAAAATCTCTGTGTATCTACATCTTGATTCTTAGGCTTCAGAAAACGTTTTGTTTCTGAAATACTTTCAACCAGTTTATATTTTGTCTGTAGCTTTTTGAGCTTTCCCTTTCAGCAAACAACAGTTACACACCTGAAATGAATAGCCCCTGCTGTTAAGTGCCCATAATTTGGCACTTGTTTGCCCATGATTCCTGAAAGAAGAGCTTCACTTCTGTGTGGGGTTTTTTTTTTTTTTCATTCAGAAAACAGAGATTTAGAAACCCAAGAGTGATTGCCTGTGCTATTGTGTCAGATAACAGATGCATTTGAAACTCCTGGCAGCTGAAACCACCTGTTAATTTTATAATTTTGCTTTCTTTTTGGGCTGTGCCAATCTACATTGTCCTGCATTCAAGTCTGTTAGACTCCTATGACTGCAGTTTCTGTTGTGCCAACTACTTTGCCAGGTTTTTTTGTTTGTTTGTTTGTTTGTTTGCTTGCTTATTTGCACAGGAGTTTCTGAATCTCGGTGGTTTTGTAAATAGGAGGCTAAACCTTGTGGTTGCAAGGTGTGAGGGGTGGCCAGCAGGGACAGGGAGCTGACTGTCCCTCTCTACTTTGCCCTCGTGAGGCCCCAGCTGGAGTCCTGTGTCCAGATCTGGGGCCCCCAATACAAAAAAGATGTGGAACTGTTGGAGAGGGTTCAGAGGAGCCACAAAGATGATCAGAGGGCTGGAGCACCTCCCCTATGAAGAGAGGCTGAGGGAGCTGGGCTTGTTCAGCCTGGAGAAGAGAAGGCTGTGGGGGGACCTCATTGCAGCCTTCCAGTCCCAGAAGGGAGCAGAGAAACAGGAGGGGAATCAGCTTTTTAAAAGGACACACAATGGCAAGACAAGGGGGAATGGATTAAAGCTGAAGGAGGGAAGGTTTAGATTAGATATTAGGGGGATGCTTTTTACAGGCTGCCCAGAGAGGTGTTGGATGCCCCGTCCCTGGAGGTGTTCAAGGCCAGGTTGGATGGGGCCCTGGGCAGCCTTGTGTAGATCCAGACTGGAGGTTGGTGTCCCTGCCTGTGGCAGGGGGGTTGGAGCTCTGTGATCCTTGGGGTCCCTTCCAACCCATGCCATTCTATGATTCTATGATTAGCAGAGTTTACGATTTGCTGTAGCTGAGGTGGATTAGAACACAGAGCTGTTCCACACTGGCATGCTGTATGTGAGATGGACAGCTTGAGTGCAAGTTTAACTGGGAAATTGTAATGCCCAGGCTTTGACTCAGCATGCAGACTCAATTCTGGCCTGGATTTCCCTCAGGAAATCAGAACCTGACGTGCTGGGTGCTGTGCACTGTGTTACAAAGGGTGATGGGAGAGCCCTGGGAAGGATCACTAATAAATGGGCTCTGGGATATTAAAATAGGCTTAATGTGTCAGCATCTTCTGTCTTCAAAATCTGTACTCTTGTGTTTCCTGTACACATACACACACAGTTGCAGTTACTGGGAGATTAGTTTGATTCTCTGGATTGCTGTAGGTGCCCTTCCCTTTGATCTTACACATTGCTTAATGTATTTTAGAGGAATAATGTAATCATTTGAAGTGGAATTTGTGTAGCTGAGTCCAAGACAGATCAATAAATGTCTTGCCATACTGCCTAAAGAGCCTTGTGTTTTCCTGTCCCTATATTTCTTCAGCAGAGGAGTTTGGCTGCTGGAGGTTGAGTGGCACTACATGTTCTGCAGTTGTAGGTGCCAGGCAGGCAGCTCCTCCCTTTGGTATCTGGTTGATCTGGAGCTTGCCAGCTAGGAGCTCAGAATGGTGCTGACCAACAAGAAGTGCAGACCATTCTTTCACACTCAGAGCAGGAGAATGTTTGGCAAACAGTATCTTGGAGAAAGAAGGCTCAGAGCCATGGTTCCTGGTTTCACACAGGTTGCTTAAGACTGCAGATGGACACCCGTGTCTGGGAAAGAGAAGGCTTCATTGGAAGTCCTTGCTTGCCTTGCTGCAGTGTTTTCTTGTGAAATTCATTTGTAAACACTTCATTCCACTCTGAGGAACAGAGATTGTGAATGCAGGTCTGAGTACTTTGTTGTGCAAGCTCATCTCCAAAAACTAGGCCTACAAGGCTTCTCCTTGTCCATGAGGGCCTTCGTTCTCTGTCTTCAATGTCTATTTAGGCTTCAGAGGCAGTAAGTATTAGCATGGCAAAGACTGTGAAATATCTCACACCATTAATAGCAGTGTCTCAGTAAATACAAGGGGAGGACTGTTCCACAGGGAAGAGTTTAATTCAGAGTGAGGTTTGGTGCAACTTGAAAGCAAAATTACTCTCTCTGATTGACTTCCTTTGTGAGTGTTGTCACTTTTGAGTAAGTGCTCTTCTCTGGAGCAAGAGTGCCCACATGGAGTTAATTAGGAATAAATTTCCAAGTAGACAAGCT
Source organism: Gallinula chloropus (assembly GCF_964237585.1). Lineage (NCBI taxonomy): Eukaryota > Metazoa > Chordata > Aves > Gruiformes > Rallidae > Gallinula > Gallinula chloropus. The sequence continues at coordinate 74,587,621 of NC_140087.1, forward strand.
TAGAAGTAACTTCTGAATAAAACCAGTGAGAAGTTTCTAGGTCATGAGGCTTGAGATATGTCTAAAAATATTCTGAAAATACATATGTCTCATTTTCAAGTCTACATCTCAGATGTGGCTTGTCTGTCCCACCTCAGATAAAGATCTTCTTTGCCTCTGAAGAAGGCATTCATGCCAGATTCCAAGGGAAAAGGAATTAGAAGAGATGGGTGTCCAACAGAATAAACTTGTCACTGTAATTATATTTGTAGGGTCCTATTTTATCACAGAGGATGTTGCAAGGAGGTGACTCCATCAATCAGCTGTAAAGTGAGGAGAGGTACTTAGTACATTGAAGAGCACTGTGGTATAAAAAGCAGCAAAATAAATAGTGTGTAAGGGTAAGTTGCTGGTGTCTCTAATGGACAGTACAGGGTTGTGTGATAAATTTAGCCAAAGTTGCTGGGGTAACAAGCAATGTCCAAGGGGTGTGGGTTTTTTCTCCTCCTTTCCTTCTACACTGAAAAATGAAAATCAATCCAGACAAACTCTTGGGACACAGAGATGGAAGGAATCAGCTTCTTTGCAGTCCTGTGTAGAAGAGGGATTTGTCTTCATCAGCATTTCAGAAGTTGCATTTGAGGGCAGAACTCAAATGCAACTTCTTTGCAGCCTGGCTGCCTGGGTGCTGCAAAGGTGATGTGTTCCACCAGTGTGCTCTTAGGTGAATGCAGAATGCAGTGGTGCCACAGATGTCAGTCTGTTTTAGGGGAGTCAGGCTTGTCTCTCAACTTACCTCTTAAGGAAACAGTAACATGCAAATGAAAAATGCCATCTCTGAGAGGCTGTATGAATTGCCATATTCATACCACACTGTGGTAGACACACAAGGGAAGGAAGGCAGGAACATGTTTTTGAGGCAGGCAGCCAACAATGAAGCATCATCTCTTCCTAAAGAGGAATTAGGTGTTGATTTAAGAAGAACTTTTGAAACTAGATTTTAGCTTTCCCTTGTTCTTTCAGGTAATACCAGACCCTGAAGCTGCAGAGAAAACAAGGCTGTGTTTTGATGAGACCAGCTCTTGAAAAGAGCTATGAGGACCAATGGACTGCTAGAACCTTTTGGTTTTGTTGTATAAGGGAGGTGCCAGCACAAAAATCCAGGAGTGTCCCGTGAGTAGAGCACATGCTGTGCAGGGACCATGGTCCCTGAGACTACAGGACACTTTGATTTGTGATAAGGGAGGGTGGCAGCTGCTTCTGACAACTTCACCACCTTTGCAGTGTGTTTGAAAGCTTGGAGGTGAAGTTGTATGGTATGGTGGTCCACAAGACATTTTGGATTAAGACTGATAGAGGGATTTTGGAATGTGTGAAGAAATTCTCCCTCAGTTGGCTTTTTAAACCTTTGGAGAGAATGAGGTTGCTGAGACTGAAATCCACACTGCCTTTCACATTGTGGTGGTGCCCAAGATCCTTCATGTCTTTGAGAGGAAGATGTGGGAGAGAGATGCTATAATGCTAACAGACATTTCTGGTTTAAGTACTGTTCCCATTAGCTGTAAATGTTAAACTTCATTCTCCTTGACCTGTGGAGACCTTGGGTCCAAACACTGGAAGTTTGAGAAGAATAGGAGGGAGCTGTTCAAGCTTTTCCTTGACAGAGTTCTGATGCTGAAACAAGGTAGAAAGTGCTTGTGAGATGGGAGTGCCTTGAGTATTCTGGTAAAGGTGGGGGCTTATTTCAACAGCCTTTTTAAAAAGGAGCCTGTGAAAATTATGTGGTTTTTAGGTCCATACGTGTATGGGAAATGCAAAAGGCAGCCCTCTTCTGTGACTGAAGTACAGCAGAGGGATGGTACTGAATGTACAGAGCTATTTGAAAAGTTCTGCTTCCACTAATGTAGTTTAAGGTGGGGCTTTTTGTTTGTGATTTTGCATTAGTTTTGACTGATTGATGTGATCAGCATGTAGCTACATCTCTTTCCATATACACTAGATATAACAACCCTTCCAGGAACAGCAGCTCAAGTCGTGTCTGCTTGATTGTCCTAAAGAAGCAATTTAACCACTTTCTAAGTGTGCCAGTAGATCCTTCCCTTGTGCCCTGCATGAAGGTATAAAGTCCTGTTTTACTGTCCTTGTCAGATACCAAAACTGTCTCTTTCTGTGCAGGGATCATTCCTATGAGGTTCTACACTGCAGTCTGTTCTCTGAGAGACTCTTACACATTATGGTAGCTAGATTTCAGCTGTGCAGATACAGTTAACCAAAATCAGCAAGCATTCTTCAAGCTTTTATTTCCCAGCTGAGAGTCTTTTATAGGCACCTCTAAAAACGTGTGCCTGTGTGATTCACCAGTGAAACCATAAGCTACAGATTTAGGGAAAAAAAAGCTTACTGGGTTTTCCCTGCAGGTTCTTAACCTATCATGGGTGGCAAAGGGTTTGAAAACTGTGCTGGAAAATTATAATACTATGCTTTTGATTGTTTTGACATATTTTCTTAGTGGAACCCTTTACATGTTGTGGGTTCCTGGCAATTTATAAAATCAGAACAGGTTGGTGTTTGGTGTTTTGTTTACTTGCTTTGTAATACTTTTGTCTCATATCTTTTCTGTAATTATTTAGTAACTTTTTTTTTCCTTTGCACCGTTAGGTGGCATTCAGAACACACTGATCCTTTGCTGAAATACAAACAGCTTCATGGTGTCTGTATGTACCTGAGTTACCCAGCCAAGTCAGCTGCACAGTGTTGAAGCAGTAACTTTGCCAGTAGCTTCTGATGTGCTGTTCTTTGATGTCACTGCAGCCTCAGTTGTCCTGTCCCTCCAGAGCATAGTGACCCTACAGTGGAGTTGTCCAATGGGCAGATGTTTTCATTCCTGCTTCTAGATAGTTCTTAGGTTGTGTGGTCTGCACACAAAGGAGCACAGAGGCAGACAGGGTAACCTAGATTCTGGACTCAGAGGATCACAAACCCTCTCCAGGGGACGAATGTGAGGCCCATCCTGGGGAGTCAACAGGAGTAGCTCCCCAAAGCCCCTTTTGGACTGGGGCAAGTCACTGCCTAGGGATGTGAGGCACATGTGGGAAGAGGGCATTTCAGGGGCATGTAACACTTACTATGGCATGTTTTGGTGAGGAAGAAAATGCAGGAAGAGGGATGGATCTAGGTGATTTGGGGAGGAGCAAGCAAGGAAAAATAAAGGGATATGGGTATAAAAAGGGCCAGCCACATATAAGCACTGGCTGGTCAGTATGCTTGTGGCTATGCCCTGCACCCAGTCAGCAGTCTGCCTTGTCCTCTCACTAACATCCATTTCTAACTCTTTTCCTTGGTGAGGGACCTAGTGTTCTGTGTGCATGTGTGTGACTGGGGGGCCCTGAGTACAGCAGTTGGAGTGGCTCTTAGGCATACCCTCTGTGAGTCGGGGTATGCAACTGGACATACTACATACCCAGTAGGGTGAGCTGCTGAGGAGCTGCGGTGGCCAGAGCTGGGTCTGGGTGTTTCTCTGAGGCCACAGGAGGAACTGGAGCAGTCCTGGCCAGCTGCTGGAGCGGCTGGGGGTCTCTGTGGATGAGACCTCTGTGTGTGTCTCTAAGGGTAAGACTGGAGGGGGGCAGCAGATTGCTAGCGAGCAGTGTGTGTGTGCAAGGGGGGGTCTGTACCAGCAGCTGGAGCAGGACTGCAGGCCTCAGGGACTTAGGTACCCAGGTGCCAGCATCTGGGCAGAGACTGAGTGTCTAAGCCTAGCTGCTGGAGGGGTTTGCACTGTGTATATGTACCTATCTCCTACTAATGGACCTTTATCCTGAATCAGCCAGTGGAGGGCTTCAGGGTGAGGCTGTAGGAGATACTTGTGCTCATGTGATTGCTGAGTGTGTCTGTGTTGATACCTGTGCAGCCAGCTGTGTGTGTCTGTGTGTCTGTGCGTGTGCCTGCTGGGAATACATGCTCATCCTTGCTATTGTTTGGACCTGGGGGTGTGCAGCTCTGGGAGCTGTACCGTTGTTGAATTTCTAGATTCAACATCCATAACATCTCTCAACCCACAGGAAACATTGAAGAAGATGAGTTTGGTCTAAGGAGAGTGAGTAGTGGCAGCAAGCTGGGACACTGAGTACATATTCTCTTCTGGTGTGACCCCTGTGGGGCAGAAAATGTCTGCACAGGAGTGCAGTTGGTAAAATGCTGCAGCTCTTTCTTCAGTAAATCACATTAGTTTTCATAGGAATACTGGAATCATGCTTTTTCCCCCTTTCCAATGGTGTTTCTGTTGCTGTGACTCTTCAGTGGTCAGTCCAGGAACCTTTTCCTTGGTCGCTGGACCATTGTCAGCAGGCTCTTGTGCAATGCTGCAGTTTTTGGCTTTGCCAGAGCTTTTATCTGTAGCTTATGGGTTGGTTTGTGGCATGTAGCCTGTAGAAAAGCACTTGGGCAGTAGATAGTCTTGTGATATGTGGTATGTCCATGTGTGTTGGACAGGCCTGAATGTGTCTTTTTATCCGTTTTTCTAAGCAAATACCAGACTTATGTCTTTCATGGGATGTGCCAGGGGAGACTGAAAACTCTTCCAGAGCTCTTTGGCCCCAGTAAAACATTCTTGAAGATTCAGGACAGTTTGATTTGACCTCTGTTCAGTCAGGGACATCACATGTTCCCATGGAAAGGTGCTTCTTAGTTATACAATGTCTCATGCAAATATTCTCAGTGTGTGGTTGCTACATTGAAGTTTGAGCCTCCTGCTTTCAAGCTGGAGATGGTACTGGAAGAGGTTTTGGTTGTGTTGGTGAGCAGGTTCCAGGCCTACTTTCCCGCTAAGTGAGGCTGTTCCAGTCTTTGGAAAACTGCTGAGTGCTGCAGAACACATTTTTTTTCTTCCATTCATTTGTATTGGGCTGGTAATACCTGTTCTTGTTGTTGTCCCTGCTGGGAAGGTCTTGAAAGCCTACTTGTGTGTGCAGAAGAGAAGAGAATGTGTGGGATAGAGCAGTCAAGTAGGCTTAGCTGGGGTGGGGTGAGTGTGAGGAGTAGAAAGCTGGACCAGGCAAAATGGAACAGTGAAGCTTGCACAAAGAAAAATGATGTGTGAGGAGAAAGCAGCATGCAAAGGGATGACTTTTGTAGACTATGCAGGACAAAAATGCTGAGTCTGTTGTGATGGAAACTTCTCAAATCTCAGAGCCTCAGCCTGGGTGCTAATACATGCTGCTGCTGACCAATGACATAGACATTTCTGATTCCATAAATGTACTCCTATGAAGGAGGCAGGGCTGAGGGAGTAGGGCTCCTTTTTTGCCAAACTGTGACAAAGGATGGCCCAGGCTGCCATTCTACAGAAATGTAGAAATTAATGCAGCAGATTGGGACTGAGCTGTAGACCAGTGTCCTGTTCTGGAGTATTCAATGCCAGATGCTTTAGAACAGGCTTTGAGTCTTTCTCTTTTGCCCATATATAAGGTTTCTTCAAAAGACCAGCTAGTTAACTGCACAGAATCCCAAGGCTCAGCTGCTACATCCTTGAAAATTTAATCTTCTACCTGTGAGAACTGTCCTGCCCATCCTGAACTGTGAGCACCTTGATTACCTGTTGACTTGTTTTGTGGACATCACTGTACTTAGCTGCATGTTTACCATCTCTGAATGCCAGACCCCAGAGCTGGCTGCACACAGACTTTTTTTTCTTTGCAGCTTCCTGCAGTTTGTTAGATGACTGACCTTTTATGTATTGTTCTTCTTCTTAGTAGCACATTCAAGAAAGATTTCAGTACATACAATCCTTTCAAGATCTCTCAGCCCCTTCTTGTCTCTTCCCTTTACAGATGGCAAGTTTGGTGCCTATATGCAGGTACACATCCAGAATGATGGTCCTGTAACAATAGAACTGGAGTCCCCAGCTGCCACTGTCGACCCTAAACAGGTAAGGGAGCCAGAGGATCTGTCTGGGAAGGGTGTGCCTCCTTTGCAAATTTGTAGCATTCCTGCTATGAAGCAGTATAACTTCCCTTAGGCCTGAGGACCTCATGCTTCCTGTGCAGCCTCTGAAAAGTTAAATAATTGCATTGTTTTCTTCAGTTGTCCTGGTGAAAGTAGTGTGCTGTGTAATCCAAAACAGGTTTTACAGTTTATTTTTCCTTATTAACTAATTAACTATGTTTTTAATGTGCATGGACCCTTTCTTTTTTCGTGAAGTTTCTTGACATTTAGGGGCTATTGCACGTGGGTGGCTGGATGGAACAATTAACTGGACAACTGCTTCTTTCTCAGAAATGAGAACAGCAAGTTCAAGTCCTGCATTTTAAGTCTGGAGTGGAGAAGTAGCTCTGCTGAGGAACAGCACAGGCTATGATGAAAACCAAATGCAGTGATGAGGTTTTCTTATTCTCTAAACACATCAGTGACCAACTTTTCCAGAAAGAGGAGGGGGAGGGATTGTTATTCCCAGCTGTGTTTCAGTAAGGCCCCACTAACCCTATTTGTTTAACACTTCACTTAACCTGGTTAAAATTGTTATTCCAATCTATAAGAAGGTCATGAGGGAAGACCCAGGAAACTACAGACCTGTTAGTCTAACCTCAGTACCTAGAAAAATTATGGTGAAGATCATGCTGGGTGCTGTTGAAAAGCATTTAAAGAGCAATGCAATCATCAGGCACAGTAAACATGGGTTCATGAGGGGAAAGGCCTGTCTAACTTTTGATATCCTTCTATGATAAGGTCACCTGCCCAGCGGATGGAGGGCAGGCAGTGGATGTAGTTGTTCTGGTTTTAGTAAGGCTTTTGATACTTCCCCTCACAGCATCCTTCTGGACAAGTTGTCCAGCTGTGGGATAAGTGAAGAACTGAAGGGCTGGGCTCAAAGGGTTGTAGTGACTGGGGCTACATCTGGCTGCACTCCAGTCACCTGCAGTGTTCCTCAGGGCTCACTTCTAGGGCCAGTTCTGTTCAGTACTTTTGTTAAGGATCTGGATGTGGGAGTTGAATGTACTGTTAGTACATTTGATGATGATACTAAACTGTGAGGTGCTGCTGAATCTCTTGAGGGACAAGAGGCCTTGCAGAGGGATCTGGATGGATTGGTGCACTGGGTATGGAATTTAACCAAACAAATGGCAGATTCTGCACCTGGGATGAACTAATGCTGGACACAAGTATAAACTAGGGAAGGAGTGATCTGGAGAGCAGCCCTGCAGAAAGGGATCTGGAGGCACTGGTTGGCAGAAGGCTCAGTATGAGCCAGCAGTGTGCCCTGGCAGCCAAGAGGTCAAACCCCATCCAGGAGGGCATCAAATACAGAACACTACACCTCAAAAGAGGTGATCCTCCTGCTGTATTCAGTGTTGGTGCAGCCTCACCTTGAGTACTGTGCACTTTGGGCCCCACAATTTAAGGAGGACATGAAGGTACTCACATGTGTCCAGAGGAGGACAAAAAAGCTGGTGAAAGGGCTGGTGGTGGAAGGGCTGGAAGGCATGTCCTATGAAGAGTGGGTAAGGTTTGTCTAGTTCTGAGAAAAGGAGGCTGAGGGGTGACCTCATTGCTCTCTGCAGCTTCATGAGGAGGGGAAGTGGAGAGGGAGGTGCTGAGCTCTTCTCCCTTTATGCAGTGATAGGATATGTGGGGATGGTTCTAGCTGGACAGGGGAGGTTCAGACTTGACATAAGGAAGCATTTCTTTACCAAGATGGTGGTCAAACACTGAAACAGGCTCTCCAGAGAGGTGGTTGGTGCCCCAGCCCTGTCAGTGTTTAAGAAGCATTTGGACAATGGTCTTGATAATATGCTTTAAGTCTTGGTCAGCCCTCAAGTCTTCAGGCAGTTGAACTAAATGATCATTGTTGGTCCCTTACAACTGGAACTAACTTGTTCTGTTCTGTTCCATTTAATCTTTCCAACCTTTGTTTGGCCCAGGTACAATGATCCTACAAACTTACCTGGCCAGTTGGTGAGCAAGACAAAATCTCCTTGCTGATGGGTTCTGTCCTTGAATCACCGTGTGGCCATCACTCTTCTGAATTAAAACCCAGGCATTTGGGTTTGTCATCCAGCTGTGTATGTCAACACCATCTCTTCCAAAGCCTGCTTATAGGTTCTGTGATAGCTGCAGTGCAGCTGGTGCCTGTAATTGGGGTGGGAATTCTGCATATCTCAAAATACCATGCTAAAGGTGTTCGGGGCCTAATGGGAAAAGAGCATGGAAAACCTAAAGCAGCATCTCTTCTTGCCTTAATTAGCTGGAGTTGGTTTTAGTTTACCTCCAAATTCTATTCTGTATCTTTTTGTTATGTTTTAGGCCCTGTAAGAGCCACATCTGCTCCTGGTCTTTATTTCAGTGCCCTCACAGCTTTAGCACAAAGAGTTCTCAGCCCAAACTGTGCATAATTATCAGCAGCAGCCCTGTCTTTGGACTGAGAAATGATTGCATGAATGTGCATGGGAAAGAGTCTACAGAAAGCTGTATGGCAGAGAAATGTAGTGCTCTGATGTCCCCTTTGAACTTGTTCATTAACTGCCAAGGGAGTTATGGCCCACTGTGTTCAGGTGCCATGTTTATGGTATAGACTTGTCAAGGCTGAGCTTTAGTTGTGGTACTTGTGGCAGTATTGACCCACTGCTTTTGCCACTCCAGCTCCTTGTGGAATAGGAAAGGATATGTTCCCTCCATGCTACCAAGCAACGTTTACTGCACAAATTCTCCTTGCTCTTGCATGGCTCTGTCTCAGGTGCAGGTGAACATTTCCTTTGAAAAGTGTCATTTATTGTAGTCTGTATTTGAAGCCATTAGTAGCAGGGTTGATGGCAGTGTTGTGTCCTGCTGCTTGTGACTCTTAGTTGGAGCCCCATGGTGTCTCGGTCTGTAGGGCAAAGCTGGTGACCAATCTTATTTGCCCAGTCAGTGGAAATCATTAGAGTGAGGGTGGGTGGATCTCTGAAGTAGGACATGGTGCAGTGTCTGACTGAAATGGAGAGCGCTGAGAGAGTTTTTACCTCTGCTGTCCTGTGTGTGAATGTAGAATAACCTAAGAGGAATCACCAGGGTGTACATGATTCGTCAGAGTCCCATCTCTTTCTTGGGGAAGATTGGCTTGTTTAAGAATTTTGCCCTCTCAGTTCCGGGCTGCCTGCTTTTCCCTGCTTTTCCCACCACTTTCTTGGTGGCCACATGGGCCAAAGACTAGGAAGGATCCCGGTATTCAAACTTCCTCTGGTATAAGTCACAGAATCAGAGAATGGTTTGAGTTGGAAGGAACCTTAGAGATCATCCAGTTCCAAGCACCCTGCCATGAGCAGGGACACCTCCACTAAACCAGATTACCCCATCCAGCCTGGCCTTGAACACTTCCAGGGAAGGGACATACACAGCTTCTCCAGACAACATCTTCCAGTGCCTCACCATCCTCAGGTTAAAGAATTTCTTCCTAATATCTCATTTAAATTTACCCTCTTTCAGCTTAAAGCCATTACCCACATGCTCTTCTAAAGAGTCCCTCCCCAGCTTTCCTGTAGGCCCCTTCAAGTACTGTAAGATCTCTCCAGAGCCTTTTCTTCTCCAGGCTGAAAAAACCCAACTGTCTCAGCCTGTCTTCATAGGAAAGGTTCTCTAGCCCTCTGATGACCTTTACTGCCTCCCCTGGACCCGCTCTAACAGGTCTGTGTCTTTCGTATACTGGGGACCCTAGAGCTGGACACAGTACCCCAGGTGGGGTCTCACAACAGCAGAGTAGCACTTCCAGCAACCTGCTGGATACAGTTGGCTTTCTGGGCAACCCAACTAGTGTCCACCAACACCCTCAAGTCCTTCTCCTTAGGGCTGCTCTTGATCCATGCTCTGCCCAGCCTGTCTTTGAGGTTAATGAGGTTCACACGGGCCCACCTCTCCACCTTGTGAAGGTCCCTCTGGATGGCATCCCTTCCCTCCAGTGTGTCAGCTGCACCACACACCTTGGTGTCACTGGCAAACTCGCTGAGGGTGTGCTCAATCCCACTGTCCACGTAGCCAACAAAGGTGTTAAACATGAAATCTGCATTTAATGTGAATATCTTGTTCTGCTTCAGTCTCACTGGCTGATTGCCTTCCTTTCCTCTTTAAACCTCATCTCATCAGCAAGGATGAGGCTTCTTGTGCAGGATGTGCTTAAAGCACTGTCAGTTGTCCTGTGGTAAGGTTACACCAGGTACCTTCTCACTGAGTCTGTACCTGGGCATGATGGAAAGGAGGACAGAGTCCCTGCATGGGCTGAGTTGGTACCAGAGAGCCCACATATGAGAATAAGAGTAATGTAAGTTTACTTGCCTTCCTTCTGCTGTGTGTTGTCCACACACATTTCATGAGCCACCCTGAGCTCCAGCGCACTGCAAGTCCTGATGTGTGGGATTCTTGTTTGTCGCAGGAAATGACGAGCTCCTACAGTGGCACAGACACTGACAAAGCAAGCTGGCCATGTGTGCTTTGGAGGCACAAAGAAGGACTGGTCTCTTCCTGAAATGTAACCTGTCCTTAAAGTTGTGGTGATTTGTTTTTTAAATTGTAGCAGCTTTGCAGGCCACTACTGAAATTTAAAGCATCCATCTGCTGATCTTGTGTTTCGAGGCTCATGAACACTGCCACTGCGTTTCATGCAGACTGCTAACAAAACAATTCTCTTGTTGGTGTCACTCACTTCTTCCTCGTGTTACTCGTGGCTATGACAAAAGGAAAAGCTGTCTCTAGAGCAGCAGTCAACCTCTGTGTGCACACTGATCACAGAGAAAAAGGAAAACAAAGGATACGCTTCTGTATTCGAGAAGGCAGAGCTTCAAGGAAGGCTGACACTAAGGCATTTCTCAGTGTGGGAAATGAACTTCAGCAAAACAATCAGGCTGAAGAATTATGAGCAATTTCAGGTGGGGGACTTGGTGTGCCAATTTATTTGCATGTTTTTGCTACAGCAAATAACTTGCTCAAGTGATGTGATTTAGTATTACAGCTGACACGGTGACAGACATTTCTGCCTTGGTGGAACCTTCTTTCTCAGTGCAGTCTAGCTTTCCACTGTAATTATTCAATTTTAGACTTTCCTGTCTCTGGTGTACTATCAAATTGCATCATGCTAGAATTTGTCAAAGAAGCTGTCAACCCAAATGTAAATTTTGACCTTTCTCAAAGCTATTCCTCTGTATGTTGATCAATCTGTTGGGGATGAAGCAGTGTCCACATAGTTTGAGATTACTAGTTCATCAGAGGGCTCTTGCATTTTTGGGGGTGGTTATGAGGGTGATGGTCCTAAACACTTGAGATGTTTCAAGGCTTTTCTGACTCTTTTCATGCTTCAGAAATTTATCAGATGGGTCAGACCAGGTATTGATCCCCAAAACACATTTTTTGACTGTTGGCAAGGGACCATGGAAGACTCCTTCTGAACAGCTGATGGGTTTGTGGGCTTCGATTCCGGCCAAAGTCGTAACATAAAGTGTTTCCAGGGTGCTGTGGCTTGAGATAGAAGGATTGATTGTTACAGGTTTACAATATTTTCCATGTGGGTTTTCAGGCTTAGTTACTCCTGTTATGTCTGAAGTTAAGACTGTCCTGTTGGGCTGAGGGTCGCCGATTCCAGTCCTGTCTTGCCTACACACATGTCACAGCCCAACACAGGGGTGTCCAGTCGTGTGTTACAAACAAGAACATTTCAGCTACATTCTGCTGACCAGCCCAGCCTTACATCTTGGGCACACACAGTACTTTTGCCATGAGACAGTGCTGCTTCTGCTGTAAGATGCCCACACTCTGAATCCTTAGGAGCCTTCCAAGATATCTCAAAAAAGAACATATTTTGGTTTATAGGTGTGAAGTTGAGTTAGACTTTCTGTACCGGTGCACCATTGCCACAGCTGGCCAGCAAACATCATAAGGCAATAGCCACAAGCAGCTCATGATATTTCTGCCATTGAGACAATGAGTATGAAACACTCTGTGCTTATACAGAAGGCATTATTCACTGTAATACTAAAAAGTTAACTGTTGTAACTTTTCAAATCACTGGCAGGTCTTTTGTAGTGGAGCAAACTACTATAACACTTCCTTTTGAATTACTCAAGCACCTTACAAGCATGGAAATGGAGAAATGAGGAGATTTGTAATTCTTTTGTTGTCTGTGCAACAACAGTGAGACTGTATTTTGACTACAAATAAATGCATTTTAATCTCTGTGTCTGAATTTTGGTTCACAGATCACATTGTGTGCACAGTTTGGATAGATGCATGTATGTGTTTATGTCCATAGGTACACACAAATCCTTATCTATTTCAGTATTTACTTGAGCTTTAGATGGATGAAACAGTTAATAAATTAATTTTACTTTTAATTGGTTAGAATGTTTTTTAAAAAAGTAGGTCCTGATCATATGAGACATGGATAAATACAGCCTATCAAATTACCTTCTGCCCTCATCTAAATGAACTTTTGGTCTAATTTTCCTTTGAGAAATTTTGGTGTCAGATCATGCTAATCTGGGAGTTGTTCTAAATATTGCAAGGTTATTCTTCCTCCTTTTTTTTCCTCCATCTGTTGAAGGTGTGAGAAAGAAATGCAGTTGAGTAGGTATGAATAAGCTTTGGGTCTGCTGCAGAGCCAGGCATGAAGATAGGTCTGCATTTATTTCTGTATATCTGCTGGGTTTTTTTTTCCCTTAGCACTACATTTTTCTCTAATTAGTTAGAGAACCACGTAACTTCTGAGATCCTTTGTGATAAATACACATCATAACTTTGGCAACTATCTGTCCAATTCTGTCAATGATACGAATGCTACTCCTATTTCCACAGAGACCATGGTCCCCTTCTACATCAGACTATATAAATATATATGTATCTATAAAGCTGTAAATAGCTTTATATACTTCAGAAGTCTTAGCAAACATGCTTTTTTGCCCCCAGGACCATGTTGGAAAATGACCAGTGTAGGCATGTTTGAGATGGTAATATGACATGCTGTCATGTATTGAGCCCTTTCTCCCTCTAAATGTAAATTATATATGAACAGATATAGATTATGGATATGGATTCCCTATTGCACAGCACAAGGTTCAGAGTGTGAATACACCTCTGCTTTCCATGTTCTGAAAACCCAGGCTTAGCTCTCCTGGGTTAGCTCACAGCCCCCTCAGTGACAGAGGTAACTCACTTTAAACTCTCCCTGTCATCTGTCGCCTTGCGCTTTGTCTTCTTTCAGGTGATAAGAAGCACAGAGAAGGGATCATGTCATTCAGTAGTCACATTATTTACAGAAGCTATGAAGTTCCATGGAGTTATAAGGTAGAGAGATATGAGGTAATGGATTTTTTTCCCAGCATCGTTATTGTCGGAAAAGAGTCTCTGCTGGGAGCCTCGATACTGCAGTAAAACGAAGGAGTACAGGTTGCAACGCTGTTTATAGTTGACTGTAGTTTGGCTTGGTGTTGTTGGGGGCAGGTGAGGAATGATGAGCATGCACTGCCTGCTCACATAGTTATTGAAATGTGTACAAATCCGTATTCTGAAACCCAGGACCTTGGGGGTCTGTGCGCTCTTGTCGCAGTTCTGCGTGGCTGGGTGCTGGGAGAGAATGGGGGTGCAGAAAATGGCTGCTGTGAGGAGCCGCTGGAATTCTCTGCAGCCCCAAAGTGTAAACAATTCAAGGCCAAGAGATAGTCACAGCGCCTCTGAGAATCACATATGGGAGAAACCAACCCGGAAGCAGCTGCATTTTGCCCCCAGTGAAGGGAGTGAGAAGATGCAAGGAGCTGTGCAGACCGCAAGGCTGGAGAAGGGTGGGGCAGGAGGCGCCCCAGGTGCTGGAGAGAAAGATGCCCCTGCAGCCCGTGGAGAAACCCATGGAAAAGGCCGAGACCCCACCTACAGCCTGTGGAGGGGCTCCATGCTGGATGGAGCAGGTGGAGACATAGAGAAGATATTGTGACCCTACGTTGGAACAACCCCCTGCCAGCACTTGCAGCCATGAGGAGAATCGGAGACACAGAGATGAGTGAGAGAGAGTTTCACGTCAGAACAGGTTTGCTGGCGGGAGGCTTGGAATCCCGTGGAGGACTGGGACTGAGAGACATTGTGATAAAGAGATAAAGCCCTGTGGGAAAGGATTCACATTGGAGAAGTTCGTGGAGGACTGTATCCCATGGGTGAGACCCCACAGTGCAGCAGGGGGAGGCTGTGGAATGAATGCCCTTCTTCCCCCGCCCCCCCCCCCCCAGGCTGAGAAGGAAACCAACTTGCAAGGGACTGGCCGAAGCCCCCATCTCCCAGTCCCTGCCCCCCTGTGCTGCCATTGGGGTAAGAAGGGAGTGAAATCATGACTAGAGTGAAGTCTGCTAAGAAGGGAGCTGGGGGGGAGGTAGAAGTGTTTTAAGATCTGGAAAAGGAAAACAGCTCATGAAGAAGTAACTGAGAACCCCGTTTTTTCCCAGCACCTGCCCCCTCTACTGCGAGCAGGGGGAAGAAGGGAGCAAAATTCTGACTGAAGTCTGCTAAGTGGTGGAGTGGTGGGGGAAAGTGTTTTAAGATCAGGTTGCGTTTGTTTTAAGATCTGGTTACGCTTCCAACTCCGGTTTTTACTGTTCTTTGTAGTGTAGTGTAATAAATTAAGTAGTTTTCTTGCCTTCACTCTGTGCTGCGTCTGGTTTGCCCATGTCATACGATGACAGGATGATCTCTCCCTGTCCTTATTTTGACTCCTGAGCCTCTTAATACATATTTTCTCCCCTGTCCAACTAAGAAGGGGAGTAATAGACTGACTTTGGTGGGCATCTGGCCTCCAGCCAGGGCGAAACCACCACAACTCTGCAGCTAATGGAGTGTGCCTTCCCTCTTCTGGTACATTTGGTACCATGAAGATCACTGAAACCCCGATTCTGATTTCAGCAGCTGGATGACCCCAATACCATTTGCAAAAATAACACCCAACTGCATAGAGACCATGGGAGTACCATTAATTAAGGTTGGGTATGTTTAATATTAATGGCTCACAAACTTTGGTTTCCCTTCTTGCAGATAACACTCATTTTCTTGATTACCTTTAAGATTCACGTGCTATGTATATAGGCTTATTGGCAGAAGAATAGTATGCATGTTGTCAGATGTGTGAGTTAAAATATTGTCTGGATGACAGTTGCTCAACATGTTTGTTACATCTGTGCATGTGACTGGAGGCCTGGATCATGCTAGACAAACAGGTTCATCTTACTTTCTCATGTTACACAGTAAATTAAACCATTTTTAGTTTTGAAATAGCCAGCTAAGAATATTCTGTGTTAGGCTAGAAGTCCATGTGTGCAGGTGTCTGTGGAGGAGTATTTGTGGGGTAAGGTACAAGGGGATGCTGTGCCTCCTCACAAGGCTCTACAGTCTGCACTTTTAGTGTCTTGAGCTCAGATTTATGTCTTTGTATGCATCTTCCATGGACCTGTCTAATTTATAAGGGACATACATAATCTAACTTATTTTACTCTATGAAGATTTCACCTCAGAAGAGATCATCTGGCCATGAAATTATGATATATGACTAGTATGCTTTATCTTAGGGAAGTTGTGGAAGCACTAGAGAAAATCAGATTATAGAAAACATCCATATGGATAAATTGCACAAAGTGTAGTGATTTAAGTACCTATCAATATGTAATGTCCCCAAAACCTACTGCAACAGGCTTCTCTGAAAAATGGGAAGGAGATGTAGAAGTGACAGCTGTGTGCAACTTAGTTTGACTCTTAGTAGCATTGAAAGCATTTCTGCTGAGAGGTGGCAAAGCATTGTTAGCTGAGGGATATGTCTGAGCTCATTTGAAATGGTTATTCTATATCCTAGGGGATGCCAAGACTCATATATCTCTTTCTCTGGATAAAGAGGAACTTTAAATTTATTCTTGTGGGCTGCATGGCTGAACTTGAGATACATGTTGTCAGCATCTTTGAAACTACAAAACTGCCACTTGAGACCCCAAACAGAAGTGGAGCTTGGTGGAATCCAGCTCCCCCTTTTGGTCTTCGTGTTTTATTCTGTTTGATGTTTGCAGATTGTGTTGGGTGGAGGATCTGAAAAGCAGAGGCCAGTCCTCTGAATACATGCACTTCTCTTTCATACTCAGCTTATTGTGGTAATGCCCTGGCTTCTCCAAATTTCTGAAAATCTAAGCCTTGGGGTGGTTTTTTGTTTGCTTGGTTTAGTTATTTTCCTTTTTTTTTTCTGTTTTATTGATATGTAGTGGTGTTGTGCAGCTGGGTTGCAAGTTTTATACAGATGCTCACATTTGCCTTTTTGTTTTTAGGAATAATCTTCTGAAATAATTTTATTCCATGAAGTGTTTTCTCCCTCTCCTTTTTTTTTTTTGTGAATAGCTGACAAAACTTGAAAAACAGCAACAAAGAAAAGAGAAGACCAGAACCAAGGTGCCCTCTGAGTCAAGTAGAGAAAGAAATGCCCCCCGTAACAAGGATGACCCCAGCGCAAGCAGTGGAGCAGAAGGAGATGTGTCTTCAGAAAGAGAGCCTTAGCTCTCATTCAAGGCAGGCCTCAGGTTGGTCTTTTCCACTCCTCTGGAAAGCTGTGTCCTCTTTCTTGTCAGTCTCTGGCCCCAGGCACTTTACTGAAGCAGCACATGCAGAGAGTCGCATTAGAGGTGCTGAAAGGTGAAGTCCTGATAATCACGCTGGTGGGTAACCTCTGCTTCTGCCTGTGGTCGGCACACTGGGATGCAGAGGTGGGTGAAAACCTCTTCCTAGCTGGGTGCTTGGGTGGAGGTGTGCACCTGTGAGTCTGGCCCAGCCACCACTGTGTCCAGGTTGACTCAGGAAACCTGTAACTTTTGGTCTTGTAACACAGCAGTCACTTAAGTCAGAATCATGCTTCTTTGTTCTTCAGAACAGAGACAGATGGTTGTGTTTCTCTGTCTTTACCTAGCAGGCAGGCCTTTCTGGAACAGCCTCTGCTGTTTGTAATACCCAAGGAACCTGTGGCCCCTAGCAATAGAAGTGGAAAACATTTTAGAGGTTGGAGACAGGCCAGATCCACAACTTCCTGTCATGGCTCCTACCCCTCCCTCCTCAGCTTGTTCTTCCCCAGGATGACTTGATAACAGGCTATTTCTGTACCTCCCCCATGTAATGAGAACAGTGAGAGCCAGGCTGGCTCCTGAATTCAATATGAGGACTGGGATTTCCTCCCCCTTCAGGCACTTGACCTGACGGACGTGCCTGGACCTGAGGGAGTGGAACTGGAGTGTCTGAATAGACCCAAATTCCTTTTCATGTTTTATCTACATATGTAGATATGTATTTATCATACTGTACCAGTCAGTTTTAAATCTTCATGGGGCAGATTTCCTTGCCTGCCTTGCCCCCTGTGAAGCCTGCGTTGCTGATTTTGAACATTCAAACATAGCCAAGCTCTCAAGAAAGTATTATTTCCCTCCTCTGCACACCAAGGCCCTGAGCTGGCTGTGCAGTTCAGCTATTAACAGCTTTGCAAAGTTAAGCTATAACCTTTCTCCTGTTTTTCCATCCCTGGAGTTCAGTCTGGCTTGTGATTTATACAATGCAATATCATGCATTGCTCAGGAGGTTGCTTTTCTTTTTTTTAACTCCATGAATTTTCCTAGTGGTCAGACACTGGGGGATGATTTGTCCCTGCTTACTGCAGGGGGGTTGGACTAGAAGACCTCTAAAGGTCCTTTCCAACCTTACCCATTCTGTAGTTCTATGATTCTGTGATTTCTGGTTTATAGAAGTTCCTATTATCTGTGTTGTATTAATATGAATGGATTTGCATGAGGTGTTTAATAGATTTCTATGCTAATTTGTTTTGGATTGGCCTAGAAAAGGGATCAAAGAAACTTTCAAGTCCACCAGCTTTTCTTCTCTGGTCTCACACAGAGCACCTTCAAGACTGGTGTGGAATGGTTCTGTTCACTAACTGGGATGCAGTCAGAAGTGGATTGTTGCGTGGTGCAACGCCCAGAATCACATAAGCTGTGTTCTCTCTGGCTTTGTGTGTGGTGCACCTTCCTTCCTGTTTCAGTACTGGAGAGGAGCAGACACACTGGGAAGGAGAACGTGTTCCTAGAAAATAAAGTGAGGATGTGCCATTTCTCACCAGCTGTTGGCCTTGCTGCTGTGCTGCAGGAATACAACGTTTCCCACACTGTTTGTGGGTTGTGTGTTGAAATGAGAGCATTTTAGAGAGCAGGAGTTTGCAGGCATTCTAGAGTCCTTTGGTAAATTTGACCTTTCCAGTAGCATTTGAAATTCTAGGGAGCTGAACGTCTCTGAAATGTGATCTACTGAGAGCCTGGCATTAATTTACATGCTGTGACAATAAGTAAAGATACTTTTCTTTACGAGATTTGAAGGAATCCTGCTGTATTTCTACTCCACCTATAGTAATATTCCTGTTTGTTTGCCTTCCACAGTTGCTCACACAAAAGCTACACTGAATTCTTGAAGAGAGACCCAACATTCACCTCAGCACCACTCTTCAACGACTTTGGAAAAGAATGGAAAATGGGGAAAACAGAACTAAGACATCAGAAACCTTTATCATTCTGTATTGAAACAACCAAAGCAATGCTATCAGATTCAGTTGTTAATGTGTAGTATCAGTAGTAAAAAGGACTTGTAACATTTTTGTGTACGTGTTTTCACATGACTGCTGAATAAAGGGTGACTGTAGGCAGACTGTAGCAGAACATTCACTGTCAGTACATAAGGTCCATTTCAAAGATAAATCAGGGTTTTTCCTTAAACTTACACTTGAATTCTGAAAATTATCCAAGCAGGCTTGTATTTTGATTCTCACTCTGTGGTGTCATGTGCTCCCTGTTTCCATGGCAGCGTGTAGATCTGTGTGTGTTTCGGTATATCCTTCAGCTGCTACGTAACACCGAGTTAGGCAGTCCAGTCTTTCTGCATGGATTAAGTTATTAAAAGGAAAGATCAGCTGCTAGTCGTTTCTCATGTGGAACACATCTGTCTTGTAAACTTTTTTAAAACCAGAAAAGACTTTATTAAACAAATGATGCCAGCTCGAGTGCCTGTTGGTGTTTGTGGATTGCGTTCCCTAAGATACAGCGACGTGTTTAACGGTGTCAGTGACACACAGCAAAGGTAACAAGCCAGGAAACACCTAGGAATGTCTCTCCTTCAAAAGTCAGGTTGCTGCCCTGAAATCTTTGTGCTTCCCAGCACATCAAAGTCCTTCAGGTACTTCATGGTGGCTGTCAAATTGCCGCAGCAGCTGCTCCACATACTGCACCATGCTCCTGCTGACAATTCTGTCATATTTATCAGAGGCAGAACAGTGTTTGGAAGCTGCCAGCAAACAAGAGCTGAGCAGCATCTGCACAACTGCTCTCCTGTGGCTGTTCAAGCCAAGGAAGTATCAGGGCAAACGAAAGCTTGCAAATCATCACACCTTTGGCTTCTTCCAGAAGTGGTGGTGGTACCTTTTATAGAGGGTATTCTTCAGGTCTTATGGCCTTTGCTACCCACCTGCTGTGGCCACCATCAGAGCCAGGACACTTACTGCACCACTGTCTGTACCCAATTACAGGGATGACTTGCTGATGGTAGTTGTTCTTAATCTCAATGTGTATCTTGCTTACAATGCTGGAGACTGTGGAGCCACTGTGGTTAATTTTTTCAAGCTTACCTCTTGTAGACTCCTTGTTTAGCAAAGTTATCAGTCAGACCAAGACAGTAGGGATTCAGAACTGCACCCTGACATGGCTTTCTAAGCTATATGAAGCTGAAGTCAAGATTTGGCAAGGCACTCCCCTGATGTTTAACAAAAATGGTGAGTAGCCAGGACAGGTTGAAATGTTACACTTGGTCTACATCATGTTTCCTATGGCCATTACATGCAATTTAGTTTGCCTGAAGTCACAGCCTTGGCACAAGCAGTGCTTTTTCACTTCCAGGTACATGTGTTATTCTGTTAGTCTTGTCCCTTCAGAGTCTCCCTCACTTGGGTCTACACCCTGATAGGCTGTTGTCAGATTAGTGCTTAACTGGCTGCTGAGGGCAAACAATCAGGAAGAAAGTGAGTGCCTGCCTCTCAGGTGATGACATAGCTGTTGACCAACCAACCCTCAGACCTATTTCATCTAAGTTAAGTGGCCTCCTTGTTCAAGTGTATTTGAGATCTGATCTTCTGCTTTGCAACTTGTTCTTAAGAGGATAAGGGTGTGAAGAAAGCCCCACAGCCTCTTTGCACCCTAAAAGGTAAGCTGGTAGAAGTCAAACTAAAAAAAAAGTCCAACAAAACCCAAAAGAATAGTACAGGTTGAAAAGGAAAGAAGTACTCTGAATACATCTCAGGGTAGGCAAGAGGTGGTATTCTAGCTATGCTTAAGCAGAAATAAAGGGTGAGGAAGTGGTGGCTGCTGGTCAAAGATGGGGTGACCTGATGCTTGGCTCCTTGTTCAACCACATTTTCTCTGAGTGACTGGGTTAATGGTCTTTTCTGAGAAACTTGGTAAAAAGTCCTATGGTTTTTTTTCCTTACAGTGAGTTGTAGGCAAAAGCCAGGAGACCTGGATTCCTGGGTCTGTGCTGCCAGGCACTTAAATTTTGGTGCAGGCTCAAAATTTCTTTGCCTGGTATTTCTTGGGCTTGGTTGGTATCTAGTGCCTTGGTGAGCTTTTGTTGTCTCTGGAGGAGACAAGGCTTTTAGTTGGGATGTTACTGATGAGGCTGAATGAACTGGGGCTGTTCAGCCTTGAGAAAAAGAAGACTAAGAGGGGATCTTATTAATGTTTATATATATCTTAACAGTGGGACACAGGGGGAAATGGCCAGCCCCTTTTCAGTGGTCTGTGGGGACAGGACAAGGGGCAATGGCTGCAAGTTGGAGCACAGGAAGTTCCGCACCAACATGTGGAAGAACTTTACACAGTGAGGGTGACAGAGCCCTGGGATAGCCTGCCCAGGGGGGTGTGGATTCTCCTTCTCTGGAGATACTCAAGACCCATCTGAGCACCTGCCTGTGTGACCTGTCCTTGGGAGCCCGCTTTGGCAAGGGGATTGGACTTTATGATCTCTGGAGGTCCCTTCCAACCCCTATGATTTTGTGATTCTGTGATTTTTTTTTTCCCTAAATGCTAAAAATGGCCTTATTTAACAAAAAGGTTTCTTGGTTTCATGTGGTTATAAAATGTTAAGGGACAATATGAGTGAATTACAAGTGACTACTTGTTACTCCCTTTTCTTCAGATTCAGACTTTGAGGCTTTTCTCCATTTTGCTGTCCCAGCTCACAGTGCGGTTTTGCTGGAGATGGCTTCTTTGATTTATGGGCTGGAGTCAGGAGGTGACTAATGATTGCTAATAAAATCTTTATTATAATAAAGCAGCTCCTCATTCCATACCTTACAATGTCTCATCTCCAGCTGCACGCTGGCTGCCCTCAGGTTAAAGTCCTGCAGGCAGAACCTACAGGCTGGATGCTTTGGGGAGCAGCCCAAAACCAACCCACATCTTTGTGATAATGCTCCATGGATCCCGGTCAAATCCAGCAGGTTCCTTTCTGCTTCCTCCTGCACTGGTGTCTCTGCCTCACGCTGTCTCATGAACGTGAGCAAAAGTCATCCCCTTCAGAGAAGTCTCTTGAGTGCTGAAAAATGATACAGATGACAGATGAGAGTCGGTATTATGGCTCTCAAGCTGAGAAACTGCTGGAGTCCGTCACTTTGTGGTGGCTTCAGTTGTTGACAATTCCATGTGGGGGGTTTTTAACAGTCTCCACACACTGACTGTGTGGTCAGCGAGCGATCCCACCTGTACAGCAAGGGCACGTGCAGCTGTGGAAATCCTGACAAGAACACGTTCTGTAAAGGCCTGGTAATGTTTGCACGAGTGGTGTTTGTGAGGAAGTCATGCTGGGTTTTCCCATTGGAAATTCCCGGTGGGTATCTCTGAGATGATCTAGTTCTAGGTATTTTCTGTAACTGTTTGAAGTACCAGCTGACATGGGGGCGTCTGCAAACCGTTCTGCATCGAAAAGCTCACTCAGACTCCCCACTTCGGGTCCTGTTTTAATTCCAGCCTTATTTTCTCAACAGAATGCTCCCCATGGAAATGTCCCTGGTTAAGCAGAAGTTATGCTAGGACTCCTCTGAAAACATACCTCTAACTTTCATTGATGGCTACAAACAGAAAAGGTGATAATTCTAACCTTAAAAAGGTGTTTTATAGGTGTTTTTGCATACATCTCCATGCAAGTACTGAATCTATGGTCTATGTTGCTTTAAAAAGTAGGATTTTGAGAGTGGAACAGCCTGAGTAAGTGATGCTCCTGCAAAACCATTTGGAAAAACGATTGGCTTACTTTAATTTGGTGTGTAAATACAAATGATTTAAAGGCAAAATAACTTATGGCCATTGATGTAAGTGCTCAATGGATATGCTCACTGCTTCCAATTGTAGGAGCTAGTGCAGACAGTTAATTAAAGTAGTCTGATTTACAGAGATGCTACTTGCTGGAGAATCCTTGTTTGAACATGTTGGCAGCAGCTACTCTCTCTCTGCTTTGAGTTGGTGACAGTCAGATGACAGGTTTCGTTCTCAACATCACTTACTGCACCTCACTAAGTTGCACCTTCCCGTGGTGTGTGGATTTTGCACTGGTGTGGCTAGAAATGCTTAGCTGGTGTAAGGCATGAGATCCTACGGCTCATCGCTTCTCCATAGTCCGGAGTGCCCATTCTTTTCCATGCTGATCTCACTGTTGCCACAAGTAAAGCGATTTCCCTGTGCTGCAGGAGAAGAGCACCCTGTCTCCTCCCCAGTCCGTGGTTTGCAAAGCTAAATAAGCCACATCCTGAGCCTCCTTGTGCCAGCCAGACTCCTGCTCTCTTGTTTGCCCTGGCGTACATAGCTCCAAGCTGAAGACTTTTAAAGGGAAGAGGAGTCAGGCTGAAGCTTGTGGGATTGCTGAACATGTCCCTAGGGATGGGTCATGGAAATGCTGAGCTGTGGATGATGGCCTAGGGATCCCATACCTAGCACAGAAGGGCTCATGGAGCAGGTATAAACACCCCCCCGCCCTGAAAAACTCCCTAATTTCCCCTCATAACTATATCATGCAATTTATTGGCATGGGATAGCTTAGGAAGACACATACGTAAGTAGGAGTGAGATCAGTGAATAAGAGATACCAGAAGCCAAATACAGCTGACTGGGTCTGAGTACCTCTGTGGTCCTCCTGTGCAGACTTGGGTGTTCACCATGGCCCCTCAAGAGCAGGATGTGCTGCCAGGCGCTTAAATTCTGGTGCAGGCTCGAAAACTCAAGGTTATTTGTGCCTGCACACCCCCATTAGCTCACATTTCCATTGATGCTCCGTGCTTGCAGTAATCATTGCAAGGACTTTGCCAGGCCCACCAGTGCTCTTCACTGGGAACTTTCAAATTTTATCATGAGCTGCTGAAATGACCCATTCCTGGGTGTCTTTACAGAGACCAGGTGCAATTCCAATGTGCAGGCTACAGCTTTGGTGTTTGGAGTCAGGGTAACATCAGCGATTCCAAGAGGAGAGCGCGGCGCTGCGAGAAGAGCACCAGTGTCCTGGGTGCCACGAGCATGTCACTCTGCTGCCCCATCCTCCCCGTCCCTGCGCGGGGTTTTCAGGGGAAGAAATTGGGAACACGAGTGCCTTCGTCAGGGCGTGAGCTCAGGCTGGCTCTTCACCCTTCCCTGAAGGCTTTTGATCTCTAATTTCTTATGCTCAGCTCCCTGTGTATTATCATTAACCTCCTAATCTTCATTAAAGGGATGCTCAGTAATGGTAATTAACACCAAGTGCTTCCACAGGACAGCCTGGGCTGGGGAGCAGTCCTCAGGCGGCATTGCCAAGAGATTTAAACAAACAAAAAATTAAAAAATAGAAGGGTAGGATTAGGTTTTCTGAGCTGGACACCCAGTGCTACAACCCAGGGGTGCTTGCTGTGTGAGCTGGGGCTCTGGAAGCTACGTGGGTGGACGGTCACAGCTGTTGTCACCACCACAGGCCTTCATTGTTATACAAGAAATGTTGACTTGGTGGGTTTGCTGGTGGCAAAACCCTGAGGGTGAATCAGGATGTGACAGGAGGCCCTGTCAAGAAATGTGTTAATGAGAAAAAATTAGTGAACCCTTGAAAAAGGAAATCTGAGCTTGGTGTCTAAAACAGGCTTTGTGAATTATGTCGGTGATGCTTGTAAACCCTGATGCTGCTGAAGTTTGGGTGATGCTGCTGAGTTGCAAGTGCCTGTTCTGTGGTTTGGGATGTATTATTAAGAATCTCACAGCAAATATTCTTATAAAATATTTATTGAATAAATGCACTTTAGTGTTACTGAAGGCACTTGTGTACCGAGTGAATTAAAAAAAAAATTATAATATTTTATTTTTTCCATGCTCATTTGTTTCAGAGAAGTCCTCTGATTTAATAAATACTTCAGTGCTTGCAGGAGACAGTATCTGAATATGTTTTTGTTCTTTGTGTGTTTGACATCCATCCCACAAGGTTTTAGTGCTGCTCCATTTATTGTGTTGATGACAACATATTCTGATGGATGTAATGAATATATTGTAATGAATTTATTGTGACACTGGTCTATGGGGAAAGTGGCTCAGTCACATTGTATGGAGAGGAGATGTACCCTTTGGGTGAGAGGGGGCTTTGCTATCTGTGCCTGTTGAGGGGTTTTTTTCACTCATGTTTAGGCTAACTGAGGTATGGTGGCAAACTTAATGCTTTTTTTTCTGAAGACCTGGGATTCATTTCATGCAGGTGGCTGAAAAACTTAAGGCTCCATGGAGTGAATATGTATCTTTTTATTAATACTTTCACATTAACAAGAAGGACGTGGACCTGTTGGAGCACCTCTGTTGTGACCCAGAGGAAGGACACAAAAATGATCAAAGGGCTGGAGCACCTCTCCTGTGAAGACAGGCTGAGAGAGTTGGGCTTGTTCAGCTTGGAGAAGAGAAGGCTCTGGGGTGACCTTATAGCAGCCTTCCAGTACCTGAAGAGGTGCTTATAAGAAAGCTGGAGAACTGTTCACAAGAACATGTAGCAATAGAATGAGGGGTAATGGTTTTAAACTAGAAAAGGGGAGATTTAGGTTGGATATTAGGAAAAAGCTCTACAATATGAGGATGGTAAATCACTGGCACAGGTTGCCCAGAGAGGTAGTGGCGGCCCCATCCCAGGAGATGTTCAAGGTCAGGCTTGATGGGGCTCTGAGCAACCTTGTCTAGTGAAGATGTCCCTGCTCACTGCAGGGGGCTTGGACTAGATGGCCTTTAAAGGGTCCCTTCCAACCCAATACAATCTATGAGTCTATGAACACAGTTTGAAGCACCTGGGGACTTGGGGAAGGGATTGAGGGAGCACAAAAAACTTGTATTGTGGATGTCACAGTGTCAAGGCTGAACCTATGAGACTTCCCTGGCAGCTCTTCTAAACCTTTAAGTGTATGGGCTGGCAGTAGCAGAAATGGCAGTCTCGGAGAGGTGAAGGTAGGATGTGGTTGCTGGAGCCCCAAATCTCCGGTGCATTTATTTCAGACCCTTTAAGACCCTTTCCTCGGTGCCACCAGATGTCAGCAAAACCTAAGGAACAGAAACACGCAGTTGATTAAGGTGGTTGTCATTAGCCTCCTCCCTTAAAGGAAAATGATAATTGTGGTGATAATGAGGTGGTGGTTTTCTGTAGAGTAGATGTATTTGCCTAAAAGTGGGCTCTGCATCCTTCTCCTGGTAGTTGCTCTGTTCAAAAACAGGAGTGTAAAATTTTTTGCACATTCACGAGATGATCCACATCACATTTGCCAGAATCCCCTCAGCCTTGCAGAGAAACCCAGAGAAATGAGCAATAACTGGACCAGGGGTGCCTAGTGCTACTCCTTCCTGTGATTTGTGCTGCCCTGGGGCTATGGCAGCCTTGGACTCGGGGTTATCTCTGGCTACAGCATCCACAGGTACAGGTAGGAGGGGTTTTGGCACTGCCAGTGTGCGTGGTGTGGGTTTAAAAGGCAGGAGGTGCTTTTTCCTGCCATAATCTTGCTGCTTGCAAACACTGTAACCACTGCTTATGATTGATGGGTTACCTGCCCGGGAAGGTAGGACCTTGCCTTTTGAATAAAAACAGAGTAGAGTTGTACTCTAATACAAGTGTTTGAGTTCTCTTTTAGGGGAGGGGGCTGCCTCTGCTCTAGGTGATCTGCTTGGGGCATTTTATTTTCTCTCTGCCCATGCAGATACATTCCAGTTTAAATCAGGCTGTGTCTTTCCTTATGGCTTCAGCTAGGATGGAGTTAATTTCCTTTCTGGCAACAGGTGGAATGCCGTGTTTGGGAGTTGGGATGAGAGCAGTGCTGATAACACACTGATGGTTTAGTTGTTGCCAAGCAGCCAAAGACTTTTTAGTGGTTCATATTGCCCTGCTAATGAGAAGGTGGAGGGCAGTCAGGGAGCTGGGAGGGGACACAGCTGGGACAGGTAACCCAAACTGGCCAAAGAAGGTATTCCATGCCAATTATGTCATGCTTAGCATAGATGAGGGGGTGGGGGGGAGGAGCACATGGCTCCAGCATGGACAGTTTTGGGGGATGGTCCGGTTTCGGGACAGCTCTGAGCTGCATGGCCTGAGTTGTGCAGTTCAGTGAGAAACTGCAATGTGTATTACCAGTTTTCTGTATTTTGCTAAAAAAGTCCTATTATTGCTATTTCTCTCTTTATCTACTATACCAGTAAACTGTCCTTATCCCAACCAGCGAAGTTTAGGGGCTTTTTATTGAGTTTCTCTTTTTCACATTTCCTTTTTTCCTCCCCAGTTCCCCTCCCCCCACCCTTTTAGAGAGCTCAGCTCCTGGCTGGGGCAAAACCATGACAAGTGCCTGTTTCTTTGAGATACCCTCAGTACTCAGGAGGCAGAAACCATTTGCTGTACCATGGGGATTTTTTTTGGTATGTACAGAGAAATAAAAGGCTTGTGATAGCTGCAAATAAGTTTCCTCTAAGTGGTTCTTTTCCTGTTTTGCTGGGGTTAGGAGGATACAAGGTAGGAACCTAAAGAGCAAAGGCATTTGTTGTTAATCCTAAAATACCTTCATATTATAAAGTTATCATTTTCTATATCATTATATGTCAAAAAGGCAGTTAGACAGAATATTTCTCTCTACAAAGAGCTGGTTGCTGGGTTCTTTGGGATGTTTTGTCGTGGTGTCATACCATTGGGGATTGCTCTTCCTGAAGCTGGTGCAATGGTGTGTTTTAGGGCAGTGGAGCACTATGGGCGACAACCATGTGAAGCCTGGCACATCCAAAGAACCTTCTGGTGAGTGTGGAAAATGTCAAAGGAATTGATAGAAGTTCTTAAAAAATCCTGAATCGAACCCCCCAAACCTGCTAAAATAATTTCTGATCTGCTAATGCTTAGTGAGGACTCTCTGAAAGGGTGGGGGTGGGGGGAGTCTGGAGCAACGGGGATGTTTGTGAATTGTTATTGGTTAGAAAGAATAACAATGAAAAGTTTCAATTTTAAGGAACCTTTTGGCACATAGCCAGTGGGCTTCCTAAGTTCAGGTGTCCACTGCAACTGCCAAGTCATCTGCCTGCTGCAAGACTGCCTCTGTGTTTCAGGGAGGAAGAGTGAGATGAGACACTAACTTTTATTTTGTGTTAGTTTAATATAGGTATATTTTTAACAGGTCTGAATGTTTTAATGAGTAAACATTTTATGAGTAAATTTCCATTTCCACACCCCTGTTTTGGAGGGTTCCACATTGGTCTGTGGTAAAATTTGATTAGAAGTGTTACTGATGTCAGGAGGAATTGTGTATTTTCCATTCTGCTCCTTTGTCAAAAATATATTGAGCTAACCAGAATGTTCCCACAAATAATTACAGTGAAATATAATGCATTATTGATTAAGAAATCCATGAAGAAAGATGATCAGGGTATTCATCTTCAGACTAATGTCCTCTGCTTAAGGGAAACTGTCATTGACAAGTTCATGGAGAATGTAGTCATAGGCTGATAAGAAAGCCATCTTGAAGAGGAGTGCAGACTGTTTTTGCAATTAAACCTGAAGCTGAATATGTTGGAAGGCTTCAAAACCAGATCAGAAGTTTTCTTTACAGCCTGTTAGCTTCAACTTCAGTACTTGTTTGCTGCTGTCTGCGTTGGTGTTGAAACTGTGGTCTGTGTTTATGTGGTTTCACTTGTTTCTTTGCTTGTCCCAGCTCAAGAAACCTTTCAGGGTGACTGGGGTCTCTGGCCAGGAGAGGTGGTGCTTCTCCTGGTGCAAGTACCTCTGCTGGGTATCATCCTGTCTATGCTGGAAAAAGCAGAAGGATTTTGTGGGAGGGAAGTCAATGAATTTTTTTTTTTCCCCAAGTATTTCCTGCTTTAAACACAGAATACATTTAATTCCTGTTTAATGCCTAGTGCCTCACAGGGAAGTTCCCAGATGCATTGATTTCGAGTACGCTTTACTTTGCCTGCCAACATCTCTTCTTTCCCTGTGATCGAGCTGATCGACGTCTGTTCCTCCTGGGTGCTACATCCATTGTAATCCCCTGCTGAAAGCTGGACACATCCAGCCAGGCCTCCCACATGGGTGCAAGTGGGTTTTGTGTTGGCATTGGTCTTATTTAGAAAGGTATAAAAATAGCAAAATAGCTGCTGTGATGGGAGGAAAGACGCTTGTCTGGGCAATCGTGAATCATTGCGATGGCCCAGTGGGGTAACTGGGAGCAAGGGGAGAGGGAAGCACCTGGAAGCTTGAGTGGTATCTGTGAGGTTTTTCTTTGGAGGGAACCAAGTGGAATCAAAGACGCCTGGTGTATGAATTTAATGTTTCTGGACTAATGGCAGCATGCCCAGTCCTGCCAAGTGTAAATGCTGTAGGAGATGAATTAAATGCACTATAATGGTGTTCCCAGAGCAGCTGCTGTAAATAACGTATAAAATGCATTGACCTGGAGTCTGAAGACCTCTGAAGTGGGATCTATAGGTTGACCATCTGTCAGTCTCTAAATGTACATGTAGCAAAAATTTGGGGCATCAACAACAGTTTGCATCTGCTGGAATGCTGGTTCGGTGCGTTGTGATCGGTTTCAGCAGTCAGTCCCCAATCACTGTACTTCTCTGAAGTGTAATAGCTGAGCTCTAAGGTTCATCCGCTGCCCCATCTGTGCTACTTTTGTGAAGTCTATTTTATATCAAGCCCCTACCCCATTTTGGATGGGTACGCTTCCTGTGGAGACCAAAAATCCAGTGGCGGACTGGTGACTCCTCAGTGATGCCAGAGAAATAAGGAAGAACACACATATCCTGACCTTTGATCCACAGTCCCCTTTACAGGTTCTGCTGTTGTTCCCCCATTCAGAAAGCACAGGGGATGCTGATGAAGACCTCTGTGGCCATGGTGTCGTTCATAAAATGGTGATCCTTACTTCTAGCTCTTCTAGTCCTCCAATTTGGCTGAGGGAGCTGGGGATGCGAGCTCCCTGCACACCTGTGGGTGCCCATGGATTTGTGGGTGTCAGTTTTGCTTAGATGTTCTCTAAACAAATCATCCTCAACCAAAGGAGGTTCTTTCTTTCCCTACTCTCTCTCATACCTCCAGTATATGGGTACCTTGAGGGCCACCCTTAGCAGTGAAGACTGAAGCAAAGGCAGCATTCTGTATCTCTGCCTTCTCTGTGTCTTACATCACCAGGGCAAAACTTTCCTTTGTAGAAATGTATGCTAATAAACTGAGCTATGGAAAAGTTTTGGGGTTCAGAACACTTTAAGACAAAGGTACAGCTTGTGAAATGGGAGATCCTGTGATGTCCAACATGGACATCTTATGAGTCCTATTGCTTTCTGTTCTCAGGCCTTCTGAAAAGCTGCACGAAGTTTATTAACCCTTATTTGCAAAATGCAGAGATATTTAACTCTCATAGTGTCTATCGATGTGAATAATCGGTAGTGGATTTAGTGAGATAAGAGTCCCCCATTCTTTCAGTGGTTGCTTTTTTGGGGACTTAACAATTTGCAGGTATTTTTCTGATATTGATTTATATTTCAATTTGTATCAGCAAGCCAATGTAGTTATATTTCACACATCCTCTTTAATATGAAGGTAAATAAGGAGTCTCTTCTCATTCTAATAGGACCGACTCTGTGCTCACCACCTACAGTGCAAATCAGAAGTAAAACCCCTGGTTACCTGTCGCTGGCATTGGCGAGGTCTGGGTTGGATGTGATGAGCATGAGGAAGCTGGCTTATCTTGTTACTTGTGTACGTGTTCAGACCATTACATCCCGTGCCTAAGGAAGTTCCTATGGCTTCAAATTACTTTTTGCACCAGTCTGACATTCTAATTGATCAGAAAACCAGCATTTTCTTGTGAACGCTCACAGATAATGTTCTTCTAAGCACTTCTTAAATCTCATTGAATGGTAAGTTTAAGGCTAATTCCAACGGCTTTGCACAAGTGATTGCCTCTTTTTATTTGCAGTAACTTCTACATGCAAACGTAATGTGTGGGCATAATTAGTTTTTAAAATATAAAGTGCCTTAATTCCGAGGGTAAGAAATTAGGTACTGATAAACTGACATGGCTGTATTTTCTAATGCTGTGCCTCCTGAAGAAAAGGGAATTTACTTGTCTCTTCTCCAATCACTGACTACACCTTAAGTTTCAACTCAGACCCTGAAATATTTTTGTCCTGTCTCTCAGTGGTGGTGCAAATAATTTGTTTTATATGAAACACAGTAGAAGGCAGAGTGTGTGTGTCTGTACGTGCATGTGTAGACATGTTTTAGTTTTGGAGACCAGACTACAAACATCATGGTAATGGGTGCTGTGTGATGGTTCAGGACAAATTAGTTTGGGTTTTGAGAGGGGAGGGTAAAAGCAAGAGAATTACTATTACTGTAGTGAGAATTTAGAGACAAAACCTCTGGGTTGTGCACGGAATCTTTTAATTATATCTCCTTAATAAGACTAATTTCTTTTCTTTTTTTCTTTTCCCTCCTTCTGTTGTTCTTGAAGGATCTGGAAATGGGCCTGTGGGTGTTGCCAAGGGTCTGCTCCCACACGGAGCAAATGTTAATGGGCACCATCCTCAGGGTGGGTGAAATTCTTTGCACCGAGCTTCATTTCAGGCAGCCTGTAAGCCTGCTGTCTAATTTCCCTGTGCCACCGTATCCTGAATGATAATTTGTGTACTTTTTGCATTGTTATCAGGTGATTTTCCCCCTAGCCTATCCTGACAGCTGTAAGGCAGTCTAAATGCTAATGGAGGTGAAAGGCACTAAAGGAGCGTGTTGAGACTGCATCAGCTGTTAGGAAGCAATAATTATTTAACTGTTATAAATATTGTATGTACTTACGAGTTCATTTGTTATATTTGGGAAGTGAATCTCGTTAAGAGATTTTTTTATTTTTAGAAAGTTCTCTTTAGTATCTCTTCGTGAGTGAGATATACAACCTATTTTTCAGAGCAGAAATATATTAGCTAAATGTTTCTAATAAACTAATTCAATTTCCATTTCTATTTATTGGGTAAATGAGCAAACGTGAAAAATTAAATTAAATTTGTCTAATTTGTTCCACCATTAAATTTTCAGCTTAGAGTATTGAATATATTGCATTTTTCTGGTTTCTGTTTGGAATGTGTGGAAGAGGGGAAAATAGGCTATGTCAGTTCCCCAGTGCTTTTTAAGAGCAAAAATATCTATTTTAGGGATACACTGGAAAAATAAAAACTTGCTCCTGGAGAAAGGAGCAGGCAAGGAACATGAGGATGATTTTTGAATCACAAGTTTGTTTCTTGCTGCTCAGCATGGGAAGCTGGAGAATTTAAGAATGCTTCTATCCCATGGTAATTGGGTGTTTAGACTTGCATTGAATTGTCATTGGATACAGTTTTACAGTTTTAAGTTTTACTTTTGGACATTTTAACATCAGATTTCAATATTTTCAATTTAATTCTGGTTGCCAGCAGGTACACAAAACCATCATTTATTATTTACATCTTTTTATTTCAGTGAATTGATATATTTTCCTTTAGGTAATAGCAAGAAATAGGAAATCAAACCTGTGAATAGATTAGAGACCAAATTTCGTGGTATTGTTAACCACCCTCAGTAGCTCCTCTGAAGCAGTTTGATTCTGATGGCATCGCTCCTGTGACAGGATGGTGTTCAGTGCAGATAATGTCCCTCTGGTCCTAAAATGACAGCAATGGTTTCGTTCACACAGACGTATAAAACTGAAGTGCAATTATTCCTTTCAACCAAAATGAAACAGATTGCTATTAAACCTGAGGGTGCCTTAAGCTAACCAGAGAGATCATATGACCTGGTATGTCAGTATCAGTGGGGGAATATAGGTTTAAAAAGTGTGGCAAAGCAACACCACCCACCTCATTGCCTGTTGCCCTGATTTTTAGGGGATCTGGATCAGTGCCCCCTGGTTTCTTTCCTTCCAGAATACGAGTAGAGAACCACAGATAATGTTAAAGTAGGACTGTAGGTAGTAATAACCAATGAATAAGGTTTGTAGTTACACTTCCTATGTATTTTTAAAGTTTATTACTTAGCATACTATACACTGCTAATAATTTGTGGCCGTAGGAGCCTACCAGTCTGTCAGCTGAGGACGAGCTTTGGCATATTGAATGACAACAGTGTCCTCTGCATGGAGAAAGTGGTTCTCCTCTGTAGTATGTTATTTTAGTCTGATTTTAATAGTGCAGCATAAGCAACTAATACCAAAGAATTAATTTTTTTTTGCTGAGCTGCGTTTTTAAGTATTTTATGATCAAGTTAAAAATAGTGCAGTCACTATGGTGTGTCTTCAGCAGACCACTGTGATGGCTTGAAGAAGGTATACAGCCCAAAACTTTCTTTAAAATACCAATTTTTGAAGGTAAATTAATTCCTACTGTATAGAAAAGAGGAAAGCTGTTGCTAGATGCCATGCATGTAGAAGCCAGGAAGGTCACTTGTAGTGCTGCTATGCCATGGCAGTGGTGGCTTAAACAGCAGCAGCCTGCTAATGGTTCCCCCATTACGATGGGAAAACTGCTAAATAGTGATGACAGTATGAAGTCAATAAATACCAATTCAGGGCAATTTGTTGTTTATTTTGAGCTGTGTAACTGTAGTGATCTACCATGCAGTATGTCAGTGATTTGGTCAGCATCGACTGCCAAGCCAAGGAAAAAAGGCACTGCTCTACGGACTGTGTCACGGGTTTTCCTTGCCAAGGGGCAGGTCCAGACCCCCCAGACCCTGGCTGTCTCTACATATGTGCCCAATCCCTAAGAAAAAAGTAGATTTTTGTGGCAGAGAACTGAGAGTGGAAAGCAATTCCCAGAGCAGCAGGTCACCGCAGAGAAGCTCCTCCCAGGACGTCCATGATTTGTGTGTGGCTGGCAGCACGTAGGAACAAAGATATTTAATACAGCCTAAAGATATTTAAAATGGTCAGCAGATGCTTGATCTCAACCATTAGCAAAAGGGGATTGTCAGCTGAGCTGCCATTGAAGCTGTGTGTCAGACTGAGGACCCTTCCTGGGCTGATGAGGAGGTCGGGCTGCAGCAGATATTGAGAGCGCTGCTTTCTTCCTTTCAGCTCTTCAGGAATGAAAGGCAGGTTGGTGAAGTTCTCAGTACCAGAAATGTCTTTAAATCAAATGCTGCCCTCATATCTTTCCCCAAGAATATGTAGCTTGCAATCTCTGAGTAGCATTGATAAATCTGAGTATCAAAGGAATGGCTGTTTGTCCACTGGTCCTCGTTAGCTGGGAGGGATGCAGGTCAGGGAGCGAGTTATGAAATAAGGTGATTTTTCTGCTTCAGTATCTCGATGAGTGCTGTTGCATAGAAGGAAATGCTATTTCTTTTCCTGCAGCTCACATGTTCACCTCCAAACTGCAGAGAAGTGTGGATCTAAACGCATGCCCGGGGCGCTCGGTGTTGCTGTAAGAGGGATTGCTGGGTAATATCAAATATCTGTCTCTGGTTCTAATTAAAACACTTTTATTGCTTGCCTACTTACCATAATGGAATACAAGATTTTAGAGGCACCTGAGCCTGTATGTGACAATGTAATTTATACAACCAGTCAGCGATGTAAATCAGTGTCAAAGCACACTGTCATGAGCATATTACTGAATGATAAATGCTGTTGTTTTAAGCAAAGTCTGTAGTGGGGAAAAAATAGGCTTTTTGTTCTTAAGGTAGGATTGAAAATGAAAATGTAACTGTAATGTCTCACAAATAATTAGTGACTTTAAATATTTGAAGTATTCTGGAGTTGCTAATACTAATGAGATCTGTGACAAAGGAGGAGGAAAAGCGAGCCCTGTTCAGCAGTTTGTGGTAGTAAGGAGGAACGTTTAGAAATGCTACTTAAAGAAGGCTGCAGCCCAGATGCTCAGAAGTGCCTGCAGACCACGTGCTCACGTGTGTGGTTTTCCCAGGAGTGTTAGCTTACCTCTTACCATTCAAACTAATTCAAAACTGCTTTGGCCCTTCTTCTAGTCTTCGCTTGTTTAAGTTTGATGTGCAGTTTTCCTGCCCTCCTTTCTTAACTCTTGAGATGACAGAGTTGCACCTTTAGTACCTGGATGATGTGCAGGGTTGGGGTGACGTGCAGGAGCTGAACAACCTTGCTGAAACCTCCTCTGGGAAGCTCAGCTCTTTGAACAGGCATCTTGTAGAACTTAATTGCAGTCTAGTTTTGTTTGCAAAGGTCTTATCAGCCCATCTCTGTCTTCTGGGAACTTGCCTTGATGCTGTAACCGTATCAAACAGACTATTAATTAGTTAATTATTTTAAGTCAGAATGAATTATTAAAAAATACTGATTTACTTTCTCTGTGTGCCAGTGTTGTGAATAAAAACACAGCTATGTAAGTTTTAGACATACTTTTATAACTCCATGTTATAAAACTACATGTTATCCTCCACATGTTTTGTACCAACCCGCCTTCATTATTCTTGAAACAAGATCTCTGTGCCATGTAAACAGAATGTCAGTTGAGCACAGTAGTTCTAATGAGCACTTGAAGTTATTGAGTGATAAATTACTTTAGGTCACAGCCCAATCCACTTTTTGCATGGCAAGTGATGCAAACAACCCTGCTATACAATGGAAAGGGATGGCTGTTTTACAATGTGATGCCTGTAATTGCAGAGGGAAAATAATAGAATATAAAAGCCTTACTCTTGAAGATGTACCTGGTAGGTCAGTGAGCTGCCTTTGCATCTTTGTTGTTGACTTTTCCTTTAGTACCACAGATTCTCATTCCTAACTCTGCAGGAATTAATTAACGGCAAAGTATGGCATTATTCTTAAAAAAAAATTAAAAAATTACTGTCTCTACAACAGAAAAATCAAGAACTTACATGTGGTGAGAAATTCTTTTGAAAAATAATTCTTTTTGGTCTTTGGCTACTTGCTGTTTAATGTTTTGCCTGCTTTCATTTTTGTTCACCCTTCACAGACCGTTGTCAGCATCAGGAAGTAACGCTGGTGTTCCTCATGAAGGAAAATGTCTTCATAAAGGATTTTATGTTTTCCTTAAATTCTACAGGAGTATCTCATGAATTTTTGATATCCTAGAATGCTTTGGGTTGGAAGAGACCTTAAAGATTGTCTAGTTCTAAGCCCCCTGCCCTGGTGGGTTTAATTCATCCACCATTTATAAAAATCAAGCTCTCAGGGCTGGCTCACATTTATTTGTGAAACCCCAATTCAGCATCTCATTTTTAATTCTTGTTTTCCACATGTGACTGGCTCCAATTTCCCTTACTTAAGGAAGAAAAATCAAATTGGGCAACATTTTAACCATTATTAGATTCCAGAATATTTTTATCTGCAAATCTTCTTAATCAAAATATTAAAATTTAAAGCATTCTTGCAACCCGACTCTTAGAACCAGAATACAGTAGACATAGAGAGGCTATTTGAGAAATTACCTGGTCTGAGAAAAGCCTGTTCTCATTAAAAATGGTGGTCTTGAGGCAGTGCTCCTCTTTTCCCTGAGGAAAGACTTTGAAAGAACTAGCGTGACTGAGAGATTCTTTGACCAAGTTTTTCGTTGCTTTTGAAGTTTCTTCAGTGGATGTGGGTATTGAGGGTGTATTGATCTCAAATGTTAAATGAGGCAAAGCACTTATAAATAATAATGATTGCAAAGTGATCACATCTCAGTCAAGTGTTCTTGAGAATTACCCTCTAGTAATTCATGGGGTTGCACGTTCTTGCAGTTGGCTTAGGGAGTATTTTGAAAACACTACCAAATGTTACCTGTTAGTCTAGGGACAGTACTTGAATTTAATAAATAAACTCTCATTTCTTCAGTTTTCCTAAAGGGAAAGGGACTGTGTGATATTTAACATGAATATGTCCTACTTCAACTACAAGGCCTTGTTTGAAGGGAGAAAATCAACAAAGGGGCAGAGTGGGAGGCTTTTGGCTTGTTTGTGTTTTTTTGTGGGGTTTTTTTGCCTTTTGTTTTTCAAAATGAAGTGTGACACCCACCCCCCCCCCCCCCCCCCCCCCGAGCCATACCTTATAGCAGCCCAGAGTGTTTGGGTTCAGGCTGCAAGTGGCAGTGGGTGGGTTGATTGAGGCCAGAGCTCATCCACATCCTAAACTGTGCATGTGAATTCACACATCTCAGTAATAACCTGAATGGGCTTAGCACATCTCCTGTAAATTATATATAGGGCTTGCATTGAAGTGAAGGGTTAGGATTTGTTGTCAATGATTTTCACTGCAAACTCCTAGAGAGTGTCTTTAAACATCCCTGCACATCATGTCCTGTCCTACTCTTTGTGTGTGATACAATAATTAAGGAAAGAGAGTCCTGATAGCTTACTAAAAATGTGCTGTGGATCAGGCAGGTAGCTGAAAAACACTTCATAGAAGTGGCGTGCAGTGAAATCACTAACTAAAAATGAACACACCAATTATTGGTCAGAAATTAATCTGTTGTTGTATTATAATCAAATCAAAATAATGAAAAAAATGTTAAAATATGATTTGGTGCTAATTGCAATGAGGGCAAAGGAAAACAAGTTGTTTTGGCAACATCCTTTTGTCTTTGGCCACAAAGGAAGGCGTTACTGTGTGAGTTGAAGTAGACTATGGATTCAGCAGCCTTGTGAGTATGTATAAGGAAAAGTGATAATTGAAATAATGAGCTCCTGCTTGACAGCTCTTGAGTGGGTCTTGAGCTCTTAAACTCCGTCAATTTTCATTGCACCCTGTAAAATTATTTATCTTTGTTTTAAATCTTAAAGCAACTTCTTCTTTTATTTCAAAGTTCAGTGGGTTGCAGAGTCTCCAACACACACAGCTGAATGTAAATCCCAGAGGAGTTCCCAATCTTAGGACAGTGCCTATTTTGGTGATGCTATGCCTTGATAGTCCGGGTGGCTCAGTTTTAAGGCCAAATCTATGCAAGCGGGCACAGCATTGTCTAAGACAAGCCCACAGCAGGTGAGGTTTGCAGTAGCGTCCCTGGGTTATGGACACCAAGGTGTACCAGTACAGGAGAATCCTGTGCTGTTTCTGTTCTCCATGTACCTGATGTGGGGAGTGGGAATTTCAGTAGCTCCAGCTCACGCAGACAGCCCTGCTCAGACACCCCGGTGAGCACGGCTGCCAGTCGCAGCCCTGCAAAGAACCAAAGGGACTTTTTTCTTTTTTAAATAAGAGAAGAAAGGTGTTGGATGTAAGGGCTGGAGTCTTTGAAGGTAGTTTTGCATTTTAAGCTGATGCTGCCTAGAAACAGCTGCAGTCAGGAGGGCTTGGTGGGTTTTTCTGTGGTTTGGGGGTGATCTTTGGTAAAGGAAATTTGCTTTCTCAGTGGTAATTAGCAGAATTAAGTGGATGCTTTCTGTGATGTACCAGCAGGATGTGCTGTTCCTTGTGCTTCTGGGTTTCTAGGTTTTTGATTTATATTCCTGAAACATGCAATCATTTTAGCATATTATGCAATTAATTCGGGATATTCCTTGTAACATGAGAATTTACTCCATTTTGGTGTTTCCCAAGCTACACAGTTTCCCAAGCTACACAAGCAGCACGAGGAATGGACAGTTTATCTGTTGTCAGGTGG
This sequence comes from Gallinula chloropus, assembly GCF_964237585.1. Classification (NCBI taxonomy): domain Eukaryota; kingdom Metazoa; phylum Chordata; class Aves; order Gruiformes; family Rallidae; genus Gallinula; species Gallinula chloropus. The sequence goes on from NC_140087.1 coordinate 74,625,744, forward strand.
TTTGAATCTGGTGACTGATGTGAGGAATCTGGTAAGATAGTACTACATTGTGTATTTAAATATGGTATACTGATCTGAAAAGCAAGAATAATGTCCTATTTATAGAAAGAGGCCTGAAGAGATAGGACATGAAAGTAAAGTGAAGCTGTGCCACGCTTAGGAGGGAAGGAAATGGGCACTTGGAGATTGTGTGAAACAAAACAAGGCACAAACACCAGTCTGACCTCCCCCAGCTCCAGCAGAGGGGAGGGTGTGCTCCAGGTACTGGAGGAGAGATTCCCCTGAATCTTGTGGAGAAGATCATGGTGGAGCAGGCTGTCCCCCTGCAGCCCATGGATGATGATCAGGAGCAGAGATCCCACCCACAGCCCATGGAGAGACCCCACATTGGAGCGGGTGGAGACACTTGAAGGAGGCCTTGACCCCATGGGAAGCCCATGCTGGAGCAAGCTCCTGGTAGCACCTGCAGCCTATGGAGAGAGAAGCCCATGCTGGAGCAGGTTTAATGGGAGGGACTTCTGACCCCGTGGGGGACGGTGCTGGAGCAGTCTGTTCCTGAAGGACTGCACCCCACAGAAGCCACACTGGGGCAGTTTGTGAAGAACTGAAGCCCCCTTGGGAAGGAGGACTCATGTTGGAGAAGTTTGTGGAAGACTATCTCCCGTGAGTGGGATCCCATGCTGGAGCAGGGGACAAGTGAGAGGAGTCCTCCTAAGGAGGGAAGGAAGGAGCAGAGGCAGAGACAAAGTGTGATGAACGGACCTCAACCTACATTTCCTATCCCCTTGTGCTGCTTAGAGGGAGGAGAGGGAGAAATCAGGAGCGAAATTGAGCCCAGGAAGAAGGGAGGAGTGGGGGACATGTTTTAAGATTGGTTTATTTCTCATTATCCTACTCTGTTTTAATCAGGTAATAAATTAGATGCATTTTATGCCGTATTGAGTCTGTTTTGCCCGTGATGGTAATGATTGTAATTGCTGAATGATCTCTCCCTGTCCTTATCTTGACCCATAAGCCTTTCATGATATTTTCTCTCCTCTGTCCAGCTGTGGAGGGGAGTGATGGATCAGCGTTGGTGGGCACCTGGCATCCAGCTGGAATCAACCCACCACAAGGATAAATGCCTTTTATGGACATGGCTGACTCACTGTCTCTGGCTCACTGTGCAAAACAGCTGTACAACCATGTACCAGTCAGCCTAGTGCACTGTCAATTTTAATGTCAGCATTACCAGTGGCAAAGCAAAATCTCTATTTGCTTAAAGACACCTTTGCAGTTGGGCCTCTCCCCTATATGGTTTTTGGTAATCTTATAAAAAAATGATTTTCTGCTGGTTGCAGCCAAACATGAAGTCCCTTAATATTGAAAAAGGAAATAATTTTTAAAAGCCATGGTAGAAAGTGCATAAAGTAACCATTGACATGAATCTCTTGAAAAAAGCAGATTATGAAAGATTTTGTCTGATATTTTTGTGCACTTAAAGCATTTAGTTTCCCATTTAGATGGAAATTCAGGAATGTATACATCTAGGCAGGAAGCGATTCTGGAAAATTACACAGCCTTTTATCATACATAATACTGTAACTTGCTCATACCTGCTGTGCTACCCACTTAGCCAATTAAAGGTATCATTAAAAGTTCTTCACACATTGTAACGATTTGACATGTAAGCCAGTCCAATTTCTGAACATGTACAAAAGCAGTCTCTGGTGGAAGGAAACTTGTTAATCCTATTCAAAAAAAAAAAAAAGCCTACATATACTTGATCTGCTATTTTTTTTTCCTTTCCCTCCTCCTCCGAATGTGATGGAAACACTTAAAACATCCTGGTAACAACAGAGGACAACATTAGAACTTAGGTGGGATAGCAAAATGCTGCACTGCTGCCTACTACTGAGGCATACACATTTGTAAGCAGATGCCTCTTCTTCCAGTCTAACTTACTTTTTAAAAGTAACAGGGGTATATCTAACTGTATTAGCGAGGGTTATGCTGTCAAAATTACTCTAGAACTATCTTTGATGGTTTTCTCTCCTTATGATGTAGATTGGCAAGGATCTGTTAGAAAATAGGAAAGCTTTCTGTGATTCTTTTATTGTTTCTATGCTATCATGTAAAATGTTAATATTGTAGAGGAGCATTTTGTTATGTAGGATTTACCATGGGAATAAGAATGCCCTTAATTTCATTCTGGAATTAAAGAATTGGGAGGGACTTCCTCCATCTGTGGAGCAAAACCTTTCAGATCATGAAGAGAAGGCTGGGGGAGCTGCCAGCAGTTTGCAGAAAACGAGTCCTGTAAAGACCAGTTTCCAGAATTTATGTGGGAAACACCTCTCTCTGCTAGTGCACAAGAGCAACAGAAGGCCAAATAGTCCATAGTAATCTCATGTCCAGAAACTGGGGAGCAGAAATGGTTACCTTGTTAGGAAAAAAAAAAATAATAAAAGAGGTATTTGAATGCATTTCACTGATTGTGGTGTTTAATTCATACTTGGTGTGTTTCAGGGAGGTATTTTTAACCTGGCCTATCGTGTCCACTCCAAATTAATGTGTGCACACCATGTTGAATGCTGTGGAAAGTCACTGAGAAGCTGTCTGATGAGCCCCCTGCATGTGTGACTGCAAGAGGATGGTGGTGTTGAAGCATCTCTGTACAAGCATGTAAACTAACACATGGTCCCAGCGCAATTCTCCGAGCTTAGATGAGGTGAGGATCCAGGAGGTGGTGACTGGTTACCTTTGGTACCCAGAGGGAGGTGGGAGCTCCTACCAAAGCACTCCAGGAATTTGATGGAGGAGTTCAGGCAGGAAAAACAAAGCGTGGGAGGTGAATGTAAACTAGCACAGCACCTCCCTAACAGGATTTGTTCAGCCTCTCAGAAGACTTAGGAGAAAATAATGAATATTATTTGATTACATTTTCTAGATAATATCCCACTGACTTTGTTTATTAATGTTGGAATTTGATTTATATTTATAAGAAAGTGTCTATCCTGGTGTCTTAGCACTTGATAGTAATTAAAATACAAACCACATAAATTATTATAATAAATATTTACAGCTTATTGTCAATCCTATGATCAAAATGAGGTTTTTCCAAACAAACGCAATATGTATTGCTATTGAAAAATTTTGCTCAAATGCCTTTGATACCGACTCATTTCTAACAGAATTCTTCTCTCAGAGGTGCTAAAAATGTGTTAATATTATTGCTCACCCTCCAAAACACAGCAGTGGCAAGGTCCTTGACAGTCGCTCCCTTGGAGATCAGCACATGTAAGATAACCCATGGAAGAGTGGTGATGTTAATGCCTAATTAATTTAACAAAAAAAATAATTCTGGAATGTGATGTCCTTGTCAATAGTAAGTGGGTGATGCTTGTGGCTTGCAGATGCTGGAGCATGTACCAAAGAGAACACAGCACAGGTTAAGAGTAAGTTAAAACTGAAAGTTATTTACTATTTGTGGAAGGGAAAAAACAAGTAAGCCATTGTGAAATACTGATTTATCAATTTGCAGGAGCTACTTATAGAACCACAAAATGGTTTGGGTTGGAAGCGGCCTCAAAGCCCATCTAGTTCCAAACCCCCTGCCATGGGCAGGGACACCCTCCGCTAGACCAGGTGGTCCAAAGCCCCATCCAATCTTGAACACTGTCAAGGAGGGGGCACCCACAGCTTCTCTGGGCAAACTGTGCCCGTGCCTCACCACCCTCACAGGGAAGAACTTCTTTCTTCTATCTAATCTAAATCTACCCTCTTTCAGTTTACAGACACTAACCCATGTCCTATCTATCACTCCATGCCCCTGCAAACAGTCCTCCTCCAGCTTTCCTGTAGGCCCCTTCAGGTACTGGAAGGATGCAGCAAGGTCTCCCCAGAGCCTTCTCTGCCCAACTCACTTAGAACAGTTATTTGTGGTATTACCAGTTGTTAAATTTTTATTTTCTCCCTTGAAGTCTCATTGCATGGCATTGCTCATCAGAGATGATAAATAAATCTGTCTTACAATACAAGCAAGTTATTACAAAATCTGCAGTAGTTTTGTTTTGCTTCTCCATCAAGATGCCTGGAAGTGGACTCTAATCTTTATAATAGAAAACACCATTTTATTTCATGTGTATGCTGTATTATGCTCAGTATTTGTCTTTCCCTATTCAGGAGGTTATTCAATGAGGTTTGGGGGTAAAAGGTGACATAATAAAATATTTTTTTGTTTTTTTTTTAGAAAAGTTTAAGCTTTTTTGTTAAACCCCTGCAACACTGTAATCCCCCCAAACCACAAAACCAAAACCAAACAGCAAAATGCCTTTTGCTTCAAGAAGATATTGACTTCCATCAGCTGTTACAGTGCTCACCATTGTGCTTATATGAACAAGTTAATTTTCTTCTTGACTTCAGGTCTTTTTAAGAAGAGGGGTCTGTGGTTTTACAGGAAAAGAAACGGAATGAGTGAATCTCTTCCCTTCGTATTTAGTGCAACTTCCAAGCTGTGCAATACTTAAAATTGGATTTTAAAAAAATGAGAAGCTTTAGTGGAACCTTCAGCTGCTTTTCTGTCTTAGAAGACCTGCATTTAATGACTTATTATGTATGCAGTTGTCATCAACATATGCTGTTACGATGTGAAGCAGCAAGTGTGCAATGGAAGTTTCTCAAGAAGCTGAATTCTGCTGCAGTCCGAAGCAGGACTTTCATTTTTCAACTTTAAAGGTACTGTAAAACATGAATATTATGATTGGAGTATGTGGAACAAACATAACTTTTAAAAACTACTATCCATGTTTTTGAGTGCAAATACAACTGACTGGAATGGCTGTGTAGAAGCAGTGAGTAAAGTTGAATTCGGGTCATTGGCGTGGTAGTCTGAAGCCAAGGTTTGACTTGGAAAGCGATTACTGTTTTGTTTGAAAACAACATCAAAACTACAGAAGTGCAGTAGATGTTCGTGCTTTTTTGAGACTACCATAAGAAGCCACATTTTTATTGGTGACAGTGTGCTAAAAATCCCTACCTCTTGATTCACACTATGGTAGTGATGTAATTATCCTACTCTTGTTGCTGAGACCTCTGTGCTTTACTGGTAAGTGCTGTGACTTGGTGTTTGCCACTGGGAGCTCCAGCATTAATCCCCTTGTTCCACAGAGGAAAATAACCAATACTTAATTGCATTATGACGTAGCATTAAATGTGTAGCATGTCATGTATGGTTTTTATGTGGAATATTGTATTCAACTACACGGTCGTGGTCTCTGACATAGACCCTGCCTTAGTTTCCAGGAGCATCATTATGAGCTATTGGCCAGCTCCATTTAGTGTGCTTTGGCTTATATAGCAACCAAAAACATTCTTGCTGGAGTCAGCATTTAGGTAAGGGATTTTGTTTGCAATGGCAATGCCACGAAGCTTTGTTGAGTGTTAAAGTTTTTCACTTAAAATAGCAAAAAAAAGGGGTGGGGGTACTACTCTCAAATTCTGTATCGTAGGAGCGATGGCAGTAGATAAGGTTATACATAAAAGTTACTTTTCCACAAAGAACACAACTATTACTTGGAAAGAACTGTGTTTCTTAGCACGGTGTTTCTTGCAGATAAACAGTCTCTACACTTTCCTTATCCATTTTAAGTTCAGAAATATTTTGGAACACAGAAACCATTCAGAGGTTAGTTCCAGGATTTTAGAAGCTGTGAATTTTAACTCAAAATTACTCCTCTCTTCCCAATTTTAACTTTAATTTTAAATTTTTTCATTTAACTTGGTTGGCAAGTTAAATGAAAATTTTTATTTTAAAACAATGAATTGAAGAAATAACTGAGTGGTTTTTTTTTTTTTTTACTTCATGCTTTGAATAGTTAGAATTTATATTTTAATTTTCTTTTATGTTTAGGTATGGTATTTATTCTCATGTGATCTATCTCAAGAGCTAACTATTTAATGAATATATATACCAAACGTTATATAACATGTTGTAAATGCCATGAAATTTAGCAACATAAACCTGGTTGAGATGGTAGGTGAATTTGTCTTATCCTTTCTTGGAAAGGATAGCAGCCTCTAGAACTGCAGTTTCTTTTATATAATTAGAATTTCAAAGAATCAGGTGGGTTTATGTGGATTTACAGAGAGATAGTTAGGGAACACCTTGTTTCTAGCATAGGCAATAAATAGCATCTTTAACTCACTGAAAAAAAAAGAGAAGAAAAGGAAAAATGTGCAGAGATACAATAAATAAATAATTACATCACAGAATGTTAGGGGTTGGAAGGGACCTCAAAAGATCATCTAGTCCAACCCCCCTGCCAGAGCAGGATCACCTAGATTAGGTCACATAGGAACACATCCAGGCGGGTTTTGAATGTCTCCAGAAAAAGAGACCACACAACCTCTCTGGGCAGCCTGTCCCAGTGCTCAGTCACCCTCACAGTGAAAAAATTCCTCCTTGTATTCACATGGAACCTCCTATGCTCCAGCTTGCACCCGTTGCCCCTTGTCCTGTTGCTGGACATCACTGAGAAGAGCCTGGCTCCATCCTCCTGACTCTCACCCTTTACATATTTATAGACAGTAGTGAGGTCACCCCTCAGTCTCCCCTTCTCCAGGAGAAAGAGACCCTTAGCCTGCCCTCATTAGGGAGATATTCCTCTCCCTTAATCATCTTTGTGGCCCTGCACTGGACTCTTTCAGGTAGTTCCCTGTCCTTCTTGAACTGAGGGCCCCAGAACTGGACACAGTATTCCACATGTGGACTATTCCAGATACTGGAGCAGAGTAGAATGTCGCCTCCTTTAGAAAGAAAGTCTACAAAGCAGAGTCTCTAGGTGTCCCTCTGCAATGTGACGCTCTCTTTGTTGTGGAGAGCATCATCATGGTGTGCCACTGAAGGTGCCCATTCAATGGGATGAGCATTGACTCTGTGAGGAAGATGGGCTTGATCATAGCAGGCACCTCTTTAGCCTGAACCATATAAAAAATAAGGAAACGGACTAGCTTTGGTTTTTTTTTGGTCATAGCTAAGGCAGAAATTGGTGCAGTGAGTAATTTCTTTGGACAATCCAAATGGGGAAGCAAATCTAGAAGGGCTTGGAGTTATTGTTGGTTCCCAGAAATATATAGTGTCAGGTTCGTGCATGACAAAGGCATATATATATATATATATACATATATATATATATGAAACCACAGATGCCATTTTCAAATGAGATGATGTATAAAGACTGCCAGTTTATTCTTGACTCATACCATATGTTCCAGTTTTTGCTCAGATGTGTGAGTTATTTGTCGTGCCTGGAGTAGTATTTTAGGAACCAATCTTCTTAATTTTAGATAATCATGTTTAATCATCGTTTTGGGAAAAGAATTGCTAAATAATATATGATTTTCATCTTAGATGAACATTTGTGAGGGTCATAGCTTGTATGCTGAGATTAATGCACTTCTCTGGGAGCTGGGTACCATGACCTTCTGCAGCTCCTCCCCTTGCTCAGCCAGGTCCTTTTGACTCCTGGCTGCTCACTAGTGTCCATGGTCAACACAAAACATGTCCATTTTTAAAAACAACTGCTTCCTTGGCCTGTAGCACTGCCAAGAGAGGAGGTGTCTTCTCCACCCAGGTAAGCAGGCAAGCCAAGGGCCACTGACAAGGCGACATGTGTGGGCAACTAGGATTGATCTTGGGAAGAGAGACTAACAGAAAGGTTGTGACAAAGGGGAAAAGGTCTCCCAAGGCAAGATTATTCTATTTTACTTTTCTATGCTGTATGTTGGAGCTTGGGACAGGGGCTTCCCCCACACCCCAGCGAGAATATGTTGAGTCTGCTTAGAGATGGAAAACCCTTCAGGATCATCCTGTTTGGGCATAGGGGATCTGCATAACATTTTGTTTTCCAGTCAAAGCTCTCAATTACATGTGGTGTTGTATCCTACACACGCTTCTGCTGCACTCCAGTTCTTGATGTAAAGGTCAGCCAATTACTTATGGAAACCATGCAACCACAAACCAAGCAGTTCGGGAACGTGTAGTGAAGCTGTAGTGTGTGATCGTCAGTTGCTAAATAGACAAACAAGAAGATGAAATACCACCTTTTGATAATGGAAAGGTTATGTTAAGCTCTGATCAGAAATGGTTATTTTCCTGTCGGCCAACAGACATGAAGTAATGTCTGTACCTGAGTAAATTATTAATTAAATTAACTTTTCCTTCCATAACTCTCTCCTTTGTCAGGTCATTGAAAAGGCAGAAGATGTCCTCTGCTACTTTTGATACTTTCTCCTCTAGTTTCTTTCCTTCTTATTTGAACTCTTCTCATCTCCAGGCTCTTTTCCAGGAACATAGCCCCGACACCTTCTCCTGGCTCCGTTGCTCCCCTTCTCTGCTGTTGAATGCTGTTGGCAAGAAGCCTGTCGCAGATGGCTTTAATGCTTTTCAGCCTGCTTCAACTTTAGTTCTATCTATGTTCTTTGTTACTGTATCGCACTTATAACATCTAAAGAAACAGAAATCTCCTTTGTAGCTGAGTTTTAAGCAAGCCTCCCTTTTTAAACGATCCTTTTTGTCTGTCCTGCAGTCAAATTTAAATCAACTTTTGAAAGCTGTGAAGCTTGACTGTGACATTAGAAAGTACGTTTAGAGAGAACTTCATATAATCTCTTAGGCATATATCCCTTTAAATATATTCATATTGTAACTGGGAAAAAAAGGCTTGGCTTAATATTTTCTGATTTGGTTTAAACCTTCAGGTTATTAAAGCTTCAGTATTATTGCGGGTGAGCGCAACCGTTCTGCGCAGGCAGCGGGCTGCTGGAGCCGAAGTTTTGGGGACTCAACTCGGATCCAAGTGATCAATGTTGAGCTCATTTATTGAACCACACACAGAGCTTATATAGGTTTCTCTGTCAGTACACGAGTTGCATTACATTGCTATTGGTTAGATGCTCCGTTCACCCGCCTTACATGCATCTCGCTATTGCTAATGATTGGTTAAGGCTGCACAGTCACATTATTCCTTTATGAGGCAGCTGTTAACATTCTTGCAGTTTCTTATCTTGTTCTCACAGACTTCTGCTCTTCTCTTACTGCATTCCCCTTGTGCCTTAACATATCTTTGCTTGCTCATCAGGCCTGATTTTATGGGAGTCGAGCCGTGCGGCAATAAATCTGGGTGGGCCACAAACCCACTCCTCTCAAGATACATTGCTACAGAGGGCTGCTGAGTGGCCATCTCTGCAAACAAGAATGGGGACACGGCACGTCGGTCTTTAGCAGGAAACTTCATAAAAGGGAGTGAGAAACAAGACTTTCCTGTGAAAAAGTCAAATGTATGAGTGGGAGAAGTCCTTCTGGAGGCTGCAAACCTCTTGAAGTTTTGCTAACTCTGCTGTCAGGTCTGCCTGACCATATTTGAGACAGATATGTCAGGCTTGCTTTAGGATGTGCTACTCCAGAATATTAAAGTTTGGTTTTGATTGAATGCACGTTTACAGACATGTTTATCTACTTTTTTTAGCACACTGACTATCCTTTCCCCAATCATTTAGCCATGTTGAATGCAATGAGAACTTCAGGCATTATGTATCATAAGGCTGAGAGACAAAAGGTTCCCAGGGACTGGTTTTTCATTTAATGCAAGCTAGCATGATTTATATGTGGTCTGTTGAAAAATGTAATTAGAAGTCTTAGCAGGTTTTAATACATCAAGGGAAGTTAGGTTAAAATAACTTGAACAATAATAGATGGCTCAGGCTGTTATTTGATACTGATTCTAAGAGTGTCTTTCCTTGTGTTACTGCCTTTTTGCTGTTATTACTTGATTTGTTTCTTTCTAAACTTATTTTTGATTTCTGGTAATGCGGCATGGGCTTCGCTCTCCCCAAGCAACTATTGCAGGCTGGTTGGATGTAACCTTTCTGATTAAAGATGTCTATGTTATTGCTTCTCTGTCTCACCTTTTGTTATCTGGTCCATTTTAGAGAGTGAGCACCTATGAGGCTACCGGTTTCCCCAGGAGCTGCCCTTGCCAGCCTGTCTCCAGGACTGCTTTCCATGCTGGTGTTTACTGACTGTGAGTGCTGAACCATAAGTGATGGGGTTTTGGGGTACAGAGTAGCCTGTTCTTCCATCCACCATAAAGGGGGCAGAGGGAAGTGCTGGTGTTAGGTGATGACCCAGCACTGGAGGTGTCATGGCAATTAGCTGGCACCAGAGAAGAGCTTCTGGAAAGGGTGGTTTGTGGCAATACACCTTCCCATGCTGCTGTTTTACACCATGTCTGGGACTGCATTGCACATTGTACCATGCACTTGTTTAAAAAGTCTGCTCTAGTTTTCTAAGTCTGCAAAAGTTTTCTGTTTCTGGAAGGAATATTTTGTCCTAATGTGAACTCATGTCACTTAAAAAGAAATGTGGATCAGGTTTATGCATGTTTACTATAGTAGAATGTATGATGCTCGTATCAGTGTGTGAATTAACAATCACTCAATGATATTTTGAAATGATTGTACAAAAGAATTTAGGTGATATTAAATGACATTTGAAAGAATGAAGTACCTATATAATATGTCAGCCTGTACATAAATCTATTCTATACACTTATATCAGTGGAAAAAACACCAACCCCACCCACAGGAACGAATATTTTGGATACTTTTTTCCCCTTTAACTTCATAGCAATTGCAGTCTGTGTTCTAAATGATGATCAAGTTAAAAGCTGTGCCATTTTTTATATCCTTGGCAAACCGATGTCTGTCATCGCTTATTTCACTCTGCTATTGCTTTTTGTCAGCATTTTTATACTTACCAAAGAGCAAGTCTTTGTATTTGAACGTTATTAATAAAACCACATGACTCAAAGTCAAGAGGGTTCATTGTCTCCATTACTCTGCAGCTAGAATATCAAGAAGATAATTCCTTCACAATATTTATAATTTACACTTTTGGAGAAAAGATTTTTTGTAAAAAGTTTTGTACTTCAAATACTAAGTTGCAGTTCTAAGCAAAGCCTCTGTGAGTTGCATCTGTGACCTGGGGAAATTGAATTAAGCCTTGTAACTCACATGAAAGCCCAGTTTCAAATGTCTCTTTCATCCTACATGATATATTTGTTATTTAATTTTAATGTGACTCGCAGTGTATTGCAAATACCAGCTACAAAATGAACTTCTGTATACATTTTGGTCTCCTCATCTTAAAAAAACCCCTCTGTTTTTCCAGCACCCATCAGGACAACTGTGGTCTCTGCAGGTTGAGCAAGGGAGGGAGGGCAGACCAGGAATTTCAGAAGTGCAGTGAGCAGACAGCTCCATACCATTCAGCCACACACATATCGCCCCAAAGATGGACTAGAAAAGAAACCTGCATCTTTCTCCTCGTCCAGAGAAAACAATTGATCCAAACCAAGGAATATCAAATTATCTGTCAGTGTTAAGAACCAGGATCTGGGAGATGTCTGAGACAAATCAAAAGCTGGGAGACCTGTAATGGCTGCTTTATGAAAGTTTTCCAAGACACATTTGTTCTGTTCAAAGTCTGGCCTAAAACAATAACCAACTACACATTTTTCTAGGCTTATAAAAGCAGTTTATGTTTTACCTGCTGTGTAAATGGATTTCATAGCTTTACAGTTTTGTATTGCTGTTTGCTGGGGAAGGCAGTTCAAAGTTTCTGTATCCTTCACAAACAGACAATGAATTATGCAATAAATGGGATCCTCTTCTCTGCATAAATTGCTGCATAAAATCTGGTTAACATCTGAATTTTGTAAATTTCAATATTTGCTTCTGTACTAAGGTGTACCAAACTGCACATTTTCATTATTAGCAAATAATAATCGTTTTTGCAGTCATTGGTGCCAATGAATTTTCATTGTGCTAGCAACCACTTGTCTTGATTAATAAACAATCTCAGAGAAAAAATTAGTGCTGGAGAGCTCTTATCAGATTGACTATGTTTTTATTTTAAAGCTGTTTTTCACTTTAGGCTCCCTGTGTTTCTAACTGGAAATGGGGCAGCTCTGACACCTGTCCAACTGAGCTGACTTTGGAAGCTGGATGCTCTCTTCAAGCAGGCTTTCTATGTCTGTCTCTGGCAGGTGGCAAACCTAGAGTCATCTCGGTTTAGGACAGGCAGAAATACTCCCTATGCATTGTGTTCCTTTTTAGTTGAAGGTCTGCCCCACTACTAGGTGCATGAAGTCGTCAGATGAAGTATCACTAGCAATGTTGTTATGGATTGCTTTATCTTCTTGCTCTGTTTTTTGACCCTACGCTGTTATCCACATTTGACATCAGGAAAATGAGGGAAATTTCTTTTGAATGTTCCTTCCTAGCTACCCAAAGCTGGTATATGTTTTGCCTGCACATGTACAGCATGTGTGCCAGCTGTGCATCTAAGAATGTTTGTTTGCAGTTCTGATTGGTCTTTTTGGGTGCATCATGTCCTGTGCATTGACAATCTATCCAATCCCTTTTTCTTTAAAGCAAGATGATAGCAAACCAAGAAAAGTAATAGGTCTCATCAGTAGAGATCAGTGGATGGGGGATGTGAAGTGATGCTGTTTCTACATCCTGCAGGCTGTCTGATTCCCCAAAATGTGAAGTTGTGGTAAATATCTTAATGGTAGTATTATAAATATTATGGATATATTAGGGACAAGAAAAAGGAAGACACTAGGCAGGAAGGGATGGCTGCGGTGGTGCACCAGGACTCTGCATATGCTGACAGTAAAATGTGCCTCACAATCTGAATAAAACACCTATCTGCTGGAGCGATAACTAATCCTGTTGTAACATACCCAGTGGGTGATTCTAAAGCTTCCCTTTATATTATTTTCCAGCCCTTAATTGCTGTCACACTGCTAATGGCAGGAGCAGTTTTATTTCAAGGTTGAATTGGTGCAGTTTTGTTCAGATTCTGACCACGTGGTCTTGCTGGCTCTTTCTGAGATTAAGAAGTCCCTTGTTATCAGATACCGTTTCCATACATAATTACCTATACACAATGATTGAGTCACCTCTCAACCTCCTTCTCAACAAGCTGAATAAATTGAACTTCACTTTGTAAGGCTGCATTGAAGGAAATCCCCAGAAAGGTTTTTTACACATTTAATAATGTCAGGGCAGACATTAGCTGCTCAGGTTACTGTCAATGTATATGGTTCTGTATATTCTCCCCAGGCAGTGTGTTTGTACATACATTTGGAGAGATGTAACACACCAACTACTCACGTTCAGCAAAATTTTCCTCAGGGTGTTTAAACAAACCTTAAGACAGGGGAAAATTGTGTGTTGTTCCACTGTACTTCTTGGATACATGTCTCCATTCCCAGTGTTTGAATTGACTGTCTCAGTCCTGGGACTCAACTGCTGAAAAGCAGCTTATTTCAAGAGGAGAAATAGCAAGACACTTACTGGTGGGGCACCAGTGTCAAAGGCACCATATGGACAACTGTTGACCTAACCCATTCCTGGCTTCTCAGAGTTTTGCTGAATGGCAACTGCTAGTTTGAGTTTCTGCTTCAATCATGTCAGCCAGTCAGAATAAACCCAACATTTTGCCAGCATTGAAACTTTGTGGTCCATCTCTGGTGGCTTCTCCCTCCTCCTTGCTCTGGGCAGTAAGTTGGTGGTTTCATTGCAGGTGGACCATTTTCTGCTCTGGGGAAGACAGTCTCCAAGAATGTAAAAAATGAAATGCCTTTGAAACAGTACTGTTAGTGAAAATAATGTAGAGGATTAGGAAATTAAGCTCCTAAAAACTAGGAGCTTTATTTCCTGCCTACACTGAGCATGTTCTGGTTGGGAGGGAGCTGGACTTTCCCTGTGATTGCAGTGGCTCTGTCTCCTGACTGTCTAAACTAAAACCAGGGAGTTTCCCTCTGTGGTTTCAGGAAAACTTTCCAAGCAAGGAAAAGCAGCTGTATGTAGCACAAGAGGAAGGACCAAGCAAGTAAATATCTGTGCTGTGGATCCAAAGATTTCAACACTGCTGGTTGCCCATATGAATAATGATGTAATTTAGGTCTGGCTTCTTATGAAAATCTTGAGAGTTACACCTCCATGAATGTACTAAAAGTACCCAGGGGTGAAGGGAGGGAGAGTAAGATGTAAAACTTACTGTGTATTGTTCTGAGGTTTCTTCCCCCCTTACCAGAAAAGCAACAAAGCCACTCCAGGCAGCAGCACTGCAGAAACTAAGCAACATGAACAAGAGACCCTGCCTTAGAGAAGTGAAAATAATGTGCATATACACAGGCATTGGGAGCAGGTGTGAACAAAACTCCACATCCAATGCCACAAGGAACAACATCAACCTTATGGAGCCAATAAAAAACAAAATCTGTTTCTAGTGATACCCCATAGAGCTACTTCACCTGACTCTGTTATTAATCCCCATGAGCATCCTGAATTTTTATTCACTCAGTCTTCAGCTGTCTTCCTGCAAATGGTGATCTGCATCTCAAACTAGAAAGGACCTTGCTACTACAGACCAGTCGTTGTTCAAGAAGATACTACTCCGGGTAGGAATTGCAATGACTGCAGCTTTACTCTAACAAGAGCATGGGCCTTGGATGAGGGAAGAGATGGAGAGACTGGAATAAGGGAGGAAACCATATGGGGAGAATGTTGATTTTTCAGAGTATGTTGCATAGGTCTCCCTGATGTTGCAGAAGCTCTGATGCAAGTTTGGCTTCTGTGCCTGAAAAGAACAATTTTAAAGGTGGTGTCTCATGTTACAGCCTGACAGTGTATAAGCACACCAGCTTGACTTTCAGAGTCAGAAAATAGTGTGGAAACCACATTTATGCTGTGGTGGGACCATGCCAGCCTCTCTGGGAGTGCAGGGAGAAGCTGGGGCATTACAGAGAGAATTTGGAGCTGGACCTTGTTTCTGAATTGAAGCACAATCTTCACTTTTTCTTGTTTGCTGTTTGCAATGTCTTTGTTGTGATGAGTCCAAACCCATGCAGCTCCCACTTATTTATCAGTAGACAGTAGACTCTGTGAACAAGAGATGCTCTGCAGAAGGGGAAATCCTCTGCCTTAGACAGCAGAGCATTTAAAACTATTAAAACTGTTTTAGTGTCTCAGTAATAAAAATGACATGGCTTGTTAGCTGTTAAAATTGCACACGACTAAGTTTATATGAGCCCATATAGTTGGGGTGTTATTAAAGGTCAGGGGCAGTTCCATATCTAATCCCTCCTGTTACTGGGGCTCAGTTCAGCTCTGACAACTTTACCCAGAGTCTTTCCTGTACTGGGCCCAAAGGGGAAAGAAGAAAGCCTGCTGATGGTAGCCTGCCTTCCTTAATAACCATCTGCCCTGCAAGCTGAGGTCAAATGAAGGCTTGTAGGATTTGGCCCTTGCTCTCAGGGCAGATGCTACATCACTTGTGTGAACGGCTACGGTCAGGAAGGCAGACAGTCACTGACACTCCGGTGTCAAGCTGTGCTGGGGCACCCTCAGACAGCTTTGCAGTGCTTCTAATTTTCTCCCAGGAAGAGCTGGTGGGGTCAAAAGTGAATGATTTCTGGGGGCAGAAGAAAGGGCTAAAACATACAGCTGTATGCTGCAAGGATGAAATGAAAGCACAGACCAGGGAGTCCAACACTATGTTCAGTCCTGACAAGTGACAATAAAATAATCTTCAAAGAGACAGGCTGACAGTGCCCTTACCTATGGTGTTCAAACTGCAGCTGGCAAAACGAAGTGAGCTTCCAAAGAGAAACATGTGTAGGTAGGGACTTCAGCAAGGAACCTGTGGACGTGCTCAGCTCAAACCTCCAAACTCTGCAGCGGGCTTGCTGCACAGAAAGGTGCCTTCTGAAGAGCATGAGCGAAATCTCGATCCTCTTGAAATCCAGGGAGGTTTTACCACTCATAATAGGATCTCAGAGCTTGTTCCAGGTTTCTCCATGACAGGACCATTGCTGTATACAGGGGAATACAACAAAAGTGAACTCACAGCTCAGATGTCTTCCATACAACAATGGTTATGAAATAGAGCAGAGAGGCTTAAAGATCAGCAGCATTAACTCTAGGTGACTTTAATGAGCTTTGCTCACTCAAGAAACAGTGAGGAGCTCAATGTTGTTTCTTACAGGTGTAGACAGAATAATGCTGTTTGCAGAAAAAACCCACTTGAATGTCATTGAATCAAGAGTACTTTTGAAGAGGAGATAGTCTTTACTAGTTCTGGCCTCATCTCTGGTTGCCTGCTCTTGAACAAATCATGCAGGCTTAAACCTCCTATTTTGTATTTTGGGGGTTATTTTCTGGTGACATTGATGAATTGTGTGACTTTTCAAGGTGTCAAACACCTACAAAGTAACACCCCCCCACTTTAAAACCAGAAGAGTGTATCTTTACTAAGCAGACACTGAGTTTGAAGGACTGTCCTACGTAATCCATGCTGTACACATCCTAAGGTTAGAGTGGTAGGTAAAAAACAGGCAAAAAGAGAGCATCCTTTGCAAAGGGACCGCGTTGAGACTGCCTGCTTGGCAGACAGGGATGGCACACACTTTGACAAGGGTACTGAATGTTGTTAGGCATTGAGGTATTACTCTGCAAGGTGTATGAGAGCAATTTGATGCTCTGGGGGGAAACCTGGGACCTTGCCCCCACAGCCAAGGCTCTGCTACGTGAAACAGCATCTCACACCTGCATTGTGTTGTGTTGTTGTGCTTTGCACTGGTGGGAAGCCAGGGTGATATGTCTGTGTTGCACACAGGGTTTATCCTGTGACAGCAGCCAGAAATCTGCCACTTCTCAGGTTGGCTAAGGAGAAGGTTGGGGTGAGGGGACCTGCATCCTCTCTTCAAGTAATGTACATGAGGAGGAGGGTTTGAAGGAACATGGCAGCTGCTGAGAAAACAAAACTCTTCCTGCAAGGAAGTGTCTGTATTTTAGCTTATCTTAACAGGTCAACCTTGTTGAAAGAAGCCAGCTGAGATATCCCACAGGTGTCACTCCTCTAGAACAAGTAAACAGTCCTCTACTCCAGAGCAGCAGCACCAGGGAGGGTCCCTGGCTTCTGAAGGCTTGTAGCTAGTTTTTAGCCCTTTTAGGTTACAGGGAGCTTACCACAGCTCTCCTCCCCCTCCTCTCTAAAGGTAGTCATGCCAGTTCACAGCTCTCATTTATTAAGCAGAATTAGGGCTCTCCCAGCTTTCTTAAATCACTCATCAGTGAAATGAGCATTAAATATGCAAACACACAGCTGTGGTAGCTCTTACTTTTATGCACCTGCAACCAACAAGTCTTGTTGCTCTCCTGTTCTGTATGAGGTGTTCTGTGATTTTGGGGGGTCTTTTTGGTTTTCCAGGGGATGAAAGATGTTGTCAGCTCAGGAGGTGCCTCTGCAAAGCTCTGGAGTGAAAGGTGAGTTTGGTCCTTAGTGAGTACCTGGTGTAAAGCTCCCTGTGTGCTGTAGGGTCTGTGGAGGGAGGAGCTGGTGAAAAACTTTTGTATTTCAAGTCAAGGTTAAAGGTGGCGTAGGGAGAGCAGCCTTGCTGGGTGCTGAAACTGCTAACCACTTCTGTTCTCTATATGAGTAACTTGGAGTAGGTGGAAGTTGCCTTGGTAAGGATTCCTGGAGCATGAGTAGCAGACATGGGGTCTGTAATTGTGTCTGTGGGCTTGGAAACTGCTGGGTTTGAGGTTTGTATCAGCTATTTAGCACTTACACGAAATTGCTGAGTTTTGGAGGGAAACCCCCTTGAAAGTGGTGGCACTGTAGGTGTGACTGTACAGTGCTTGTGGCTCTGTGTGTGTAATTGCTCCAGCATATGAGCATGAGTTTGACAACTTAGTGTTGTATCAGGAAGAACTGCAGCACGTGTGTTATGGCTGGTGTCCTGGGCTTGGCTAGGACAGGGTTAACTTTCACCAGAAGCTGGGAGGGGGCACAGCCAGGGCAGCTGGCCCAAACTACCCAGAGAGGGTATTCCAAGCCATATGATGTTATGCTTGGTATAAAATGGGGTTAGTGGGTGCAGGATGGTTTGACCCCAGGATGTGCAGCTCAGGGATGGTCTGGCTTTGGGATGGGTCTGAGCTGTACGGTCTGAGTTGTGTCATTCGGTGAGAAACTGCACTGTGTGTCACCAGTTCTGTATATTCTGCTCTAAGTGCTGCTGTTGTTATTTCCCACTGCCTGTGCTGTCCCAGCAAGCTGTCCTTACCCCAGCCCACGTGGTTTGCCTTTGCCTCCATGTTCACTTCCCCATCCCAAGGCAGGGAAGCAGGCAAGTGGCTGTGTTGTGCTCAGCTGGGGCTGAAAATTTAGTAAATTTTATGGGTTATTTTATTAGTTATAACTGTACTACTTGGGGGATAGGGATGTAACTGTCTGACTTATGATGCAGGCTCGTATGAAATATTTCTAGACACCTGGTACAACATCCTCTGCTCAGTGTTGGATAATGAGACAGCTATAAGCAAAACTGTGTGGGTGACAAACATGCCATGCCTTGTTTCAGACGGATATATGGAGATAAAAAACCAACCAAGAGAAGAATTAAAACTAACACTTTTTTGTTGTTGTTGTTCTGGAGCAAGGGCTTCAGAATTTGCTTGCAAAGCTGCATAAAACAATTACAAGCTCAGAGGGGAGGAAGGGCTGCAAAATATTTGTAGGGCTGATGATACAGCAAACAGCACAAGCTCTGCTGCTGGAGGGCTGTAGGCAGTTGCTAGAGAATGGCAGTGGGTCCTTGGTTTTAGTTTCTTGCTGCTCATAGTTTAGGATTTAGTGAAGTGCCAGTCATTGTACAGGTCTGGGCTCCCCACCATAAGAAGGACGTTGAGGTCCTTGAGCAAGTGCAGAGAAGGGCAACCAGGCTGGTGAAGGGGCTGGAAGGCAAATTGTATGAGAAGCAGCTCAGTGAGCTGGGGATGTTTAGTCTGGAGAAGAGGAGGCTGAGGGGAGACCTTATCATCACCTACAACTAACTGAAGGGAGGTGGTAGAGAGGTGGGCGATGGCCTCTTCAGCCAAGTGACAGGTGATAGGACAAGGGGAAATGGTAAGAAGCTGCACCAGGGCAGGTTTAGATTGGATATTAGAAAAAACTTTTTACTGAAAGAGTTGTCAGGGCCTGAACAGGCTGCCCAGTGAGGGGGTTGAGTCACCTTCCCTGGATGTGTTTAAGAAAAGGGTAGATGAGGTACTTAGGGATACCGTTTAGCTTAGGATGGGATTGGTTGGACATGATGATCTTCAAAGGTCTTTTCCAACCTTGTGATTCTGTGTGATAGCAAAACTTTGTTATGGATCTTTGTGAGATCCCTGCCCTCAGACTGTAAGGGTGCTGCCGTGTGAACAAAATTACCCATAAGGTCTTTTTACTGATGTTAGGCAGGGAGTTCATGTCAGAAACAGAATGCTTTGGAAAAGTAACAGAATACCCAAATTTAAGCAGCATAGCAGTTTTGAAGTAAGCTGGCAGTCTGGACAGTTCCAGCAGTTATGAAGGATCCATTGAGGTCTCATTAGTATTTCACAAAACAGTGGAACATTGTATATTGAAATATTAAAATATAATGCTAGCCACTTAGTTTCCTTGCAGAAGAAAACAAATGGCCATGGAGGCATCCTGTAGGAAAAAAATAATCAGAGTGGACTTGCAATTTACATTACATGTGAGGCTTTGTTGGTATAAAAAGGTGTCAGGAGAAGGGAAGCAGTTTCCAGGGTCTCTTCTAGTTCTACAACCATATATATTTAAACTATATATTGTACCCTGGGATAAACCCATGACAACTTATTTGTGTGCATTCACACCAGCTGTGACAGTCGTGTTCAGAGGCCTGTTGCCAGCCTCCTGAAGGCAGAATTACACACTCCTTTTCAGAGCTGTCATCTCTGTGAGCACACGTGGCTGCTCAGCAGCGGCAAATGAAGATGCTTTAGCCAGATGCTGATATTCCAACTGCTGAGTAGTAACTGAAGCCAATGGGGTTACTCCTGTGAATGACTGCTCCCTGTGTGAAGCTTTGGGCACAGAAGGCTGAACAGTTTGTCTCTGTCCTTTATGAGACACCAGCTCTAGCATAAACCAAGTTTCATTCCAAGCACAGGCACGTCTTCAGGCTACTGTTGCGAACACGTGCCGTGTTGGGAATGAAAGACGTGTAAGCTGTTGTGGCCACTGCCTCTCCCAGTGGCAGAGAAAATGACTGGAGAAAAGTTCTGCTTATTTTTGCTTCACTGGCAATTCACAGCTGAGATTTGTCAAGAAAGATTAAGTGAAAGCTGTTAAAATTAATTGCTACCTCTGGTACTCGCTCTGTCTTGAAATTAGACCACTGATTCAAAAACTAGAGTATTAGATTTTGGGCTACTGGCTTTGAAAATAATGTTTTCTTTTGTTCTAGGTGTAGAAATAAGAGAAGAGCCTTCGCTGTATATTGTTATTAAGTATGGGATCCCATCCCTGAAGTCTTCAAGGGACTCAAAGTCCAGAGCTAATTTCTGCAGTATTGACCCATATCTAATACCAATTCCTGTTGCTTGCTCGCTTTTCCCAGCAGCAAGAAGGGGTGGGGGAGGAGAGTAATGAAATATTAAAGGTTTCATTATGTTTCAGGCAGCCTAGGTTTTTTAAATATCTGTGTGGGTGTATTTTAAAATGTTGATTCAGTCCACAACTGTCAGGGGATACTGACCATGTTATACTTTGTGACACACATGTATGTGCCACATGCAAACATCTGTCCCCACCTGAATGGTGTGGAGAAATAATCAGCTGAGACCTGATGTTTTCATTTCATTCAGATGCCCTGAATTGTCTGTTTGGTGCAGAGGGCTGGGAAGAGTTATCCTTTATTTGTCACTAAATGGTACGTTTGTTTCTCAGTTGAGTTTTTGTAAGCACAGTTGTTCAGGATAAGACAACTGCAGGCTTTAAAGCTGCAGTGTTTGAAGGAATTGTGTATTTTGCTTCCTTGCTTGCTCTTCAGAGAGCTTCTATATCCCCTTGAAAAGCTGAACATAGAATCACAGAATGGTCTGGGTTGGAAGGGGCCCCAAGGATCAGAGAGTTCCAACCCCGCTGCCACAGTCAGGGACACCGACCTCCAGCCTGGATCTACACAAGGTTGCCCAGGGCCCCATCCAACCTGGCCTTGAACACCTCCAGGGACGGGGCATCCACCACCTCTCTGGGCAGCCCATTGCAGCACCTCACCACTCTCTCTGTAAAAAAAACTTTCCCCTAACATCTAAACTAAACCTTCCTTCCTTCAGCTTTAATCCATTCTCCCTTGTCCTGCCAGTGTCTACCCTTTTAAAAAGTTGATTCTCCTCCTGTTTCTCTGCTCCCTTCAGGGACTGGAAGGCTGCAATGAGGTCCCCCCACAACCTTTTCTTCTCCAGGCTGAACAAGCCCAGCTCCCTCAGCCTCTCTTTGTAGGGCAGGTGCTCCAGCCCTCTAATCATCTTCGTGGCCTCCTCTGAACCCTCTCCAACAGTTCTACTTCTTTCTTGTATTGGGGGCCCCAGATCTGGACACAGTACTCCAGATGGGGCCTCACGAGGGCAGAGAGGAACCAATCAGCTCCCTGTCCCTGCTGGCCACCTCTCTTCTGATGGAGCCCAGGATGCCGTTGGCCTTCTGAGCTGCAAGATCACACTGCTGGCTCATGTTCAGTTTCTCATCCACCATGACACCCAGGCCCTCCTCAGCAGGGCTACTTTCAAGGATCTCCTCTCCCAGTCTGTATTTATGTCTGGGATTCTTCTGGCCCAAGTGCAACACCTTACACTTTGCAGTGTTGGACCTCATCTAGGGAGAGTTTCATATACACAAGTTACACTTAACTCCGTTTGGAAAAAAAATCCCAAACACAACAACAAAAAACCCCACAAAACCCCACAAACAGTGCAAGACCCAAAAAACAAACCACCAGAAAAATATAAATAATAGTCAACCTCTCTTTCTGGCTTTGTAAATCCCCTCTGCATGCAGTTAAAAAGAATAGCAGCTTCTTCAAGAGGCCTTTTCTCAGCAGTTCCTGAAAAACTACATGCGAAGAGTTCAGTCTCATCAACTCTTTACGTAGGTAGAGAAACAGAGGCGGTGTGACTCCTTTACCTGCTGGTTGTGTGTATTGCTGGCTGTGGGGCTGAGGGATGGGGTGACTGTAGCTATAGGTCCCTTGGGCATTGGAAGGGAACTAGTACATTGGTCTCTAAAAGCAAGAGCACCTGCTGTCAGTAAATTATTTTGATTTATACTACCAGTTAAAAAAAAAAAAAAATAAAGCAAATCCCTCAATGCAGAGAAATTATTGGATCACTTAATGGTGATACACTTCTAGTTCTAACGGGGAGCAGCTACACTGAAATCTTCTAGGCTATGTATGGGTGTGAAATTAGATTAATGCGCTGGTAAGTCAGTCCTTGAAATAAATAATTGTGGTGGGGGAGGCGTGTGGAAATCAGAGTGTGTCTTAAGTTTTGGCAATGAGTTCCTCTGAAAGGGTGGAAACATGATATTATTATAGCTCTTACAAGGCACTCTTCATCAGTGTTTTGGAGTAAAAATATTCCGTAAAGTGCTTACACAGACAACTAATATTGATTACAATCCAAGTGTCTCATTTGAAGTTGATTTAAGGCATGCCAAATGTGACAAGAGGCTGTTACTTTGTGATTGATACACGTTTTGTTGATGGCTAACATTGGCTTATAGCTGTTTAAGAAATTGATCTTATAAGCAGAGTACATAAACATTTTATACAACCCATGGCCACAATCTAGATAACTTAGCATTATTAATTTATTGCTTTCATTTTGTAGCAATGGAGATAAACTCAAGTTGGTTTTAGTATGCAAGTGACTTGAGTAGACAGGTCTATTGTTTGTATGTATGGAGGCATGGGTATATTTTTAATTTCCCTTCATACATCTTCTGAACTAAAGCCATGCATATGTATGTACACTTAAAGCCCGATGTGGGTTGTGTTTCAAACTGCTAGGTAGGCAAATGAGGATTTCAACATTTAATTCTATGGAAGATGTCCCTCAAACATAATTAAATCTGATCTCTCTCACTTGCAGACAAATGAATAATTCATGGAGTTTAGGCATAATCAGGTTATGTGCTTTCTGAAATTCTCAGATGATGTGCAAAGGTTAATTTTTATATTAAAAAAAAGAGAAAAGCTCAGATGGTTGTGTCTCCAACATGAAAATTCAGGTTGCCTAGGATACCATATTAAAGGGGCAGAAAGGTTCAGGGTATGTACACATCCTCCTTACACAGAGTCAAGCACATCCTAGTATTTATTTAATCCAATAGATGTATGGATTTTAATGTCTGCATAGCGTATTATTTTCTCTTGAAAAGCAAGACACAGAGCGAGGAGAAAGGGATGGGGGGGAAGAGTGTGTGACAGGGATCTGGAACTGAAAAACCGAGAAATGGCAAACGCCCAAGGAGGCAGAAGGAGAAAGAAAGAGAAAACGATAAGGCTGGGAGGAGTAGGAGAAGCCTGGCAGGGTTAAAGTAACCTGGTGTAGATAAAGGGGGATTAAACTGATCAGCCAGTTGTGTACAAGTCGCAAACAAGAATTACAAGGGCTGACAGCCATTTATTGTTCCCTTCCTTTCTTCCCCCTCTCCCCGTGTGGCAGCCAGCTGTGTGGTTCACCCCTTCGTCCCGGGGCTGGGTAGGGGGGTGTTGGGGGGGAGTGTTGTGTGTGTGTGTCCCCGCTCGGCCGGGCCCGCGGCAGCTTGGGGGAGCTCTTCGCACGTCGGAAACCGGGAAGGTGCCGGGGCTGGAGCAAGTCCTGGGGGAAGGAGGGGGTAGGGGGTGGGGGGGTGGGGGTGGGGGTGTAACGATCATTACCAGGTAGTAGAACGTGTGCTCTTACGTAGTCCGTAGTCGGAATTACCGACTGATTACCCCCCCCCCCCCCCCCCCCCCCCCCCCCTCGCCCCAGAGTGCTGAGCCCGTGTGCTGAGCTGCTTCTTGCCAGCATCTCTGCTCCCCCTCGTTGCTCCCTCGCTGCTCTTGGGGCAGGCACCTCAGCAACACCCTTTCAGGGGGGCTGGGTTTCCGAAAGTACTTAAGCGAGTCACCGGTGGAAAAGAAATCAGGGAGTTTGTGCGGCTAAAGAGCGAATAGATCTTCCTGCTATTAGCAATGCACAATAAACAGGCATGGAACGCCTCTGCCTCTTTGTTGCAGTATGTATTATCTCTGGGAGACTTGCTCGAAGTAGCAGCGTGCTTAGTATGTTAACAGAGGGGAAAAATGGGCTTGCAGCAGGAAGTCTCAGTGCACAGCTCAGGCAGCTGTTGCCATGCGTGTTAGGAAAAACCCAGTTTTCTTTACCACGCCATGGTAACCGGCAGTTGTTTGGCAGCTGTGCCGTGAGGACCACCGGTGCAGCCCAGCCTGGGATCTCCAGTTGTGCAAGGGGACCTTTAGCCTGCAATTAATTTGGACTTGTTTGTGATCAGGAACAGGGAGTCATTTAATCCCTGGAGAGGGTGATGTGCTGGCTTTCCCACCTGCAAGCCTCAGAGGGTTCCCTGCTCTGCATGCAGATGCTGTGATAGCCAATGTGATGCTCTTTGCTCCCCTGTTGTCAAACAGGCCAGGAATAATGAAAAGCTGGAATGGAGATATTTTTTAACTGTCCAGTCACTAATATGGTTTTATGCAAATGATTATGTTGCTGTCTGCCCTCATTGTTATGTTGTGTGTGTCCACCACCATCTTCTGCTTCAAACACAACTGTATTTTTAGGACAGTCTTTATTTCTGCCAGTAGACTCTTGCCAGCTGAAGCTGGCAACATCCAGCCATGCACAGAGTGCTTCTTGCAACACTCGGAGCTGCTTTTGTGCTTGGTGTAGGGCTGCTCGAGTCAGCTAAATTCCAGTAAGGAGCACTGTCATCCAGGGTCTGTCTTAGTTTTCATGAAATGCACCTGTACTGATCCAGTCCATCTTCTAATGGTTGGACTTCATGATCTTGGAGGTCTTTTCCAACCTTTATGATACTATAACAGCTTCTCCTTGAAACCCGGTGTCTCAAACACCCAGCCTAGATAATTACCTGGGTCTTTGTTGGGCTAACAAGGGGTTAACTAAGGGGAAATGCCTGCTTAGTGTTTGGCGACTTACTGACTCTAATGGACTCTTTCATTTCTTATGCCTCTTGGACTGCTTTTGGGTCATCTAGAGCATCCTGTTTCCCATTGTGAATCTTTTATAGAGCAACCGGATTCTTGAGCACACACTGCTGCTTTGGGGTGAAGTTTATTGTTCTTACCCTGATGGAGCAGCGTTGTGTGGGTATTTGATGTAGTGCTGGTATCCAGAGAAACGAGAAGCACTAAATGCATTTGTCATGGGGTTTGTTTTCTGCTCACTGGAAGGGTGCTTCATGTCAGATGGACACAAAATGCTGCATCTGCTGGACACATGGCAGAATGCTCCTCGGTGAGATGTACCACCCACATCAGTATTGCAGTTACTTCCTTCTGGCACAATACCACCATATCTACCAAATCCAGTCCCTGGACTTTTATTTTTTGCATGTTGTCAATTTTTATGAAAGTTTTATATTTTGTAGTTTAAAGTACCCAAGATGTGCATCACACCTGTTCTCTGGAATCATGGGCTTGAGGCTGACCCTGGGAAAGGCTGGGCATCAGCAAATCAGGTTGAACACAGCTCTGTCTGGTAAAACTTATTGGGATAACTCATCATGATGACAACAGGAATCACAGTCTGTGCTCTGACCCCCGATTTGCATTGTGCCCTGTAACACTGAAACATGATAGGTGCCTTATTTTGTGATGTCATCTTTCCCTTACAGCAGTGCTAACAGCATCCAGCCCAAAACTCATTTGACTGCTGATGGCATTGTGGTGTGGGGCTTTGTGTGCACCCTCTCATCCCATGGAAGTACTTCCAAAGCATCTGCTTGTGTTGGAAGGGAGTGGCTGTGGTGACAGTTGCAGCACATGGTGGAAGCTTGTGTGACTGTGGGGTCCCTTAGGCCAGCTGATCATTGGGGGGTTTGTGGTTGTTCTGGAGGCTCTCTGTGCTCTAACAAGCTGTGCTGGAAATGTATGTCCTTCTTCACAGTGTAATTTATCTAGACAGGAAAATCACAACAAGCTTAAGAAAAAAAACAACCAAAAAACCTGCTCTCAACCTAACAAAAATACACCTCAAAAATCCCAAGCAAATTGGATATTATGAAAGGTGAAACAGGCATTAAACCATGCTCTTAAATATATTTTCATACCTATGACTCTGTAATTGGTTGGTGTTAATCTGGAGCTGTTCCACAGAGGTGATGCAGGACACCTCAGTGAATTGCCCAGTGTTGCTAGTCCAGGTGGTGTCCAGTCATGGGTGTGAAAGTCGCTGCATTGTGTTACCCATGGGAGTAATGCTAGAGTCTCACCTGGATCACTGTTGTTTCCTACCTCTGTGTGTGTGTCTGGACTTTCTCAGTCACTTCTCCTGTAGGGCTTGGTGTGGTCCTTCTAAGAGTGTGCTTATTGTTATTAATGGCTTCTGCCCAAGGGGGAATTCTGTATTTTAATGGCCTGGTGACTTGCTGCCGCCGCTCTTCCATGACTAGCTGAAGATCAGTGGCTGTAATGAATAAGCCTATAAGGTGTTAGCCTGGCGGGTATCCCGCACTCTTGCAAGAAATCACTTACTGCCTTGTGTCTGTACTGTTATTGCCTTCTGCAGTGCGAGGGAAACCGTAGGGAAGGCTCAAGATCCGGACTTTATTACCCGCCGCATGTCTGCTGAACAACGTTCACCTAATACCTGTTCGTATGGGCATATGACAGGGTTTATGACAGCAGAAAGAACTGAGAGCTTACCTGCTGTAGCTCAGCTTTCCTATCAGTAGACACGTACTACAAATGAGCACACAGGCAGGGAACATCTTTTCAGCTGCTTTCTGGAGAGCAGGGTTAAATTTCTGGTTTGCATCAATTTTTTTCCTGACTGGCAGGAAATAAATTTCTTTGTTTGGAAAACAAATGTGTCTCCACTACAAAATTAGATTATTAGGGTCCAAGATGACAACACCTTTGAAAGCTGAATTTACTTAATAACCTTCCCAGTTGGATGCTTCTATTTCAATCCCATTTCTTAGAAAGGCACATCACGAATACCATCTTTGGCTGCTGTTACATGATGGGGTAATTTTTCTTTGGCAGGAAAGGAAATGGAGGGAGGAAAGCGAAGGGCATCAAGGCTGCAAAGCCAAGAATGCTAAAGGGAGGAGGCTTGTCTTCATAGTCCTTGTGTGTCAGGAAATATTATCTTACTGGTTGGTCTAATGCAAATTTTTGTCCAGTTCCAGAAATGTGTTGTTATTTAATTTTCCCTTTTGTTTTTCCTTGCTCAGTTGTGATTCAGAGCTTTTCTGTATTGCATGTCTGTGCGCTGGAAAATGTTAAGTATCATGGTGCTTGTAGAAGCTGGAGTGAGAACTGCATGAACGTGACCACATGCATCTCCAGTGCAACCCTGTGAAACAGCATAACCCTGCTTTGCACCCAGGACACTTATGGGCCGTCATTAGGTGCTGGGTTAGGGGACTGAGCTGTAGGTATCTAGAGTGTTCTAAGTTAGGAGAGTTAGAAATGATGCTGACAATGTAGTAGCTAGTGTGTACCACTGTTCTGCTGCTATGTGGGCACCTAGGCAGGGGTCAGATGAATCTCCTTCACCATTCATTAACCAGTTTTTAGTTTGGTTAGCAAGAGATAAGAGCAACTCTTCAGTTTTGCAGAAGCAAAAAAGGGGTTGGAAAAGGGGTGTTGGTGTAATAAGTTGTGGTAGCATGTATGTGCTCTATGGGGCTTTGTCATCTCTTAATTCTGGACTTTAGTGAGCATCTGGGCTTAACTGTTGATCTGGAGAGACTCTCCAAAAAGTCCTCAGGAGATGGGAGGTTCTTGCCCCTATGATCCTAAATGCAATATGATCATATTGTGAGGTGCTGATTAAACAACAAATAATAGTAACAAGGTATGGAATCTTATTTTGACTATATTTGACTCCAACTAGAGGAAGAGAAAATATATTCCTTCCCTACCAGTAGGTTTCTTTTCAGTTTATTCCAGCAAAAGAATATACAGGCTTGGTGATCCTAAATTAATTTGTAGGCTTTGGAAAGGAGTGTGTGCGAGTTGAGACCCTTATAATATCATAAGCCTTCCCTCCTTTCCACAGTCCTGTAGCAGGCTTACTGCTCTGTGCAGTGTCACCTGGCATGGATCTCCATCCAAAGTTGCCCTCAACTTGTTTGCTTGGTCAGCTTCTGTCCCTGTGGCGGGAGATTCCTTGTGGTCTTCCCCAGGAGCTTGTATCCAGTGGGGTTCCTTCACTTCCCTAGGAGCAGTTGTTCTCCCCTTTTGCTTGCACTCTTCATTTGCATCTTCTCTTGCCAGCCTGGAGCACCCACCCTCCTGCTGTCTCCAGCTGCACCTACCAGCCCTTTGTCTGCACGCCCCACTCTGTGCTGGGGTATGTGACCATGAGCTTTAGCACATAAAGTGAACGATTCTGCTGCATCCTGTCCCCTCTCCGCCCACCTCCTCCCACTGTGTGCAAGATACCACTTGCAAAATGGAACAGGATTGTGTCTTTTTGAGGGGGACTTGTCCTGGAGCTTGAGGTAGGCAGTGAGAGCTGTCTGGTTTCACCTGAAAGGGTTGGTCTAGATGATCTAGATGATCCCTTCCAACCCCTAACATTCTGTGAAAGGACAGCTGTGACCAAATCTGAATGACAGAACAGCCTCAGAGAATGACTGAGGCAACTGAAGTTTGGGAAGCGGCTGCAGCGAGTGCTGCAGGGTTGGTAAAAATTAAGGAGAAAGCTGCCAAGTGTGTTGAGGCCAAGGAAGTACTGAGAGGAGCAGCCACATGAATGCATCATTTCTTGAAAGAGTGGCCCAAGGTTGGATCTTGGACTGATGATCTTGGATGGAATGCTTTGTATTTTTGCCTTGGAGGGACATGAAGGCTGTGACCAGTGTTTGTGTCCTGTTTACACCTGAATTTCACTGGAAGGCCAGTCCGCTGAATGTACCAAACTGTCCTCACAGTGACCTAAACATGAACTAGCTCCTAATGCCACATAGCTGAATAAGGGAAGGGACCAAGTTCCTTAGTGCAGCACACAGGATTTTGCACCCTCTCCTCAAATGTGTTGTCACAAAGTGAAGATAGGATTGGTCTCGCTCATCAGAGAAATCCCAGGACCTCATAAGCTGGTCTCAGACTACAGTGGCATCGTTTGCATTGTCCAGTACAATGGATTTGTACCTCTTGGAGTTGATATTTTTTTCCCTCTTCATTCTTTTTAATTCATTGCTAGGGAGATACTGCCCTTGTCTGTCTTTAGGGGCTGGTTTGTATCAAACTGCCTTGGTTTCTATGTCTATTTTTAACACCAGATGTGCTGCATGCCTGTGGCACCCAATAAATGAATCGCCCATTGCCTGCAGACCAAGGTACTATAAAATAAAATCTTTGCTCTTCTATGTTGTACATGATAAGTTTGTAAAAATCCATGTCTGCTCTTAAGGGTTTATTTTAGCTGTCTTTAAATGCACAAGTGAAATTTATGACTATATTTTTAAACCAGAGACCCATTGAAGCCTGAATCTATTTTTCCTGTTAAGGAATGTGATTAAAATTCTTCACATCTAAACTGATTTTAAGATTTTTAGATGTGCTAGATTCACTTCAGGAAGAGGACTGTGCTCTACTTTCAGTATATCTGTCATATCAGTTCTTCAATGGAGGAGAGTGTTGCAGTTTGGTGGAGTTGTGAGGGAGGGTGAAGCTGGTTTTGAGCCTGAAAACTTGTGCAGTTCATGTAGGAAGCGGATGTTCAGGTGATAGGAACTGGGGAGGGCAGAGGGAAGGTGCTGTAGAGGACAATTCAGAGCAAGAGTCCAGCTTAGATGTGCCAAATCATGCTCTGGAAGAGCTGCTCATTCTCTCTTCCCTCCCATTCCCATGGAAACTTTTCCTGGCTGTTCCATTTACTTTGGGTGCTTGCAATAGGTTGATTTTTTGGTGGGGTTTTTCTTTTTTTTTTTCCAAATCCTGAAAAGGTCTTGCAGTATTTCTGCATGTTGGGACCTGAATTTTCAGTCCTCTCTTCCTTCTGGGGTGAAGTTCTTCCTTACACCAACATATAGGATTGTGCTTTCTTTTTTTTTAACCCTACAAGTGTCTGTTCACAGCAATAATGTATTAGGGCAGTTTCTGGGCAATTATATTATGAAAAGTTATGAAAAGGCTCTAGAGGTGAACTCAACACTTCCAAAGCTTTCCTGCATTGCCTGTTTTATGCTTGAACCTTTGTATTTCCACTAATTGATCAATTTTGGCCATGGCAATTAAATATGTGAGCAGTAACATAGAGCAGGGCTTGTGTTTACTGATAAGAGAATTCAAGTCACCTGTGGCTGAATGAAAATAGGTGGGGTGGATGCCTGAAGTCCTGCCTAACTTAGAGAACTGAAAAGGCAAGAGGAATGAAACCAGAGAAAAGCAGGAAAGCATATAATTTTGTCCAATACTTGTCAGGAAAATCTGTTGAAGTTGTATTGCTACTGGAGGGTCTGAAGTCAGATACTTTGAGGCACCATGGCTGCTGAATGGCCTGGGGAGCCGGCACATGTGGAGACTGGTGTGGTCCTGACTGTGGAGCTGACAGTCCATGACATCATTTTTTCTTTTGGTGATCTTTTCTCTATCTTCTACCATGTCACTACTTCAGCAAAGCATTACTTCTCCTTTGTTTATGTAGCCTTTACTTAAGGAGCTGGAGTGCCTTTCTTTGAAAGGGAAGATAGAAAAGCCATGTTAGCAGCTTCTTAGTGTGAGAAGAGCACTTGCAAGGGGATGGCTTGGCTTTCACTGGACATAAGAAAGTAGAATTGTTGTAGGGAAGCTGGATGTCAAAATAGGCTCTTGCTGCTGTGCAAAGCTGTTGGATGGGGAAAAAGAGAATAAGCAAGAGTGATATTAGTTAAGTATGACCTAGTGAGGATAAAGGATGGTAGTTTAATACTGCTGAGGAGTAGCTGGGGAGATGGGAACAGATGGATTTGTCTGATGCTACAGGTGAAAGCGGTGTGCTGCTTTGAAGATGAGCCCAAATGCTAATTTTAGCATAACTCTACACCAAATGCATGGGTTGCAGATGGCCTCCTGTGTTGGCTTCTCATGAATGCTGCTCTGCATGCAGCATGAGAGATGCCCAAAGAGGGAACTGGTTGTAAGCTCTTGCAGAAGGTGCCCCGCTGCTTGTGAAACGTATGTGTAAATCCTGTAAGTTACAATTTAGTAGTGAAGAATAATCATTGCCTCTAACGAGTTGACATGAAGTTACAAACACTGAAGAAGCCCATTATGTGTTAAAGGTTGGCAAATAATTGATTTTGCAGAACTGATCTATGAGCTGACTGCTGTAGTTAAGGCTGGAAGAGGTGTGCTTTGAATGCAACATCGACATACCCACACTAGAAGACCAGGGAAGCAGGTTAACATTTTGGGTCACAAATATCCCCCTTTAATGGTGGCTTTTGAAAACCATGTTCTGTTTATAATTTGAGAGAAGATAACAAAGCATGCATCAAACTTTATTCCAGACTTGAAAGCCATTTCAATTTGGTATATAATAAGCGTTGTTCTTACAGTCTTCATACACAGAAGTTGGTGCCCCTATAGCAGGATCTATTTGGTAAATACTGTGGGGACAAAAATATCTCTTTTACTTCTAGTTTTAAAGAACTTAAGTTCACTTAATATTTATGATAGCAAGTTTAGTTTCTTGCTAGATGGAACCAGTATATTGTACAAAAATTCAAGACTACTTAAAAAGAGAAACAGCAAAAACCAAAACAACAAACAATCTAAAATCCTGCCTCTGAAAACTTAGAAGGCCTAATGGGCAAAGGTAGAGACACTAAAGTCTGCTCGTGTGGAAGTTGTTTTGCCTCTGTGCTCGTGGTATATTTTGTTTTATGTATGTGTCTTTTGCCAGAGTGCTCATCTAGGGAGCTTGTGTTGTGGATCTGTAAATACAGGAAGTATCGTTTTCACCTGGCAAAAAACTCCATTAAAAATCTTCTCCTTGGTATCCAGGATAATTGGATGTAAAACCCTGAGACCATTTTTTGTGCTTGCAAACAAGAGAAGCAGACGTTAAATTGGCATGTTATTTGTTTGCATTATCTAGGGTCTCTGAAGCAATTACTTTTGCATATGTTAGCAAGTCTGGAAGTCTTTCAGTTTGCATATTTACAGGGTAGAGACAATAGCTGCAAGGTCTGATCCTTGAAGCAGCTGAACTAGTACAAAAGTGACAGCATCAGACTACTGCTGATGCTTCTAGTGAAAACATTTACTAGATTACTATTTTTTTTAACCATTAAAAGCTACTTTACTTCCAGTGATGGCTCTTTCAACTCCCTTATCTGACAATTAAGTGTTGTCTATGGCAGTGTCTAGGAGTTTAATATGAATTTCACCTAGGTAGTCTCACTGCATTGACTGGTAATGCTTGGTTATAACTGCAGTGACATCTTCCTTTTGGTCCAGAGATTGTTCTGGCTGCTTTTTTTCCTGTACAACAAGAGTACTTTAAGTGGCTGGCAACAAAGTAGATACTGCATTTAGGTGACTATATGCATGATCAGAATCTGTCCTTATTGCCTGCTGTCACTTCTTCCTTGCAGTACACAGCATGTAAGCCATTTGACCAGAGCAAACAATCCTAAGATTTAATTTTCTTTCTGCTGCAGGACAGTGTGTGTTTTCCACTTCTAGGTGAACCTAGAAGTCCTGGGAGAAGCTTCTCATAGTCCCTTGCTTGCTGATAGGTCGTCTTTATATAGCATACTTGGGTACCAATTGGTCTGAATATCAAGAGAATTACTATGTAGCTGAACCATTCAGGTGTTCCCTAGAGAAATGAAAGCCTTGGGTCAAATCCATCAGTTTGCCCTCTGAATGGGTGGGTCACAAGAATAGACTGAAGGTCTCCCATCCTCTCCATTAAGGACCGCAATCATCAGGTATTGGAGTCAGGTGTCCTCTCCCAGTCAGTGAGGAACTGGAGTTCCCAGGAATTCCCAGGAGTTCTGGGCTTCCTGCTATAAAAAAGGAAGGGATATCCTTGAGAGAGTCCAGAGGAGGCTACAAAGATGGCTAAGGGCCTGGAGCATCTCCCCTGTGAGGAAAGGCTGAGTGAGCTGGGACTGTTCAGCCTGGAGAAAAGAAGATTAAGGGGGGACCTTATTAATGATTATAAGTATCTTAAGTATGGGACACATGGGGAATCAGCCAGCCCCTTTTCAGTGGTCTGTGGGGACAGGACAAGGGGCAATGGCTGCAAGTTGGAGCACAGGAAGTTCAGCACCAATATGCATAAGAACTCTTTCAGAGTGAGGGTGACAGAGCCCTGGGACAGGCTGCCCAGGGGGGTGTGGAGTCTCCTTCTCTGGAGATATTCAAGACCTGTCTGGACGCCTATCTGTGCAATATGAGCTAGGGAGCCTGCTTGGACAGGGGGGTTGGACCTGATGATATCTTGGGGTCCCTTCCAACCCCCATGATTCTATGAACTGATGCTTGGTGTCTCCCATCCTCATTAAGTGCAGCAAGGACTGGCTCCTAGACAGAGGGCAGTGCTACAGTGCTAGATGTAGTGTGGGGGAAGATGGGTAGTTCAGTCTTTATTGCTGCTGTTTGTCTGTGGATTAAAAAACCTGAGAAAATTGGGAAAAAATAGATCCGATTTTTATGAAAGAATTGTAAGAAAGCACTGTGGGCAGGTAGATGCAACAGCATGTTGGTGCTTTCTACCTTGCAACAGGGTCATCTGCCCTCATTTAAAATAATGATCTTTATTCTGAGTTTCAGATGGAATAAGCCAAGTACAAAGCAGCGTGCAATCTATTGAGAATAGATACAGTTTGCGTCTGCAGATGTGTTCTGCACAAGCAAGTATGTCAGCATCAATATTTCATTAAATCAAGACCAGCTTTTGTATGGATGCTTTGATTACAGATATTATTCAGTTTAGATGATTTTGGGGGTGGGTAGGGAATGTCCTTCTCTTAATGTTTGCTGCTGTGAGCATAGATAGTCCTTCGGGAGAGGGAGAGGAAGATTTTGAGGAGTGTTTACATGATTATTTTTGTATTTTGCAAAGATGAAGCAAATCTTAGGGCAATGGAGAAAGTTGTTAGGCTGTAATGCCCCATACCCTACTGAAGATGTGACCCAGGTCCACTCAGCCAAAGAAGGAACTTCAGATAAATTGACTGTAGTAAAGAATTCATGGCCCTTGCTTCCCTCTGGTCCAGAGTTAATTCCTTAACTCTGATCCTCAGGCCTCTTCCGTGTCTGTCTTGATAAACAGCCAAGGAAACTCACTACTCTGCCAAGTTTTGTGGATCTTACACGTAGACAACTAGCTTTCCATGTCCTTTGGAAAAAGGATATGGCATATAAAGCGGGATTTTTTGGATTCTGGTAGGTTTTTATCCTGTTAATGGTTGCAATCCTCCACTGACAACTGAGCTTCTGGAGGGGCAAAGTGCTTCTAAGCCCTATAAAAGCAAAGCTCCAAATGTACAGTGAAACCCTACAATTTTTCTGGGATTTAATTTTCTTTCAAAGAATAACTTTGTGTGTTTGTAAGTGCTGTGGACTGGACCAAAAGGCACTGATCCTGACAAAACAAAGGTGAAACGTTCTATCTTTGCAGTGTGTCTCACCTGCTGAAAACCAGCTGGCTGTAGGTCAGACTGTTTGAACGCCTGTGTGTGCATGCTTGTCTGTGGTGATGTTTGAGCAGTTGTGACTAATCAGGTAAGGAGCTGACACTTGCAGATTTCAAGCAACTGTAGCTGAGGATGGTTCAGGATATTTCCACCACTATGACAGTCTGACAGTGGTAACTCTGGCAGTGTTTCTCTGCTGTTCCCATAGCATACTTTTTTTTGTTTTTTAATTGCAGCTAAAGCAGTTTGTGTCAAATGGGGAAACTGGAACCTGCTGGGAGACTGTGGCGTGACTTTTTGGCAGAAAAGAAGTTAGTCTTGCTATTGTGGTGGGGGCCGGATACCAACCACAACTGTTCTATCACTCCTCTTTGGAGGACGGGGAGAAAATATATATTGAGAGGCTCCATGAACTTCTCCAACGTGAGCCCTTTCGCATGGGGCTTCAGCTCTGTGACCCCCTGGCATGGGTCACTTCTATGGAGTGCAATCATAAAATCACAGAATGTCTTTCAGTCTCTCAGGCCCAGACTGCTCCAGCCTTGGCTTTCATGGGGTCACAAGCTGCCCAGCCTGCCCAGCAAACCTTGTGCTCATCTCTCTGTTTCCATCTCTTTCCATGGGCTGAAAAGTGCTGCCAGAGGCTCAGTCTGATATGGGTCAAAGCATCTTCCATATGTCTCCACCTTCTCTACAGGCTGAAGATGGGGTCTCTGCTCCCTGTCCTCTTCCATGGGCCGCAGGGGAACCTCTCTTTCTGGCACTTGGGGTGCCTCCTTCCCCCCCTTCCTTCTTTCCTGGTCTTGGTCTCTGCAGTTTCTTACACCTTCTCGCTCCCTTCTCTGTTGGCAAAAAGCAGCTGCCTGTGGTTTTTTTCCCTCCTAAACGTGATCCCCAGAGGCACTGTGACCATTGTTGATGGGCTCGGCCTTGGTCAACAGCAGGTCCAGCCTTGAGCCGGCTGGTGTTTGCTCTGTCGGGCCTGCAGAGAGCTTCTGGCTGCTTCTTGTAGAAGCCACCCCTGCAGCCCCCCTTCTCTGCCAGAATCCAGCTGTGCAAAACTATAACAGCTACATACATACCTTTCCCCAATTTAGTAAAAACCACTCATTTGCTGATGAAGATTAGAGATGATTGTCTGATGTGTAAGTTGGTCCTCTGCTGCAGACAGTACCTGGCCAACAGGACTCTCCAGTTTCTTGCTGAGGTAGCTGACAAGACAGGTGACCCCAGTGAAAGGTGCCTTGATATGCCTGGAAGGGAAGATGGTAGGCATTTGGATGAAACATTTAAAGCCATTTATCGCTGAGCCCAGAAAGCTGAGGCTCTGAGGTCAGCTAAGCCAGCCGAGTGAGACAGTTTAGCACCAAATCCCTGTGCTCTAATTTAATGCTGAGCCTATCTTGGTGTGAACCTGCTACCTGCTGTTTTTTCAAGGACTACAGGGGTATTACTGGGGATGCCACCCATGGGGTGGTGGAAAGTGTGTTCTGCAGACATGGGGAATGTGAGCAAGATGAGCTGATCTTATTACTTTCTCTCTTCTCTCTGCTGTGATATGCTGAATGAATTATTCAGGTTTCACAAATTAGTGATTGATTAATTGAAAGCCTTATTGAGAGTACAGGAGTTCATAATAAAACCACAGTCCTTTCCTGTCTGTAATACTTGTTCAAATACCGGTATAAAGGATGCTTATTTTTTTTTAGACATTTCTGCTACAGCAGGCTTTCTCCCCATCCTCAAACCAGAGATTTGGGTAGAAACAGAATGAAGAATAACTTCTGCTCTGCAGCCATCTTCATGTGAAAGGTATGGGACAAAATTATTCTGGCCTGTTAGCAGATGCAGCTATGTCCAATGCATCGTACAGGGTTATACCTCATTTTGTCAGTGTTGGTGCATAATCATGTACTGAGAGGGGTGGAGGAAATAATTATCTGTTAAATCCACTTACTACAACCTTTATGGATCATTTCTAAGTGTGGTGTCCTTAACAGGTCATCTGAAATTCTTTCTATTTTTTACAGTTCTCCTAACTTTAAAATGTGACTGCAACACTTTTCTAGCTATAGCAGATACTGTATTTTAGCTTGTTAGGAGGTATGTGATAGAGGTACAGAAGATGTTTAAACAAGTGTCTTATTAAGTGTTATCTGCATCTCTATTAGCCAACCTGAAAATGATTGCAACACAATGAATTATTCTGAGGTATATATTTTTTTTTGTACTAGCTCTTTCTGTATACTGTTTGATATTATTCTGCATGTGATTCAGCTGAAGCTATAACTTGCTGAATGCGATGAAGCTGCCAAGGCTTAATGGAAATGCAGAACCTGTTTTGCATGCCCTCTCTGGGGTGCCTCTGCTCTTCGGTCCCTGAAAGAAGAGCAACCTGGGGGCTTCTTGCTTGTTGTGCAGGAGTCTATCCAGTAATGCCAGAGGAGAGTGGGATGTGCCCTAGCCCAGGTGGGTGAGGTAGGACTTATTTTGGGGATATTACCTTTTTTTTAAACTACCACAACCCAAAGACATTTTTCTGGCTTAGACCAGTCTATGCTTTGTATTTTATTATCTATTATTTTGCTTGTTTAGCCACACTTGCTTTGGAAACGTTTTAGCTTGGAACGCCTTCAGTGCAGGACAGGGATCCTGTTGTTAGTTTCTTTCAGATGTAAGAGTTCTGAAACTAACAGTGTAGTTCACATTTTATCCATTGACACAAGCATTCACAAGATAATTTTAATCAGAATCGTTCTAGCTGGGGAGTATCAGGAACAGCGAGCTGCATCAAGGCCACATTTGCTTCTGTGGAGCCCAGTGGTTGCTGTCTTGGAGTGAATTTTAAATGCCTGTAAATCAGCAATGCTGCTGGTGTGCTACACTGACCATTTGTGTAGAGCAGCGTTGCCTCTGAGGAAAGTAACTTTATGGGAGGGAGGCCAGGAGCAGCCATGAATAAATGCTGGGATGTTTCTGGACTAGGATATTTACTTTATAATGACTCTATACTGCAAAAGAGTATGCAATAAAAAAGTTCTGCCAGTAAGTACTTCAAAGCCAGCTATTCTGCTAATTCTCAACAGAAAGAATGTGCTTTCTTATTTGTACTAGCTTATTATTTTTTTTTTTGAACTATATACATTGACAGTAGTGAATGTCCATACATGGTAAGAAACATGTTTCTCCTCTCATCAACTCTTATGTTCCTGGCCTCTCAGAGCTAGGATTTCAGACCCCTTGTGCTTGGCAGGTTCTTGAATTTGTTATGCTGTTTTTTGTGCCTGAAATTACATTTTTAATATCTTGGCAGATGGTGTTCAAACACTTATGAGTTTTACACCCACGGTTCCCCTGGTGCCAGTTGGGCATTTCTTCTGAGGAACGTTTTTCTTTTCTAATTACACCATACTGCAGATTTTTTCCCCCCCCTCTCCTCCAGCAGAAGTGTATTTTGCAGTTTTTGGGTATGTTGATACTATCCCACAGTTTAGGAGATGTAAAGCACTGACCTTTGAAATTGTTCCCCTGTTCTCTCTTTCATAGAATCATAGATTGTATTGGGTTAGAAGGGACCTTTAAAGGCCATCTAGTCCACCCCTCCTGCTGTAAGCA
Organism: Gallinula chloropus; assembly: GCF_964237585.1. Taxonomy (NCBI): domain Eukaryota; kingdom Metazoa; phylum Chordata; class Aves; order Gruiformes; family Rallidae; genus Gallinula; species Gallinula chloropus. The sequence continues at coordinate 74,664,166 of NC_140087.1, forward strand.
GGGTCATCTTCACTAGATCAGGTTGCTCAGAGCCCCATCAAGCCTGACCTTGAATATCTCCAGGGATGGGGTCTCTGCTACCTCTCTGAGCAGCCTGTGCCAGTGATCTACCACCTCATATTGAAGAACTTTTTCCTAATATCCAACATAAATCTCCCTTTTCTAGTTTAAAACCGTTACCCCTCATCCTGTTACTATATGCCCTTGTGAACAGTTCTTCCCCAGCTTTCCTATAGGCACCTTTCAGTTATTGGAAGGCTACTATAAGGTCTCCCTCAGAGCCTTCTTTAAGCTGAAGCCCAACTCTCTCAGCCTGTCTTCACAGCAGAGGTGCTCCAGCCCTTTAATCGTTTGTGTCCTTCCTCTGGATGTGCTCCAACAGGTCCGTGTCCTCCTTGTGTTGGGGGCTCCAGAGCTGGACACAGTACTCCAGGTGGGGTCTCACTGGAGCAGAATCGCCTCTCTCAATCTGCTGGCCACACTTCTTTTGATGCAGCCCAGGATGCAGTTGGCCTTCTGGTCTACAGATGCACATTGATGGCTCGTGTTCAGCTTCTCATCCACGAGTACCTGCAAGTCCTTTTCCTCAGGGCTGCTTTCAAGTGCATCATCTCCTAACCTGTATGGATAAAGCGGATTTTTTCCCCCTTAGTTTCTGCTAATGTAAAACTCCATTAATGTTTTGCAAACTGTGATGTATCTCCAGGTGGTTCACAGTTAGAGGGGAAGAGTTTGGAGGTATTGCCATTGTGTTTTGTGGGCAAAGTCTCAATTGCACATTGACCGTGGAATAAAGAATTCCAGTAGGTAAATCAGTGCACTCTTAAGTATAAGAAGGGAGCGGAGGGGAAGAAAGGCTTACTTTAGAATATAAAGAATATAGAAATGAGGACATCATTTTTTCTAAAGGTTAATGGGAACCAGGTAATGTCACTGTCATATTAAAGAGGTTTAATATAAAGAAAAATGGATTTTTCTGTGATTTAGCACACTAGACAGCAGTTTCATGTTTGAGTTGCCAAAACACATCTATAGGAAGTCTGTTCCTGTACCTGTTTAAAAGCTTGAAGCAGTAATTTGGCAGACAGATAGAATAATGTCAGTGCAGCTCTATGCTCTGACTTAGAAATGGGAAAGCAGAAGCTGCAGAGTGACAGCCTGGATTTCTCCTAGCCCTTCCCTATGTACCTCCTTCCTGTCAGTACCTCTAACACTGGCCTCGCTGTACTTGGGTGTGGATGACTACTGAGCCTGCAAAGCAGTGGAGCACACTTCGGGGAGGGGGGTGGGCGGGAAACACCTTGGTGTTTTCAGGCTACAACAACCAAAGGACATAGGGGAGTGTCTGCATTCTCAAGAGGTAGCTCTGATCACTGGAGAAGTCATAGATAACAATACTTGGATATCACTCGGGTGTTTCAGTAGTCAGTTATTTTTCCAAACAGCAGCTCTACGTTTATGGACAGGGAGGAAGCAACTGAGGAAATTAGAAGTGCAGGGACTGCTGGTGGGATGGTGCTGTCTCCAAGCAAGGCTGCAAGAGTAGCCTGATGAGGGAGCTTGCTGGTTGCACTTAAGTAGGGCATCCATGAAGCTGCCTCACACAGATGGAACCAGCTAGCTCCAAATGTCCTGGAATCACATTTTCCAGCTGCACTGTGTAATTAGCTACGGAATGTCCTGTCTCAGCACTGAGGGCTGCCTAGCCATCAGGACCCTCTCAGAGATGATGATGACTGCAGTCCAGGGCCAGCTGGTGCTGTCTTTATGCAAAGCTTATACCTGCTTCCTCCTCTGGTTCTTCAAGCTGTGATCACAGGACCAGGGGCCAGGCTGGGGCAGCAGATATTCCTGCAGCAGGGCTGTAGCCGGAGGGGCACCCGTAATGGCTATCTGGGAGCTCCCTTCTGCTGGTGAAGAAAATACCTTCTGTTTTTAAACTAGCACCCCAGTTGTGTCTTCAAGTGAATATAAAAGCCTGTGTATAATGTAACTTTTGTACACTAGGTGAGTAGCACAGTTGATGGTAAAAGAACTGTTTTACAACAAACAGAAAATTGGAATTTAAATACATGGGTTTTCTTCCTCCCTTGCGGTGTTTGCATGTTTTTGCTACTACACCTTTCTTCCTGTATCTTCATTTAAGCCATTTCCAAATAAGATTATGTGTGTTAGAAGTGGGAGTTTAAAGACATGCTGTGTTTACTTGGGTTTTCTTTATGCTGGATCTAGAAAAAAAATTTCCTTTTGATAAAGGCTTTGTTTCATATTAACAAGTATGTTGCTATGCACTTTTTGTTCTATTAAAATTCCAAGTTGGGATGGCTCAGAGGGGACCTTGGGAAACATTACCAGATTTCTTGCTAACTATTGAACTTATTTCTACAGCCTTGAACAATAGATCTGAGAGTCTCAAACACTTTAAAAGCATCTAGGTGGAATTATTTAGGGTTAGGGTCATTTATCTTTTGTTACTTGCAAGCTTGTACTACTATCTTGTTCTGAAACTACTGTACCACTTTAGGAACTGGAGGAGATAAAATAGCAATGATGGCTTCTGGGGGATGATCTGTATGTTTATTATGTGCAGTTGTTCTCCGAAATGCTGTTCTAGTACTGTGGCTATTATGAATGAAACAGAAGAATCATAGAATCGTAGGGGTTGGAAGGGACCTCCAGAGATTGAATCCCACACCTCTGCCAAAGCAGGTTCCCTATAACAGGTTGCACTGGGAGGTGTCCAGATGGGTCTGGAATATCTCCAGAGAAGGAGACTCCATACCCCCCTGGGCAGTCTGTCCCAGGGCTCTGTCACCCTCACTGTGAAGAAGTTCTTCCACATGTTGGTGCGGAACTTCCCGTGCTCCAACTTGGGACCATTGCCCCTTGTCCTGTCTTCACAGACCACTGAAAAGGGGCTGGCCATTTCCCCCTGTGTCCCACACTTAAGATATTTATGAACATTGGTAAGATCCCCTCTTAACTTTCTTTTCTCCAGGCTGGACAGTCCCAGTTCACTCAGCCTTTTCTCATAGGGGAGGTGCTCCTGTAATGTATTTAACTACTTTAGTGCTATCTTACAAGGGTACTGCCTAAATGAGGGGCAAAGTGTGACCCAACCTTGTTGTAGCAGGAAATATGGAATGTCCCTTTTTTTTAAGAACTAGCTAATGCAATGCAACATGTTCCTACTCTGCATTGCAGGATAGACTAAAAAGTCAAAATGAGGCAAAAGTATCTTTTGCGTTTTTTTTTTTTCCTGGGTGTGAATCTCTCTGCTGAAGATGTTGAGAAACTTTGGTGCCTTGATCTAGTAGCTAAGATCTGTTAGAGTGAAATCTTAATACCGCAACTCTCATCTCTTGCTTTTTGGATTGGTTCACCTCCTATGTTCAGGTGGCATGCTGATGAAATATGTGGTTTGAAGAAATACAAATTTTCATAGTTTCTCCATGAGAGAGAGCACTTGCAGGCATATGATGCTGAAATTTCACACTTTAAAGGATCTGGGGAATATGTGATCAGGGTGCCATCAATTTTATTCTTCTACCTAAAAGGTGATATAAACTGGCCCAATGGACTAGTGTAATGACTTAGGGTCTGATCCTGCAGGGTACTGAGCATTATCTCCTCACCCCATATAGACAAATGTTTGGCTTTTGGCCTGTAATCAGCACCTGTGAAGTTTATAAGACAATGCACATGCTCAGAGCTCAATATGCACTTGACTAGGCTGTATCTGAACCTCATCTGATTGCCCACTCTGGGCAGCTACAGCATTGGCATCCAAAGCAGGCAGGTCAGCTTTTGTATAGCTGGCTCTTGCTTGGAGTAGGTTAAAGTGATAAAGTTAAAATATTGATGGCGTGGCTGAAAGCCTGATCCTTTGAACCTTTCAGTGGCCTGCAGATTAGATCTTGATTCTACAAATTACCAGATTTGAGGTGACCTGTTTCTAAACATGTATGGTAGCATGGGACTGCCCCTGGCGCTGTGGTCGGAGGGATCCTCTTGCACAGAGCACATACAAACAAGTGTGATGTTATGGGCATCATGTTTGTAGCAAATAACATGTTTATAGAAAACTATCCAGTTAAATTTCTAGTGGAAATCCTCTTTCCTGTGTGATGGCTTATCTTCCTGCCCCAAGAGGAAGTTGGACTTGTTTATCTCTGTGCTATTTGTACCTGCTTTCAACTGTGGTGCTCGCTTTAAAAATACCGTAAAATGCTTGCTATTAATATTTGCATTTTATAGGAGTCCTGTGGGTTCCATCACATCAGACAGCTTCTGTGAAAAGTCAGCAGAATTTTAATTGGCTTGATTTGTTATAGTCAGCAGTGGATCTTTTGCCTTCACTTGTACTTTACTTTGAATTTCAGTTTTGTTTCTGTGCTGCTGTTGTGGTGTTGGCTTTGTTAGGGCATACTGCAATAAACTCAGGTGAGCGTATTTATGACCAGCCTCATGCCTGATACCATTGAATTATGCTATATTTAAAATAACTTCCAAATGTGCTGATGCCCTTACTCAACCAGCAACTTCAGATATTGACTTACTGCATCATCAAAACCTGTTTCATGGTTTTTTTGGTTTGTTTTCTTTTTTTAAAGTTGGTCTCCATTTTGCTTCACTGGATTAAAATTTCATACGGCTTCGGCTGGCTGCATTGTAGTAAAAACTGATCTGGGGTTCTTAGTTGCAATGTGATTTACAAACAAGTCCTAAGATACTATGGTTTCTGCCCCACAGTTTCCTGATCTGGTAAATATTTAAGCTTTATCTGTTGTAGCTGTTGAACAGACTGATGCAGGCAAGTTCTGTATAGAGAAGGTTGGTACGGGAAGATGCTGTTGAACTGGGAAGCTGCTGTGGAAGAATTATTCTGGTAGCTTTTCCTCTTGGAGAAGCACTTGTACACACAAGACACTAATCAATGGCATGATCTGCACAAATAACACTCCCATGTGTGAATGTCTGCTTGCAGCGCTATTGGGATTTGGAAATGTAACCTCTGATGGGGCTCTAACCAGTGCACTCTTGAATATAATATCTGTTTTTGGCTTCTCATGAGATTTTTTTACAAATGTTTGCTGATCTGCCCTTGGAAGTAAAATATCTATAATAAAATACGTTTTAATTAGTGACACTGCATGGGATAAATGTCATCATCTAACTGGGGATGCATTTGTTCTGGTTGTGCTCTATATGTCTAAAGCATGCTTGGTAGATTAGGGGAAAAGCTTGCAGCTTCTAAAATATTGTATTTCCTTGCTCTACTTCTAATTTTTTCTTTTCTGCAGATTTTCTGTTACCCCTGAGAAGAGGTAGATACGAGGGTAAAAAGACCTCTGACCTCTCAGCTTTGTCACTGTTGGGATCAGATGGATTTTTCACATGTTCAGTGGTGTGTGTGCTGAAGCATCTTTCTAGTGCAGCCTTGAATCTGTGCTTGCTTGAGGTAAAAAATCCTAGAGGGTGACTGATGGTTCTGTTAGCTGTGGATATCCAGCAGTGTGGAAAAAAAGAATTGGTGACATTGTACCTTCATCTTTTTTTTTTTTTTTGCACTTAAACAAAGCACCTGATCCCAAGTTAGGGTAAAGATTCTTGAGGGTTTCATCATTCAGTTGCAGTCTTGAAGGTTTTTCCAACACCTTTCCACACCCAATTTGTCTGTTGAAGAGAAAACTGAACAGGATCTCAACAAATGAGTGTTTTTTGTCACTGAGTATGTTAGCTCTCCTTTTCAGTCAGAGGTCATTCCTCTTCAGAACTTGGTGGTGACTTCATCTTCCTTTTAAAGATGCTTTTTTGCTAGAGAACTCATCGGTACATCCTGACTCACACCAGTTTCTCCTGCTTGTTCTGGAATTGGTGACTTCTGAGCCTTAGGGTACGCATTACAGCATGTGTGTCCTTAGCAGACTGGAGTTAGTTACACCATGGCCTATCCTATCATGACCTTAGTGTCTTCATTCGTGTGAAGAGTAGGGAATAAATTCTATCAGTGCTGAGAACTGGGGCTTCTGTGTGTCTCTTCCATTTTCTCCCGCTGACAATTATTCAACCAGTTGTCAGTTAATGTTGACATTTTGGCGGTTAAGAGTGCAGGAACTTAGGTGATGCGTATGTGAAGGATTGGGAGGTACTTAAAAGGAAAGCAATGCAGAGGAACAGGACAGGAGTAAGGAGGAGATGACAGTGGGGAAACCTCTTCTGGTTGTGAGCGTGATGATGTCACTTGATCTTGCTAATTGTGATGCTCAGGTACAACATCTGAAGTGCTTAAAGAGGTTAAGCTTCTCTGTTGTTACTACGTGGGTTCTGCTCCAGATTTCTGCTCAAACAGCATGTAGCTGGCTGCTGATGTTCCTCCAAAATTTGGAAGTGGTCTATGATTCTTTGCTTCAAACCAGACTCTTTGGCTATTATAGGAAGAGGGATTTTTGACCTCTGAGTTACCACACCTCATTTGTTAGCAGTGATCTGAAATACCAAGCACTTTCTAGAATTTATTGGATGCTTATTCTAGAGGAATAACTTCTTTGTGCCCGGCCAATTTATAGCTCATACTGTAGATTTAGCATCACTTACTTTAAAACTAGGCAGTTTCCTTAAACATAAATGTCTTTAGAAAATAATCATAGGAAATGTTTGGGGGAGATAAAATATACCATGTTAACACTATTTTGTGGCATTTTCCTGCCAGTTTTATTTCTGTAATATAGCTTGCTCTTTTTGTAAGGCACTGGTGAGCATAAATAGAGCAGAATCAACAGATGTAACTCAATGTAATTCTTCCATAACTCAAATAATGCAAATTCAACTAATGCTAACTAGCTTTTATAGCCATGTGTGTCTATACATTTCTGTTTAGAATGAACAAGCTATAAAATCTAACTACAGCAAGCCTCTACTAATTGTCTGAAACAAAGGAAGCATCTACATTGGTTGCTTCTTACTTTCTGCTGAAAGTTGGGCATTTGTGAGTGAATGTGGACTTTACAAGTAAGCAAGCTTTAAAAAAAAAAGTAAAGCCTTGTTAGTTAAAGATAATGATATAGAATCACTCTTTCTCTGTAACATACAATGCTTTGCAAATAACTGCTTCACTCGTTTATTATGCTTTTTTACTGATTGTCTCCTAGAAAAAAGTAATAGAAGTGTGATAGCATGGATTTAATGGCACTGACTAATATCTCCTAATGTATCCAAGGGTGAGTGTTATTTTGAGAGGCCATGCTCTTGTACCTGTTGCAGGTATGGATTCCAGTCCTTGGACTAGCAGAAGCGTTGTTTGATTTTTGTTGTGCATTGCTCGGGACCAACCTTTCTGAAATGGGTTGAAATCAGTACTGTGACACAAACCCACGATGACTGACCACATAAAAGATTTGTTTCTGATTGCAACACCCTGTAGATGCTTGATTTTGGGGGAAAATCCTGCAAAAGAAACTGCATATCCATCCTCTTATGACCTGCTGTTTACAAAACAGGACAATGGCTCTTTTTGCATGATGGCTTAGACTTGTCCTAAACTTGAAAAGCCTTCAAATGCCTTGAGGCCATGCAGGGTGATTCCTTGGTCTCTGCAAATTTCAACCCACTGCTTCCACTCTGCTTTCTGGTGAATGTGAATGAGGCTCATGCTTGAGGGTATAGAGCTCTGCTCCACAGAGCATCCCATGGGTGTGAAATATAGCTGGCTGGAAGTCTTGAGCAGGAGCTTTCCTCATCTGTGCTGTACTTGTGTGGAGATTGCTGAGGCGGAGAGCTGTTGCTGCTCTGTTCTCCACAGGCAAATGCTGCTCTTCACTGCTGGCCAGGAGCCCAGGGCGAGTGTAGCCAGTTGAAGGAGTGTGATTGAATCCACTTTTCGGAAAGTAAATCAGCAGGACAGTTTTGGAGTATCTAATCTTAATTTTTTTTCCCTTCAGGAACTCTTTAACCCTAAAATGACTTTTATATATTTTACCTTTTTTTTGAAAGATAAATGAATGTTAGCAGTTTGTTGTTGGAGGTATGAGAAGTAAGGAGAGTATGTCATCAACACTAGAGCCATCTGATTTGACTTATGTGGTATAAAATGTAAGGCTTGGAAACAAATTCGTAGTGCTTGATTGAGAGTTCAAGCTGAATTGCTTAAAAGCTTGCATGAGTAGATGCAGCCAGTGCCCTGATGTGTGGCTGCTATCTTTGCCTCCCCAGTACAAATAAACTTAAGTGAGTAGTCAGCATTTCAGCAAATCACTTCACCTGTGAAATGTCATAGCTTGCCAGTGCTCCCTTTGTAATCTTGCAGATAACAGACTGCTAAATTAGAAAGGGGTTTTCTTTTGACTGAAGGAGGGGAAAGGAGAGACGTTCTGGAGATGGGCTCTTGTGCTCCATAACTTCTTGATCTACTCCTGGGAAAGGATGCTGAGACCAGGGATATCTTACAAATTTTTCTGGATTGTTTTTGTGTTGCTGTCACCTGTCATCCTCCCCTTTTTATTCCTTCCTACTTCTGTACTCAAGAAATTTCCACTTTGTGCAAATCAAGCTCTTGGGGGGGCTTGTTCTTTATTTTTTTCTATCTGAAGTAAACCAAGTGGATCTGACAATCTTGGGTGCTTCTGCTGTCAAAGATAGTCTTACAGATGGATGTGCATGTTAAACTTCTGCAACGCTGGATGGGTTTGGAGGGGTCAGGACCGATGGTGTCTTTCTCAGGGTGCAAGACTGACTAGTAGCCTCAAGTGTCAATGACAGAGGGAAATGTTCTTGTGGTCTTTAAGGTGGATTTCTGTCAGAGTAGATGTCTGAGAGATCCCACAATCATGGAAACCTATTCTAGGCACCCAAAAAAGCGGTCACTTTTCTCCTCTGGATCTGTGTCAGTGGGAACTGGTGTGAATTTTACTTATATATTTTTAAAGTTTTGGGTTTTTTTTTTTTGTCCTGGTCCAGCAGTTATGAAAAATAAGGTGAGCAGTGCAGTTTCTGTGCCCTAGCACAGCTAAAATGTGCACTGATGTGTGGCTGCTTTGAGAAATCTGTTCAAGGAAATGTGCTGCTAGCAGATGCTGCCTACAGCCCTTGCATGGGTGCAAGGTGCCTCTGGAGTTAGAACTTGCAGTCTCTCTAAAAACTTCTACCTGCTGACACAGCAAAATGAGAAGCACCAGGAGGCATGATGATTTTATTATGAAAGAACAAATCAGAAGAAATACAATTTCACAACCTGCCCCCTAAAGTTCCAGCGGGTTAAACGACCTGTTTCTGTTTCCAGAGGGCCTAGCACTTGATGCTTTGGAAATATATAGGAAACAAAACTTCCTTCCCTCCAATTTACTTGCTGCTGGCTGTTTTCAGTGGATGTGCTCCCTGGTTTGTGTTGGGGTAAGAACAGACTAGGTCCTTGCCTAAACATATAGGTCAAACGCTGGTTGCCAGTGCCTCTATTCCTTATTACCACATCAAGTCGAAGACAACCTCTTATCAGCAGAGAGGATGTGGGTGCTTCTCCTAAAATGATATAGAGGATGGATACACATAATTCTGTGCAACGAAGACTTCTGAAGTCCTCTGTTCACCAGTGACTTTTCACAGCAGCCTGGTGTGGGGTTACCTGTGTTTCTGTGGTGCTGCACTCTTCCAACTATGAATCCCATTCTATCTGTTTCACTTTAATGCACATGGATTGCTGTGGTAATAAATCTTAGAGAATTACACCCTTTTTTAGTTTAGAAATCACTTGCATCTGAGTTCAAACCTGCCTTGTGCAACCTGGTCCACTGTATCTGAAGAACAGACGAGCTCTTCAAGATCTTCAGTCACTTCTGCTGTGCAGAAAAATGTCGCTCTTGTGTTTAGCATATTTCTCCACTGTGACTGATTTAATGTCCCGTTGAAATGAGGTGTCAGAATGTGGGAAATTATTTTGATTTTGGTGTAATAGGTTCTGTAGGTTTTCAGTGTCTGGAAAGCTTCATGGCACAGGGACTGCTTTACTTCGTGAATTTATTTTGATTTGTAAACAGATAGTTAACTCTTATGGCAAATGCATCCCACTCTTAACTGGAAAAGTTGATAGTAACATTCATAATAAGGGGTGGATATGCTATCTAGATGGATTTTTGTCCATTTAAATGTCCTTCACACCCCTTCTTTCACAAAACAGCCTTATAGGTCCCCCCTCTATTATTGCTTGGAAGTCGAAGAGCAAAGCAAGAGCTCTTGATTCTCATTGTGGCAGCATGTCTGACTAGCCCAGGTTTGAGTAATCATTATCTTACTTTGAGAAAATGTCTTTTTAAAATATTTTCTTTTTTCTTTTCTTCCATGGATCTACTTAGTATGTTTGCTGTCACTTTGAGATATCAAAGATGCCATTTGGACACTACTTTGCAGGAAATAGTGGCACATCAAGAAACCCATATGTTTTAAAGAAGCAAAGCACCAGTAGAGTTCAATACATCTCAACATCTGCATGCCACCCAGTATCAGGTTAGACAAGGGTGCACATTTCACAGTTACAAAGATGAAATGGCAAAGCCAGATTGCTCAGGTATGTAACTTCTCACCTATTGAAACCTTCATTTTGTTTTCAGGTTGAAGAATAACTCATGGCATCAATATTAGCTGTTATCAGAAGCATGGTGAAAATTATCACTAAAAATGTCAACTTATGCTTTTTGAGTAGGGTAGACATCACTACCCCATATAGGTTAATAAATATATAATAAGTGCAGTCTTTATGAGGAAGATATGGTATTTATAGCTGCTTTCTGAATATGGAGCATAAAGTATATAAACTTGAATAGTAAGAGATAATGACAACAACAATTTTATATTCTTTAGTCAATTTATTTCTATGGGATTCCAAACATTGAATTAGAATATTAAATTTATAGTATACAGTGGTACTGAAATCTCTGCTTTGTAACCTGTGGGCAACCTTTGAGTCTGTCACCAATTAAACACATTGGGAACTCCCTGGGATCTGAATTTCACAGCTTTGGTTTTAGTACAGTAGAATAATGCTGCCAGTGGTGGTCAGTCTTGCAGTGGAGACAATAACTGTGTGGGTCACAGGGGAACAGACAGCTGGAGCTTGAATACTTCCTTTTTTCCTGGAATTGAGAGTTTGCATTGCTCTGTCCCCAGGGGCATTACCTTTCCAGACAGAGCTGGGATGCTGCAGACATGAGATGGTGCTTTTAGCCCAGCAGCAAGGGGCTTGAAAGCATTGCAGAGGTAGCTCTCTGCCAGGCCCTGGTCCTGCAGGGTGGGTGCTGGAGGGTTAAAGCAGATTACCTCTCCTAAAACCCCTGCTTAGTGCCCTGGGCTTTAGACAGTTTCTTCCTATCCTCCCCTCCCTATGAAGATGCTCCTGGCTGTTGCCCCTGTTGGCCGATGAGGATGGAGATTCAAATGTACTCTGATCCTCTGAAGAAGATCCTTCCATTTTCTCTTTGAGCGTTAATCCCTTTAGAGTTGCCATCTGCTTTATCTTTCTGCTCTGTTCCACCCCTTGGATCACACCAGTTTCTGGACAACTGGATATAAGCTGTCTTGTTCTAAAAGGCGTTTCACATCTTCTAATTGAATATTTAAAATAGCTTGGGCTAGTTACAAAGTGTAATGGCAGTGGTCTTGGCTCCTCCACTGAGACCCACTGCCCAGACAGCACAGGCCTGCCTTGATGCAATGTCTGTTGCAGGTAGTGAAATAATCAGTTATGTGAGCATCTGCTTGTGCTTACAAGTCTGCAAAACTCGCATTCATCCATAGAAGGAGAAAAAATTGGAAATTATAGGTGGACCTGCAGCCTGACCACAGCCACCTCCAGCTGCAAGTCTGTCACAAGTGACAGAGCAGTACATGCTTCAGAGCAGTGATGACTCACTGTTAGTGACAGCAAATTAGTAACACAGTGTTGTCAAGACACCCTTTACTGATGTCATAGGCTGTAGAAATCCAAAATATGACTGCTTTTGCTTTAGTGTTAGCATATGACTCTTGATTGACTTTCACCTTTTATTTTGAAAGGCCTCGTGATGTGTGTTTGAGACCATCAATCGTGGTCTAATTTTTAGAAACAAAAGCAAGCTACAAGTGCAAAATCTGCATTGTGAACCCCAATATGTGATGGCAAACTGATGTGTGTAGCCTTGAGAGATGTGTGAGGCTTTGTTTTTCAAGCCAAGGCTTTTGACAAGTAACTCTTGAGTGTTGTTTGACACTACCAAGCAGGAAGGATGCTCCAAGGAAACTGATTTTCCTAGAGCTGATCAGCAATAACCTGCTGAAATTCAGGTCCCTCAAATGTGTTTGAAATCAGGTGCTAAAGTGGCTACCTTAAAAATCTCCAAAACGCTGTTTTAATTTTTTTTTAGTGTGTTTCAAAATGATCACACTTCCTCCCTGCTTCCAAGCTCTGACACTCATTTGATGTGTTTCTTGAATTGGTTTGAAAGTGTTTGTGGCCTTGTCAGAGCAGGCCTAACTTTCTCTGTTGTGTGAGAAGTAAACTGCCTAAGGGTCAGAGTTTGACATTTATACTAAGACCTCTGTTTGCAGAGAGCAGAAGTTTCCCTTCCTGAATGATTTCTGGCACTCACCATGTGAGTTATGAACTGGCATCAAAATGTGCTGTTAGTAAATACCCTACAGCAGGTTGTGCTGGAGGTCTGGCAACAGCTACTGAAAGTGGGGGTATGGTTTTTGGGTCAGTATCTGGTCTGGCTGTACTGGGATTAGTTAATGATTGGGATAAGAAGGTATTATAGTAAATTGTTGATTTCAGTGAGCAATGGAGTGGCAAATACTGATTAAAAAACTGCTCATCTCCTTCCACGAGATTTCCTGAATGATTTGGTGCAGCCCTTCTTTCCTTCAAGCTTTTCGTTCAGTTGCTCAAAAGATGTGCCCCCCCCCTCCCCAAAAGTGGGATGGACCCAGAAGTTGGTTTTGATTAGTGAAAAAGTCCAGTATCCGATTCACAAATTGTAGTCTCTGAGGTTTCATTCTCTTATGTTTCCAGGAGCTATGTTAATATAATGTAGCAGTAAACCTTTTGTATGCACTAATTTAATCACCTAGTTTTCTTTATGTAACTTCTGTGATGCTCACCTGTTAGAATTATCTGTGGTGCTCTAGGAAATAACCTTTGTTTTCAGTGCTACAGCTGCTGCATTTTATTTTTGCAATGCTGGAATAGGTTTTGTTTAAACAGAATTGTTGATTCACCTCATTTATTCTTCACTTCCATTAGCTTCTCCCTGTTGTATGTGGAGCTCAGTAACTTAATTTAGTTAAATGTTGTCATTTGGAAAGCACACTGTTTTCTACTGCTGCTCTTAATTTTTATCATTCTTTGGGATAAGGTTTTTCCAGTGGATAATGACAGACACTGTGAAAACTTCCTTATCTGCAACCTGAATAATTGCAGTTAAACTTTGGCCTGTTGCATTTTTGTTGTATTTATCTCTTCTAGATTGAAAAAACCCTACCTTTTTAATGCCTAGTATTGGGACAGCCATGTAGGCTGGAACTGGTGTTGAGGGCTTGTGCTCAGTGCAGTCCTGTGCCTGTAGTTCCTGATGGGGAAGCAGGTGCTATAGGTCACCTACAATGCAAGGCCCACCCACTTTTGACTTTTATCCCTGCCTACTATAACTAGTTATCCTGTCAAAGTTGTAGGTAGTATCCCAAACACGCCTGAAGTGGTACTGATGTAAACATCAGTCTCTTAGCAGACCTGTTCTCATCATAAGATTTGTAGACAGTTGAGAGATTGAGTCTCATTTTTGTCATTGATGTCTTAATTTTTTACCACTTAAATTTTTAATTGTGGGTTTTTTCATTTGTGCTTGTGAGGAAATTGCTTGCTAACAGCTGTGCCTTGATTATCTTCCTTCTGACTTTTCCTATATGTATAAAAAATCATGGTTAAGCAAGGTCAATTGATTAACTGAACCAAATCTTTTATTTAAACTAAGGGAAAGACCATTTTCATCACACTGCTGAGCTTGCTGCACTATGTATTGTCTGTCTGCTCTGCTGGAAAAGTAGAGGATGTGTCATCTTTATGCTGCTTAAATATCTATTTGCATCCTGCTGGAGAGAAAAGGTGCTTCCTATCTTCCTATCTGCTAGGGACAGATGAATTTACTTTCTGAAGCTGGGCTTAGATTTAAGTTCAGGTCTGGAGTAGTGAGTATCTAAGTGTTGAACTAAGAGTTCTTGAGCAGGTGGTTATAATTTCTGTAGGACCTGTGAAATCAGGGATGTTTTCTTATGCAAAGGGAATCCAACCTTCCAGAATGTTCACTACTGACTTTAGAGGTGCTTCTCCATGGTTTTGTCTGTGGGGGAGCTACTCCACAAAACAGGGGATGAGCTGCAAGGCCAAGAAAACCTGACACCTGGACTGTCCAGGGTGCAGTCCCACAGGATCTGAGCAGGGTATGCAAAGAAAGGAGCTGGTATAGGCTCTGAACAGCCTTGGACAAAGTAAGGGGATGGCCCACACTGAGGTCTATCCAGAGCATCAGCAGCAGGAGGTAGAGTCAGCAGCTTGGGGAGGGACAGATGGATGTACAACACTCGTAAATACAATGTAGATCCCAGGTTTATGCAGATGACAGAGATGGAGACGGGCAACAATGCAGCTCAGGGAGGAGCGGGTATGCAGCCAAAGCTTCTGCACTGTGGACAAAGGTTTGGTTGGAGGTCCCAGGTGAGGCTGGTCAGGATGACTGAGGACCTATTATTACAGTCAGGACTCCAACACTGTTTAGTTACCCTGTGAGTGCAAATACATACGTATATGTGTAGGAAAAATGTTTTCACTAGGCCGTTATTAGTGACTGAAAGAAATAGCCTTTTGAGCAATGGTAACCTTTGCATCTAGGGATGTGGGTAGGAGAGAAATGAGTACTTGAAGTTGGGGAGAAAAAGGATGTATTCAGTGCAGAAGTATTAATTTGGCTTGTAATTACAGTTGGTGTATCTTGTACTGCTTCTTACTCTTTGATTTATTGTTTGCAATTACAAGCTGCAGTTAACAATCCCAAGTTATTTCGCATGCATGATTCGAACCGGAGCAATGGGCTCGCCTTTGTGGAGCCTGATGGAATAGGTAATTATTTGGGTCATCCGTATTCCAAAGAACAAAGTACAGGCAAGGAAGGAACAAAGTAATTTTAGTTTATCACTAGTACAATGTAAGCCCTCCCACAAATAATTACTGGTTTTCACCTATTTCTCTTGGGGCTTAAACTAATTTCCGTGTTAGGAAGCTACAAGGCTGAGTTCAAAAGGCTGGTGCTTATGCAGCTGACTGTAGATGGAAGGAATAACAAGAAAACTCAAAGGCAAGGAAGGAATCTTTGATATTATATTGCTGTGAACACTTGAGTAGGCTTGTTCAGTTTTGCATTGAATGGATCTTGCAGATTATTGCTAGCTTCCTTTTTTGGTTTGTCAGCCATTTGCAGCTCCCAGTAAAGGATTGCTGCTTGCTGTCCTTGTGCACAGTCACTGCCAGACAGGCTACTGCTTATTTTCATCTCCACAGTAAATATCTGCTGATATTTAGTGGAGTTCTAAAATTTTACAGGGGTATTGCCAATTTGTGAAGCAAGAAATAAGCTGTAAAACTTTGCTGTTGAGGGAACAATGTATGTTACAAAAGCGTGCAGCAGAGGTCCAAAGATAGGTGCATGGTATAAAATAAACTAGCCTTAGCTGATGCTGTCATGGAATTCTCAGCCTGGTTATGCTGAGGGTTTGGGGATACAGAGAATAACAATGTGCACGTGGGGCATGCTGATTCAGTGTCACATCCATGCTTGACATGCAGGGTAAATATTCCCTGAGAATCCAGCACTGCCTCTGTAGTCATGAAGTCATTTATTTGGAAATGGTAATGTACCACCAACATGGATCAACAGATGTGCTTGCTTTAATTTAAATCAATCTGGGCAAGGCTGGAATGCTGTAGTAGCTCAGGAGCTACTTTGGAGTCTTGGATAAACACCATTAGGCTTGTGTAAATTTGTAGGAGTTATTTTGACAAAAGTACTATTTACCCAAGTTAATATGTGCTTTATTTTGGTGCATGCTCTATATGTATTTGATCAGTCTGCATGTTGTTTACTTAGACTGTGCCTCTAATGATTTCAAGAAATCTAGAGTACTGATACTAGTATATTTTTGGTTTGATGTCTGACTTGGGTTCAAGATAGACCGTGCTAATGGATTGAAATCATCTAACAAGTAATTCTGAGTGATGGATTACCTGATCTATTACTCCCTAGAATCAGGATGGTCATACAACTTACTAGAGTCCTCTGTCTTGCAAGACAATCTTGACAAGCCATCCATGAATATAGCTTAGTAGACAATTAATTACAGGCCAGAAAGAGGTGGGAAATAATGGATTTATTTTCTTTTTACTTTGTTTGGGTGGAGTTTTTTTGTCTGTATGTCTGAATGGGAGAATAAAGAACACCAGAGTATTCCTGTTGGGTCAGACAGGGTGAAGGACACCATACCTCACTATTCATCCCACTTATCTATAGAAAATGGCACATTTTTTTTTTCCTCCAAATAATTGGAAAGTTTCAATTTTGTCCTGGTTTTCCAAGAAGTTGTCTGGGAAATGCTTGGTAATTGTTGGTTGAACTAAATAGTTTTCATTTAGCTCAAGTTCCTTGGGACTCCTACCTCATGCTGCCACTAATTTCAGAGTTTGCTTGTCCTTGTCCCTCTCAGCAAGTCCCATTTCTTTGTTTTCTGTGTCTATTCCTTTTTTCATTGGTTGAAGTCACTTTGGACTGACTGCAATGGGACTAGGAGGACTAGGAGGGTGGCTGGAAGGCACCTTTAAATGGCTGATTGATATAATTTATTGCTTTTCAAATGTTATAGAATCATAGGGGTTGGAAGGGACTTGAGAGATCATCAGGTCCAACCCCCCTGCCAAAGCAGCTCCCTAGCTCATATTGCACAGATAGGCATCCAGATGGGTCTTGAATATCTCCAGAGATGGAGACTCCACACCCCCCTGGGCAGCCTGTCCCAGGGCTCTGTAACCCTCACTGTGAAGAAGTTCTTTCACATGTTGGTGCAGAACTTCCTGTGCTCCAACTTGGGACCATTGCCCCTTGTCCTGTCTCCACAGACCACTGAAAAGGGGCTGGCTGATTCCCCCTGCATCCCATACTTAAGATATTTATAAACATAAGTAAGGTCCCCCCTTAGTCTTCTTTTCTCTAGGCTGAACAGTCCCAGCTCCCTCAGCCTTTCCTCATAGGGGACATGCTCCAGGCCCTTAATAATCTTTGTAGTCCTCCTGGACTCTCTCCAGGAGATCCCTGTCTTTTTTATACCAGGGAACCCAGAACTGGACACAATACTCCAGGTGGGGCCTGACCAGGGCAGAATACAGGGGGAGAATCACCTCTTTCGACCTGCTGGCACCCCAGGATCCCATTGGCTCACTTAGCCACCAGGGCACACTGTTGGCTCATGGCCAACCTGTCATCTACCAGGACCCCCAGGTCCTTCTCCACAGAGCTCTTCTCCAGCAGGTCATCCCCCAGCCTGTTATGTGCATGCAAGAGATGAAAAGGAAATGCTCTGTGGGCTGTTTCATTCCTTAGTTTGCAAAGAGGAGAATTCAGCTCAAAAGGAAAAAGTCTAGTCAGCCTATGGCGAAAGCATCCAATATTAGCAGGTAGTGACAGGCAAGGAATCAGCAAATGTTTATCTACCTTAATTAGTATCTATTAATTTCTACCATTTTAAATAGTCATTTATTTGTCTGCACCCGCTATCAACAGGATCAGACAAATCCCAGTAGAACTCACTGTTCCTGCTTAAGACTCTGTCAACATCCAATGATGAGACTCCAAAGGTACTTTCTCTTCCAGGATGCAATTATATTAAAAATAACTGCCAGAGCTGCCTCTTAACAAGCCCTGTTGTTGTTGATGCAGCGGCTGACACTCTGGTTTCTTGGAGCATAACACTGTGAGAGGTTGTTCTTGTAAGAGATGGGATGGCAGGCTTTCACAAACTGGGAAACCCTGAGCTGCCTCACACCCCACTGAGTTCTTGGAATGCCTTTTTGATGATCAGTATGACTTCATGCTTGCTGCTGCTAATGCCAATGTGGAGTTTGCAACCCCTGCAAAGATGATGTGAATAAGAGATGTGAAACACAGGGAAAGAGTCAAGTTTAAGCCAATGTCAGTTAAACAGCACAAATCTAGCCCTGACAACTCTTTTGCTCATGAGAAAGCAAAACAGTTGCCAAACTGTGTAGCTGTCAAGTAATGTACTAAATAGCTACCAAAATACTTCTGCTGCTTCTGAGCCTCAGCAGAGGGGATGACATGTCATGGCATGTGCTGAAACAATTAGGCACTGGCTGCTCTGAACCGTGCCATTAGACACTGAACTGTGAGGTTGGTGAGTACATCTAATGCCTTGCTTGGCTAATGAGTGTAAGAGCACACCGTGAAAGCTGAGGCAGCGATGATCTGGCTGTGGGCTGCTGGTCAGGTGCCACAGCTTTATTTTGATGGTGTTGGTAGGGCTTCCCCCCACCCCGAATCCCTGCTTTGAGGCACATGGGAATGGCAGAATAGCTGCTTTAATTCTTGCTTTAAAAGGTCACTTTACTTGGTCATGTGCTTCTGGACCTGAGTGGCTTCTTAGAAAAACTATAAAGCTTTTCAGATTGTGAAATAAACGTGAAACAAGGCACTAGCACTTCAACAAGCAGAAAGGTCCTGTTTGTTTTAGCTTTGTGGCCCAAATAATTCTGCTGGAGAGATTGGCATTAGCCTTTTGATCTGCTGAAACACAGAAACACCAGGCTTTTACTGAATATATACCCAGATACAGGATCAGGCTGGTTCTTCCCATCAACTTTTCTTGAATAAAATCTTCCTTCTCTTAGTTATTTCAGCCTGAACCTGGGGGTGTCCTTCTGCAGTCCCTGTGAGGTGACCTTTCCTTGCCCTTCTTCCTTGACAGTGCCCACCAAAGCTCCATGTTCCCTGTGCTCTCAAACCCTTGAGTGTCTCTGTTGAAGGTGTAAAACTGTCATATTCCCTACACCTGTGAAAAAAGATTAACAGGGACCACCAGGAAGCATACCTTCTGATCTCTAGATGGGTACAGAGGGGTGAGTATCTCTCTGGTGGGTGGGTTCTGCTGGAGGTGTTTCCTATGTACCATTGGGCAGTTGCAGAGGAGGCAACAGGAGGCTGTTATGCAGGGTTTGATATCAGCTTGCAAGGCTGATAAAAGACTTAGGTTTAGCAGAGCAAATTAGCTCCCTCATATTCATGAGGCTGAAATGGCTGCACTGCCATGCTTGGCTAACACAAGCTTGCTTCCGGCCTCCTTTGAGTGAGGCCTTTTGATGTGCTGGGCAAGGAGAAGGGTGAGGCAGATCAGGAGGCCAATGTGAGGAAGGCGTGCTGGAGGAGTAGGGCATAGTGGTGTGGGAAAAGGGGGCCGTGCTGTGGGTTGGGACATTGCTGCTGTACCAACCTGGTAGTGCTCCCCCGTGCCTCTCAGGCTGTGTTGTCTTCAGCTGAGCATGTTCCCAGTACAAGAGTTACTCTCTTGATACAAAAATGTGGAGATGCTCATTGTTCTTCCACCAAGGTAGTGCTGGACTTTACCTTTGTCCAGATGAGAGAGCTCTTGGATTATGAACGCAGTTGATGCTTTCCTCCAGACTTCATGTCACAGAGTGTGATTCCTATTCTGGTGTCCCTAAAGCAAAGCATGGCTTCGGGAGCCTTACTCTTTCCAATTGGTGCTTCTTAAACAGGAAAACATTATTTTTGCATCCTTTTTATAACCTAACTGTGTGTGTGTGTATATATATACACAATTTAACAATATCTATTACAGCAAGAGACCCAAACCTGTCTTTAATGCTTTTTAATCTGTTTAATCATATTGGATATTGGTCCACACATCATCTCTTAAATCGGATTAGGTGGAAACAAATATGGAGATGGAAATGCCCTGAATTTCAGAATAATTCTGACCCAAACTTCACTTCTAAATCTCTTCTTGTTAACAGCATAGACATTGATGTCTCTGTATTTTAATTATATTAATTTAGTATAGTTTGTCTACGTTTATAGTTGAAAGTAGCAACTCCCAAATGGAGCTAAATGCCTGTCTGTCATGTGTGAAATTTATAATTTATTTAATTACAAGTTTTCTTTAACCTTAACCTGGGCTTCTAACTGCAGTCTTATCTGTTCTTATGCCATATCTGATTACTAACTCAGCTTGTCACTTGTATAATACTGCCAATTATCTTTTCCTGAAAGAATTTGGGCAATAAATCAAGTTCCTTTGCTTGTAGAGAAATATGTTAACTAAGGGTTTCTCTAAGATAGAAATTCTTTTTTTTAAGAATGTACATATATTGCCCTTGGTATACTTCAGCCTTGGCTTTATTGGCCCTCCTGAAATTTATGTGGAACTGTTATGAATCACATGTTCCAAACTAATGTATTTGAGGAACCTGGTGAGAGCAATGTGCTTGGAAACATTATAGCCATTTTAATGTTTTAATATGTTATTAAATGTGGAATAATTCAGGTAACTTTTAAGATCAGATAGTCTAAGTCTTCAAAAAACCCAATTTTTTAGGGTGGGGAGAGGGAGATTTAGGGGAGGGTACCTGTGCTGATATGAATGGTGGTGGGATGCTGGCATTTGCTGGGAATCCAAATGTAGGATTTAAAAATTATCTGAAGGGACAAACTTGTTTGTATCTACTATTTCTACACAAACTGTTACAGATACTAGTCTGTGTCCTGGTGACAGCACAACAGAAAATGATGGCAGACTTTCAGATATTGTGGAGTACATGAAACAGCAGATCATGTTTCTTCTTCCTGAATCCAAACACTGTATTTCCTAATCCACTGCCATCTATGTTCTTGCAGGACTTTGGGAGGCTGAGGGAGGCTTTGGAAAAGGAGGAAGATTATCTGACTGGCAGACAGGTGTGCAGAATTTTAGATAAGCTGATAATGTGAGGCAGAAGTCTGGCTCGATGGCTGGCACCCAGGTGAGACACAGCTTTATCTAAAACTGTGGGCTGTGCCAGCTGAGGGCAAAATTTGGGAGATGGCTTAAAGAGTTTGGGTTAGAGGCAGGAGGTAGGGCATGCTTGAAGAGAGGGATTGAGGGCTCTGGACCAAACCACAAGATGGATTTGGGAGTCTGAACTGCCAGGGGTTGGGTTGGAGAGAGCTTGTGAAAAAGAGGCAGACCAGATTTACCCTTCTCTGCATTCCCTCTTCAGGGAGTGGTGTTGAAAAGCTGTGAAACACGTGGTGAAGGACTAGAGTTATGGATGTGGGGTATAGTTTTGGAAAGTGGTGGAAGGGTGGATGATAGCCAGGTTTTAGTTAAAGCTAGGTGTGGAGGTTAGATTGGTTGAACAGAGTGCTCAAAAATGCTGTATGTGGCCACTACATACACTGTTCCTACAGTGTAGTCTGAAGCTCCTGATAAACTTTTAAAATCCAAGACCTGTGAACTAAATACTGATAATAAAAGATATGAAGCAGTAGTCTGGCTTATTTTGTGATCTTACTTGTCCTATTGCAGTATTTAAATTATCTACATTGATATTGCCTGTGATTATAGCCTCCCTTGATGTCCTTGTGCAAATACATGACATCTGTGAGCTTCTTGGCCCAAGCTGGTGTACAGAGATACTGGTTTCAAAAAGCACTGCAACCCTGTGCACAGAAATAGCCTTCCTGATGCTATTGAGGTTGGTGGCTCTGCCTGTGGCAGGGGGTTTGGAGCTCTGTGATCCTTGGGGTCCCTTCCAACCCAGAACATTCTATGATTCTATGCCTTGCCAAACTCCCTGCTTCAGTGGCATTGCTCTTCCTCCTGTGACTGCTGCAGGTTCCTAGGAAAGCAGCATCTTCCTGAGCATCCTCCTGCAAAAGGTTTTTAAACTCCAGCCCTGGTAGCAGAGATTTGTGAGGGTGTTAAATAAGATGACACATCTCTCTCCCAGCTGGATCAATATTTGAGTTGCGTTTAGGTCTGCCTGTCACAGAAGAACAGGTAGATAAATGGCATGAATTTCTAAGGAATGTTCATGATACCAGCTGCCAAGGGTGTCACTTCTAAATGCAGCATCTGCTGGAGTGCAATGCTTCCCTTGGAGACCTCTGAGGTGTTGGATGTGTGCCTAGGCTAGTGGGAGCCCCTGCTTGCAAAGTATATGCTTCAAGTGAATGCGTGATACATTCAGGGCATTGCAGAGCAGGTGGGGGTAGGGTTTCCTTTCATCTGGGAATGTTAGCTGCACTCTAAATAAATAAAAAATCCTCAGAGGGAAAGAAAAAACAAATGCCTGCTAGGGCTGCATCTGTTTTCACTGATAATTTGCAAGATATTAGACCTTATGTGGGGAAAAAGTCCTTAGAGACATTTGTGATGCTGGGTTAAAGTAGTTTAATACATTTGGATTGGCCTTCAAAAAGGATTCTTTTTTCTTTCCAGTATCACTGTAACATTCTGGTGTTGAGGTTAGTTTGGGCTGCTTGTTAGTACTCACTCTGTTCTTTATGGAGAATGTTTGCTGGGCTGGGAGATAGATGGGAAGGATGGGCTTGCCCAGAGCTTACTGAGCTCAGTGGGAAGCCTCAGGTCGAGCTTGGTGTGTGAGGTGCTGAGAAAGGGCAAACCCTGGCTGGATGTGTTTGTGCCTGATGAGCTGCATCTCTCCCCACTGATGCGAGCTCCAATCCTGGAGGGCCTTCACTGTGTAAACCAGCTGCTCCTTGTGTATCCCTCCATGTGATCTCCCTTCAGCCCCCCTCTCCCCCCCCACCCCCAAAAAAAAAAAGCCCAATCCAAAACCACCCTGCAACAGCCCAGAGATACGACTCTCCCTCTCACCAAGCAGTTGGAAACCTCTTAAAGCCCCAGGCAGACCAAAGAGCTGGGAACAGGGGAGGAGTGGGTAGCAGGCATGCAGACAAGGGACGGGAGGATGTAGAATTCCCTTGCAGCAGCAGCCTACCAAGGATGAACAGGTGTGAAGTTTATATTGAGTGCACAGATGTATATAGACACCTACACCACAGAAGCTGCCTGACAGCCTGATTACCTTTAGTTCTCTGATGAGGTTGTCTCATGTTAAACCAATGGCATTTTGGCTGGAAAATGCCCTTAATGTGCAACTATACTTGTATCTCCCTGCTTAAGAAATGTGAATAAATTTGAATTTGAAATCCAGGCAGACTCATCTGCATTTACCCTGACAGGTGACATAGTGTTGCTTGAAATAGACTTCATGATGAATAAAATGTGTTCAGAAAGGAGTAGATCACCATCTGGTTTGATTTTTGAGGTCTGGCACATATTTCAAGCAGAAAGTGGATTCTGTCCTTCAGGTTTGATGCCTTGATTTTATCTGTGTAGCGAGGTGAGATCTGAACTTCTGGTCAGCTTGTGCTGAATTGCTCTGCCCTGACTTTCATCTGCACTAGCAAATGAGTATAGGGGGAAAAAAATACTAATAGAAAAGAACTGAGCCTGGAATAGCTGTAGGGGAAGGAATTTTAAATGATGCCATAGGCACTATGTGTTTGCTGTTGGGCTTAATGCAAACCTCTTTAACTCAGAGATGCTTTCCCTTCATATGCAGCACTTCTGCAGTTACGATGTTTGTGATGGCCTCTCTGCCTATGTGTCCTCTCTCTATCAAAGAACTAAAGGTGATTTCAGAGTGAAGGTGACTCTCCAGCTGCTGTCTTCGTAATAGGCTTATCTGTGGAGTGTGCATTTATTTTCTTTTAGCGGATTTAAGGCTCAATCCTGCCTGAGCAGAGGAAAGAGAAATGTCATATCCCTTCTATCTCTGTGGAAGGAGGATGGATGCAAGTCACTTGTTTCCTCAGTTTCTTCCTGTAGCCACTGTGTGGGGCGGGAGGTTGGCAGGACTGCAGTTAGGCTATTGAAGCCAGTTTGATTTTAGCCACTGTGGGGAGTGATCATTGCTGTTACTGTGCAGCCATGGCATCCAAAGCTGGGAAGTCAGCAAGGGAAGCGTGTTCTTTTGTGTGACTCAGCAGTGCCTTGTATGAGAGAGCAGTGAGAGCTGGCTGCTGTGCGAGGTGGTGTGACCCCAGAGTCCTGTGCAGGCTGTAGAGCATGTGGGGCAGACCTGGTGGGTGGCCATCAGGTTCAGCCAAGAGTTGAGATTAGCAGGGGAGTCAGTAGTGATGAAGGAAGCCCAAGGTTGTGCTGGGAAGCCAGATCTGCAGGCCAGGGTCCAGATCAATGGGCCACCCTCTTGGGCACAGGGATGTTTGCGGTGTAGCACAGGTAGGGAGCAAGGTCATGAGCTTCTGCATTAGAGTAGGTCCCAAGCAAAAGGGGGAGAAACTTCACTGGGACATTTCCCAGCACTTTCTGCCCTAGACCTTTTTACCAGGGAGCTGGTCTTGGTCAGCAAACTGATCCAGGAGTGAGCTCCAGGCTCTGGTACCTGTGGAGGGCTGTCAGGCTCTCCATTTCTTATTTCTGTCTCAAAGACGTGCCTTTGAAGTATAATCTTAATTGATCTATTCACTTTTTTCATATCTCTGTGTTCAGTCTATTTTCTTACAGTTAGCTGATGCAAGTCATGAAGGTAGTAGTAGTGCTCATGAGGGCAATTTGATCCTGGCTCCCAGTATTTTTCCTTACCACTACACATCAGTTCTACTTGCTTTCCAAAGACCAGGGGCACACTACCCTGTATGACAGAGGCAGGGGTTTCTTCTTGAAAGCAGGTGATTTTTATACTCCATAGGCTAATTTGTCATGCATTACTGGAAAACAGTATGTGAAAGAAGGGAACAGAATTCTCATCTTTATCTTTTACACATTAAAGCATTTGTTGTCTGAATTTTTTTAAATGTATTTTTTTGACTTTTCAGCATAAAAGTAATCTATTTGCAGGCTGACCTAAAAGGCTTGTAGCTATTAGTCATTAGTATGCCATTTACTTGTCCTATTCTTTTTGAGCAACTATTGTATCTTACTGGGTCATCAGTTTTGGAATAATTTCCTAAGTCTAAAGCTACCATTCCTCTATTCAGGCACATTCATTGTATATATCCGATATTTTCAAAGAACTTGCAATTGTTAGAAAAGCAGCCAGTGTCAATTGCTCACCATTGTATTTTTCCTTGCAAATTACTAATTAGTACTACTTGAAGCAACTATTTAATGGTTGCTTTCCATTCCTTCCTGGCTGACTTTTTGTGCAGTTTGTTCATTTAGCTACAGAAATTCCATCAAACCTACCAAGTCTCCTGCTTTCACAAACTGCCTGTCTTGTTATTCCCAGGGCTCGTTGTTCTGAAGATAGTATGAATTATGGGGAGAGTCTCTTGGGGAGGAAATAGGGGGCCTGATGCATAGTAGAAAATGAGATGCCTCCTCTAAATTCCTAGAAAGCAAATTAGAGAAAAGCAGAAACAACTTTACTGAATGTTTTTCCCCTGATTCCTTGTAATAGTTGTTCAGTCTATGTTCAGAGTTGATACCTCCTATACACGGCATTTTTCCTCAGTAAACATTTGAGATGAATGCTACTTAGCATGTATTTAAGGGCTGGAGACAGTATTCTAGCTGCCTCAAAGGGAAACATGAACATACAGATTAACCCCTGCTTGGGTCTCCTGCAGCTGCTTGGGGCCTGTTGTGTGCTCAGTCGGCCCTTAGGGAGAGGAAACCGTCATCAGCAGTTCTATTCACCCTTTGACTCTCCACAGTCTTTCCATAGCATCTTTCAGTTGGGCTTGATGGGTTTTTATCTGCTGCTGAGATTTTCTTGGCTGTTACCAGTACCATTTGCTGAGAAACTGTCCTCCTTAATATTGTTGTTCTTATTTCCTTGTTCCTTCCTTATCACCTCATTGTTACATCACCTGCCAAAACCTACTTATGGTCACTATTTTTGACCCTTTAAGAACATAACTTCTTTGTATATATGCACATAACTTCTACATACCAACTATATAGTAAGTAAGATTAATTACATAGTATAATATTAGTATAATAATATACTATATATTATTTTACAGTATGTAGAAGGTATAAGTGTGCATGCAGATTATGTTCTTGAGGCCTGTTCTTTGGTTTTATTGTTCTGTTATGATATAGCTTCATTCAAAGGTCCTTATCCAGAGATTTGTGGGAGTGGATGCTTCCCGCTGCCCCCTTCCTTGTTTCATTGCAGGAAACAAGGGATGAGGAACCCTGTTGGTAGCCAAGGTTTGAACCTGTAGTTTGGTAGGGGAGAATGGTGTAGGTAGCTCTTTCTCTAAGTTTTAATGGCATTTGTCCCAGTCTGGTCTGTGTGGTAATAAAAAGGAGTGTGGAATTGTGATCTGCAATAAGGCCCCCATTTCATTAATTGCTCTCTAGTGCCTTTCCCAAACCTCTTAGTATGTCTCTGCCTGTGAAGGGTGCTTGATGGCTTTATCTTGGAAATATTCGTGCTAGCCAGTCCAGAAGAGAGTTCCAGCCTAACAAACCTGTCCCTTGCTCTTTTCTTTTCTGACTGAAGAGTGTTCTAAGAGTTGAGACTATATGCTTATCTGAAGAGTTGGGGCAGCCTCCAGCTGCTTGAGTCCCTGCTACCACTATCTGTGACCATATACAGCTGAAAAAGCTGAGGATATTTTTCTGAAGCTGATAGAGTTCTTAATCAAGTGGAACTGAATTAATTTATCTTTCAAGGATGATCTGTTACCAATGATAAATTAGCATATGATAACTTTCAGTTTTCAGCTTCTCTTACTATATTTTTTTTGAGATGTATTCAAGGTGATGTGCTGTAGCTAATTATTTTGTTGAAATAATTCTTGCATTTCTTGACCTGCTAAGTTTGTTTGAACTATTCAACTTGACACCAGCTTGTGTTTTCAGTTTATAGCTGTTTGGTAGTCTACCCTTTCTGTAATCTGTGCCCACAGTATACTTGATGACTGTGGTGTGCTTGTGGCTTTGAAAACATGGCAAATTATTTTTTTTTCTTTTACAGAATTCATGACTCTAAGAAAAACCTCCAGAAACCAACATAACGATTCGTTATACTTAAATTTAAAAAAAAAAAATCCATGAGATATCCTGCATTGTGCTTCTCTTGTTCAGCATTAAATAGATTGTTACTTTTACAAGAATATTGATGTACTGCTGCTCTGGTTGAAGTAGAAATGGGGCAGAAGGGCTATTTTGTTTACTAAAAATCAAGGAGGAATTTGGCCTTATCATATAAAAATGATTTCAGTCTATTATGTGGAATAACTTCACTTTGGTTTAAGACTTATTTACAAAATTTCATTTAAACATAACGTAATTTGGTTCCTCTCATTTAACCAAGAACTCGCCTCCTGTGCAGCATGAACTCAAGTCTCCTTAG
Source organism: Gallinula chloropus (assembly GCF_964237585.1). Lineage (NCBI taxonomy): Eukaryota > Metazoa > Chordata > Aves > Gruiformes > Rallidae > Gallinula > Gallinula chloropus. The sequence goes on from NC_140087.1 coordinate 74,691,656, forward strand.
CTAGCTACTGCTAAAGTGGTGTTAGGCAATATGTTACCTGTTAGACAACTACATCTGATTTCAGAATGGAGCAGATGGGTTGGGGGAGGTAAGTCCCACAGAAGTAAGATGTTTTCTGAGGTTAAACTGATGTTTAATCATTCCACTGGTTGCAATAAAGACTAAAATTATGAAGCATTTCTAAAAGTTATGCAGGTGGACTTGACAAAATCATCTCTTGAAGAGTCCTTGTAATGTGTAAATGCCAAATATGTGTTATGTGCTGATCCTGGCTTAGGAGCTTGTTTGCCACATGCATAGCTTATGTGAGCTGTGGGAAGTGGTAGATGTGTAGAAGGTGAGTCTTGCTGGGCTATTACTGATCAACTAGTTAATTGCCATAAAGTTTAACATATTAATTCTACAGATTAATACATAAAAATCACTTATGTATTAATCTGTAGCCAGTTTAATAAGGGATGCTGTACTGATCTAGTGTCTTTCAGCACAGTGATGTGTAATTTTCTGTTTTGTTTTGCCTGGATAGCTGTAAGGTCTGTTATCACTTCAGTGGCGTATTCTGCACTATCAGTTTACCCATGAGAAAAAACATAGAGCGTGATGTAGTGTGAAACTTCAGTATGATGCTCATATTTATTAGTCTAAAGCACCATTCAGAATTATGTAGGCATTTGCAGTATTTGCTTTGAAATTAGAAATGGATTAATTTGCACAGAGGGTAACACTGAAGATATTTTGTATTTACTGCCCTGAAAGAATATGTTGCCCACAAAGAGAGGTTATACAAATAAAGTGATTAGTCAGTGAAGCTCGAGCTGTCAGATGAAAACAGATTGTATTGCTGGGGCCTGCAATACCAGAAAGAAGTAGAACTGTTGGAGATGGTTAAGAGGAGGGCTGCAAAGATGCTTAAAGGGCTGGAGCACCTCCTTTACAAAGAGAGGCTGGGGGAGCTGGGCTTGTTCAGCCTGGAGAAGAGAAGGCTGTGGGGGGACCTCATTGCAGCCTTCCAGTCCCTGAAGGGAGCAGAGAAACAGGAGGGGAGTCAACTTTTTAAAAGGGCAGACAATGGCAGGACAAGGGAGAATGGATTCAAACTAAACGAAGGAAGGTTAGATTAGATACTAGGGAGAAGTTTTTATGGAGAAAGTGGTGAGGTGCTGGAATGGGCTGCCCAGAGAGGTGGTGGATGCCCCGTCCCTAGAGGTGTTCAAGGCCACGTTGGATGGGGCCCTGGGCAACTGTGTGTAGATCCAGGCCTGGAGGTTCGTGGCCCTGTCTGTGGCAGGGGGTTGGAGCTCTCTGATCCTTGGGGTCCCTTCCAACCCAGGCCATTCTATGATTCTATGAAACTTATTACGAGTGAAGAAGTGAACAACAAAAGCCACAGGAACCCTCTTCCATTGGATGTATGTAACATGTGAAAGATAAATGGTGACCAAAGAAAATTTTCCTTAGTTAATCATAGGCTTTTAGGATAATCCATAGATGTCTTCAAGAGACTGGAAAAAAAAAAATCTTATGTGTCTCCTTTCCAGTTCTTTAAACAGGTTGATTTTCTCTTTCCCTAAATTACTCATTTATTGCAGGAGGAGTAGCAGTGTTATACTGAAGGTCTCAGAAGGAACAAAAAAAAGACTTTTTATCACAGTAGTGAATTGTAAAGATGTGTGTCCAACTGCCTTGAGCTGAAGTGAGCCAAATATTTGTTGGCAATTACTGGTTGTTTTCTCTGATACCACTTACAACAGTTATATAACAGATGTGTGCAAAAAACCCCGCATTTACAGAGTAAAATAAAAATTGGCAGTTAGCTGATCTCTGCATAACGCACACCAGACAGGGCTTGAGCACAGGGGTACTTAGTGCACAAAGCTGTCCTGCTGAGCTGAAGCCAGTGTAAGCAGTACCGTGTCAAGTATGGAATAGCTGTGCTATGTGTCATGCTACCTCCTGCGTGCTACCTTGCAGTATTGCTTGGGGAAGGTGATGCCTCATGCTGTTAGTGTCAGAAGGAAGATAGCCTTGGTGCAGGTAGGTTTGCTCTTAACATTGGACCTTTGCCTGGAGGTTGTGGGAGAGATGTGAATGCTGAAAAATGGAAAAAGGTAGTAGAAAGGTAAGGCAGCTCTTTAAATAATTTATTGTTAGGTGCGTGAGAGCAGACCTTTCTTCTCTTTCAAGGTGAATAATGTGGATTTTGCTCTGTGCATCCAGATTTAATTAAATGGTGACTCATTTCTGCTTCACTAGTAGTCAGAACAGGTCCTGTCATGAGCACAAGCTTGGATAAGGATCTGTGGGTGGTCAGGTATCACAGGATCACTGATCAGCTGAAAAAAGCTTACAGATAGTGTTAGTGTCCATGGATTTGACATGTTCCTGGATATGACAGTGTTTTACAAGTCAGTAAGCGGACTTCATGCTCTGGGGAGTGACTTGTTTTGGATTTATGGTCCTCATATTCCCTCCTTTCTTTGTTTGGTGGGGTGGATTTTTGTGTGCTGCTGCTTTTTTTTTAACAAATAATCTCCCATGCACGTAGCATGCAAAGTGGAAACACACCATAAACTGCAGTTTTATTACACAACCTGAAAATCTGTGCCAGCGTCCTCTGAGTTTGGTGCATATTGTTGTCTACCATAACACCCTGAACCACTCAAAACATGGAGAAAACACTGGTGACATCACACAGCTGTCAAGGAAGCTGGAGAGGAGCCCTCACCACCTTCTCATGCAAACCCCTGTCGAGTACTTCTAATGGCAAGCTGATTAGCCATCACAATTTAGGCATTTGCATAGAAGGCAACTAGTGACATCACAGGCGAATGAACAAGTTAATAAGATTTCTTGATTTATGTGTTTGGCTATGTAGGAACTTCTATCTTTGAGTTGCCTCAAAACAGAGCTATTTCTCATCCTGTATTTACTGTCATCTAATTAGCGTAAGAATTTATGTTATATAAAAGCTAACTGAAATATCACTTCTGTCCTCACTGACTTTCTAGGCCTACTTAGGCAGGCATAGATTTGTTGTACTTGCAGATATGGCTATATATTTCAATGGTGATAATTCATACTATAAAAGTTTCTGCATCTCTGAGCTCTTCTAAACAGACCTGAAGTCATCTTCTTGACGCACTCAACCGCTGATACCCAAAGACATGAAGCTTCTGTCAAAAGTGTGGAAAAATGCCCACTTCCAGCACTATGCTGTGAACATCATGCTCCATTCAGTATCTTGCTCATGGTATGGCAGCACTAATTACGTAACATAATGATAGCTCTCACTGAGGCTGTGTGGTCTCACTGTACCTTTAATGGAAAAGAGAATTTTGTTCTTATTTTGCCAGGTAAGATGAAGCTGAGCCTGCAGGCACCTTCTGATGCCCACAATATCTACTGGTGCCCAGGTCGCTTTGCTCACTTGGCTAGAAAACAATAGTGCCAAGATACTATGACTTTAGGGGATGTTGACTGCGAGGTTTCTTTTGGTGTACTTACTTCTTCATGTGAATATAGTGTCCTATGAGCAGATCCGCTTTGTAGGAATCTGTTTCTGCAGAGCTCTTGTTCCTACGTACTCTTCTCATGATCTTAGTCATGCCTTTGCAACTAATTGTCTGCCCGACTCCCCTATAAGGCACAAATAGTGTCATGAATGAAAGCTTCTCAGAACAAAAACATGTTTTTTTGCCTTCAGCAATTAAAAAAAGGTCAAGAGAGATTTGAAACTACTCTGAAGTTCAATGTTTTCCATATGTTTTTTAAAGTTACTTGCTTCCATGTTTTAATCAGAAGTTTCTTTTCGTTTTCCCAGTTTTGGAGGAGAGGAAAGAAGAAAGTTCAGAAGTTTTCTTTCAGGAAGAAATTTTAATTGAGTGTCATTACCTGATTCTGGGATAAAAGTTGGCAAGAGCATCTGATTAAAATACCAGTTCCTGCAAGGCAGTATTGATTGTCATTACCCCCCCTTCTCTTTCCCTGCTTTTCTATTCCACTTGTTGTGATGGAACTAAAGCTGTTGACAGAACTTCAAGAGCTCAGTCTACCAGTTTTCTCACTGTGCAGGTCTACAGATGCTCTGAGTCTGAAGGGGTGAGGTGCTAACTTAATAAATAGGCTATAGCTATCAGGAATTGTGTTGCAAAGTATTAACTTGCTCCTGTGATGTTGGTGAAGGAACTTCTGCTCAGACAGAGACAGCAGCAGTGGGAACTGACCAGAAACAGCAGCAACAAAAAAACCCTACCCTAAACCCAATTAAAACCCCCCTTCCAGAATACTAAACATTGCAGTTCTGGCTTTTAAAAATTAAATGATATTTGAGTCACTAGTTCATAGAAATGTCTTAATGCCTCAGAGTGGATGGAAGGAGGAATGGAGGTGTTAGTTGGAACAGGATCCCAGCCAGAGTTTGAGATAGGGATTGAGGGCAGATTCTCTCATCAATACTGTGAACTCCTGTGCATCCTCTGAGTTCGGGTTGGGCTGGTCCCTGTGTGTCTTGGGATTGTGTGTATTTTGATAGTCTTGAATGGTGGTGTGATTATTGGGTGCTGTACCCTTACTCCTTGGAAATGCCTTCCTACTTCCCAGAGCAAGGACCCCTCCACTCTGCATCATGGTATTAACTTGATACCAATTTTATTTCGTCTCCCTAGCACACAGCTCCTCCAGGAGGGTAAAGATCAAATGTTGCTTGCTGAGCTGCAGCCTGAGGACGAGCTATGGCAGGGCTGGAAGGTGAACCTTAACAGGTAGCACTGATCCACCTTTTGCCTGCTTGTGTTATGT